>NW_024041262.1:10273251-10873251 GCF_014851395.1 Micropterus salmoides | reverse complement strand
TGAATGCCCCTCCACCCTCTCTCCCCTGTTTTCTTGTCTTTTTTAGAAACCCCCTGGTGTCGAGAGAACAGCTACAGCTCCATCTCCTCCCCGTTTACTTCGGCAATGAGCAAACTTTGATTATGTCTGCTTTATTGGCTGTCTCCTCTGGCATCACTGACCTCATCTAATTGATGAGCTGAGCTCCCACTCCTCTGCTTCTCCTCACAGTTCAGGAGTTTCTCTCACCCAGAGGTAATCTCTGCTCCATTCTCTTGTGAAATAATGCCCTATGGGGAATGTAGTTCACTATGCACATTCCATAGGCCAATTGCAAAAGCGTTGTGCTGTGTGCTTCAAGTCTGTATTTAGTGGTAATTATGTTCTTTACTATTGCTGCTGTGCTGTCCCTATTTGTGCACATGCCCTGTGACTTCCGTTTTGTTTCCAAGAAACAAGAAGTACTGTATGTATATGACAAAACAGAGAAAATGCATTACAATTAACAGGTTGGGGTACATTTCATGGATTGTAATGCAGTGCAAATCTGACTCATAATCTTTGTTGGAGGTCATATACTGCTAAATTTAACCCTGGCCCGTACATTTGGAATCTGTCATGTGAGAGTTAATCCAGGTTTAAACTTTGCGTTTGCATTTTGATATTATCTAGCAAGTGAATGCGTTTCATGCCCAAAGGTGAGAGCACAAATTGCCAGTGTATACAGTGTCAACAACCTGTTGTTGCCTTATCAAGATGTGCATCTGTTACAGCACCGACGTTGAACAGATCCATGCGATTGTGCAAATAGAGACCCTCCTTGACTGCCTGCCTCAGCAGAAGATGGGCAACCCTGAGAGACATTAGCAGAGAGGAATTTAAAGAGACTAAACAACAACAGATGAGCAAGCTGACTTTCCCCTTAAAGAGGTGGTATTATGCTTTTTGCCTTTCACCTCTCCTTTATTGAGTTATATACCTTTTTTGTGCATGTAATAGGTTTGCAAAGTGAAAAAGCCACCCCAAAGGGAGTTCCTTCTCCTACAGAAAACTCTGCTCTGAACTGCCTGAAAACAGCTCGTTTGTAGTCCAGCCTTTTCCCTTTCATCCCTGTGATGTCACAGGGATGAAAGGAAAAAAAAAAAAAAGCTAAATGTGTACCATAATGCTCATAATACAAGTCTGACACACCCTCAAAAACACCGGTGGAAAAACAATGAGCTGCAGTACACACCTCGCCTCTCCCTTCCAAACACTAGCTACCCACCAGGCAGTCAATGGACATAAAGTTGTTACTGTGATGTAGAGACAGAGCTTAGTTAAACTTTATGGATGAAAGATACTTTTGTTACAAATTAATAACTCACCACTCTGACACTCTTGCTCCAGTCCATGTTGCTAAGCTGGTAAGGGGAACATATACAGCTGAACCGAAGCTGTGTTTACCAGCTTCTCACTGACCCGCCCTTCTCTGCTTCTGATTGGCTAGTAGTCCTTAACTAGGAACTGTGCATGTGCAACCCCCAACAAATATCATGTAGAGGCAAGATCTATCACACTCCATTGCTAAAATGAACCCTTCAACACATAGGGTGAAAACAGAAGCTGCAGCAATGTGCAGTATGACAAAAGTATGGTGTTTTTTTGAAAATTAATCAATTCTGGTACAACCCCTAAATAAGATTTTGAACCTGAAAATGAGCATAATACCATCTCTTTAATTTTACTCTATTTGATCAATTCCCATGCTTTTTGCGAAACGGCTGAAGAGCATCTATCCTTAACCCCTCTGGGTCATAGACCCACCCTTTAGACAGCTGATACTGACAAAATGCATTCTTTTTTATTGTCAGAAAAAGATACAGTCTTGCAAGGTGTGCAATTGCAGAGTTGCCTGGCAATGGAAATTAAAAAGTACAAAAACTGTGATCAGATAACTTTTCGCACGAGAGCCGTGAGTTCACTTTCAGTCTCTTTCCAGTGTTACAGTAGAAAAAGAAAGAATTCCGGCCTTTAAATGTGTATTCCCCAGACCAAACTGTAAGCCAACACCAGGCTCTGTGAACCATCGGGACAAAGACCTGAATGCAGTTGCTGCTGCCCCCAGAGACCTCTGCTGTAGAACCCTCCAGTCTTAACCCACACAACACACATGGAATGTAATTTGCTATTTATCTCCCAGTTTCCTGTGTTTTTCCTCACCAAACCCACCACCGTCCTCCCCCGTCACCATACCTTCCCTGGAAATAAAACAGAATTCAACCGTTCCTCTTCTTCTCATTTGTCCTATGTTTTTCTTTGTGCCTCATAATATCCATTTAATTGAGGAGGTTAAGCCTACATACATACTACATCTTCCCGCTCAACTTTCCTGCTTCTTTGTGTTTTGTCGTATATATCACAAATGGCTCCACTGAGTCTTCTCAAGGAATCCATTCAAACAACGCTGAGAGCTGATGGATGGGGTGGGTGAGTGGGATGCTATGTGGAGTTCCTGATGTGAATGTGTGATAATAGAAATGGACTGGCTATTGTAGAGCACTGTAGCCAGAGCAGAGCAAATGTAAAGACTGAGTGCATCAGTGTGCTCCATAATAGTCCGATTACACTTATCTCTTGTTTCTGTACTTTCCCAATAGGCTTTGTGTAAAGTCTTGCAGTGGGTTGAATTATAGACTAATGAAACCAATGTGAGAATGGCACAGTACAGCCTTGTGAGCACGAAAAATAAACCAGATACAAAAAAACATCAGTGGCCTCAAAATAACTAGATGTCAGCCTGGTGTAGAATTTCCATGAATATTATTCCACATTAACTGGCGAACCTAACAGTGAGCAGGACATTGGTTGAATATGAAACACAGCACGCGCTCACATCGAGTCCTTGCTGCACGGCAATGACAGAGCTGGCCGTTGCCATGGAGCTGAGAGTTGCTATGAAGCCAGTATGTCCTGAGCGGTGGTAGCATCTGTGGAGGAAGACAGTGTGATCTGTTTAAACTCCAGTCAGGAGCTCGGATGACCTTTCACAGGAATAAAACATGATCCACTCGGTTCTGTCCACTAAATCAGGAATTTACCACAGAAACACACACATATTCATGCAGACGCATGTGCACAGTAAAACAAATATTATACTGCTTTATTACAAGGCCAGATTCTTGTCCCAGAGTGAAGATAAAAATTTCATACTTTAGCAGTTCCTTCTTTACTTGATTAAACTGCAGAATATCAAATGAACTTTTGCCCTGGGAAGACAAAATACAATTAACTCCCTAATTCCCTGCTGTAACTTTAGCTGTCATTGGACACAAATGAAACCGATTTATTTTTTTAATTGAATTAATACATGAGCAAAATCTGATAAGATGTCATGTTATTTCATATACCAAGCTTTTGCCTGAATAATCCAGTCAATGTTTAAACAGAAAGACAGTTAGTGTTAGGTTTATAAATACAGGACAGTCCACAGCGAACGGGCAGTCATATTGGCCATGTCTTTTCAAACAAATGTCCACAACAGCAGGGAAACAACTGACACCAGCTAATCGCCTAATCAGTTTCGGTATGAAGGGAGGGATGATACACTGTAAAAATAAATCAGCGATTATTTATCCTCCAAAGCACCACATTTCTCTTTGAATCAGTTTTTCATGTGTTACAAACTATTTTTTTTTAAACAAATCTTGGGCTTCAACTTGATTTAATACAATGTGGAATTTCCATTATCGCAGCCCCCATTGGACCACATATGTTGTATTCTATATCTATATGGAACAACTGGCCTGATGTAATCCAATATCTCTCCATACAATGTTTCTGCATGTGAAATAATTGTGTTTTATGACTTCTCTAGGTTGCTGAGCATTCATCCTCATGTATAGGGCAGCAGCATGGCAGTTCTGAATGTTTGCATACATGTGTACAGTACATACATGTAGTATGTCTGGTTGTGTGTATGGAAATATCTGTGATGCTATATGCTATATGCTCACATTTGTTCATCTTAATATGGGGGCTGTATGTCAGCTTCCACATGTGCGTGTCCTTTGAGTGTTTGATGTGTGGCAGGAAGGAAATGCAGCAGGGGTTTCGAGACCCACACAAAGTCTTGCTGTTCTTCAGGTCTCCAGTTCGTGCAAAGTGTAGGAATGTATAGCCTGAGGAGGAAGGCGTGGCTCTGAACACTCTCCCACTGTCCTGTAGCACCTGTTTTTCAGCTTAGCTTTCAGGCAGAATAGATAGAGTGATGGGAGACAGCGGGACATAGTCTCTGTGATATGGAAACAAAACAGCTGTTACACAAAGTAATGTTATAAATACAATACTCCCAGCACAACAATGAACCCTCTCCACTGAGACTTTGGGGAAAAAGCTGTGCTTTCTCTTTGAAAGAAATATCATCTCCGCTTAATAAAAGCTATAGCCAGCAGCCAGTTAGCTTAGCATAAGCACAGCTAGCCTGTCTGAGGCATAAATGGACGACATAATAACTCCCCAAAAGTGAAGTCAAACACTGATATATGTTTAAGTGTTCATTTTCCTTTTAAGTTTGGTTTTAATTTGTTATTTGATGCTATAAAAAGGGGGCTTCATGTCATTATTGATAGCTGAGCCCTGCACACGATTGAGTTGGCCTGATGTTTGGACGAGACCACGATACCGCTGCTCTAACCCCAATCACCGATAGAATTTGGCTCCAATCAGCAGCACCCATATTTGGCATATTTTTGCTTAATTTTGTAAAGTGGTAGGAAGATGCATCGTCTATGTTTGTATACAGTCTGTGGTCTGAGATAAGAAAATCGGCCAATACCAGCACCTCTAAAGCTCATAAATTAAGATGCTGTACCTTCTTTGTCTAATTAAAACACAAAACTGTAAAATTACATTTCTTAGCCATGAGCAGTGACTTTCTGTTATACTCACAAACTCAAGGAGAACAAATAAAAAATAATTTGTGAGCTTTAGAGTTGCTAGTATAGGCTGATTTTGTTATATTCAGACAAAGCCAGTCTATCTGTTTCGCCCTGTTTCCAGTCTTTATGCTAAGCTAGGCTAACTGCCTATTGGCTGTAGTTTAACATATGAGCGTAGTATAGGTCTTCTATCTAACTCTCAGCAAGAAAGCAAATAAGCGTATAACCCAAAATGGTGAACAATTCCTTTAAAATGTTGTTTGTCATGCCAGAAAGTAATGCACAACATCTCACAGTATCAGAACATTTTAAACATGTTGTTGGTGAGACACATTTCTTAATGGAATTTATTACTTGCTAAAAATGCACTTAGAGCTGAGTAGTTCATTCTTCCTGCAGCTCATTGCCAGTTTTAAAAGAACTATAAAGCATTTAGACAAACCACAGGTAGCAAAGAAAAATCACAACCAGTGATAACAAACGTCCTTTCCCAACCTTTCTACTGCTTTCTGGAAACGTTGCAGTAACAGTGATAGGAATGTGTGATAGAGTTAATGATTAATTAAGGGTGAAAATGAAATTAAAACACAAGCTGTACAAAGGTGCACTCTCGGTAATGTTTAATCATTAAGAAAGGAGTCACTCCATGCAGCATTCCTTTCTCTGCCCATAGAGACTCTTTTGTTCAAAATGAACTATTCTGTGCAGAGGCGTCATAGGTAAAGAAAGAAATGTTTGAGGGGAGTTTGGGTTTGATCTGGCTTTGTGCCAAGACTGACAACCTTGGGTATGAGCTCTTAGTCTGAAAGATAGGTGAGCAATAACCACCAAACAAACCCCTAAAACCATACATTTATTATTCATCCAGTGCAGCGTATATGTCAGCTAGAAAATACAGATCTTTAAGGGAGTGGGAGGGTGAAAGAGCTATTTCTCTGGGGAATGACACCAGGTTGAGCTTTAGCCAGAGCCCAATCATAGCATCTCACTGTGTTTTTTTTCATCGGACCACTCTAGTTATTGAGATTGGCTGTTGCATGTGCTCAAAAAGGTCAGGAGCTCATTTCACTGTAGTCAAGATTTTCCGCTCCTCCCATGGGACACATTAACTCAGAACTTGATACTTAACAACCCAGTGAAGCCCATACCATCATCTGTCTCCAATGTTTACCAAAGGAGCAGTTATCTGTCTCTGGGACCTTAAGAGTCCCCTCTTTCAGAAAGTGCTGCATTATCTTTACGGGTACAGAGCAGAAAAAACATACACATGTGGACACAATTTACTCTAGTTAACACAACAGTCCTATCTCTGGAGATGAAATATCATGACAAGATTGGGAATATTGGCTTACAGTTGTCTCTGAAAGTCACACTGCTACATTGACAAACTGCATAATTATATTCCTACCTACATTCACCTGATCCAATTATTAGGAGCCCCACTATTCTTCACCCTAGGTAATAGGTGAATATATTGGGCAGTAAATCTGATGCATTGTACTGTGACCAAGCCTAATGTAATCTGGTGGACAGACCATTGAATAATGACACAATCTGAAGGGTAACTGCAGTAAATCTGACCAGTAAACACAATGCTAGCTTGCTCCCACATCGCTCCTCCTCTCATCCTGTGGTAAAGTGAGTTGAAATGATTTACAATGCTCATTCTAAAGCCTCCTTCCTGTCTGCACAGCGTATTGGCTGTCTGGTTGACTGGTCATCCCTTAGACCTCTTATAAACACTGAGGACTCCTTTTCCTGTCGTCTTTTGATCGGCTGTTTGTAGTGGATCCTCTGTAACCACATGGTGCCATTTTGTTTATGACTAAGCTTGCATGACATTAATGTTAGAACTTACAAGGACAGGTTTATATTGAACACAAATGTGTTGGTTTTTGACAGCCAAACCTGTGATCCATGTCCTTTCGTTTGTTGTGAGTGTGATGGGGCTGGCAGATGGTTCAGATGTGATTGGTGGTGACACTGTTGTAATGTAATAAACTCACGAGATTGGAAATATTCACGTCTCTCTGTGTGTGTTCAGGTGATTGAGCTTTCTGATGAAGAAGCAGGAGACAAAGGAGTAATTGTGGGTACTGTTTAACTGTACTATAATTCACAGCAGAAAGACTTTTTAGTTGGTAGATTTGTTGCCATGTCTTTAGAAAGCAGAGCATATCACCCCTTATGCTTGTTAAAAATTCTGTGTTAAAAACAATCCAGTATGGTACTGTTTAATATGTGTCACTAAAGCATGTAAAAACTACCTAGGACATGCATGCCATGTGTGTGTTCAGCCTCCTTTCGAGCCAGTGTGTGAATCCACTCCATCTCTCTCTGCTGTGTGTGTGAATACAGAGCCGGGCCCTTTGTTTCCTTCGACAAGCTGGAGCTGTACTCCAGTGGACCTGCACATTTTCCACTCAATTGAATGGCCCTCTCAGATCATTAAATGGCCATTCATTAGCAAGGGACACTGGCAGGGATTCAGCAGTAAAGAAAACACAAAGAGGCCTGTCTGGGGGCACCATCCCTCACACTGTGGCCTGCAACACTGTGGGTGGGAGTTAGGGCTGGATTGGTAATGTGGCATACCGGGCAAATGCACAGTGGGCTGACGCACCTTTGGGGCCGGTTTAGTACATACAAGTACATTATTTATTTATATAACTGTTTTTTAAAAAACGGGCCAACGATCGGCCCATAAAGCATGGACAGCGGTTTACTGGGTAATTTTCTATACTGACATTGGGCTTGCCCAATCACATCTCTTACTAGCCCCCACCCCCTCTGCTCTCTGTTTCTTGCGTTGCGGGCCATTAAAAAAAAAAAAAAAACATTCTTCAGACAGAGGCCAACCGATCTGGTTGCTGCCGGGGCTGCAGTAGCTTCAACATCAGCTGCAGTACACTGCGTAGTGCAGGCACAGGCACCTGAAGGAGTAAAAGAGCTGTGGTGGCCACTGGCAGGAAGAGGAGGAGGCGTGAGACAGTGAAACAGAGTGACAAAGTGACAATGATGGGCTAAGGGAGAGAGAGAGCAGGAGGAGAATGGAGGTGAAGCGGTAAGCATGGAGTAGCTCAACCTGTATGGAGGGAGCAGGGAGGGAGGGTCTTTTACACTGGGGATGCTGGGGACATGTAGCCACCACTTTTTGAAAGCATTTATTAAAAATGTTCTGAAAAATAGCTTGCACCAAGAAATGTTGATTAACAAATAAAAATGCTATGAAAATATTGCAAATTTATTTGCACAATAAGCCTGCAATGCATTGTAAATACAGAAGAAACCTCTGCCTTGTACAAAAAAAGTAACTTAAGCAAAAAATAATAATAAGCTACTGATTACTGCATTACTTTTATTATATTTGTATATTGTGAATTGTCACCTGCCACCTGAATTTTGTGCTTACCTTTATAAAAATAAAGACTTTTCAGACAGAAAATGTCTCCACAATGCAGGAAATTAAGTGTTTAATGCTAAAAATCTTATGGGGGAGGACCCCCAAACCCCCCTATCACATATTTGATCTATAAATATTTTTTCAAAATAGTAGATCTATTACCATATATTCTTGTCTTGTAGTCATGCACACCAATCTTCTGCAAATGTTACGTCTCAGTGTTTCATCACACGTCTAATCTGACCCCCTAAATGGAACGATGGTGTATTGGTGAGGGGTGTCCGACTGATTTTGGTGGGCTGCCTCAGCCAAAAATGCCAAGTAGTCAAGTATAGCATCTGAGATAACCATTGTAATGATAAGTGCTCAAAGGTAGCTATGATTTTCAGTTGAACATGCACAATCCAAGCTTTACTTTGTTTAACAGTTTATTGTTAATGAATAAATAATATCTATTAAAAGATGCTCTAGTTCAGTGGTGCCTAACCATTTTTGTCAGACACACCCCACACAGCCCAGTCAGATGATCTGAAGTACTCCTTCATATAGTATAAATTTTTTTTTATTTCAATCATTTACCATTTACCTTTTTATTTATTTCAAA
The DNA here is from genome assembly GCF_014851395.1 of Micropterus salmoides. NCBI lineage: Eukaryota > Metazoa > Chordata > Actinopteri > Centrarchiformes > Centrarchidae > Micropterus > Micropterus salmoides. Next base: position 10,864,346 of record NW_024041262.1, on the reverse strand, counting down.
TGTTTATCCATTACTTAATGCAATTTTAACTATATATCCATTACTTTAAGATAACTACTTTAACTGTTTTCCTATCACATTTAGTTAACCATTTCAACAGTTTATTCATTACTTTAAGTTAACTACTTCAGCTGTTTTTCAATTTTTCAACTGTTACTGTTAACCCAGTAACGGTTAATTAACCGGATTTCAACCATTTATCCATCACATGTAGCAAACTGTTTCAAGTTCTCTGCCTCCTTGCTAAGAAGTTTGTTAAGCACTCTCAACACGACTCAATATGTGGATGTATTTTTAAATTCAAATCATACTTTATACTTTTTCAACTTAGTCAAGCTACTCCACAATCTGGCCATGTACCCCCAAGCTTCTGCAGAAATACCTGGTGCGTATCGCTTGATTCCTAGACTAGACTTCATGTCGTCATCACTTCCCTGAGGACACTAAATCCAAGAGAAAAGGGAGCAGAGGTAGGGGGGAGGGCACTCACCTCCTGGAGCCAAATATTTAGGCAGAAAGTTACTCATGGTCAGATGGATTATTGGCTGTAGACTGAGGCACTTTGTTTCAACCTGACTTTGCAAGCTGATTGACTCACTCTGCCACATTTGATTTAATGTGGATGACTTCAAGTTTACAAGATGGAGATGAGAGACCATGGTGGAGTTTTTGTGTAAGCTGAGGAGGAAAAGAGGGCAGAACGGAAACTCCCAAAATCTGCCGTGCTCAGGCATGCCTTCAAAAATGACAGCGCTCTACGCTGTGTTAACAAGCCCACCAAATAACCAGTTAGATGTCTTACACAAGACTTTCTGTGAAAATATTTCCAGTCAAAGGCGTTTGTTCTGGGCATCTGAATTCAGTTTATGAATTAAGTTTACACAAAGCCGCTGGGTGTTACATGTGACTATGGATGTTGTGGCAGTTGAAAACATTTTCATTTTATATTTTAGTATTAATAATTAATCTTTTTTACATGACATTTTTTGGTTTTAACACTGAGCTTAATGTAAATACAGATCTTCATTTTGCAAACTCAACCTTGGAAGGGTCTCCTGTTATACATGGCTTTCTACAGTTACTGGATACAAGAAATACGTCAAAAGTGCTAGATCACACTGTTGGTGTTAAAGCCACTTTTCTAGACACACTACTGTGACCATTTTGATAAGACTTTGATGAGACTGAATGGCTGTAGCCTTAAAGCAAAGTGCAGGGCAAAGTTTGCTAGAAATTCAATTGTGTTGAGATGAAAACTGGTGTCATCCTGCCAGCAGATATTTTATTTATTAAGAGATAATCTGCAGATAGAAGGGAGTGGTTTCATCTAGTCCTCCATGCGTTTGAGTTTGAGCCAAAACAAACATGCTTGGGTGGAGGCTTCCTGCTAGAATCCTGGGAGAGGGCATCTCAACCCAGCGGACTCAAGGAGAGTGTAGCTGTAACCAAGGCTACATATTCACTATTCTGTGATAAGCACCAAAAGAGATCGTAACAAAGGGGTGAAGTGTCAAGACAAACTGTGGGATAGTGGGAGTCATGGGAGACTGAGACATTTGCAAATGTTGTAGTTTAAATTAGTATCATTGGGAAGGGATGTTTGTCATTTTGTTGCAGTAGACAGCTATAAAACACAAACAGATACAAGTATAGTCTCACTCCAATTAGCATGCTACTGCCTTGTGTGTTCCGTTGGCTTGAAGCCCACTCTGAGAGTGGCCTTAGTGAATACAAAAGTTTAATTGGAGGGCGAACAAAGATGCAGTAATCAAAGCAGTCTCTCTTTTGAACACGCCCTGAACAGCTGTTTCTACAGGCCGCTCTTACTCATCCACTCTTGGCAAAGTGGAGCCGGAGAATAGATGCATTCTTGTCAATGAGACTGCGGTTGCCAGGACAGGGGACACTTGTACGGATGCCTCTGTGCAGCGTCTGGTGTTTGTGCCAGCTGAGTGGAATAGATAGAGAGGACTAGTAGGAGGGGAGTGAATGAGGAGCATGGCATGGCAGAGGAGAGAGAGACATCAGAGGGAAGAAAATATATCATAAAACTCAAAAAACCCCACAATGGACAAGAGATAGGAAAGACACAGGAAGCAAACTTCTAACAGAGGATGCATCAGACATGCAACAGACACACACTCTGGTGGGTTGTTAGGCTGCCATTGTCTAGCTCACTGTGCGTTGCTCTGCTCTCAGCTGAGTTGGACCGGACCACTCAATTAGCGCAGTGCACTGTTGCAAATGCTGATTGACATGGAATGCTCTCCGGGTCAGAGGCCTGTTTGTTTACATCTCTGCATTCAGACGGACTACAGACTGAATAATTGTATACTGTATAAAAGTATGTGTTCACCTCAGGGAGGCTGATTACAATAATTTCAGATTCAGTGATATGACAGAATTAATAACAATATGTTTCAGATATATATAATGATATGACAAATGGAAGCAAAATCAAAAAATAGAGAAGGAAGTTTTTCCTTGCCTCTGTCGCCTAGTGCTTGCTCTTGGTGGGAACTGTTGGGCTTCTGTAAATAGCATCATAGAGTACGGTCTAGACCTGCTCTTTTATGAAAAGCGCTGTGAGATAACTGTTGTTGTGATTTGGCGCTATATAAATAAAATTGAATTGAATTGAATTACTCAGCTCTTTTATTTCTCTGTTTCATTTTATATAGTAGGATGAACGAATGGACGTATATTTGATATTTTTATGATTTAAATGTGAGATGCAACTTATTTAGTTGAAAGGACAACAACAGGAGCTGATGCTAAGAATACAGAAAGAAAAAAGATGATCTCAGACTCAGAAAAGGTGTGTGTGTAAAAACAAATAAACATACAAATTCACATTAAAGATTATCTATACTGTAACAGGGTGCGAGTCAAAGAGTGAAGGAAGTGTGTTAACTGCTGAGCGTGACTACGGAGAGACAAGTGTCATTAGTGCTCCATTAAAAGCAACAGATGGCCAGTAGCAGTGGACCCACTCTGTTTTGTAGATGACAGGAAAGCCAGTGTGGGTGGAAGCAGTCCTGCAGGGGAGCGTTTAGCCTTCGAAGATGTTTTGGATATGTTTATGTGCGTATGTGTGTTCGGGGTAAGGGACATGCCCTTTAACATCTAGCCACATGTGTCTTCCATTAACTTTTTGACTCGTTTGGCAGCTGTGGACCCCGGGGAACACATTGCCCAGGCCCTACCTGGGCTCTTTCCTCTGGTCCCCTTCAGTGAACCACACACACACACACACACACACACACACACACACACACACACACACACACACCATCTCTGCGCTTTCCTGATGTGAAGCAGCCTGAGAACAATGTGGCCTCGATCCCATGTAGCTTAGCCAACTTACAACACCGCTGGGAGGCTGAAGAGATCATTTGTTCCAGAGAAATCTCATATCAAGTGGAGTATTTTTAGTTTGGAGGAATGGGAGCGCTGAGATGTTGGCCTGTTTCAGGGGAAGCCAATTACTGTAGTTTTCTGATGGCTTTGAGTTTCTCTCTGGGCCATTATATTGGACATGTTTAGTCAGTGTTTGGATAATGCATTTTACAGATTATGTAGCACATAGATATCTGGAAACATTTTGAGGGAAGACTGTCAAGAGTTTACTCATGAAAGCAGAGTAGAAGTAAAAAGCATCAGGTGATTTTCCCCATCTGGACACACAGATCTACATTACACAGATGGCACAGAGTCCTTGACTCATTGCCATTTTCTTGTTTTATCTCTAATCAGGACCGAGGAAGGAGGGAGATCGAGAGAGGGGGAGAGAAAGAGAGAGTTAGCAGTTAATAGACTTCCAGTTCTCCCACTCATGAGAGTGCCCAGACTCCCAGAGCGAGCCGACCATTCAATCAGATCAGCACAAACTGGCCAGTGGCGCTTCATTATCTCAAGGAGCTCCACGCCGCTGCCTTGAAGTTTTCAAAGGGAGATGAAATTGCGGTTGATGGTTGCGGGGGTGTAGGAAGCAATGAGGGGAGTTTGTTTTTGTGATGTCACCATCCCCCTCATAATTAAAGTCTAAACATCCTCTGCAGTGTAGGTGTATGTATGTGCGATTATGTGCACATTACTGTACTGATGGGGATCCCTTTGAGTTGTTTATATGTGTAGGGGGGTAAGTTTTACACTTTGTGTTGCTATAGAGTCTATGTAGAAATACAGAGCAGCAGGTAGGATTGGTTTATAAATAAATGCATGTGTTAGTCCTGCAGGCGCATGGTATTCCTGCATATTTGTTAAAACTTAGAAGCTTTTTACATCATCTGCATTTCTATATACCTAAACAAAATCATTTTCCATTTATGCACAAGAAAACAGAATATACAATATTAGCCTTGTGGACTTAAAAAATAAAAATGTTTACAATCTGAGGGAGAATCAATTCAACCTGGAATGCTGAAGCTGAAAACCAGAGAAGATCTGTAAGGGGAACTACAGAGAGAGGTACATCTTGTACTTGAGACTGATAACTACAGCCATTGTCATCCTATCAAGGTCATGAGAAAATTTCTAGTCTGGTATGTCTCTGATTCTCCCTCATACGTCATGTCTGAGGGTCACAACCATTAGTGTTGCTCTTCTTGTGCTCCCATATTCACACTGACGACTCTTAGGAAGATCTGAGAAGTTGAAAATGAGAAGAACAGTACTTTGAAGATGTCTTCATTTGTAATGTACAGTACAAACGGTATGTTTTTCTTTACCTTGACAGCGACCAGACCAAACCCTAGTTGGCCAGTAATTACCAGGGTTCCTCTGTGCAAGGTTTGAGCTTTTGTCCTGTGTTGGAACCAAGCCAGCTGTTCCACTTTTACACATTAGAAAAGTACAAAACATTCCCCTGAAAGCTGTCTCATGTTACTGTCTTGTGGAGGGTTTGAACATAATGAGTTCATTTGAACGTATGCAGGATAGATTTTCACCTGAAGATAAATTACATATTCTCTGACAGGAAAAAAGAATTTACACCAAGGACTCATGCCCATTTGTACACTCATTTATACCTTACAGAGGAGCAATTGCATCAGACTGTAAAAATAAGATTAGACTTTATTAGATAAGATTAAACTTTGTCATTGCACAGAGAATATATATACTGAGACAACAAAATACAGTTTAGAATCTAACCAGAAGTGCAAATTGTGGATTTGTGGATCAGAGGCAAATACAAAGTTTTCAGATTTGGGGGTCTGATGTCTGAAACAACATGGAGTCTTTTCTCAAGTGTAACTTAATTTTACAGTTAAGCAAAACAGAAATGAGTAAGAGTGACACTGCCACGTTGAATTTAAGACATTTACACCATCTCCTGGATGTTCTGTGATAGTACAAAGGCATGACCATTTCACTATAAAACAGCAATTTACACCAATCAGCCATATCATTATGACCACCTGCCTAATATTGTGTAGGTCCCATTTTGCAGCCAAAACAGCCCTGACCCATTGAGGCATGGACTCCACTAGACCTCTCAAGGTGTGCTGTGGCATCAAGGTGTTAGCAGTAGATTCTTTAAGTCCTGTAAGTTGCAAGATGGGGCCTCCATGGATCGAACTTGTTTGTCCAGCAAATCCCACAGAAGCTCGATTGGATTGAAATCTTGGGAATTCTGAGGCCAAGTGAACACCTTCAACTTGTTGTGTTCCTCAAACCATTCCTGAACCATTTGTGTTTTGTGGCAGGGTTCTATATCCTGCTGAAAGAGGCCACTGCCACCAGGGAATACTTTTTCCAACAATAATTAGGTAGGTGGTACGTGGTAAAGTAACATCCACATGAATGGCAGGACCCAATGTTTCCCAGCAGAACATTGCCCAAAGCATCAAGCTTGCCTTCTTCCCATAGTGCATCCAGGTGCCATGTGTTCCCCAGGTAAGCAAAGCACACGCACCTGGCCCCCCACCTGATGTGACAGAAAACATGACTCATCAGAGCAGGCCACCTTCTTCCAATGCTCCATGGTCAGGTTCTGATGCTCATGGCAGTGGGCAGGGGCCAGGGGTCAGCATGGGTATCCCGACTGGTCTGCAGCTACATAGCCTCATACGCAAACTGCAATGCACTGTGTATTTTGATACCTTTCTATCAGAACCAGCATGAACTTTTTCAGATATCTGATCTACAGTTGCTCGTCTGTTGGATCGGACCACACAGGCCATCCTCCGCTTCCCACAGTGTCTTCGCTGGTTTGCTGGTTTGACAAAATAATTACAAAAAAACCCTTTCACAACATAAAACTGCTGTTCATTAACCTAAAAGTTTTTCTACGTAGTATCTTAAACACATTTTGGGTTTTCCATTGAAATAGTGAAGCAGGAATATAACAAAAGTGGTGACTATATTAGAAGCTTGGAAAGGATGAGATGAGTTTAGTTATGAGCAAGATCAGAAACCACTGATGTGCTGTGAAGTTAATTGTAAGACAATGTTCCTCCCTGCAGGAACAAGTAGTGTACTGCCCTCAACAAATGCCTCAAAACGCCTTCCCCGGTGCAACAATGTCTCTTTAAATATATTAATGGGTAATTTGAAATTCAAAAATTTTAAATGTATCTGTAAAAAAGTATTTATGATTATTTTAATGATAAATATCAAATAATAGAAAACTTGTCAAAGTATTCACTTTCCCTGTGTCTTTGGGGTTAAAACTGCACAATTCAACGTTGTGATTTGGCTCCCCCCGAAGGTAAGAGAGAGGAAACGTCTCTCTGGGACAGATCTGTACTGGATAGGAACAATACAAGAGAAGCCAATGTCTACTCACTTTTGTTTATATTTCAGATTTTGTGGTCTGCTCTTAAGCTTTGATTTGCATTTAAAGCAGTCGGAAACATGTTTTACCTAAATTTTTATTTTTTTTTATTTAGGCAAAGAGAGTGAATCTACATCCTCTAAGAGAGGTTATAGTTATCAACACTCAGTTTGCCTCAAAGCTATTGTGTAATTATTAGTATAAAAGGTGTCCTCTTTGTTTTTTGTTTTTTTATCTCTGCCAGGCACAAGTCTGGAGGGGATAATGCATTTGGTCGTGTGTGTTTGTGTGCATGTGTGTGTGTGCATGTGTGTGCATCTGTCTGCAGCAGAGAGTTGCCAACTTCAATGCAGAAAAATAACGGAGGCAACCCCACTTCACCAGAATGTTTTTTTCAACTTTTGTTTCTAAGTAGCCTACATGGGAGATTGGGATGACATATTGTTGATGAGGTCAGTCTTGAGTCACATCATCCAAACAGTGAAAACCTACAATAACACAAATAAGCATATGTTCAATGATCAACCAATGTGCAACACCATATTCTTCAAATAAAAAATAAACACTTTCACATTGTGGCATTTGCAGCGAGCACGAAAATCTCAAAAAACACAAAACTTTACACATCTGAGAATAATATATCATTAAGTGAAAATGTTTTGGTTTTTTCTGAACACTAAATATTTTACTTTACTTTTAGCCCATTAACATTGAAAGGTGATTTTCAACACGGGTATAAAGGATCAGAATTGTTTATTTTATTCAAATAGGCACATTAATCGGTTTATTTATTTGACATTTCAACGTAGCTGCCTGAGCCATGTTTTTCCTATTACTGGGGCTTCGACTCTCTTAAGATTTTAATATAAATTCAGTACTGTTATGCTACAACCATTGTCAAGTGCACACAGAAGTATGGATGTGTCCTTATGTGGATCAATATACAACTATCTTGACTTATGATTTACTCTCTGAGAGTTACTTCCATGTTTTCAACAGCTATTGGCTAATCGTTGCCTCCGTTGGTTAAGGTTAAGGTTAGGGTAGCGTCGTTAGGCTTAGGGTTAGCTACAGAGTAGGGGGCACGATTTAATGCAAAGATGGTGTCTGTCAAGTTCAATTTGGATGAACTCACCCTTTAACACTTCACCTCAGTGCTTCAGAAACTTACCAAAAGATGGCGGTAGTTTATCGGACATGACTGGCTACAGAGGAGACGCATCTTATACTAGAGGTGTCATTGATAAACTTGAGAGTATGGTCTGTGAGAAATGTTAATGTAACAGTGGCAAATATTGGCAGTAGTCGGCAAAACACAATTTGCACACCGTCAGCTATGTGAAGCTGTATGGATCTATTTTGCAAGCAGAAAACGACAGTACCATGTGTGAATCAATACAGCAGGGGGCGCTGTGCACCGTCCTGTCTGCTGGCTGCGCATGAGCTGCAGAAAAAACCGGAAAGAATGGAAACTTTTCCCTGTGTAAATTATGGGCCAAACTATATTTTTCTATTTCTTCAGCAAAATAGTTCTCAAAATGAAACGATTTAATGCGGACTTTTTTTTACCCTCCACCGTGTCTTCTGCGACTACAATGCTTTATCGTCATTTTCTAACAGTGTTGAACGAATTTGCATTTATACACACAACACGTACAGTGTGGAAGTATTTACCCGCAGGCAATATCAGTTGAACGAGTCTTTTACCTATCTCTTCCATCTCTTTCAGGTAAAGTTCACTGTCCGCCAACACTTTTGAATGACAATGGGAGTCTGTGGGAGACTGGCTAGCAGCCTTTCAATAGGGTGAATAAAGTGTGATCTCTAGGCTCTGTTAAGAAAACATTGCATAAAAACATGAAGGGGACGGTCTGGCTGCAGGATTAAGGCTTTAGAAAGGCTCTGAGCTGTTATTGTGTTGTAACATCTTGGTGCCAGCCTGTAGACATTGCAGCTGGTGAGGAAAACGGAACCTGTAGGTAGTACTGTTTTCAGACTGACAGTCTCTTGAGGCTTACGGAGCTACATGTTCGCCCACTGAACAGGTAAATGCAAATCTAAAGAAAAAACCCAGGACACTGAGGTATGCGTGCATAGGCGCTCTTGGCTGAAGGCTGGGTTTCACCACGACTTCGCCTGGAGCGCAAGGGGTGGAGGGGGGTGGACGGGGGAGCCAATTGGAAGGAAGCTTCCAGCCCAGCTCTCTATAACTCTGTGTCACAGGGGCTGAGCCATGCCACAACCAAGTTTCTGCAGCTGGGAGAGATTCACTGGACTATAGACGCTTTAAAGCTGTGCGTTCAAAGAGCGCGCGCACACCAATTCTTTATTGCGGGTTTGCTTTGCGCACTCCACAACGAAATAATCGACCAGTGGACTTTCTTTACTCTGGAGGGCTGCTTTCACCATGAGCGCCGGACAGACATATGAGAAGAAGATTGCGTGTATTTTGACCGATCTACCAGGATCTATGAGTTGCCACCCGAACTCCAAGGACTCTCCTACTCTGCCCGAGTCATCGGTGACAGACATGGGCTACTACAGCGGACAGACGGCCCACGGCCAGCACGAATATTATCAGAGTCAACCGTACGGACAGCCCATGAACTCTTACCATCATCAGTTTAATCTGAACGGAATGGGAGCCGCTGGAGCGTATGCCACCAAATCCGAATACCCCTACACAAATAGCTACAGACAGTATGGACATTACAACAGAGATCACCTGCAGGCCTCGCCTCCGAGCTCAGGTAAATAACCACTATATTTTACTGCAATGTTTACATCCAGTGCGAATAACTCTGTCTGGGCGTCTTTTAAAAGAGCCATGATTGCACATGAAAACACGAATCAGACTGTATTACCCGCTAGTTTTTTTCTGTCTCATTTATGATATTTTATCTAACGTATTTTTCCATTTAGTTTGTGGAAAACATTTGTGGTATAGAAATGGTACAGACAATAAAGAGAGACAATAAAGTGTAACGTGATTTCTCTACGTTTCATGTCTCCATACATTTTACCTTGCATGGCCAGAGTAATATTTAGGCTACTTGCCGGTGTGTTTGATTCATTATACTTGCAGGTAGAAAAACTAACATTTGCTCAGTGGAAACCTACCGGCTGATGTTAATGTTAATGTCGCGTTTTAACAGCCCGCCTGGGAATGAGCCAGTCATTAACAGTCGGCCGTAAAACAATGATGGCTGATCAAAGCTAATAACATTCACTCCATCAATATTAACACGTTTACTCTGGCTTGCCAAATTGGAAATTTGACAAAATAAAATCATGCCGTTTCAGTGATTTAGTTTAGATTTATTTTATGACATGTGTGTTGTTTGCCAAATTTTAAGCTTTTAACTTTGAAGCAATCTTTCCACATTCATTTGACAAAATATTGGAAAATGCAGAGTTTTTTCCAGACCCAGTTTTTAGGCAGACGAAATTCTCTCAATACCTCCTACATACATTTTACATTTCATTAGCCTATACTCAATGTTTTACACTTTATGGCCGCTGAACGTATTTCTTGATGGTGTATTTAATCAACATTTTTGTTGTATTTTTTTAGTAAAAGAAGAGCCAGAGCCTGAGGTCCGCATGGTGAATGGAAAACCAAAAAAGATCCGCAAGCCGAGGACGATCTACTCCAGCTACCAGCTCGCTGCTCTGCAGAGGCGCTTCCAGAAGGCGCAGTACCTCGCTCTGCCCGAGAGAGCGGAGCTGGCGGCTCAGCTGGGCCTCACTCAGACACAGGTAAGTTGCCTGACCCGGTGTAGCACCTGAGGTTTTCTAATCAATTAATACTTTTGGAGTCACGTGAGCCAGGACCTCCCAAAATGGCCAACAATTTGCTTTGTAATTATCCAACAATGCATAATTACGCAAAGCAGACTCTGGATGTCTGTGTCTCGTTTTGGTCGACTTTATTTAGATACAAGTTAAATAATTCTCTATTTTCTCACTGTGAATAAATACTGTTAACTGTGTGTTTTGTTAACTGTACATGAGAGATCATATTTATGTTAAAACATTATACACATTATGTAGCCCTTTGTCTTAAATTTTTCTGTTGCACTACAATTAATGTTCAGACTTTTTTTCTCTCAGGTGAAGATCTGGTTCCAGAACCGGAGGTCTAAGTTCAAGAAACTGTACAAAAACGGCGAGGTTCCCCTGGACCACAGTCCCAACGCCAGCGACTCCATGGCCTGCAATTCCCCGCCCTCCCCCGCAGTGTGGGAGAACAGCACCTCTCAGAATACCCCGATCAGCAGACCTCAGGTCCCGCAGCCGACGCACAGCTCCTCGCCGCCGTACCTGGAGGATTATAACAACCATTGGTACCAGCAGGGATCACACCTACAGCACCCGGGCACCGTGCACCACCCAGTCCCGCAGCAAAGTGTGGGAGCTGTTTATTGACAATGACTCAAGATCAGATTAGTCTCCTCAGAATTTTATTCAAACGAGGTCTCTCTACAATGACTCTGCAGAGCAAAGGGTGACTGGACCGGGAACAGGCCTGAAGTGAAACATTGCGTTTTATTTTTATTTTTTTGGATGATCAAGACTCTTTCAGAACTGGGGTTTCCATTCACAAAGCACATAAGGGATTTCTGATCACTTGTGGCAGCATATTTAACGGACATCTGGCGTGTTTTTTAAATTATTTATCGCTTCTGTTGTATTTCCCTACTTTCGTTTGTAAATGAATATGCAAAGTTTTTTTTAAACAAGTAACGAGAAACCGAATATTGACTAAACTGTGCAGGTGATCCATGCTACATTCAAATCATGCATGTGGGTTTGTAGAGAGTGCGAAAAAAACTCAGGTCATATTTATATAGATTTGTACAAAACGTCGAAGGCTGTAAATATGTGTTTATATGCAGAACCACTATGATCGTATTTGTTTGAAACGGAAAGACTGCTCTGTGGTGCTTCCAAAACCATTTTCATATCCATGTAATTAGTCAACTTGTTGCCTTCTTTTCAATTGAATAAAGGAGTTACTTGCATGTTGTGTGTCCAGCCCCTTTATAAACAGGCAACTGTCCAGCCGCCTTTTCTGAGATGCAAACCGTGCAGATAATTAAATGTAGGGTCTATACAGTCCACGGCACCTTAACAACAGTAAACATTGCAGGACAACTTTCTGGAGGGACAGAGATTATGTGGTGAAATGTGGTGAAGTTTCCCAGTTTTATCTGTTTGAATATTTGTTTTATTGAATTAAATCAGATATTTAGTTTACTCACTTTGAATTTAGGATACGTTTGCCTGGTTTGAATGTGCTTGCACTGGAAACTGCTTAATTCATATGTCTGACTGCTTATTTGCAAAACACTTACTCTGCTACTCAATAAGCGTTTATAATGAATATTTAATTATAATGCACGCATATTCAGGCCTGAATAATTAGGCTACTAATCCGCCTGAAAGAACAGTCTTGTGCAGAGGATTATAGAGGCAGTGTTTAAGTGTATCCATGCCTATTACAATTATGGTACAATGCACTGGTTAATTCACTTTTGATTTTAATTTGGAAACCAAAAGGTTAAATGACAGAACCAATGCTCCTCTTCGTAATAATCTTTTTTGTTATACATGCTCATTATCTAATTATCAAAAAGGTCATTTATCCCACTGACCCTAAAAGATCAATGCTCCACTTTGTGCACAGAAGTATTATGGTCACGGTATAGTGAACCGACTCCTGTTTTGGTGCCGTGGGCTGCGTGCAAAGCGCTGCAGTAGGAGGCGACACACAAGCAGACATGTTGGAGTCACTCGGTTTTATTACTATTCTGCTGCCAGATAACAAGAGAGAATTCAGCGCGTTGCACACACACACACACACACACACACACGCAGAGAGGAGGGGTTGGTGGTGTGCGGGGGTGAAGCAGGGCAGTTGCCGAAGGGGATCTCACGCGTGCGCGCACTCGCACACATTCACAGCAGGATAGATGGAAACGCGGAATATTGAAGGTTTTAGCAACCCACTTTTTATTTTCACTTAAGACATTGGATTTCATTCTATTGCATTTTGCAAAGTTATAGTTCTCCAAAAAAATTATCCAAGGTTTTCACACTTTAGTTCAGCTTATTCATGTAGCACTTTTTATCCAATATTTATACAATACATTTTAAAACATACACACCTTTAAAAAAAATATGATAAAGCAGCCTAAGGCAACAAGTGTGACACAAGTGAAACCTGGGGGATACAGTGATATTAATTAGCTGAGTGATGCCAGATTAACATGACAACTACTGCGATAATGACCGTCAAAGACAATGACGGTGAGAATGAGACAATGAGATAGAAAAAACAACCTGTCTTTCTGCGTCTTCACAGCTATATTAATGATATTGGACAAAACCTCAGTTGAGCCACAAAACCCACACGTTATTAAATATGCTGCTCAAAAAATGACATGATGGAGAAACCGCTAATGGCGATCTTATCCACATGGACCACCAAGGCGACATTATGCAACCAGAGAAAATGTACCCACGGCGTTAGTGGTTTTATAACCTTTTCTACCGCTTTTAGTAAGTAGAATGGTATGCGCCCAGGTCTGAAGGTGTTACTGTATGATACTTTATTGAAACATTGTGTCATTACAATAATTTCAGAACATTACAGCTTCAAATTTGGAAATGTTCATCTTGAGCCGTCAAACTCTGTGCCCTAAACTATTTTCTTATTTCTTAAATTGTATATGCTATTTATTACCATAGGCCTATATATATAGACTACTCTATTATTATACTGAGGACGATCATATAATATTAATGTATTCTATATAATTCACTTAGTACAGAGATTCGGTTATTACATCGTTTTGGTTGACTTTTAAAAATGTATTATTCATTTTAATTATATGTAAAACATGATAATTTAAAAAATATATATTATTAAAGAATTTCTTTGGGCGAATATTTGTTTCACATTTATTGTCTAGATCCTGCCTTGTGTTTTTTTAATTATTATTTTGTATATGAGCACATATAACTGACAAATACACTGGAAATTTTGATTAAGCCTATACACCTGTGAGGCATGTCACATTGTGCAATCCATTCTTCTTCATTTTAAGATTAATTCAATTGAACCTTTGTCGTCATTTCAGTCATGCAGTGTTTTAACATTTTAATAATGTTAGAATATTCCCACAGAATTTTATTCTTTCCATTGATCAGTTGAAAGTGTTATTGAACTGTAATTTGTGATTCCAATAATTTTCTTTTCTTTTAGTCACATTTACCATAACGTTTTTTAGTGCACGTCTTGGTTCCTTTGACATTTTATTTAAATAGTACTGTACGTATTTCTACCAAACGCACACATAGGCAAACATTTTGCCACAAACAATCAAATATGTCACAGCTCTGAATCCTATTTCTCTAATGTCTTCCCTTTAGTTTATCTCTGTGAACTCAACACCAGTTGTCTATAGCATCACTCACCATTCCAGTGCACTGTGCTGATTTGACAAAAGCAACATGATTACTATTGCCTTTTAATATCAATGAAATCTCATCAAGCGGACATGTGACCTCCCCTCGGCGGCTCCCTCAGCATGTGTGGCCCTCGGCTGCGGTTGTCAGGGGAAACATTTGTGCCGAAGACAAACGTGTGTTCGCCACAGGCTGCACTTGTGTGTGTGGGCTGTCAGACATGTCCATATATGTCATCTCTGAACATTAACAAGTGTTAGTAGCCATGGAGGTGAACTGTTGAACTTGAATGTGATCCTGCATGGCACAACATCACAGCACCCTAAATAGAGCCGCTGCCCGGGCCCCTAGAAGCCTTTCTCCTCCCCCCTGCAACAGTCAGCAGTGTGGTGTCGGCACTTGTCTCTGGGGTGCAGCGATATGGGTTGAGATGGAGGTCGGGAACTGAAATGCATCCATGGAAAGACTTCCAGCAGCTGTCCAACACTTAGTCCGGGCCTGGGCCGAGCCTCGGCTGCATTAGGATCACTCACTCTCTGCATTTTGCTGTAAACCGGGAAGAAATGAAGGAGGGAAAGGCATCCTTGACAGCTGTGGACTTGTGAACCTTTGCTGACCCCACGCCAGGGCAAGACTGGGCTGTGTGCTGATGCTTCACATCCAGTCATCACATCCAGATAAAACCTTCCCCATGGTGAGGGTGCTGCTCCAGCATGAACTCACCTTCACCAACAAACTAAAAACGTGGCCTCCACACACAAAAACAGACATTAAAATCTGTAAATGCTGTAAAAGAATAGGGGGAAATGCTGCATTTCCCGCTTAAATCCAGTGTTTTGAAACTAATCTGTGTGTGTGTGTGTGTGTGTGTGTGTCTGGATGCCCTTCTGCCTGCCAAACTGTATTCCATCTTTGAACACCCCTCAGAGTGTGTATGCATCGTACCCCAAGCTAAGTCAAGCCTTCCTTCGGATGAAACCAAATCATGCGTTCATTCTCTCTATCAGGGAAGCCGCTCACAATTACCCGAGATGTCAGATCACTCTAGATAATAACAATAATCACCCCAGAGACCTGCTTTGCCATTCGCCCATTCAAAGCAACTGGGATTTAATAACAAGCTATTTTCCCTCTTATTGCTATCCTGCAATTAAAACCCATCAGACACCGTGTATCTGATAACTCCGACCATCCAGCGCATTGATACAGTCAGACTTGCCTTTATCACTACCCTTCAAACCCATCTTCCGGCCTTCCGTCCCCTCCTCTTAGCTTGTCTATTACACGAGGAGCCTTTTCACTTTCCCTTCAATCTGCCATGCGTGATAATTGGCCGCCCGTTTGAAAGGTCCTACTCTATCTGTCCAACTCCACAGGCCATTATTGCAGTCTGGAGATGCGAAATTGCCTATAATTTTCCCTGATGCCCCGTCACTTGGTTCAGCAATTCTCGCCTCTTCTTCCCAGGGCCGGCATGTTTAACAAGGCACATAATGATCAGGAATGAGGAAAAAGGGGCATCAGGGGTGTATGTATATAAAGAAGGAGATGTTAATGTAACACAATGCTTGTCGTTATGTGAGAAAATCAGGTTGGAGGAGTGAAAATACAGGGCTCTGATGTGGCTTTGTTCTTCAGAGAAACATCACAGCAGGCTGTAGACCTCCTGGCTGCGCTTCTCTGACTTAAGGTAAGACGGGACTTTATGTTGGCAGGTGACGTGGTGGTGATAGAAGCTTGAATGTCGGCTGTTATATGGCATGTTATTTTCCAATGCAATAATATGTGTATCGAGTGGCCTTTGCTGTAATTAAACAGCAAAAAAATCACAGCTGTACCAAAACTCAGTGAGAAAAGTGCAAAATTAAAGTTCAATTAATTTATTGGCATATAGTTGATGTGGTTAAAATTTTATTTTTGCATACATTGTGCTAGGACGCCTCTGCTTAAAGGGTAGCTTCTATATTTTTCTACCTTGAATGTTCAAATGTTTTTGTGTCAATGTGACTAATTGGGACAACATTTTTGAAATGGTTGCTGCAGACAATTGCGTCCAGTCAAAACGCGTCCACTAAAGAGCCTGATTGTGCCATAGACAGGCTTAAATTGTTATTACAAGTGTCTGACAACATTCTGGAGATCCCTACAGAGCTAGACCTTTTTTTTTTTAAAGAGTAAGAACATAGCTCTTGTCAAAGCCACCAGACTCTTGATAAAAACAGCAATTTCACCTCACAGAACAAGGGCGTTGCTCGACCGCTACTTCGGTCAGTTAGTTTGTGTTATTTTGTAACTTTGTTGTTTTTGTTTATTCATGTGATTTTGTGAATATGGAGTTTTAAAGGGTTAAAAAAAACAAAGTCATACAATAACACAAACTAACCGATATCAAGGCAGCGGGATATCAGAGAGGTAAAACTACTATTTTTGTCAAGGGAGTCTGGTGGCTTTGATGAGAGCTATATGGTGACTGTTTCTGTATGAACAAAAGCATGATACTCTTTAAAAAAAGGTATATCTCCCTGTGGAAATGTTCTATAATGTAGTCAGACATGTATAATAACAATCTGAGCCTGTCAGTGGCAAAAACAAGCACTTTAGTGGACCTACTCTGCAAGGACTGAGTTTCAGCCTTGTTTAACTGCTTCTGACTGCAGCGCTGCTGGACCAACTTGAACAAAATAGCGTTAAGTTATAAAGTTGACCTTTAAGCACGAGGTGTGAAAAGTCATGACCCTTTAAAATGACATCACTCATAATGAGCTACAATAGAAATATGCTGGATTTTAATAGAGCTCAGTGATACCAGTAATATTAGGAGAGAATATGTCCACAGAAACTGCATCTATGATCATGGTTATTTTTCAAACCCCTTTGTGTGTGTGTGTGTGTGTGTGTGTGTGTGTGTGTGTGTGTGTGACATCAGACAAATTGTATCTAATGTTTGCCAGACTGCCAAGACAGCAAATTAAAAAGATAAAAAGAGGTAATTGGATGTGTCTTTAACGCACTATTCGGGTTCATTAATCAGAGCTTAACTCCCCATTCAATCAAGAGCATCAGCCCAGATTGCGGGATGTGTGTTTGCAAAGATATAAATAACTAATTATCTGTGTTTAAACAGTGTAAGCGCCAGAATGTGCAAATCAGTGCAAACGACCATAAATCAGGCGCAGTTTATTGGAGGAATAGCATGGCCATTTGTCATTTTATTACAACAACGGCAAGGTTTCTGTTTGAGCTAACTTGAGACGAGAGTGAAAAAGAAATCATAAAAATGCTGTCTTGCACATCCTTTCTCCTCTCCTCGTGGTATGTGTCATTCTCGGGGGGGGGGGGCGATGCATCAGGCCTTCTTTAACAGCAGATGACAAACGTTCCTTTTATGCGTAAAAGTTTGTTTTAGTGAATGAGAAAAAGTTTGCCTAAGTTTTTGTAATACATGACCGTGTTCCTCTTCCAGTGCTGATTTTCATCTTCAAATAAACAATTTGGAAGCGATGTGTCGTCACTTGTCCGTGCGTAAGAGTTATACTGAGCACAACCACTGTGGCTACCATCCTGAGAACTCTTGTTTTGCCTTTATGGGAGGGGTGATATGTTGCATTACCTTTAAAGTAATCATCCTAAAACACGAACACTAAAATGAACAGTGGATAAGATATAAGAAACCAATCATAAACAGGAATCAATCTTTGTTTTGACAAAACTCTCGAAATCCAATCATCTTTAGGTTTTCATCCACAGCAGGGCAGAAGTGTTGATGGACAAAAGACAGCTGATATCCCAGCTAGAAATTACAACACGGGCTGAGCTGTGGTGGTTAACAAAACTCTCTATATTAGCCTACACTAAACCAGTCTCGAGATGTTGTATTTTACCCACAGACCAGGAAGACCTTTACTTAAAGCCTCACAGTTGAGTTCAGTTGCCATTAATCTAGACTCACATAAGCAGTCAACGGGTCTTTGTGATGAAAAAAACCATATGCCTATCTCTTAGTGAAAACATTTAACTGATAAAGCAGCAACCCAAACAAACACGTCACAGAAGAAATCAATGATAATTACATCAATCCAACAGCTATTTATTTGCATAATGCTCATACCATAGGTTGGACCATGCAGCTGAAACTATTTTGCTAATGAAGAAGACCCACGCACACAAATAGGCAGCGTATTCTTTAAAAAAATCTGTCATCCAGAGTATGTGGTTAAACTGCACACTCTTTTAAAGTCCACATTTCAGTGAGTTTAGTTTCAGTGACATTATAACAAAGCTAAAAATATATTTGATGCCTGGTCGATTTTTTTGCAGTGAAAATTGAATTCAAAACGCACACGAAATACAATGAATATGCACACGTTCTATTAAACACACGTTTTAAACACAATTCAGTTTTGAGAAGAGGCCTTGAGAGAAACCAGCAAGTTCAGTGTAGTCTGAAGTGCCCTTCATATGGGCCCGAGCACCTGGGCTGCACCAAAAACAGTCCACTCACATCATCTGAGGCCTCGTCATCGCGTCCTGGTGAGGATGGTGGTTCGGATACCAGTGACCAAAACTGTTCATGTAACTGTTTGGGTGCATTTGGGCTCCCTTGTTCGCCATGGAGACCTCCCAAAGCTGGGGCAACCCGGGCGAGCAGGGAGAGATGGAGCTAGTGCTGTGGAGATGCTCTCCCTCTGATCCGCTGCCATGCTTCATGATCTTTTTATACTTGGAGCGCTTATTCTGAAACCAAATTTTCACCTAAAAAGAGAAAATGCACATAATTGTCACTGTCAATCAGCAGTAATATAAAATAAATTATACTGTGTTTTTTTATGAGCATATTTCCCTTCAATTAAACCCAAGTGAACATTTGGAAACAATAAATAAGTCCTCATAACTCTCATCTTTTTTGTGTTGGTTTTTGCAAATCCCAGGCTATACTGCTGGCGCATTGTTACTTATTCAGCCTTATGGTTGAGCGGCACTTGTAATCCATTAAAACTGAGCTCTCTTATTCGCTGTTTTATTAGTCCAATTGTGCATGAGTGTGACAGCAACAAGCTGAGACTAAAAATATTGTGAAATAAAAACAGCCCTTAAGAGCGCTGTGGTAGGTCACTGAAATTTCGGCTGATTCCAAATAAGATGGCTATTTTTACACGGAAACAATGGTGTGGATCTTCTTAAATTGCAGCAAAAAGCTCAAATGAAACACTCTATAAACATGTAAGCATCAACAGCACGAAAGGCAACATATAAGTGGGAGATCATTGTTGAGATAAACGACGAGGGCTTGAGAAAAATGTGCAGGGGGCAGCTCAAATGACTAGATTAGATTAATTTGTTTACCTGTTATTTTGAAACTAAAACTGTAGTCAGACAACTTCCAGAAAGTGAAGAGAGAAAAAGAGCTAGCCGACATCTGATGACCTAATTTTTTTGTCCCTTTTGAGATTGATAAATTGTCACGTGCACCTGCTTGTCTCCAAAATAATTAGAATGCAATTATTCCCATACTGCTCATTTTAACACTTCAGCATTTCATTTACAAAATGCCCGTGAAAACGCGCTCTAAATAAGTGCAGAAGAGATGTACCAGACTGATGAGCTGTTACACATAAAACAAAATAAATAAATAAAAAACAAGACATAGGAACAAAGGAAGAAACAAATATATTCGATTAAAACCTATAAGGAACTGGTTTATTTCATAAAATATATTTTATTATAAACTAACTTTGAAAACAGCTGCCAGACCCTATTTTTGCAGACCTGCAATGGCTAGTTATTTGTTTTCTTTTTCTTCTGATCATTTTGAAACTGCAGTCAAGGTGAACGAAGCATGGCTGCAGTCACAAAATGAGCACTCCAAGCACCTGGGTTGACAAAGGAAATACAGGAGCGAAATTAAGCATAGTAAATAAGGCAGCATTAAAGGATTGAGCTACATATCACAAGAATTAGTTTTTTCATTTGATCTCCAGAAGCGCCGTGATCCCTAATAACACAGCAGAAAAGATGTTGCCTTTTCAGCCGTTACTTCCCCTTTCTC
Source organism: Micropterus salmoides (assembly GCF_014851395.1). NCBI lineage: Eukaryota > Metazoa > Chordata > Actinopteri > Centrarchiformes > Centrarchidae > Micropterus > Micropterus salmoides. The sequence goes on along the minus strand of NW_024041262.1, from coordinate 10,844,049 downwards.
TCAGTAATACGTTTAATAATCTCTCAGTTTGTGTTTAATCGAGACTTTTAAATATTAGCCATGTAGTTCTATTTAATAGCCCACTAAATGCTAAATATTGCAGGCCTGATATTTAAGGCTGGGAGTTTTTGCTGAATAATTGGAAATTTATCATGCACAACCTCCTTAACTTAACTTCATTGCTAATAATGATAATAATAATGATAATGATAATGATAATGATAATGATAATGATAATGATAATGATAATGATAATAATAATAATAATAATAATAATAATAATATGATGATAATAATGATAATAATAATAATAATGATACATCTTTGATCCTGAACCCTTAATTTTCCCTGATCCATTTAGGACCACTGGGTGAGTCGAAGGCCCACCTGAGTCTGGGTGAGTCCCAGTTTGGCCGCCAGGTCTGCGCGCTCCGGTAAGGCCAGGTACTGGGTCTGCTGAAAGCGCTGGTGCAGCGCCTGCAGCTGTAGACTGGAGTAGATGGTCCGAGGCTTCCGGATTTTCTTCCCCTTGCCATTTAGACGAGTGTCCCTGCTCTCAATCACCGTGGACTTCTCGCGATCTTGTAGAAAAACAAAAAATGACAACAGACAACCAAAAATGAGATGAAATAAGGAGAGTTTTGGTTTTTCACTTTTCTCTAAAGAAGGAGGTCAGATGTCACGTTTGAGCTGGCTTTCGGCTTTTCCTGATCTCCTAAAAAACAAAAACAAATCTACCATCTCAAACAACATAAGAGCTCTGATAAATGTTCTATTTTACAGATGAAAGTACAAACAATAAATAGAAATATAGTGTCTGGTAATTCCACTGACAGGCCCTGCAGTGCATGCTATAAACACAAAAAAGGAAGTTAACTTGTGTGTTTTTTAACCATCGTGTTAAAGCTTCATCAAATCCCATGAACATAAATGGCCTAATTATAGTTTTTATTAAGTTAAGTCTAGAGTTTCAGCTTTGTGTTTTAGTAAGGGATTCGCGTGGCATTGACAGCGCTGGATCAAGATATTACCCTCACACTTTAACAACAAAAGCATGCAAGAAGTGGGAAATAGGAGCACTCCCACAAGCACACACAGACATGAAAGGACTAGGCTATTTTCTGGAATCGTTTTGTCAATGTACCCTAACAATGAGGGTAAAAACGAGTTCCTGAGGTAGGCCCAGACTACATGGGCCATAATTGGATTTACCCACAGAAAATTATGGTCAATAAAATGAATGGCACCATCTGCCTCATTATAACATGAGTGGTAAAGAGGGAGCATCCCTGAGAGGCCTGGTTGAACGCTATAGGCCTTGTTTGGACATTTATGATTGAGATAGAATATGTTTCCTGACGTCAATTCCTTAATTAAACGTTCAATATAAGACTTTATTTAGGAAGAAAAATGAGTTATTTTTGTTTACTTTCTAAACCGTCAAGTGAACTTAATTTCCTCACCGGTCAGGGAAATTGCGCGCTCATGTGCGTAATTGCGCTCCAGCATGGTGACAGATTAGAATTTTACAGCCATGAATGAAATCACAATTGAGTGCGGCTCGATTTGACTTTCTCACATACCTGTCTGCTCTAATCTGCTGTGGGCCACACTGCTGCTGTTGCTGTGATTGCTGTGCTGGTAGGACATGTAAGCAGACGGGGGATGAGTGTTCACCGCGCCGGGGTAGGCGTAGCCCAAAGAGCGGCCATAGGACGCGCTGCCAGGAAAAGGACTTTCGTGCTGGGAATGCCCAGCAGCATGCAAGCCGTGAACGGGGTAAATGTGAGAGAATCCGGAGGAGTGCTGCTGGTGTGCCGGATGTCCGTGGCCAAACTCTAGAAAGGCCGATTTGGAGGGATCTGAGGCATTCAGACTGTCAGGCATGAAACCCATAGACATCATTAGCTAATACGCGAGTCCATAAACCCGTCGATCTGAAGAGGGTTTCATGAGTTCTGCCGGGCAACGACGAAAACCTGGAACAAATCCACACTCAAGTCCAATGCATTGCTCTTGAAAAAACGTTTTCCGCTCCAAAAAGTTAAGGTTTTCATGTTCACCACTGTTTATGAGGTTAATCGCGAAAGGGATTCTTCTTTACATCATTGGAAGAGCTGACATGGTTCTTCAAACACCTCCTGCCTGCAGAGCCTCGAACACACTGCCTTCCATGCGAGCTCTCTGATTGGTCTTCAGCAGCCAGCTGTCACTGAAGCCCCACCATTAACTTCATTAACATATGATACAGGATGCAGCTCTGCAGCCAGCAGGAACCTCCTTCCATGGATTATGAAATAATCATATAATTGCTATTTTAGTAATTTATTCCATCAAATAAAAATGCGTCAAATCGCAGACTTAATATTGTCTGTATTTTAAACATTGGCCTACCTTCTTTGGGACAGTTAATAACTTAGTGAAAATGTCGGTAAATATATCTCTTTTACTATTTAATAGTGACAATTTTGTTGAATTGTCAAGTAAAAATATGCGTGATGCTCTACTATATGATATAAAGGGGATTGGCCAGTGCAGTGGTTAATGCAGGAGCTATACAATGTAAGTTAGAGCTATTAGACTAATCTTATCTGGTGTTAATAAATCAGATACAGAGAGATTGGACATCGTTTCATTTATAATGTTCATGCGCCCTAATTCTTGTCAAAAATCGAGTTCAAATTTCCGTTGTTTTAATAATAGCTTTAATAATGTAATCAAGTTTATTACAAACCCTTTATTCACTGAATAGAACAGATAACAAACAGGTTAAGTTCTCATTTTCAGCAGTGCTGCTAAAAACATCAGTGTCCTCTGTGGCACCGGATAATGAAATATTATTGCACCAGAGATTCTGGTGACTCCAAAATTTTCGCGATGACTTAGACAACATCTTTTGATATTTGGAATTTTGCTCCATTACTTTTGCAGCAAGCCTTTACAATATTTATGGACAAGTCCAGCAGCAAAATCAAAGACAGATACATAAAATGTTGTTTTGCTGTTGACACTGTGTCCACACGCCATTTAGCAAGACATGCTGACTCAGGCTTGGTTTAGGAAGGAAAGCTACATACTGCTCACTCAACAAACCTCATCCCAAGTTTCAACACATAAATTAGCCTTATAATGGGGATACTGATGTACAGCAACCCCAATTAAAAATGAGCACTAGTGCAAAAGTATATGTTACACATAATTGAATAAATACTAATGGTTCAGTGATTGCTCTAAAACTAAATAAATCATTTCAGGAACCTGAAGGAGACAGAAGAAGAAAATGCTCCATCAAAAAGGATGTTTGATTTCAGTTTGATCTGAAATAAAAATACTCAGCCCACATGTCACTCAAATTATTTCCAACTGAATCTCAGAGTTTATAAAATAAGGCAAACACATACCTGCCAAAAGAGGGCGGGATTGTGGTGTACACTGCAGAGTCAGCAAAAACTCACAAGGTGCATGTGAATAAAGTGTGGGAGTGGGGGAGAAAATGGTGACCACAGTTTTAAAGAGAGAACCCTGTCTCCATATTTCAGCCTCTGTTGACTCACCCTCAAGCAGAGTAAATCCAGAGGTGGAGAAAAATACAGTGGGAGGAGAGAAGAGTGGATATCCTGCCACTACGGCTATATTTTAAGTCAAATCTAATAAATTCACCTTGTGTTACAGCATGGTTTAATACAGATCTCACCTCCCATACGCGTTGAATCATATATATGCTGCAGTCAAATTATAAACAGAGTGTTTGGTGGGTTGAGCGTGGTGCTGAGCTGCTGTCCAACCCCGTCATTTTGGTCATGTCCTACCCTGCCTGCAACTACTGGGAACCCAGCAGCACTAAAGGGCCTGCTGGGGGTTGGACCGCTTCCCGATTCCCCACAGGCCTCAGCCAAGCAGCCAGCCAGAACAAAGCCACAAATTATTATCATAGTAAAATTTCAGACACAATAAAAACATTTTAAAAAGTTGCTGGGAGGCCAGCTTCACATCGTGGGTGCGAGTTTCACACATACGGCCACACAGCTGTAAGCCCTCACTTGAGGATTGGGAGAAAATGCAGTTCTGTGGCTAGTCTATTAGGAATTTACCACAAATTATTACTGTCGGGATTATAGCAGCAATATGGTATTTTTTCAATTAGCAGTGCCTGAGAGAGTGTTGTTGCCATAGGAGCAGGTGTTGCATTTGAGCCCATGTTATGATTTGGGAAACAACCTTTGTGGGCGTGTAGTTCACAGAAAAGTCACACTCTCTGATTGATGGACGGGATCAGTGAGGACAAATGACGATAAACACAAAATGCAAGGCTTTGAAGACACAGGGGCCTGTGGGCGTATGTGTGCAGCGCTCTTGTGAGGCACTTCAGTAGCTGAATGCAGGGGACTGTGGCCTGGATGTGAATATCTGTCAAAACCGAGCAAATCCAAGGTGTATGAGACAGAGAGAGAGAAAGCAAGGTGAGGAGGCTCTTTAAGGCTTGTAATTATGTCTGTATTAGGGGTGTAGAACAAAGCTGAGCCCTGCAGTCATATAGGGCAGGGATGAGTCCTCCTCCGTAGCTGTCTTACACACACGCAAAGGGATGATGTTAACAGTCACACTCTTGAATGCAGCCCAGACTCACTGGCGTCTACTTTGCTGCACAGTGCACATAGGCATACATCTCCAGAGGTGTGTCCAACATAGGTGTGTGTCCTTAGTGTGTGCTCTCTCTCGCTCTCTTTCTCTCTCTCTCACACACACACACACACACACACACACACACACACACACACACACACCAGTTGAGTTTGTCCATTGCTGCTGCAGCTCTGATGCAGAGTGACAGCAGTCTTTGTGTACAAACCAAGACTACATTCCCAGGCATCTGCCTCGGCTGTGATCTTCTCCACTGGCACATCGTGTTTTACAAGTAACCCTCTGTTGCTGGGGCCCAGGCTGAGGCCTGGACCTAGACTGACGGTCCACGACCCCAACAAAATGCCAGGATTTATTATCATAGACTGGGCTCACCTCATAATAGACACGAATAAAGACCCACATGTCCCATTTTGGCAGCACATTATGATGGATCCAAAGCTGAGGTGTGGTTTCACACAATTATGCCAGCAGAAAGAATCAAAGTGTGTACACGCCATGATAAACATCTAAACACTTTTACTAACTTCTAAGTAGATGAAAACCAGATATCATAATCATGATACATATAATGTATATTGACTTTTATGTATGGTTTCATACATTTATATGAAAACATCTAATTCTGATCGGATAAGGCTTTGCATTTCTTTCACTTTAAGCAGGTGTCTGTCATGATCACTGTCCAAGGCGGCTTTTTTCCAAATCCTTTTGCACCAACAAAGCCAATGCAAACAATAGCTTTGACGTATTTCTGTGACTGTTTTCTGCCTCAGGATAGAGAAGGGAGCAGAGGAGGAGCCAGAGCAGAGAAGAGGATGAACCGGCCTAATCTCTCCTCCAGGCGCCATCACACAGAAACACTAATATCTGCACAGCCGGCCTCCCATTCCTCAAGTGCAGCCACGTTGCAGCTTATATGCGTGTGTTGTGCCTGTGCTGGCAGCCTCTGAGGGCCCAGAGAGTTCACCAGTGATCGACATCAATCATGTGTGAAATCCTTGTCACAAACAGATCAAATGTTAACAGGCTGGCTCAGCTGATTAAAAAAGAAATTGTCTGGTTTATTGCATTATGTAATCTCTATTCTACTTCAAATTTCTGTTTCTACTATATGGCATAGAGGCCTGCAATAAATTTGATTGACTGGTTTATTGATTATTGTGTGAAATGTTGCCTTTAAAATAAACCATAACTATAATTGCATGCTGTTGATGTGGACTGACAGCTTTAAGGTGAGTAGTTCATATTATGTTGTGATTGATTTGTGTTGAGAACTTGCCAATTTTAATGGCAACAATTTAGTGAATACATGTTGTGGTTTTCTAATTCTTTATTTTATTTTATTTTTTTAAACCTGTCCTGCCCAGCTGCCTGGTATAGAGTATAATGACATGGATACCATATTGTGCCAGACAGATTTTACTTTAACAAGAGAGTATTAAAATACTCCTTTGTCTGTTTTATTATTTATTTAATTATGTATTGATTTGTCACCGGCTGGACAGGGGGGCAGACACGGGGATGGGGGGGTGGTTTTCTAATTCTAAATTCAATTAAAAGTGTGTCAACCTTTATTTATGTTTTCTTACTAAAATTAATACATTTGAGGTATGGATTTTTTTACATTTTCCATTTGTGTTCATAAATATTAGACACTAATTAAAATGTTAATACTGTGCTGTCTGCTGTGAATAAATAAAGCTTGTGTAAAAAACCTTCAGATTATTTTTCCACACATTATCTTGAACCTGCAATATGATATTAAAAATATGATAGAATATATGAAATAAAATACAGTTTAATTAATAAAAAGTATTTATATGTCCATCATTGATTGTGTTGGAACTATAAGGTAGGTCAATATTCCATTAAAACAATTAATTTTACATTCACACATTTAATTTAAATTATGAAAAGAAAATTTGCATTTGTCTCTCCTCACAAGGAAAATGTCAAGCACAAAAAAGCTATTTTATACTTCGGCAAAAAAAAGTATTTTTGGTTATTTATCCTTGTTTATTAATTCTGTTTGAAATTCTTGTTTCGATGATTTAAAAAAAAAATCCCTTCATGTATTACCTTTCACACCCCACACGTGCACTGCTTACCTGGATTGTTTTGGAATAGGTTATCTTCAAAGCGCGGATTTTATTGGGTAATTAGAACTGAGAGTCAAATTGCAGATTTAAAAGCTTCATCAATCAGGTTATGTGTAACTTTTTTTGGCACATTTTAAAAAAAAGAAGAAGAGAAAATTACATCGAGTGCCCGAGGCTACCCGCGCACAAAAAGAAAATAGATAGGCTATAATAAACTCAATAAATAAATAAATAAATTACACTGACAATTACCTCCTAAAACTAAAGTGACTAAAAGTGAACATTGCGTGGGAAATCCCGGAGTGCGTCTGGTCTTTTGGCTCAAGCTTTGAATTCATCATTGGCATAATTGTTACCAGACAGCGGATGACAGCGACATCGCCCACTGCCGCTGACTGTTAGACTTAAACTTTTAATTGATTGGTTCAATATAGAGGCCTTGGCAACTCGGGGGAAAAAACCCGTCTGGAATCCTTTAACCGTAATACGCACATAAGCCATTCTGGTGCAACCTGAGCTCGGTGTCACACAGGGCATCTGATTTAAACGGCTTCATTTGTAGAGAACGGCGGTCACATGTCTAAATTATACATGGTTGATTTTTTTTCTCTTTTCTATCCTCAATCGTCTGGTTGCGCTCAAATGTGCATTTGGTACCAATTCTGAATATGGGCGCTGGCACACACACACACACACACACACACACACACACACACACACACACACATTTAGCTTGTTCTCATTCAAAATTCTGCAGATTCATGCAGTAACCTGTCTAAGCAAATGCAGCCAGAGGCCAGCTGATGGACAGGCAGTGGGACAGTGGTGGCATGTATTGGATTACAGCCCAGTGCTTGGCTGGAGCTGCACTATTACTGTGTGCCTGCTCCACATCTGGAACAAAGAAGCCAGTCTGGGTCTACCCTTGGTGTTTACAGCTCTGTTGTTTTTTCACACTCCTCGCAAAATCTTGCCCAAACACACATTCCAGACTCACCAGCTCAACATGGGGGGAAAAATAAACTATATTTTTCCACTGTAAATCTTGCCCCCAGTATCAAGGGAGGCTGGTAGGAAAACAAAAGCTTGGAAGCTGGCATGGATCAGTGGGGCGACAAAAGCTGGGGGAGTGGCCCAGAGAAAGAGAGAGACAGTTGTCTCTGTGTGAGAATCCTGTCAGGCCTGGTGGCTGAGATGGCATATGAGTTCAGCTGAGGCCAAAACAGCTGGGGGAGTGGCATCATGAGCCGCCAGGGCAGCTTGTGTATGCAAACTGTCCGTTTACAGGCATCTGACGCTACATTCCAGCAGTATTTCAAAGGACATCTACTGAGGCCGTTTGTGAAAATAATGTATGAGAACTGCACAGACAATGTGTCCAGGCCATAAATCTCCTCTATAAACAATAGAAAGATTCACCATGCTCATAAACCCAGTAGAAAGGCCCATAGGTTTAACAAGCTGCAGATGTTTAGGCAAGAAAATAATTTAACTTCTATAATTTATTGTTTTTCCTCTTGAGAGCAGACGAGCTGACAGACGGAGGTGGAAATATTGAACACACCGGACAATGATTTGCCCAGGGGAGTCAAACATGCACACCCAATCAACACACAATGACACATGGCTCAGGGTTGCCAGGTTAAGACAGTAGGTCCTGTTAAAGACCGGTTTACCAGGTCCAAGGATTATCCTTCTGAAGTTACCTGCCCCTCTGGGTAACGTGAACCCCCTTTTGTGGTCTGCAGGGCAACAGTGCACAAGGCAAGCGTCAGTTTGAGATGCCAGAGGTGACGGGAGTGACAGTCCTCGGAGGACGGGACATCTGTCTGGTCAGGACGGGTCATCCGGGCAGGGTTGCCAGCTAGGTTAAGTGATAGTGGGCACAGAATCTTACACCAAAATATCCTTTTATGTTGGATCAAAAAGTGGTTTTATGAGAATTTAAGTAAAGAAACATGTGACAGACATGCCAAAACACGTTTCCAGCAATGCACAGACACCTACAGCAGCTCCATTATTATACATAAACAGAGAATTCATATTTGGCCTGATATAGAGCTTGCACCGCCGTAAGGTCGAAGCCCTTTCTTTATAGCTCTTCAATGGGAACAACTTGACGGGATCAAGTTCAGCTCCTGACAACAAGCCCCGGCTCTGTCAAGTGTTAAGTTCCATTGTGACCTACAATATGGCACAATGGCACCTAGCCTGTACCACGCTGCCTATCAAATGACAGCGTCTCTCAGAGAAAAACTTGTCAAACTGATTTTAAGAAAATGTCTCTATTGTATGTATCATTTCTTTCTTTTTTACATCATGCAGCATGGGGGTATCCAAGAATCCCTTACTCAGTGTAAATGAAAATGTTAAAAACAAAAAGGATCAAGGATTGTTTGGAGTTTTCTGATTTCTTAGAAGTTCAAATACACTTAAAGTAATTTCAAATTCTTTCTTATACTTACAAACATTTCTTAATACTCTAATCTAGAAAACACATTGAAATAACAATAACCAACAAGATATCCTATCTAAAAGTGTGAGGTGACAGAAAGTTGACGGTGTAATTTCCCTGCCTGTGCCCTCCCCTCTATATCATACAAACACAAAAGTGTATGCTATACTATACAAACATGTAACTTAATACTTAACTGAAATTCTTAACACTTGTCTATAATAATTTCAAAACAAGTTAAAGGTTCCCTTGAAGTTAGTCCATCCATCGTCAACCGCTTATCCTGCATACAGGGTCGTGGGGGGCTGGAGCCAATCCCAGCTGGCATTGGGCAAAAGGCGGGGTACACCCTGGACAGGTCGCCAGTCGCCATCGCAGGGCCACACATAGACTCAGGGTCACCAATTAACCTAGCCTGCATGTCTTTGGATGTTGGGAGGAAGCCGGAGCACCTGGAGAGAACCCACACAGACATGGGGAGAACATGCAAACTCCACACAGAAATGCTGGGGCAACCGGGATTTGAACCCACAACCTTCTTGCTGTGAGGTGACAGTGCTAACCACTGAATTATAATTATTATTATAATTAACTGAAGTTAATTATAATAATAATTAACTGCAATAGTTATGCAATAGTAGTGATCTCAGGAAACACATGTATTTATTTATTATTAAGAATTTTTAGGAAATAAAATAAGTAGACACATACTGCAGCAGAAACGAGATGTGACGACAACAGTGTCATAACACCACCTTCATTCGGAGTCATGTTTATGATGACTGCAAGTCTTAAAGCTCTGCTTTTGGTCATTACTAACTCCTTGTTAGCTGCTTAATGCTCCACTTTGTTCATCAGCTAGTTTCTAACTTTTTTTTGGGCAGGTAGCACACAGTTTTTTTGTTTTTACAGCTTTTCTTCACTGAAAACAGCTGCCTGTTGTGTCTAAAAATGACGCTGATGACAGCAGTGAGACACCAAAACTGAAACAGTGACTTTAAAGAGGCAATATAGCTCCACAGAGCTGAAGGGAACAGCAGAGTCCAGTGATAATCCTGTATAGGGTCACCTACAAGTAGTCATGTATATAAAAATATGTATTATAGCAGCTTTAATTAATGTTTTCATTAACACCCATTCTTTCACATTACCTTCCTCAAGATTCAGTTTACAAACTAAGAGGAGGCCTGTTGTGCAAAACAGGCATGAATAAGTAAACAGTCACAGTAAACCATTAAGCCACCTAGTGTTTAAAGTTTGCTCCCCTGACCCCAGCTTGGTCGTGACCATTTTGCTGCAGTGCTTCAGGTGTTTAACCTTGTCATATTAAAGTGTTTGTTACTGGAGGGCTAGACGACTGGGGCCAGGATGGGCTGGGGATTTAAAAAGGCCTGTGTTCCCAGATCATCAGATTGTCAGTTGCTGTCTGAAGCCTGCCAAGAAACATCAAAGCCCGGAGAATTGCTCATATCATCTTTGAACCTCACCGAAACACTCCCCTCTCTGCCTCCCTGCCTGCCCGCATTCTTGCCCCACACCCTCTAAGCCTTCTTTTGCTTTTGAATTGATTAGCGCAAGACTGAAATCAGACCAATTGGAAAATTTAAACAGAAAAACCGAGGATTCGTTGTGGATTTTGTGTCAGCTTTGTGTCGTGACATCTGACTTGCCAAGCCAGCGCTCTGTCAAGGCGAGGAGACAGTCTCGGTCTGAGCAAGCCTGTTCGCAAAGGGAGCTGCCTCCCATCAGCTCTTGGCCAAGATTGATGGCTGTGGAAGAGTTACCTGAGGCAGAGATCAAAGTCAGACAGGATACATACGCCTCAGTGTTTAACTCTTTCATCTCCTCCGCCTTTCATACATGAGTCATGACCCTTCACCTTCTGCATCTGTTTGACCAATATAGGCCTCTGTGAGGCTGCCAGTTTTCTTTATTGGACAAAAACAAAATAGGTAATGAAACATTAAAAATTAAAATTGCCTGTTTGATTACAGCCATGGCGAAAGGATAGAACACAGCATTGAGGTGATTTCATGTGTTTTATTACATACATATACTATGCTATACTATATTATATTATTCTTCCCCACAGCAAATAGGACCTTGGTTTCTCAACATGGGGATCTCCTCACAGAGGAGGCCAGTGGTGGAGGGCTATTTGCATTCCAGCAGTGAGAGTGAGGACAATTAAGCCATTTCCCCTCCAATCTATCTCCCTCCAGCCAGCCATCCAGGCAGCCCAGTAGATCAATGGGAAGTGCAGCTGCACAGCCCATGTGTGCCAGGCTGTGAGACGAGAGAAGAAAAGATTGGGGTTAAAACCCTCCTGGCCCACAGATTGGCTCCATACCTGAGTCAAACGACAGATGAAGCAACAGCTGTTGCCAGGCAGAACAGGGAAAGAGAGGTTCTCACCACATCTGTAAAAGCATTACATGGTTTCTGGCTACAGGTCACTGTTTATTTTCTTAACAGTTTGAGCTAAGATGTCTGTGTTTTGTATTAAGCATCATTTTGTACCTGAAAGGACAGAGCTCTGGTAGCAGCAGGTTCATTTTACCACCTGCATTGCTGTGTATAAAGGAAGCACCCTCGGCTTCCATCACAGTCATCCCTGTGCTTTTTTCCCCTCAGGCACTCTAGACTGGCCACTCCAAAATCAATTAGCCAAATCACATTTCACAAAAGTAGCTGAGTTCTGCTTTCAGTGGCCAGGCCCCTCAGGTGTCGCAAAGTCAGCTTAAAGGTGTGGGCAGTGAGCCTTGGTTTAAGTTGTGTGGGATTAGACCAAACAAAGAGCCATAGATATCTATCCGCACCTGTGCAACTTGCTCCTCAAGGACCGCTAATAGGGAGAGTCTTTGGTCCAAATGGTGGGTGCTCAGAACTTAATCTCCCAGCTCTCGGGCCATTGCAGGTATCTGTTTCCACTGTTCCCGGCAGCAGAAACTGTCCTGAACTCTGATCGCAGAGCCATCATGTAACAAGGACTTCCATCTCTGCTGCCCCTGCCAAGTCCAGGTGATCAATCATTTACATGTGTAATTAGGAACGGGTGTCAAAACAGAAACTGTACACTCGCTCAGGGACCCTGTGTGCAGAGGGCTGACATCAGACTTGGCAAGGGGTGGGTAAACAGGGTCAGAGAGAAATAGACATGGAGAGAGAGAGAGAGAGAGAGAGAGAGAGAGAGAGAGAGAGAGAGAGAGAAGAAAAATGAGATACTGAGATGTGCAGGTTTCCCTGGCACTCTCAGCTTCTTACCACCCAAGGGGTGAACCATTCTTCAGCATATCAAGTTATGTAAGAGCATATCGCTGTTTATATGGTGACTTCAATGATAGTGTGTAGTAGTTCTGCAAATGTATCCCTGTATTATGAATACAACTAAAATAATGAATAATGAAAACATGTTAAGTCAAGCAAAGCCGTGTTTATTTGTGAAGGCGTTAAAGTCTCAAAGGGCTTCAGAATAACACCACTCTGAATCTCTATGACAATACTGCAACAAAAATCAATCATGGGTAAAATGAATTTTGTTACGGGTCAGCAACAAACACTTTATAACAGATCATGTTTCCCAAACATGTCAAACTACTTCTGCTTTAGTCAAGTGGCTCAATGGTCTCCTGAGTGCCCAACCAGCCATTCAGCCCATTTGAGGTCATAACAAGGGATTACACAGTAACAACAAACACATTCCAGTGTAAAGTGATGTTTCGAACACACATGATAGAAGGACAAGGGATGCTATGAATGTGCTTTGATCTGCAAGTTATCTCATTAAAGTTCTCATCTTTTTATTTAATGTGACCTCCGTTCAACTGAGGCGTAGTCTGAATTTGACATTACCACCTTAAATAAACACAAAACTCACTTCACAGTAACAGTCTTACATAGAGGTGCATAAAATCATTTTCCCGCGGTCAATTGTCGTGCTTATAACGGGGCAGGAATGAATGCAGAAACACCACTGCCCAATAATCCACCTGTCACCTGAGGGGGATAGGTGTGGTGCTGCGGGGCTAAGGAGGGAATATGTGCGGGCTACCGTGACTTATGTGGACTCATCCAGCCAACACCTCGTTGCCCAGGGGGTGAGTGGGTGTTTAAAAGAGCCTGTCTGGGGCCTACGTTTAGAGTTTCCCAGTGCACAGTGGCTGAGCTTTGAAGAGGCAGGTCCAGTAATGAATTGGAGTATTGTCCGCTCGAAGGGAGAAGCCTCTGGGTGGGACATCAGATCAAAGGAGGTCCTACTTTATTACTTACACTATCAGCTCACGTATGCACTGGACAGAGCAGAGGTCAAACACACTGACCCTTAATAAAAAGCACTTGGAGTGACCATACACTTAAATGGAAGGTTTGCTGTTGTAATACACATTAAGACTCTGTGCTAATAACTTTTGTCAACTAATAATTTTAGATAGATAGATAGATAGATAGATAGATAGATACTTTATTTATCCCAAGGGAAATTCAAGTATCCAGTATATGAAACATACATACATTAAACATACATTAAACCCATATCCCAAATTAAAATAAAATTATAACACAGCAGCCACAGTAAACAGTGCAACGTGGCTCAGGAGTTAATCGGAAGGTCAGCAGTTCACGCAGCTGGAGGAGCGGGTTCAATCCCTGGCTCCTCCAGGCTGCATGTCGAAGTGTCCTTGGGCAAGATACTGATGAATGTGTGTGAATGTTAGTTTCTGTTTGAGCTGTGAATGCAGAGGTGGTGTAAAAGCGCTTTGAGTAATCAAAAAGACTAGAAAGGCGCTATACAAATACAGAGCATTTACAAAACAGTAAACAGTGCAAATGGAAGTAAAGAGTACAGATGGAGGTAGAAATTGTCATATTGTCTATTGTCTTCCCTGCCATGACTAGGAGCTGTTGTACAGTCTGATGGCCATCAGAGACGGAGACGAACGAGTTTTTAAATGTGTTGGTGCAGGACAGCAGTCTGTCGCTGAACACACTCCTCTGCCCGATGGTGTTGTGCAGAGGGTGGTGGGCGTTGTCCAGTATGGACAGCAGTTTGTCCAGTATGGACAGCAGTTTGTCCAGGGTCCTTCTTTCTGCCACTGTCAGCAGAGAGTCCAGCTCTGAGCCAGCTCTCCTCAACAGTCTGTCCAGTCGACCGGCGTCTCTGTTCTTGCTGCTTCCTCCCCAGCAAACTACAGCATAAAAGAGGACGCTGGCCACCACAGACTGGCAAAACATGTGCAGCAGTTTTTTGCAGATTTTGAAGGACCCCAGCCTTCTCAAGCAGTACAGACGGCTCTGCACAGCTGCAGCCCCAGATATTTGTAAGTCCTGACCACCTCCACACCAACCCCCTCGATGGACACAGGTTGGAGAGGTGGTTTCTTCCTTCAGAAGTCTACCACCAACTCCCTGGTCTTGGCGGTGTTCAGCTGCAGATGGTTAGTCCTACACCACCTCACGAAGTCCTCAACCAGGCTCCTGTACTCCCCCTCCTGTGCATCCTTGACACAGCCAACTATCACAGTATCGTCCGTGTATTTGACTTGGACACTTCAATTTGACTTTCAATTTGTTGACACATGAATTTAATAAAAAGCTGTTCTAAACACCAGAGGTTGATCTGTCTATTTGCTGAAACAAACCACAGGAAATGATAACTGACCACTCTCATGTCAGGATGCTAAATATGAAGCTGCAACCAGCAGACTGCTAACTTACATTGAACAAAATTATAAACACAACACACACATGTGTGTGAGCTGAATTCAAAGATCTAAGACTTTCTCTATGTACACAAAACTCCTATTTCTCTCAAATATTGTTCACAAACATCTCAAAATCTGTGTTAGTGAGCACTTCACCTTTGCCGAGATAATCCATCTACCTCACAGTTGTGGCATATCAAGATGCTGATCAGACAGCATGGGTATCGCACAGGTGTGCCTGAGGCTGGCCACAATAAAAGGCCACTTGAAAATGTGCAGCTCCATCAAAGAAGCACAATGCCACAGATGTCGCAAGTTTTGAGGAAGCGTGCAATTGGCATGCTGACTGCAGGAATGTCCACCAGAGCGGTTGCCCGTGTATTGAATGTTCATTTCTCTACCATAAGCCGTCTCCAAAGGCATTTCTGAGAATTTGGCAGTCCGCAGACCACATGTAACCACACCAGCCCAGGACCTCCACATCCAGCATCTTTACCTTCAAGATCGTCTGAGACCAGCCACCCGGACAGCTGCTGCAACAATCGGTTTGCATAACCAAAGAATTTCTGCACAAATTGTCTGGAACCGTCACATCTCCATGCTTGTCGTCTCGACCTGACTGCAACTTTGTACAGCCATTGAAGAGAAGTGGACCAACATTCCACAGGCCACAATTAGGAGATGTGTTGTACTGTGTGAGGCAAATGGTGGTCACACTAGATACTGACTGGTTTCCAGACCCCCCAATATAGTGAAACTGCACACTTTCGAGTGGCCTTTAATTGTGGCCAGCCTAAGGCACACCTGTGCAATACCCATGCTACCTGATCAGCATCTTGATATGCCACATCTGTGAGGTGGATGGATAATCTTGGCAATGGTGAAGTCCTCACTAACACAGATTTTGATATGTGAAAAATTGTTGAGAGAAATAGGCCTTTTGTGTACATACATAAAGCCTTTGAGTTCAGCTCATGATGAATGGGGGCAAAAACAAAAGTGTTGCGTTTACAATTTTTATTCAGTGTAGCTTAGTACAGAGACTGCAAACATGGGAAACAGCTTTGACCAGAGCAACAAAATCTGGCTTACTATCACCTTTAAAGCTCACTAATGAACACATTGTGTCTGGTTTGTTTATTTACATGCAAGAATTTGGGGGTTATGTGTGGGTCTTTTTCTTGGTTGGGAGTAATCTCCTGGAGTCTTTGCTGGCTGCTGGGCAATGGTTGGACCTGATGGTCTCTCTCAGACATGTGGTGGCTTTTTGTCACATTAAGCCACTCAACCTTTACAGTGCAGAGACACAGAGGAATGCACTGACCGCTCCTCTCAGGTGTCTCCACATCGTCCTGGGGCTGGACCAGCCTCTTGCAGGGTCATTCTCCCATGACATTCTCCTCAGAGTGGAGAGAGAACAACACACCTATGCTTTGATGTCAAAGTGGTCTGGTTTAGAAGATGGGACACCTGGATGGAGTGGAACTAAACAGGAATGCTCCTTAGATGGTTGAAGAGCAGATGTCATATCAGATCGGATATGAAATATAAAAATATTACATTTTATAGCACTGTATACAATAAATCATAAACTATATTACAACGTGCAAGTCAACACAACTGGAAGGTACCTTCCTAAAATTTGACTTTGGAAGAACACTATGACAGATAAATAACTAATAGGAAGTGACTGTCTCATAGTGAAACTGGCAGGAATATAATGAATCACAATGAAAGCACTGTGACTTACACCATCAAAAGGCAGCTAGAGACAGTGGAAAGTAATAAAGCAAGATACGGTATACCTGCTACAAGTTAAAGTCAGTGATGTTATCAATTGTAACACATACAGTACAGAAGGTTGTCTTGTCAGATTCCTGGGATTTAAAAAAAAACCTGAACAGCAAAAATCACATGTTTGACATGTTTTAATTCATGTATAAAACAACTTTTTGTACTGTTTGTTGACATGCTAGTGTTAGTGGCATGGCTTTATGGATGATAATGTTGGTATGTTTGTTGATCCACCACTTTCGTCTGGAGTGAAGTATCGTAACAAATATCGGATGGATCGACACTCAATTTTCCTCTAGCACAACCATGAGCTTGACATTTACTTTCTTTTCAGCAAGTAAGAGTTTGATTAAAGCTGGGGTGAGCAATGTTGAAAAAATGAGAAAGAGACAGCTAGATGTTGAAAGTATCCAACCACGAAAATCGCCATCCCCCCCTCCATACCCTCTCTTCAGGCCTCCAGGCAGAGCGCACGCAGGCAGGTCGCCCTGCCAATCATTTCATTCTCTGTGCTTATTACAGTCACAGGTAGACTGCAGGATTGTTTTCATTTTGTGTCAGAGCATTTGATTTACTGCTGTCATGATGTGAAGAGACAATTTCAACAAATACAACAAAAATGCTTCTGAGATAAATTGCCTACCCCAGCTTTAAGTTAGAAGATAAATTCCATCAAAAATAAATGATACTGGAAAAAATACTAGCACCATGAGAGCAGAATGTTGCTCTCAGATCACATAGTCAGGGAGCTGGATATAACCTACGATGGTTATTTTATAAGGTATGATCCAATTGTTTTTAAAATGTACCCGCTATTCAGCTCTACAATTTACATTTAAAGACCTGAATGTTTTGAGAAAAAATTAATTAAACTGGATCAAATCATGAGCAGAATGTGAGACTGTACAATGTGATAAATCTTTGTTCAGAGAACTGGAATATAACCTAATCACTGTTAAATTAAATCGTTACACCCCTACTCCCAACTGAGCAGTCCAGCATCAGCGGTCACCCAAGTCAAGACTATATAGTATAGAATATAGTCTCTCTATGTGGTGGATTGCTTTCCTGTGGGAACTGTCGCTCTCTGGTTGCCCATTCCTCCCTTCTGTTTCTCACCAACTGGGACTGCTGCTCAGCCAACCAGCCATAATGTCATAATTGTCCTGTTCCTCTGCTCCTCTTCAGCCACTGGGACACAATGGATGGCAGCTTAGGGCGGAGTGTGAATAGGGTGGGTCCCAGATTATTCCCACACCTGCTGCTCTCACCTTGGCACTGTAATTCACTGTCCTGTGACACAAGGAGGGAACCTGCTAAACGTTCTTTAGTTGGGAGCTTTTTATAAATCATGTACAAAGTCAAAAGAATTCTTATTATAATGATGTTGAGCAACTTCAGGTGACTTTAGGTGCTTAGTGATTCCTTGATAAATGTTATCTTCTTCAATGATAAAACATTTAACAGGGAGCGTGCTGCCCCACAACACATTTGAAAACAACATTGTTCTGCAGTAGAGCTCCCCAGGTCTCAATTAGCCCTGATGACTTGCCTGAGGGGAGCCCATGTTTAAATCAACTAAGCAAATTATTGCTGGGGAGACATAATAATAGATTCCGGGGTCCCAGAACCCCAAAACAATTACTGATTACTTATTTCTGTTTGTCAGCTGTGACAACAATGGTTTCAATAAAGCAGCGGGAGGGGAAAACAAAACTCCTCACATGGGACCTCACACTGGATAAACTGCAACAGAAATCAGCGTCTATATACATTACGGAGAAATAAATATACATGGTGGATTTTTAACTCAAAATTCTGTTTTGGCATTTTTTTTCATCCATCTATTGTTGATCTCAAAAGTTGATAAATCATAAAATTGCAAACATGTTGAAAAATCACTTATTAATCCTCCCTTGTGAATAATGTACAGTCTTGTTACAACATGAGCACAAAACAAAACTGGGGACCCAAGGGACCAGGGAACAGGTGTTCTGCAAATACTGCATGCAACTTCATCAGGTGAGGTAAATGAAACCACCAACTACCATCTGCCATAATCACACGTATCACCTCTTATAGTTGAAGGCACAGTGAGAGACATAACAGTGATTTACAGTGTACACAAGTACTGAAAATATATTTTTAAATAAGCCAGTCTGAGTCGCAAAGATTTCCTTATAAGTCACTGTAGCTCATTTGTGGCCGACGTGACCGGCGTCGGCAGTGATGTACTTCCTGTGGGTTTGTCCCTCAGTCTGGCCCACAGAGAGATCTCATGATAAAGGTTTAAACTAGGGCCTGTTTCTCTCCAGCTGCCTCCTCTGGTCACATTAACTTGGACCTCATTAGTCATAATCTGCTCCCCTGGGCCAGCCTTGGAAAACCTCTGCCCGGCAACTGCAAAGAAATGCCCCGAGAAAAACTTCCTCTTATATGCCTTACCCCAAAGAAACTAAAACCGTTATCTGATGGATGGAGCTTTGGCAGTTCCCTTGTTTGAATGAGGCAGAAAGGAAAGTCTCTTTCTCTAAATGTGGAACTTGAGATAACAGACAAAGCTACTTCTTAAAATCTGCATGTGTAGACAAATATGCCTTGTGGTGGGTGGGCAACTGAGTAACTGCGCTGTTTTTTTTGTATTCGTTTGTGGCCACTCTTACACTGAGACCATTTTTTAAAAAGCCAGGGAGGGAAACTGAGGAGCAAGCAGTGACCTGAGGATAGCAATCTTGGGCTGAGGAATTTAGCTGAGCTTTAGCAGAGATGACAAACTGCTAGTCATAACGCCAGCAGAATGACTGATCCTGCTCATACACAAACATGTAACCTCTTTGTTAGCTGTGTGGGGGCCAGTGCTTCAAACATCCATATTTTAGAGACAGGAAGCTTCGGGGTAAAACAACCCATTTACCTGTAATCTGTTTTCAAAACAGCCTAGGAGGAGTGAGGCAAGTCTGTAAGGATAGGGAAACTGTCTGAGAAGATCACCCTTGGTAGACTGGGTCAAGAGCTGAAAAATAGAAAGACGGGGAGGTATGCGAAGCTTCAACTGACCTGAGTTTGACCCCATTAGCTCTTGCTAAGTCACTTCAGGCAATCTAATTTACGTTTTGATGTAGGTCATTGGAAGGACAATTTTAAAAGTGTGAAGTGTGGGGTGTCAAGCCCAACTTCACCTACTTCTAAGGTGGATGGGGAGGGGCTTAAGTCTGAAGAGGTCTAAACTCCAGGAACACAACATAGAAAACAACCTTACTGGCCATAATAAGCCAAACACATCAGTCTGACAAAAAAGTTGTTTGATATATTACAAGTGTGGCTGGAGTTGTGACCCCACTAAATTGTCAATCACGATAAAAAATCATCAAGGTTTCCCGTAATATTGCATTTAAACAGTGAATTTTTGCTTAAAAAAGCTACAGTGGATTTCAGAGGTAAACACTGAATTTAGTGAATCTTTCCTCAGGTGACTTTGCTCAGGTTGCTCACGTTTTTTTTGGGCCTATTTACTGTCATTGTCATGCGGTGTTCTGCTCAAGGCTCTAAAATGGCTCAGGGAGGCTCACCTTCTATTGTTTCACATAAGATTTAACCTGTCTTTCCCCCTTACTGCTACCTTTCCCAAGTACACACTCACTTCGGAGCCAGGAGGAATGCTGTATTAAGTCTGGCCAACAATGACAACAAAAAACATAAACAAAAGCCCATGGGCCAAACCCGACTAAGTTACCTCCCCTGGACATACAATGCCCCTGCTTACCTCACCCTGCCCCTCCATTTTGAACCCAACCCTTGCCCCCCTGCCAAGCCAGGAATGTTGGGGGACAGTGACCTTTTCACACAAAAGTCCCATCTTTGTTTCTCAGGAAGATTAGAAGGTGGTGGAGGAAGTGGGATTGTCTAATGGAGCTACAGCCATTGATCCCAGTTGGAAAGGATTCCAGATTTTTTGGAGAGGGACCAGACACTGGGTTTGGAACACTCTTGGAACATGTCTTGAATTTCATGCTGTATTGCAACAACCTTGTATGCTTTTTTATGCCTCACTGGCTTGGCTGTTATTCAAAAATGTGAAACCAATGCAACTGCAACACAGCAGTTTTCTATTACTGAGCCGTCCATTATGAATAACTGAGCGCAGCCTCATTAAAGGGGCTTCTCCTCAGTGGCAGCAGACTGTTCACAAACATAAAAGCGTGATTGGTGATTTTACGAGCTTTGCTTTCAAACTTGGTTTCCGTTGACTTCCGTGTTGTTCTTGGAGTGTTGCCCAAAACCGACGTTCCAGCCATCTGCAAGGCTCCCGAGAGAAGAGAACCACAGAGAGCGCCATCAGGTGTGTTCATCATGCTGAGGTGCTCATCAGGTGGCCTCTGCTCTACAACAGCTGTCTGGGTGGTAACAGTGGCCCAGCAACAGCTGACCTCACATGGCCCCCACTGGTTACACAAGGAGCATGACATCATAAACAAAACGCACAGTAAACTTATAGATCTGCACTTTTTGTATTATGCTGTTATATCTATGAACCTTATATGCTTTTAGCCAAGCTAGCGATACAGCTACTGTAACTACTGGATTGCCATTAAATTTTGCACACACATTTATGCTCACCAGTATTAGGTAGATATGAATTCCCTTCCACAATGTCAAAACGTCAATTTGTCTAAATACTTTTGAGCAAATACCTGCTAAACTAATAACATTCCATCAACATCAGCAGTACTTTGTGTTTTGTGTTAATACCAGATGTCATCATGATAACTTGCTAAGCTAAGATGGAGGACATGGTAAGCATTATACCCGTTGAACTCCAGCATGTTAGCATTCTCATTGTGAGCATGCTTGCATGCTGACATTAGCGTGTCTGAACATGTAACACTTAACACTTACTTCAAACATATACTTTTATGAGTGGTTAAAATTATGCTAAATGCTTTTGCCAATACTTTGCTTAACTGCAAGTCCATGACCGAATAAACTATCAACATGTTGTTAAAATTAACACATTTATGTCCAGAGGAGTGGCCCATGCCAAAACCAAACATCTGCAAAAAAAAGT
Organism: Micropterus salmoides; assembly: GCF_014851395.1. Classification (NCBI taxonomy): domain Eukaryota; kingdom Metazoa; phylum Chordata; class Actinopteri; order Centrarchiformes; family Centrarchidae; genus Micropterus; species Micropterus salmoides. The sequence goes on along the minus strand of NW_024041262.1, from coordinate 10,822,293 downwards.
GGTGTAATGAAATCTCCACTACATCTGCGCAGCACATTTAAGGATTACCTGAACCAAATAAAGTCACACCATGTTACACAGGGGAGAAAAGACAAACAACAACAGCAATAGTGGCAAGAAAAGCTTTTGATGTACAGCAGGTGGGTGTTACCTCAGCAGACCAAACCAAAAAGAAAAAAGTCTGAGTTTTCCACCATTAAGTCTTTCAGCTTGAGATTCCGGCACTAAGAAAAAAAGAGTATTCCACATTGCACAGTCCTGATAACCCTGGTTAGCAGCCATTACTAGAAAGTGTTACCAGATGCTTCAACAACATGATCATCAGTCTCCAGGTTATCAAATCTTTGCTCTTCAGTTTCTTTATATCACATTTTCCTCATGTCGTATTATAACCATTTAGTAGCAGTTTGATTTAAATGTACACTTTTAAGTCAGTGTGAAAAACATATACTGAACATACATCTCTCAGATGATATTTACATGGGCAAATATTAAAAGAAAGATGTATTAGGGAATAAGGGAAACATAGAAACAGTCTAATCCAAGGGATCTTACTGTAGATGTGCAGCCATTTTAACAAGTACTCGGGCTACAATATGGATTACTAGTTAATGAAACATTTACCTCAGTTGATTAAACATGGCAATTTCAGAATTTGGTTAGTTAGTCTTATATTTTTCTGTATATGGCCAATAATCATCAAAGGTTGGCCACTCCTGGTTAATCTACGGAGAGGCTCTTGTTTCTGTTGCGCTGGGTGACAGTCGGGTGGTGGCATGCCTGGGGATTAACAGAGGTGTAAAGGTGGAACAACTAGCCTCAAGCTTCCTATCAAGTATTAGACTGTCAACAAATAGGTAATCATGAACAACTAATCAAAGGTTGTGAACAAAATACTTATATATGCAACTGCAAATATTCAGACACACTTAAAATTGTACCTTTTTGGCACGTTAAAGGCTATGGGCAATTGCACACTCTTTAAACCTTTTCAGTAGCTTAAGTAGATCTAATGCCAACTATGTACATTACCATTGCTTATTGGGCAAACCACGCACAGTGATTTTCAAAGATTTTCATTTTAGTAAATAATTTATACATCCTTTTTCTTTATTTACCCTTTTGCTACAACTAACATAATTTATCTGTCTCTTATTCACTGTGTAGAAGAATAAGTTAGTGTTAATCACATTAGTGTTTATTAACAATTTGTCTAATAAATTAAATCACATCAGTGTTAATCAAAGTATTCACATGTGCTTCCGCACCGCAGCAGATTAGATTTCAGGACAACAAAACAGATTTTATCAGGTTCAACAGCATTTACCCTAATAGTTGTTGCATGTTTTAAAAAACAAATAAGTATACTATATTTACTGGCCAAACAAATTAGCATTTTCACAATGTAAGCCTCATCATGCAAATTAATTGCCAGCCATGATCAATATATTTCTTGAACTTGCCAGATCATGTTATAGTTTTTCTTTTGGAAACTGACCATGAACAAGTCTGCCTTTGGGTTCGCCTTGACATTTCTAAAGTCATTTATTTGTTCAGGAAACATCACATCATAGCTACCTAACAGGTCTAAGTAGTATAATGCATTGCTCTCCTGTGAATATCTATTTTCCTCCTCCACTCAGTGATTCATTTCTGCAGGAAGTTGCAGGTTTGTGTGCATCTAGGTGCGGCGGAAACCCAATCCATCAGGGCAGAGCGAGGCGGGTGGGCCTGTGCTGTCTGACATTATCCAGACACCTTTATGACAGCTCGTGCTTCACCGCTAACAAATGTGTTACCAGCAAAACATAAGCTGGCATTGAGGGACAAGAAACAAGTGGCCACAAATTAGAAAATGTTGAAATGAAAGAGGTTGGTTTGCTGTAGAGCAGGAAGTGGAAAACTTACGAATAAGTGATGTCATGGCAATTCAACATCCAGTATCTTTACAGTGTTAAAGGTAATCCAATATAAAAACTCATAAAACCCATATTAAGATGAATTTAATTAAATATCCCAGTTTCTTATTTAGATATTGAGGTTTTATTTAATATAATATTTAACCGTTTCCTACTTTTTTGGGACAAACTCTCTAACAGATCTCTAATTGTCATATCAAATGTCTGCAGCACCAAACAGAAGCATGTACTCTCTTTGTCCAGGCCCATCTGCTAATCCACACAACCAGCTTCCTACTGCAATCAAACCTCTGTAAACTTCACAACACCAGCAAGATGGCCGCCTCTGCTGCTTTATTTCAACCTCCCTCTGACCACAAATAGGTCTAAATCGACCCAATTACTTACTGCTTCCTTAAATGCTCAAAACAGATTTACTGATACTTGCCAGCAATGGTTCTGTGATTACTATCTGCTTCGTCTGTTGTCTTCTTGTGTATCCTGCGAAATGACAGTCTTCTTGTGAACATCTCCTCTGTGACTTTGGGGAATTTCAGAACAGTGTGACACATTACACAAAATCGAGGGGCAGTGATAGAAATCATAGCCCTGAGATTCACTTCTATTACAGAAAAATCCAGCCATCATGCCTATATTTAACCCAGTCATCTTCTTTAGAAGATTTATGCTTTTACACAAAATTCTGCTTTTATACTTTTATGCCATAACAGCAGACATTTCTATTAACACACACTTGCAGTGCCATCCTGCAGCGCTACATAAACAGCAAAACCACATAGAGACAGTGAAGGTGACAGATGAGACACTCCTTTCTGAGTGCATATGGTAGCAATCAGGGAAAGTGAGGGTCTGCTGGCCCAGCAATAATTAGCAGACGGCCTCATGTTCATGTTTCTTTTAATAGCTCAACGCGGCCCAGTGTGGACTAAAAATAAACAGGGCAATTATGGACGGCAAGGAAGGCCATCATTTGAGGGGTATGACCTTTGAACCCAGGTCAGAGCCCATATAGATGTGTCCATGAGGACCACCTGTACCCCCCTGGGCCACTGGGGAAAGGAGCCATGTTGTGTTTATGTTAGGGGTCAGCCAGAGAGGTAGGCCATTGTAGGGTAAACTTGATGTGTGAGTAAACACTGTCTATTTATATAATAGTCTCAATGCTTGCTGTGTTTTGGACCCAAGATGCAACAATTACACCAGCTGTTTGTAAGTTAGCTTACTTTAGTTAGTTAAACTTAGCCTAGCTATAACATAAGGAGTGTAACCAAGTGGAGATTTATGCGTCACTAAATTAAAACATGTCAGCCCCACAAAAACTTGCTCTTACACAGAGATTAGTTTTTAGTGAATATTTACATCAAGTAGCTGGTGTTAACTGTTGTGTAGCTAACTGAACCAACCAACTAAACTAACGTTAGGATGCAAATATGGGACCCCTTTACTTTGAAAAGAAAAAGAAGTAATGGGTTGACATTTCTGACCTGAACGTTTTTTGCCATGCCTCAAATTACAAAACATTATGTTAGTAACATTAGCATTAGACAAATGGACAAATAACATCTGTCATTCCAAACTGCATCAATACTACTAACTGAAACACATATGGAGCTCCAGTCCACTCGTTTATTAATGGTTTATTAATGGTGCAACAAAATTTAGTAAATTGCCAGTTTGAAATGCTCTAATTATTAATAAGAACTTAGGAAGAACTCCATTCACAAACTTAGTAATGTATAGTTGCTGAAAGCCAGTCAAGGAGTCAAACTCTTATGTGGCTCAAAAAATTGCTTCTAAAATGTATTTTTTAAACTTTAGTTGCTCTCCATGAAGAAAGATTGGCTCATGTCAGAAATGTTTCAGATCGTATGTTGCAAAACCCTTGATGCACAGCACAAAGATGTTTCATTCCCATTTCCCCACCCCACCCACAAGTCTGTTTTCTCTAAATTACCGTGTGTTTGAGGGGAAATCAAAGTCCCCAGCTTCAGCATGGATCTGTTTCTCTGCACTGGCTAGTAGTCCGACACAGATGTTCACATCAGCCCAAGAACAACAAGAAAAGCTTTTCACACCTGGCAACTCTCAAACAGAACTTGGCACCAAAGAACCTGCGAGGTTGTCCCATGTTGACCTTTCACCTCTTGTGATGTCAACGATCTTCGTGACCAATTAGATGCTAGAAGCTGCCCTTGGACTTGCCAGGGCTCAGACACAAAGACAAATGATTCTATCAAATTAAATGTTTTTTAATGGCAGGCAGAGAGGCCAAATGTAGGTCTTTCACTAGAAGCCATATGTGCGTTTCTCTGGTTATCGTTCCAAATGAGGCTCATTTGTAACCAATATGTGAATGAAAGGCTAAGCTCTGGTGGAGATTTGGAGGAAAATGTCTTGTTTGTTATGTCAGAGACAGCACACAAAAAAAAACGTGTAACAATTTCTTTCCTTATGTCAATATCACTTTATCAACATGTTCTCAGAATTGAGTGACTTTAAGAATAACTGGCAGGAATCATATTATGTAACTTTGCATATGAACCGGGTTATGGCCAATATGTTCTGACCTCAATCTGCCAAGAGAAACTGCAAGAGCAAGCCACACATCCAGAGACCTGGCTATTTTTAAACCCACATTTGGACTCGGTGCTCTCTGCCTACCACAGCAAAGGCTGCTAGAGCCATCACTGAACCCAACACAAAGACATTGTCCCTGAGACGTAGGAACAACAAGGTCAAACAGTGTATTTTTACATTTACTGGTTCTGGGCCAAACTTTGCGGCAAGCTGGACCTCATGTAATGGTATGTCTTGATGATTTTCCACATACACATGCACAGACCTATGATCACTCAGCCATCGTCCTGTTATTCAGAGAACGGGTTGTGGGGTCCTTCACCTGGCTATGTGGTGACCTGGTCATTCCTTTGGTGCTGGATTCATCCCCCACCCCCAGGAGAAGAAAGACCCCTGCACCACTTATGAAGCGTTTGTTCTTCTTGTCAGCCTTCAATTGAGGATAATTGTGTCTTTTAGATCTTGAGGGCCTGTGATCTGCCATCCATTGAGCCCAAAAGGAGGTTGTGTTTCACCTCAGGTTGGGGGGATGGAAAAGATAGATTCAACAAGGAATGCCTTGATATTGATGTAAACACAGATTTAACATCAAAAGGTTAAAACTGGATTCATAAGAGGAGCAGTCATACGATGTTGTATATGTTGTGCATCCCCTGACAGTGAGTGACAGGTATTGAAGATATTAACATAAGGTAGGATGATTCATGCAGGTATTCAGGTTGAAGGTCACTGCAATGCAATGTTTTGCAAAAGATAATATGCAAATTTTGTATGAGGTGTCTGGTATTTAATAGGGATCATGTTTTTCTTTCTTCTTTTTTGGTGCAGACACACACACACACACACACTTTATCCCCCTCTGGCCCTTCATCAGCCTACACATGCAGCAAAAAGGCTTCGCATAGAAACAGCTTTGGTTCAAATTTGCATCACATATCCAGTGGTGCTGACATCAGAGAGGGTTTTCTTCTCTTCCTGCCTTTACTCTCCTCTGGTACACCTGCAGCTGGTCGGGTCACATAATCAACTCCCAAGTCCTTTAGCGCAACAGCTGTGCACCAGTGTGAGCATCATGTGGGAAATTAGCATAAGCTGAGCCTCTCAACTGATCGCTCTTATCTGAACAACACAATAATCTTCAAACTCTAAACGCAGCTTGGATGTTGCCTCAGCTCTCAAAAGTCATACACGCACCCCCACAGCACATAAACACATCGCGCCTCCCCCCTTTCCCCCTCTCTATCTCTGTATCTCTCTCTGTCACACACACACACACACACACACACACACACACACACACACATACTCACACACAGAGTCTGAATTGTGGGTCAGTGCCTCATGTGGTGACAATGTGTGTGCTGTGCTGTGGCGGTGGAGGCAGCAGTCAGTCTGTAAAAAGAGGAAGTGGTGCTGTATACCCCGGAGGAGTAGGGTCCCGGGGAAGAATGTTTATCCTGTCCACCGCCTTTGATCTTTTACTGTTAATCACTTCCTGCACACTGTATATGAACTAAGCAGCTCTGCATTGCCCACCGGTGACACTGGGAGAGACAGAGGAGGGGCAGCCATTTTAGATTTTCAAAACGGAGAAAGAGAACGGCTAAATAGTGAAATCTCTCTCTCTGGTGCTTTTAAATTATCATGCAATGAATGTTCTGACCAATGTGAACAAATATGTTAAAGTTCAGAACTGCCTAATTGTCTTTTAACATGTAACAGAGTTGGACACATTGTGTGGGACTTCCAGGAACAGCAGGCACAGAGAGTTACAGTAAAGCTGCCATGCTTGAGACTTATGAGCATCTACCACACCATGTGGTTTGAGTGGCGGTGACAGTTTGTGGCCATAATAATTCAAAATCCTTGCCAGAGTTACAAAAGTCGCCAACCCTCAATGCCACTGATCACATAAGGAGAGACTCAGAATTTCTCTCACGTACAGACTGGTTGTCTGGGTTTTGCTCTCCAGCTCTCTGTCTCTTTCTCTCTGTCTCTCGCAGATGCACGCCACCCTGGCTGCAGGACCCCATGCAACACACCTAACCCCTACTCATTTTAACCCCAAAGCATCTGAGAGCATTTATACAGCTCTGGAATTCAGAGGGGCTATACCCCACACCTGGAAACTGAAATTAAGATCTACTACCAAGGCCATTCAGACCCAAATAAGACAGTGCCTGACCTCCACCCAAACCCCTGCTCCACGTCTGACAAGCACTGTGCATGCAGAAAAAACATATAGTATGCACACACACAGACAAAAGTCCATGACTGGTTGAAAGGCACCCATCACACGCTGTGGTAGTTGCCACTTGGTTTGTTGCTGTGTGCCAGTGGGTGAATGCATCAATAAAAGACAAAGCATTATTTTATGTCTGAGTGATTGGCTTGAACAATAGTTGCTACAGTAGATTTCGCGTGTCATGCGACTGCTTTGAAAAGAAACTGTCATCACAAGATGAGGTAGACAGGCAAGGAAGGATTTGTGGAGATTTTGCTTCTATTCAGTTTGGATTGTGTGTGTAGAGTGGTCTCTGTACTTGTTGGTGTGAGTAAGTGCGCATGTGTGTGTGTGTGTGTATGTGTGTGTGTATGTCCATGCACATGTGTGTATGTCAGGAGCTTTGTTGTAAAGGTTTCTCAAATCAGTCATTCAGCGATGCCCCGCAGCCTGTTCTAAAGCATGCATCCTTCTTGTGTAGGCCCTCCTCTCTCGCGCTTTCTGTCTCTCACACATGCACACTATGCACACACTCCATTAAAACATTGTTTAATTCTGTAATGCAAATACAATGGGGTGGGATAAGATGAGATGGGAATGCGAGAACCCTTTAGAATTTTGTATAACCACACAAACCACAAACATAGCCTTCCACAACGTGAGAATCTACCGTCCTCAGTCACTCCTCTGACTCATTTTGTTTAAGTGCGAGGTTGGTTTTTGTCTGTGACTGTGTATGTGCGTGTGTATACACCTATCTCTGACGGGGCTTGCGTGACTAGTGAGGAGTGCAAGCAGAGAGTGGAAAGGTTCCACTCTTGCCTAAGGGAAATAGCAGTGTGTTGTGTGCATCTAACCTCTTTTAATCCCATAGAAACATTTAAGAGGCCATGTAAAACAGCAAGCCCCTCAGGTAGCTGAGCAGTACACACAAGCATTATTATAATGTTAACATGCGTGAACACCATAGCTCCCACAAAGCTTTTGAGCCACCATGTCAAATAACTGTAAAGACAATGTCCCTCCTAGATTTACAAGATAAGAAACTCAATTCAAATTCTGCATACTGTATTTGCAAATTAAGTTTTAAATGGTTAAAATGAGGACTTTGCGTGTAGTTAACAGTCTCTGTCTCTCTATTCATCACAACAGGTTCCAGCAGCCGTCTGCTGCTTGGCGCAATTGAGGTGAGTCAGACCATGCTGTGCAGGGTGACTCACTGCTTGTCATCTCTCTTCCAAAAACGTTGTTTATTATTTTAACCAGTATTTATTTAGTGAAGCATGCTTGCTCTTTCCTAGCTGCTGCACATTAACACGGTTACACAAATTCACACCTAGGCTGCCCTGTATAACCACAGTTATGTCAGAGCAGCTCCGCTGAAGCAGCTGGGGGTTAAGTGTCCTGCTGGAAGGTACCACGAAGACTTTTTGTTAAAGCCATTTCCTTAAATTCAACAAAGCTGGAAGGGAAATTTAAACTAAACTGATCTTAAAGAAGTTTAATATCATGGAGAAGTTCATTGTGAGCACCAGAACTAAACTTGAGAAATTAGGGTTCATTAGCTGATTAAAGCTCTTCTCAGGTCAACATTTCTGTATTATAAATTATATTTACTATCTAATAAGTTTTGAGATATTGGAGTTGCGATATTGAGATATTGGAGATGAAAGCCGTAATCACCAAGATTAAAATAGAAAAATGCTTGCAATATTTTACTTTATGTCTGAATGTAGAATTTATAAAAGTTTCACTTTTTGAATAGAATTACGAAAGAAAATTAACTTTTCCAAGATATTCTATTTTATTTAGATGCACCTGTATATGCTGCTATGATCATGTCACTATGGTTAAAAGCAGTGAATTTATAACTATGATAATGATGCTAATTAAAATGGAATTGTTATGAAGCAGGTATCAGTTCTAGTTTTCAGATTATATATTTAATTTTATATTAAATTATAATCCAGTGCAATACAAATATAATCAGGTCTTTTGTTTTTTAAAGAAATTAATGTATCTACAGAAGTTAAAGTGACAATGATTTCTCCCTGCAGAGAAGCAGTTGATCATCATGGAGTTGAGACCAAAGGTCTACAGTCATGATAGCAGCTCTGTTTTAACATAGTTACTTAGGCACAGTGGTGCTTTGAACAAAACGCTGACATCAGCATGCTAACAAGAATGCCATTAGTTTTGCACATAAATCAAAGTGCTGGACACATTGAAATGTCGACCTGACGATGGCAAATAAGTGATTAATGGTAAGTGATCACCAAAGTTATTACAATTCATCCAGATGAGACAATATGTGTACAATGTTTCATGGCCAATCCACCCAAAAGCTGTTGAGATATTCAGTCTAGACCAAAGTGGTGGAACAACTGACTGCCATCCTTAGAGACAAGCCGTTAGCATGCAGAGCTTTGTTGTGATGAGATATCAGAGGTACACAAGTCTTTTCTATTGACTATTATGGCAAAAAGCCTTGAGTAATTAATTAATGCCACATTTTAGTCCCATCTTTAGTGCTAAGTAGTTGTGGTGTTTCTGTGCTGCCGCTCCCCAGAGATCACTTGTTAATCAAAGAGTGTGGGCAGAACTGTGGTGTGTTTCTTAGATTTTCTGTTAATGTTGTTTGTGCTTCTTTTATTTGTCTTTTCAAAAGTGGCAGATGTCGCTGCTCACGCTAACTAAGTTCTTCTATTCGCTCCGAACAAACCACTGCTGCTGCTAAAGCAGATTCCAACAGGCCTACTTACTGACTTCTTGAATATCAACTGGTGTGTAGTTGGTGATAGAAGGTGGCAAAGCCAACAGTTATTTTCATGAAAATTAGATATTATAATATGCCACAATCATGAGCGGAAACTATATAAATTTTTGCATTACTACATTGAAAACAACTTAAAACAGGTGACAGCTTAATGCAGAGAAGTTTAAAAAGGTACAGTAGAGATAGCCTAAAGGGACGGAAAGAGGGGGTGAAAGAAGGTGGAATGGGTGAAGAGAGGCACCCTGCTGGTTCTCAGGCCAGTCCCAGAGTGACAGGTGGAGGGGGCTGGCCCATGTGTGTCTGTGTGTGAGTGGAAGCAAATGAGAGCAGGGCCTCTGGGACGGGGGTTCACCTGTTCTATACTCAAGTCCTGACAGGTAGGATCCCCCCTCTGCCAACGACCCCCACCCCCAAGCCCAACCACCACCACCCAGTCCCACGCAGCACCCAACAGTTTCTTTTATTCCATCTCAGGGTTCAATCTGGTCAGCGCAGCCCCCTTATGCTCCTGTCCGTGGGCGGATGTGTGGCAGCTTAAAGATTCCCATCTGCTGTCCTTGACTCGGTGCCAGAGGAGCTGGGAATGGCCGTCTCTGATACAGGAAGTACAGGGAATTGTTCAGGCTTTGCTTCCTGGTAGATTTCCATGTTAGGGGTTAGAGAGCATTATATGATATTTGTGTTGGAAGCAGTGAGAGGCACTGTTACATACCTAACACATCACAGATATAAGGGAGATTGGTTGAGATCATTTCTCAGAAGTGTTTGTGCTCAGTGTAACATATGTGCTATTGTGGTAACATTAAAACTAGTTTTTATCTTTCCAATTAGTTTTGAAAATGCATCCCTCTCCACCTCTTCAGTTTTGATTTAGATCGCTGGGTTTGAAGTTAAATTACATTTGGTTAGGTATGGTTTGGGTGGTTGAGGTTATGGTGAGGTTTTGGACCTGGTTTCACTTTCTGTAATGTAACATACCACCCTGGTTGAGCCCACACAGTCCGCTTTCTTTTGTATATATCAGACGAAAAAGTGGACATTTATTTTCAAACAAGCTGCAGGCTGCAATTTACTAATATGGAAACATCTTGAGCTTGAGTTGTGCTTGTGCTTGGTGTTCTTCATCCCTTAAAGTAACTTTTCATCCATGTTTTAATATCCCAGAACTGAACTATTATAATTACTTCAAATACTTATAATATAATAATATTTATATGAACTTATATACTTAATACAGGAATACATAATTATTTTTTTCATTATATTAACAAACACACAAATGCAACGGCATGTGGACACCAAGACTGTCAAAATAACCTGCTCTTTCATATCATCTGTGCTATTGCCACTCTTCCATGTTGCCCATGTGTTTCTGTGTCCCCTCATCCACCCCCCACAGAAGACAGGGAAGTGGTGGCCTTGTGCCAGTAAACACAGAGCTTTTGTTTGTGGGAATCGGCCTCAGGTGCAGTTGACCCCTGACCTGCAAGCCTGCAGGTTGAACAAAGGGCCATTAAGGAGAGTTGGGCATGTCTCCACTCCAGAACGACCGAGACAGAGAGGTTTATTGAAAGTGTGCAAGGGGTCAGGACTTCAGACAGATGTACATACTTCATGGGCATTTTTAAAAAACGGCACCCATTCCGACTCACAATATTGCAATTGATGGTCCATCCCTGATAAACTGAAAACTTTCTAAAATCATGCAAAAAAATAATATGGACACACCATACATCTGATTTCTAACACTATCAATTCACTGGCATTTTTGAGGGCCAAGCCACCAATCAGACAAGCGCTGACAGCCGCCATCCACACTTGTGAATCCAGACCAGGTCACTTCATCATCATGTGATCACTGAAACAAGGTTCCCTTGGAAGTATCCCCTTGTCCCCCTGTCAGTGCTATAAAAAGTAGAGACAGGGGCTTGTCCTTTGGTCTAGAGCTGGTGACAGGTAAGTCCCTCAGATTCAGCAGCAATGCACAATGCCCTCAGTCACTCTCAGGGCCCCGAGGGAACATGCTTAGACTGAAAGATTTAGGGGATGTGGTGGTCCCTGTATACTGACTGCCTTTACACCAGAAACTGACAGGTGGGTGTTGGTCGTGGAATAATGGAAATCTGCACACTCTATAGTTCTGCTTTCACATCCTAGTTGTCGGTTTTGTTAATGTTTCACATGTTAATCCAGCCTGTAGTGGAAGTACTGAACATGACAGACCGACAGTATGTGCATGAAGCCACTCATCTCTTCCCTCCTCCATCTTTCTGGCTCAACACTGCCACCCAGTGACCTCACTCAGTGAAATAACATCACTCAGTCAGTCATCAGGCTTCAGTCCCGAGGCCTGCGGTTAGGTAGACAACATGACCTCACTGCCAGGGAAATACATAGGACAGGATGGGATTTTCCACTGCACCCACCCCCCACCCCCCCACCATGAGCTAACAAAGACAAGTGCTTAACAAAGTCAGAAAAGTCTGCAGTGGACACCTCTGAACGTCTGTGTGCTTTCTCTATCGAAGGTGATCTGATTTTATTCGCTGGTCATGAGGAGTTTTTTTTTTCTGTCATCATAAATGCCAAAAGCAAAGTCAACGGTGGAGGTAGAGCTGTCTCTTTTCACTGTATAGCTTTTAAATTGATTATTACCTACAGAGGGAGGATTGTGTCTCTGTGCCAACTGTGATCTGTAACAGAGTAGACCATTAAAGGTGCCTGCATCAGAAAGTTGTATAACGAGACAGCGAGTTCGCATTTGTCTATAAGGATTCCAGCCAAGTGTGTCAAACCTCAGAGATGATTATGCAACGGTCTGTGTTTTCTTCACTGTAGTCAGTCATTAAATCACAATGGCCTTGATGAACAGTGGTATTAACACAAAATGCACAACACGTACTACTCTAAACAGACATCTATTAGTAGAAGTTGTCTCAATAACAATCTTCTCCTTTACACAGACAGGTGAACTAGGTTAGAGCTGAGAGTCATTTGTGAGGCATTAACAAAGTGTTTCTGTCCCCAAAGTCTTTTAGTTCGACTTCTGCTATTATCCTAATAGAGGGCACTTCATTAGTGGTTCTCCTGAGAAGATGGACAGGCTGTCAACATGTAGATGTAATTAGTGATGGGGAGGAAACAGGAGCTGAGGAGGGGCATCGCACCTCCTAGAGATATGAGATACTGTAAGTAAAGGTGGTTGAATAATTAAACAAAATAATTATTTTTCTTCTTCTCAGTAAGTTAACTACAGGGATCAGATAAAAAGCAATAAGTAAAAGTATAAATCCCCCTAAAATGAAAATACTCAAGTGCAAGTACCTCAACATTTACACAAGTAAAATATTTTCCTCCCCTGAGTGGGGTCACTAAGACAAAACTGAGACATATCTTGGAGCTTTTTCTCTGATCCACACTCAGGAGACCTAACTTACATGTATTTAAGATCATTTAGATATCCATTGTTTTGACTAAGACACAGATGAATTATATGCATATATATGCATGTTTCTTTCCATGAGAGAAAACTGAGACATGTTTGAGGAGATCCTGAGTTTTCTTTGAGCTCTTTCGCTGAAATCATACTATCCCCTGTTCAGGAGACTTAAAGTAGACTTATTTAAGACCATTTAAAGAGCTCTTGTTTTGTTCAGAGTAAGACATAAATGAGATGATATGTGGTTGTTTCTCCTGAGTTAAATTTGAGAAGAAGGAAAAATCCTTTGGTCTCACTTTAGTATTAAAAGTAACTCATTGTCTAGGAAAAATTAAAGAAACAACTATGAGATCTCTTCTTTGCTTACCTCTGGGAAGGAGAGTAAATGTTGGGCTTGCATTTGTAAAGTCTCCAGAAACATGACCCCACATGAATGCTAATGTTGCTTTGTATCAATGCATAAATAATATAATAAAAGTCTAAAAATGTTTTGTTCACCATATCAACTTAAAAGTGTTTACAGCTTGTTTCAGCTTATATTATAAATGTACTTTTTAATCATCCGATTTTTTTATATATCTTTTTGCATTTGTACTAATTCATTTTATAATTTTCATTTTTGCTGCATTTTATTTTCCCTGTATAATTTTTTCTCTTGTAGTTTCCAGATTTGTATTTGTATGTAAGCTAACAGGGATCCTATAAACAATAAAACTTATATAAATTATATTGTAGCCTATACACAAAAGTTAATAAGAATAAGAATAAGAATAAGAATAAGAATAAGAATAAGCATAAGAATGAGAATAAGAATACTTTTTAATAATATTTAAAATCATTTTCAATAAAATAATAATTTAACTAATCCAGTGAACTACAGGTCCGCATACACACATTTCTGCTCAAAATCCACCTCTACTTATCTACACCTTGTTGGGATTACAGGTGTTAGTTTTCTTTCCACTGCGCAAGAGGACCCAGGGTCCTGCTCCTATGTGCAGGAGCATTTGTACATATACAAGGACACGGGAAACCTGATCATATTTTAATAATTCATGACAACTCTGAAACCCCATTCACGTCTGTCCATTAGTTCCTCTAAGACCTCTGGCCTCACACTACTTTGTAACTTCTTGAACACAAGAGAGTGTGTCTCCTCACTGCCTCCACTAATGCTCATTAATGCTATCTCACAGTGACAGTGACAAATACCAGGTTTTACATGCACTCCAACTCTGTCTGTCTGACTGCTGCAACCGTAGCTTCACATATTGCTCTTTTAGTATGATGATTTTAAATTGATAAGCATAGGAGAGCAGGGCAGCTGTATTAAGTAGGTGTCAGTGCGGTCCGGCCACACTTTGTCTCCATTTCCTTAATTAATGTGTGCTTCGTTCTCCATCCAGCTACACCAGAGGTATAAATCCTAGCTGGCAGGGGCAGCGGGAGTGGTGGGGGACTGGAAGAGAGCCTGCTGATAAATAATGCACACGGTACACCTCAGAGTGTGACTAATCTGAACCTCTTGACACGAGATGGCCATGGCTTGGCCACAACATCAGCCTTGACACTTCTCATACTCTGGCATGCAGTGAGAGCAGTTTGTTTGTGTACGTGTGTATGCAAGACAGAGTACCCTGTGCAATGACGGCATCTCTGCATTCGTATGATCATGGCACAAATCACATATTTGATTTGCTTTTTGCATCTGAAAGGTAAAACTGTTAAGTATATCTAGAGTAACAAGCTGGCAGCCCAACAAAATTGGCACCTTGCCTTGAACACTCTGTGATAGAATAAGGTGGGTTGATCTGAGGTGAATATTTGGTTACATTGTGTCACTGTGTTGTCCTCGATCCAGAGTGCCACCCTGTTCTCTGACAGGGGCGACAACGACATTGTCGTTGGAAGGAGAACACATAACCACCACGCCCAAAACACTGCCACCTTATAGGACATTTAATGAATCTTAATTCTTGTTTGTCCAAGGTTGTAATCTACTGTATCTTCTCTATTAAAACAGCTAACCTTTCAATTTAAAAATAAACAGATTAAAATGTCATTCCACTCTTATTCTACTTATGTAAAGGACCTGTGTGAAATTGAGCTACAGTTGTTTGTACTATCATAATCTAATCAGCAGTTAATGGCACAGGTAATGTCATAACACGCAGCTCACTCTACCACCTGCTGGAATATAGGTTTCCCTTGATAATTGGGGCAATTAGAGATTCCCCTGCTTCACTATCTCTGGTCGTGGAAGGAACCCTGCTATTACTATTACACAACTCGACGAGGAAGACTCACCTCAGGGTCTACAAAAAGCTAATCTTAATTATCAAATCAGCCTGCCTCCATTAGGCTTTTGCCTGAGCCAATACGCAAGGACTACAAATGCAGCGCTAAAGTAAATTAATGACAAGAAAAAGTGGGTCAATTACAGCATAATGACAACTATCTTGAGGCAAAGGAGTATAACACACACATAAAGCCATGTGCATTAAGTGTGTATGCCTACACCCACAAATATGAACACATGCCCTTGCATGTCAGGATATACAAAGAAAATGTTCTGGCGCCTCTTTGTTGTCACTGTAGCTCACTAAGGCAACAATGACACTGAGATCAAACAGAAAGCAGAGAGAGCAGAGTCAGGTGTGGCGGCACAAGAAGTGCAACAGTAGGAATGACTCTCTTCATCTGTCTTGAGTAAGCGTTTCATCTTCTGCCTCATGACAGCTGAT
The DNA here is from genome assembly GCF_014851395.1 of Micropterus salmoides. Taxonomy (NCBI): domain Eukaryota; kingdom Metazoa; phylum Chordata; class Actinopteri; order Centrarchiformes; family Centrarchidae; genus Micropterus; species Micropterus salmoides. The sequence continues at coordinate 10,806,614 of NW_024041262.1, read as the reverse complement.
GGCAATCATTTCCTTTTGTTTGTCATGCAGTGCCAGCCGTCACTTAAAGACCCCCTGTGTTCTCACACGCGAGGCTTGTCTTTTATCAGAGGGCCCTTCTTTGTCTCCAAACTGACAGAGAGAGATTAATACCCCTCACACAGCTTTACCTTACGTTTAGGGCCACCTTGTTGTTGCTTGGGGTTGGGAACCACTTCAGAGAAAAAAAAACTAGAAGATGACATGGGAGAGAGGAATATTGTGAGTGATACAGTATCGTTTCAACATTACCTAAACCAAAAACAAACATGAGATATGTAAGAAAAAGCTCAAGGCCTGGGTAGCAGCCCAGGGGTACCCCTCGGATCCAGTGTCTCCACCAAAGCTCTTGTTTTCCAGTACACAGTGACGGAGACAGCAGACACAGTAGGTAAGTGTTTGTGTCGGGCCAGACATAAGCCCCTTAGACTCCGTTAGTCCCCTAACGTCTACTCAGGTTCCTCAGGTTCTCAGGGTTGGACCTGTGTTCTGTTCCCTGAGCGCTATCATGACACTGGCCCTCAGTGGCCACAAACACAAACAGTAATTGTGATACACTCACACAAACAGGCATATACGCACACATGTGCACACACACACACACACACACACACACACTTAGTGTAACACCCCTCCCTTTGCATAAAGAGCATCCCAATGGAATGTAGTGGTGTGTGTGTCTGACGCCACACTAAGCCACCTCAGTCCTGCTGAGGAGTCTACTTTTGCAAGCCCTGTCGTCTGCGTCTGGCCATCACAATCATGAGAAAATCACTAGGTGCCTGCAGGGAACATCTCCCAGGTTACAGGTATGCCTGTTGACACATGCCAAATCCCCCTCTTTCTCCCAGGTAGCTGGTGAACATGCTGGAACGCCCTGTCTAAACCACAGACATCGTATAGGCCGCTGAGCAGGGCAGGACATGTTGGGTCACGTGATGGAACCACTGGCTGCGTCGATGCCTCGAAAACATGCGTGAGTGCAAACTTGTGTTGATCTGTACTCGCACACACCGAAAACACACGCGCACACAAACACATGCATCCTGGCTGATTCACCAGGCAAGGTGCTCCTCGCCCTGGGGGCTCTTTGGGGCCTACACCGAGCTGCTGCTGCTGATTGATGGGAGTGCTGGCACATTCCTCTGACAGGTGACGGGTGCAGCTCCTATTTGATCTGCCACTGAGTGCAGAGAGAAGAGGAAGAACCAGGAAAAACAAAAGTGCCCTAAATATGTCTTCAGTGACAAACCTGTGGGGTAGTAATGTGAAGAACTACAGTAGCTGCTGATGACAATGTTAATATGAGTTGTGAAATATTTCTGAATGTTAACATTTATGTCATTATGTCCATTTTATATAGCTTTTTATAATTCTACTCATAACAACAACACTCTGAACATTTTGTTGCTAATTTACTTAAGTAAAAATTTCTACGTTATAGGTATAAAACAGTATTTTATATAGTGATATTGTGATTATAATAGCATTGCTATATTTAAAATGCACGTACATAAATAAGGTTAATATGTATTGTGGTTTGAATAATTGACTGTAATGGCTGGCTGAACAATGACAAAGTTAGACTCCTCTAAGGGCGAAAACTGTTCCAACAATCATATTTCCTTGTAAACATTTAGCCAGACATGTGGGTAAGGTAACGGTCATCTCATATTACAGCAAGTCATTCATTGGCATCTTAGCGTTTCACCGTACCTGTGACATCACATTATTCTCCCATTTATTCTCAGTTACGCTTCAAACCACACTGTGTATATCACAACAATACAACAATACACCCTAAGACTACCAACCACAAATGCAAACAAACCCACAATGCTTTCTACACACCTTAATGCACTGTTGTCTCCGCTCAGAAACCATGATATCCTTTAATGTGGGTAGAAAATGCAGGTTTTGTGATTGAAATGCTACATTTGATGCAAGTATTTGTTATGCCGCCATGGCGACTAAATCCAGGCGTAGGAGGAAACAAGAACAAGCCTGGAAACAAGAACAAGGAGATTCAGATGATCAGGTCGGCATTAATAAAAAAACAACAGGATGAAACTGCTATCACCACATGGCTGACACTTATGGTGCCAGCTGTGCCAAACTACAAAATGTATGAATACTGTATGTATATCAGCACCAGCTCTACTTGTTTGTTTTCCATTTGCAAGTATTTGTCATTCTAGAGACACAACAAGCCTGTTATTGAGAACATTCACACCTCTGAAGATGTATTAGATTTCAAAGCTGGGCTTGAAATATAGACAGGCATGAGCAAGTCTGAAGCAATATAAAGTTCAGTGTTGAAGGGGGGAAAAAGGAAAATGAGTCTATATTCTCATCAAAAGAACTACCCATTTACTTCAGACTGTTAAAGAGGTGTTTAATTAATTGTACTCTCTTGTGGCTCCAGTCTTTCTGGTGTGTGGAGCTGCTGCATCACATGCTCTCCTTGTAAACAAGGCCGTCTTGTATTTCCTGTTGGCTGCCTGGCACGCCATCTTCCTCAGTCCACTGTACTGAGAAAAGAAGAGACGAAGCTGGTGAGCTTGTATGTGTATGTACTTATATGTGCTTATATGCGCTCCTGTGAAAATGTGTGTTCACATATACGTGTGTGTTTGGGGAGTGGGGTGGATGTTGCGCTTGTGGAGGGAAGGAGGTTCAGCCACCGCCCTGACTGACTTCCAGGCTCCCCCGGCAGAACCGCAACACCCCACCCCCACAACCCCCGCTCACCCCTGCAGAGGCCGATGCCAGATTCAACACAGCATCCACGAAACAAACACAAACTCCCACTGTTCTCCTCTACGTGGCTTGCAGTGGTTGTGCAAGACTTTTGGTAGAAAATCCTTGTTTATATCGCAACCATAATACAGTAGATCTACAAAGAGAGGCTCCAGCCCACGCAAGAACCACTCAAAACATTACTGACCAATTTCTAAACACTGAAATTGAGCCTCATTGCAATGTAAAGGTTTTGGGCTGCGGAGGTTTGGCTCAACCTGGAAAAATTCAGTTCATACTTTTAAATGCAATAAAATACATTTTTACGCTAACATTTTTCCAGGGGGTCATGTGATGACTGCCCAGTTTGTTTGTTTGTGTGTAAGTTGTATGTGCTTGACTGTATTTAGGTATAAATTATGTTTCTGCATGAATGTGTGGTATTTGAGTCTATACGTCAGATTGTAAGAGGCTCAGGAGGGCTGGTCCCCTCATGTCCCCCTCTATAAACCTCTAGCACGCCTCCCAGTCTAAGCACTGCCACTCTGTAATTGTGGAGAAACCACAGCACACAGCCCCATATATAAATACCCTATTCTCCCAGCCTTGTCAAAATAAAGGTTGTGTGGGGAGAAAGAAATAGGGCCTTTTGGTGGCCCTCTTCCCCACTTTGGAGCTATTTTGGAGCAAACTAACTCTTTACCTTTGGGTGAAGCTGCATAGATTTGAATATGATACATGAAGACAAGGAGGGGGTTCCGTTCTTGTTTTTTTTTTAAGCGTAGCTCAACATCAAGAGAGCTAAAAATACCACCACGGCCCTCTTTTTTATAGTTTGTGAAACTTCCAAGACTGAATGAGAAAGGTTACTACATGTCAATATGTTTTACACATCACCTTTATTACAACACACAGGTGAGCTGATGTGGCTGGGTAAAAAAAAAGCTTATATGTAAGGAATTGCCTGAGCTATGTACACAGGGCAGCCTGTTGACATCCATGCTTCTTTGATCTGTGTTTCCAGTGCGTGGAGACTTCCTCGTTGTCTTTGCGGCCCACTCACCTGTCTGCGTCTACAGCACACACAAAAAATGCTTTAAAATGCTTTAAACACCTGCTGTGAGCAGGCTGACCAGGCATGAAACCAAACCTCATCACTTAACTTCCACATCACAGAATGATTCTCAGTAACTGGGACCCAGACTCGTATTAAAAAAATACTTATTTGTCATGTAAGGGCTCGCAAGAGGTAGGCCATTCATTCACTTATTAGTTACATACATGGGTTAACAATGTATTAGGCATTATTTCTCTCTCTGAAAACACAAACAGTACAGTTCACATTGAGACAGGGAATTGGGGTAATGCTTTATTTTACAGGTACATCATTTCCTAATAATTTCTAAGACATATCCTAGAAATAACTATTTTGGTTTATATGGTAATAGAGACAAATACAATGGCATTAAAAATAATTAAATTTTTCCCAGCATTTTAATTAGAGCACAACAGGTCTGCTGAACAGGCAAAATGGAACATTTGTCTACAGGTAAGCATATAATTCAACATATATGGAAATAAAGTTTTTAAAATAAATGAATATGTAAATGAGCCCAAAATTACTCCCCTTCCTATTTTCTCTATAAGTAGTACAAAGTTACATAGTTCTTTTCAGGAAACATTCAATAAAATCATTAGTAAATTGTTAGAAAAATACAAATAGAATCAAAATCATAATATTCAGTTTTGGTTAGAATTGCGATTCCAAAAAAACATAACAAAATGTATCTTAAGTGCAAAAGACTCAAAGTGGAATTTGACTGAATTTTATCTTGTGCAAAGTTTTCAGCATGTGTTGTCCTGTTGTCAATCTGTCATGTCATATTAAAGTAAACCTCCATAGAAAAGAAACTGACTGTCAAACAATATGAAGGTGAATATCAAGGGTGCTTCTCTGTTATAATTGTCTGCTTATTTAAGCAACGTTATGCAACTATGTCACCCTAAAATAACAGCTTCAAAATCATTTTGATGGTACACTGACTTGTAATAGAAAGAGTGGCGCCTCTTTCATTCCCACTCTGCACCCCGAATGCATGTTCTTGCAATATGTAACCTGGGTTAAGTCGGCATGATCTCCCGTGAGAAGTGCATAGCACTTTACGGCACTATGTCACACACCACCAACTGAGTCTTCAGCTAGCAATAAGAAGAAGCTAGCTCTAGATTCTGAGAATGGAAATCATGGCAAAGGCAAAGAGACCAAAGTGGATGTTGACAGAGGAAGCTAAGAAGAGAAAAGGCGAGAGCAAATCTTGAAATGGCTTTTAGTCAGTGGTGAGCTGGCCTTCCTGCTGTTCTACTCATGAGTAAATCAGCTAGCTTGCTATGTCTTGTGTTGTTGCACTTGCTTGACCTTTGGCTGTGTTAGCAAAGTTGTCGATTCGCTAGTTTTTGATTATAAGCAAGTCAGCTCACTTCCACAGAGGTTTAGTCACTAGTATGTTTGACGTTAGCAACATATTGTCTCTGGTTCACAGTTCTTGGGCTTCTGGTGTTATTTTGTTTGCAAATCCTTCAGCTTGTTGACAAATGTATAAAGCTCATGATTTGTACTTATGAAAGAGCTGTTCCTCTAATGGAAAAACATGAAACTTAGCCATGCTGTGCAAGATATTAGATGGGTTATGGATGACAAAATTGTTAGAGTTACTTACATAAGTGTGTCAAAGAAAGTTATTTATTTAGTGACAGCAGTTTCATCAAGGACTTCCTGTTCTCTTCACTTTCAGTTCAGATATCATGACACCTCCTCTTGGAATGTGTTCTGCATTGATGCTGCCTTGTTTTTGAGCTTAGATGCACCATACAGCCAAGATGTAAAACATGATGTCCTTATGAACATGCACACACATTGCATCCTTCATACATTTCCTTCCCTTGCTCTCTGCCTCATGCACATCCACACATACATACACAGGCAGGCAGCCATGGGAGGAGGGAATGCAAGGAATGCTCCAAACCCCGGGCTGGTGTTCTGACTCGTCCCAGACTTCATGCCGTCACCGCCGGGGTCTGTGGCCAGACCTCCCTGTGCCAGACCCACTGGCTCCAACACCCGCCCAGGCCAGCCAAACTGCAGCTCGCGACCCATAATTAACCAGCAAGCCGCACTGCAGCTCACATCCCTTCCCCCTCCTCACACTACTGCAGGGGCCCCTTGGAAACTCAAAAGAAGAATATACAGCCTCGTTCCGCAGCTTGTAGATGAGGATGCTCTGTAAGTATCGATGGTGTATATATGTGTATTAACAGCATTATGTGTCAACACTTGCAATCATTAGCTTTCAAGTGTCATGAATTCTGTGGTTGCAATTTAGTATGATATGCTTAACACATAATTATAGCCAGTAAGGCACTCTTAGCAAAGATCAAAGTCGCAAAGCTAAATGGTTTTCTGAAGAGTTTACGAACTTGAACCATGAAGAAACAAGAGTATAGTACCTTTTGATAAAGAAGAGGAACGTGTGTGGATCTTAGTGGTAGACTAATGCCAGGGTACCTGTAATTCTCCCAGACTGGCATAATTACGGTTGAGACGTCTGGAGGTACACTTTAGGAGTAAGCAGTGATCATCTTCATTCTTCTAAAGGCTGCTCTCCTGTTCAGGCAGGAAAGACCTTTATTCAGGGTGAGGTTTCTTCAGATCAGCCAGAGGGTCTTATTTAGAAATCTTATGCCAGCCGAGTTTGGTATGCATGAGTGCTAAACGGAGACAGAATTGCCAAGGTGAATGATTTATCATGTTATCTTCTCTTAAATGCAGAGCCAAACTCAAACTCAAACTCAAAACACTCAAACACTTCTGATTATCTGCTTTAAATCTAATAAACAGACTTTAAGATTTTTAAAAGCGGCTACATAGCTCCATCAAGTGCTAGACAGTCATAAAGCTCCATCCATGGTTCTTCTTCCCTGTCAGAGGAGCCTCCTTCATGCTGATGTGGGGTCATGGCTTGTAAATTTAACAGGGCTTCCTCGAGGAATACCTCATCCTTTGAAAGAGAAACAGGAAAATTACATGGTGGACAGCCCACTTGGTTTTTCACCCCTTTTCTTGCACTGTAATTTACTTCTGGAGCGGGTCGGCCTAAAATAACCTTAACCTAATATTCACAACATAGGGAGACTTTGAGAAATGTTGGAGGTCTCCCCTTGGGTGGCGGTGGGCCGTCCTCAGCCTGTAGGCGTTGAGGAAATTGTTTACTTGCTTACCTGTCTTAGATGTGGGCGCGGTACTCATTTGAGCTCCTGTACATGAAACGCACTCTGGCGTAGCTTGTGATATCGCTATACATGGTTTTCCCAATTCTCAATACATTGAGTATGTTCCTATTCAGTAGACATGATGTGATTTATCACTAAAATACTGTGAATATACAACAGATCCTCAGCGTCTTGGCAAATGGACCTGCAGTCCTGTTTCAGCATTATTCCCCACGTCTTCAGAGCTCAACCAGAAACCACTAAACCCAATTGATGGGCATCAAAAGAGAAATGCCCATGATCTCACTTGAACCAAAGTTTCCTACAGGCAGGTTTCTCATTAATCTGAGGCTCCACTCTTCTCCATATCCTCATCGTATTTCCATGATCAGCAACCATGACGCCCCAGATGTTTATACAGTCTAGGTTAGAAAAGGATCGTCTCAATCTCTGCTCCGGTGTGCACTCTTTATATCTAAACATCCATAAATCTGAAATTTGTAAGTTGTGATTCATGAATATGCGTTTGCAGATTTGGGTTTAAATGTTTCATCTGTGACATTTGACAAGTGAGTCAATGCATGTCAATGTGTATTTTTATTCTTGTTGCTAATTATTTTATTGCTGCAGGTTATCATCATAGTGTAAAGTGGATTGTTTCTGATAAAGGGTTTTAATAATGCATTAAATGCACATACATTTGTATGCCAGGACACACCACACATGCCTGCTGATAAATATAAATCCTGCATTTTCTTGTAAAAGCACCTCATTCGCATACACATGCACACAGGCATGCACAAACTTGCCCCCCTCCCCAACCCCAACACTCACACACACCACACCACAGGCACCACACACACACTGGTTCTCATATGGAATATCGTGGGTGGCGCTGGACCGGTAGAGGGCTCTGTAAATAGCTTGGGAGCAACCCCTCCATTTGAACGACCCAAATTTCCTTTTCTGAGGTTGGCTGCCTGGGCTGGAAGTGCTGTGCAGCAAGCCTTCAGTCGCCACGGGAGACCGCAACGGCCACGCTGACAGCACTTCACAGGGACCATGGCATGGCAGGGGTGACCAGATGGCCCTCCGCACACATCACATTGGCACACCTCACCCTCACTCACACACCTCATGCGTGCATATGCCGCATGCACCGGCGCGTTCAGCAATGCATTCATGCACTTCTTCGTGCACCATGAGAGTTTAGGTATGTTGATATGTATGGACACAAACTCCTGATGTATTCTTATACTACACACATCCATGCACACAAACTCTGCAACTATATTCTGTCACAGACATTGTCAAGGAGAGAGACAGTGGGTGGGAGGATGTGTGCGGTGCATGTTTGTGTGTTTGGTTTGATTGTGTGTGTGTGTGTGTAGGAGGTGATTAGTTTGCTTTACTGCTTGACTTTAAGTATTTGTGACATTGGTTTGTATTTTATATGTGTGTTTTTTGGGAGAGTGAAACTACACGGACTCAGAGATGGAAAACATTCAAATGGAAGAGGTCCTTACCACGGGCACCACATTTCAGTTCAATTTCACGGCTAGGCTTTTACACTGCAGGTAAACTGTACATTGGTTAAGTTATAACTCAGCCATTTGCAGTTGTGGAACTGATTTCAGGGTTGGGATTAGTGACACTTAAAAACTAAAGAGGCTTCCAGTTTCAAAATGTTTGGATTTTATTCAGGAGTTTCTGACTGTGATGATGGTCTACTAATAGTGTGGTGCTGAAATGGAGTTCTAAGTGTAACAAATTAGTTCACAACCATTGCAGTACTATTAAAGTAATAGTGTGATGTTTTGGGATATGCTTATTAGTATTCTTGTTGAGAGTTAGATGAGAAGATCGATACCACTGTCGTCAGTGTTGTTTGCAGCGTTACTGTAATAACATTACTTTTCGCAGTAACTAGCAGTGTAACGGATTACTTTTCCAAAACAGTAATATTATTACAGTTACTAATCCAAGTAACACTGCGTTACTGCTTTACTGAACGCACAATCCTTGATGTGAATGCTCGACTGCGTGGCAGGTCAGCAGCACCGATCATACAGTATGTTGTTCAAGCCAAAGGCAGAATGGAGAACAAGGGAGAGTGGTGTTCTTTCCACAGCTGTAAGTATCGCCATTATTGTGTCACAGTCTAAGATGCAAAGAACATTGTCGTCCATTGTAAACTTTGTGCGACCAGCAAAAACATTTCAACCGTGAACAATTCTACATCTGATTTATTGAAGCAGTTGCTAAAGCAGCACAACAATGTCAAACTTACATAAATAAACTACGGCCACTGCTGTCAGTGATGCTTGGACTCGACGAGAGAGAGTAGCGTTAAGCAACGTAATGTTTTGTTAAAGCACTAAATATAATGCATGTGCAGAAAAACAGCAGACCTAGTATAAAAGTAACCGCTATGCTAGCCTTTAAGCTAGTCTTTATGCTAAGCTAAACAGATACTGGCTAGCTTTACATTTAGCATATAAATGTGAGAGTGGTATCAATCTTCTCAACTAACTCTAACCCAAAATGTTAAACTAGGGTTTTAAAGAATTTGTTTTAAAAATAAAACATCAACATTTTTAAGATAGGCATTTAGCCCACTGTGTTTTTTCATCCACTAAAACTCATCTGAACATAAAATGTTTCCCAGCAATGCCCAGGAAAATCACATACTATTTAGATGATTAGCAACTGAGCAGCTGCACAGGAAGAGTTAGGGGTTTGGATGTCTTGCTTAATGGTACATCAGAAGAAGTATGTGTATCTCGTCTTCCCAAGATTTTCCCAGCTGCTTTGTGGATTTGAACCAGGGAAGTTCCAATCCCACTTGGCAAATATCAAATTAAACTGTGGTAGTTAAAATAGAAGTTAACTAGAGTCTTTGGTTTGGTTGGATAAAAATTAAACCAACACATTTACAGACAGCAGTGCATTATGTACAATTCTAAGATGTTAAACCTGATCTGAATGTGCAGACTTTTTGAAATATGCTCTCTATGTAGTGATAGCACTAACAACATTTATATTAGATAGAGTTTCCTGGTAATTTGAAGCCATAACTATGCTGTACCAATAAACAGTTGAAGTGCTTTTCTTAGAGGTTACTTCACCATATCACGCACAATATCTCTGCCAGAAAACACAAAGCCCTTACTCGACACTCAAATGAGCTATGAGAAACAGTAAAACATGAAGGTTGGGCAGCAAAGGTAGCTAAAACAACAGGGACTACCCCATGTTTCTCCTTCAAAGGCCTTTTGTTTATAGTGGATGGACTAAATATTGCCATTCACACTGGCCATTTTTACCCAGGACAATATTTTATGAGCCCTTCAGAGAGGACCTTTCGCTTCCTTTTCCTGTGGTTTGGCCAGAGCTGAGCTGTCGGGAGAGGGGAACAGCCAAACCCAAATGTAGATGCTCAACTTGGCAGGCTCTCCACGGAGTGTCCTAACCAGACAAAAGCAGGGAGAGAAATACAGCCATATATTTATATTCACTGTGGTTTTGCGTGTTGCGTCCTAGACTTCCAGACCCCGGGTGGATATTCTGTCTGAGGACGAAGACAGATGGATGGCTTTCCATTGACATACTTAAAGGAACCTTGAGGATTAATGTCAGATCCATATGTGTTAATTGAGTGTGAGGTTTAGATGTGTGGTCCTCCCCACCCCCCAACCCACTTTTTTTCAAACAAAATGCTGTAGGTCTATCTTTCAGAGCAGGCTATGGTTGAAGACAGACTGTCCTCCTGTAAAGACTTGACATTTTGTATGATGGTCTGTAATGACAGCAGCAGGAAAAGTATGAAATTTGATCACTGACAGAAACACCAGTTTCGACGCTTTTTCTTTGGGGGATGACCTCACCACTGTCAGCCAAGGTATGGAACCAATTTAGAGGATCTCCCCTGAATTGCTTGTGTGTTCAGATTTGTCAAACTCCAGTACATCTTGGCCTTTCTCCATTTCAGTATTATGTATAATTTACTACTGGGGAGACGGTTTGTATATGAGAGGGGTCAGGATTGGGGGTTTTAACAAAAACTGAAAATTCTTCCAACACAAACTGTGCTCGAGCCTCTCTGACTCACACCTAGGTACTGTTTCTATGTGGGAGAGCACATAAATGAGTCAACCAAAGCTATTTCTATATAGGCTAAAAAGTTGGGAGGGGGGAGGGCTATATATGTTCACACACAAACACACACATACACACACACAGTGGCTGTGGCTTGCTAGACCTCTCTGGTTAGGAGCCAGTGCCAAGTGCAAGCCGAACAGTGGAACACTGGGAGTCTTGTGCCTGATTTTGGAGCCACTGGCTCTCTCCCGACCTTGCTTCAAAATACACTGCGGCTTCGAGGAACAGCACTCTCAGCAGTAGGGAGGCCAGGCATGGAAAATTTAGACGCAACAAGAAAGACGGAGGGAAAAAAGGAGGCAGGCGAAATTTATGTGCTCATTCACATTTGCGGCCGTGTGCATTTTCTTAATGCCTTTAACACACTTTACTGTGAAGGGAAGAGTTCTCATAGAAAATTTCAAATCTGAAAGTGAAAGAAAAAACTGCACTGCAACAGTAGTTTGGGACTCTATCTAAACAATATAATGGGATTACATGTTGCAATGTGATGACGAGTTTCACATACAGATGGTTGAAAATGTCATGTTGGATCAAATTGTATGTATTTTTGTACATAATGTTTTACTTTAAAATAAAGAATGTCTTGGATTATCAAAATACAAAGCAGAGAATCCTTGACTTTCCATTCAGAAAAGATTTATATTACCTCTTTGTTAATATGTTTGTATTACTGTGTAATCCTGTTGATCCAGCAATTGTAAGCATGACACAGACTAGTTGCTCTGACATCTCACCTGACACCAGAGGCATAATAACACCTTGTCTTGCTAATAGTGTGTGTTATTGCTGCTGTACCCTGTAATCTCTTCCCTTTCTGACGCTGGTAATGACTTGAAATATCAAACTGGCCTGCAGTGATACAATCCATACAAACACATGCAGACACAAATAGTATGTCATAGGGTGACACCAACGCAAATGCACACACGTTTGTGCACAAACACATATAGACCAAGCTTCCAGTGAGCTCACCTGAGCCAGAAAAGGCAACTTACTCTTTTGTTTTTATCTTCAGGCTGTTTGCCTGCGACTGATGCTGTGTTGTCTTTGTTGATCTGAAAGTAGAAGAAAAAGACTCCAACCAAACCACACACTAATTTATGGTAAAATACAGAGTGCCTTGGTCTCTCTTTGGGTACTGAATGGTACATCTTATATCTACTTTGAAAAATAACCACCTAAAAAGTTTTTTAGACGACCCCTTACAATGTGTAAGCTACATGTGCTTGCTTTGAAAGTACACAGGTGAGGAAGCAGCCACATAAGAACACACAGGTATGGTTGAAGTACCATCAGAAGCCCATATCAAAGTCAGTGGAAATATCTTTTATAGACCAGTGGAGGCTTCTGTTTTCCTTTCATCATTTTATTTGTTTGAATGGGAGAAATCACTGTGAGCGTCTTGCGATTCTGCGAGCCAAACAAAGCCAAGACTATACCCCATAGATCTGAGATGACGTTTGATCATTTCTGTGTGGCCCCATCCTGTCTGCCTCAGTGCTAATCCCACTGCTCTGATACACAAATTGGTACACAAACCCTGCATTCCTCTAGTGGAAATATCAACAGTTACCTGACAGACCAGCCCACATTTCCAGGTATTTTATGAGTCTGTATGTTTATTTATGGTTATTTGTTGAGTGTTTGTAAAAGACATTTACAAGTTATTTAAGAGGCATGTGCCTGCATATGACATTGTATGTGAAATATATATAGTAAGTATAAGTACATATATGGAACCTGCATTTTTGGAAAAGTACTGCAGCGTTCCTGTCTCAGGTGAGAGGGTGCTATGCCCAAGGATCTGAAATCAAACATGTTTTGTCTGTTACTCACTCAGTTTACACCTCTACACACCTCAACACACTTCAACACCAAGTGAGTTATGGTGCTCGGGCATGCCTGTGGGTGAGGGAGGCAGACAAACTGAGGGAGAAGGGGAGGAAAAAAGAAAAAGTTAGGGAAATTCACACAACAGAAACTGGGCCAAGAGAAGGGGGAGAAGAAGCATGATCGGAGGGGTGGAAGGTGGGATGGGGATGAGGAAAAGGGGGGGTGGAGTGGAGGAGACATGAGGAGTGAGTGACTGAGTGAGTGAAGAGCTGAAGGAGGGTAGGAGAGGATGAAGGGAGGGGGGGTGGGGGGTTGCTTCCTGTCGCCATTCCTGCCTGCCCACATAGACAGCCCGAGAAAGAAAGAGAGAAAGAGAATATCTGGGCGGACTGCAGGCCACATGACATTCTCTCTGGGTCCCTTTGCTTTTCCTCCACGCCGAGTGATGTGCTCCCTCCCTCCCTGCCTTCCCGTTCCCTCCCTCTCTCCCTCCCTTCCCCTGCCCTTCAAAGCTTCGACATGTCATCTCCCACCACAAAAACAGAGGTGGGAAGACTCGCTGGCGCTACCGCTGCCTCAGGGTGTCTGGCACTAAAGCTGCCTGCAAATACAGCAGGGAGAGGAGGAGGAGGAGGAGGAGGAGGGAAGACACAGAGAAAGAAAGACAGAAGGAGGGAGGGACGGAAGAAGAAGGAGATAGAGACAGAAAGCTTAAAAAAGAGACAGAGAAGCAGAGAGCAGGGCGGTGTGCATTAAACAGGACTCGTAAAGCTCTGGGCATCAAAGTGTGTGTAGAAAGGAACTGTTATTAAGGTGGAGATGAGTCCTGTCTATTTTTTAAAGTGACACTGCTGCAACCGCACTGTCTGCCTCTTATGTCTCTCTGTCTCGCGCACGACAGCAGCTGACTGAAGTATATGAAGAGGGATCAGGGGAAAATGTCTCACACTATGGGAGGAAACCTTTCAGATGCAGAGTCGGGACACGGTTCTAGCTGTGTGGCCCGTCCCACCATCAGAACCACAAAAACACAAAGATACCCATTAAGGCCGAACAAATGGGTTGAATTGTACTAAGCCTAATGTAAAATGTATGTTAACCACAGGCCCATAATTGAACATATCTTCTCTGATTCTAATGTAATTTTCTCCAGGACACTGTAGTATTTTCTGTGACTCTAAATACATACCATGGACAGCAGTTCCTTGTGAATAAACGATTCCAGGCCAACTGTTTGCAACTCGGATACCACAAAATTTGCAGATTGATTTAAGGAGCAATTATGCACTTGGCTTTTGAACCTCTGAGGCTTTGGGAATGAATTGGTGATTGGCTCCCCGACAAAGTAAGCACATCTGACCAAACGAGGCTTTGCCATAGGCTGAGAGTGTCGAAGAAGCCACAAGAGCCCAGCAAACAAGAACATCACTAGCAGGGCCAATTGTGGGCCTCTGGGGACCCGTGGGTTCTGACCTGAGAACCAATAGATGAGCACTTTAATAAGGTCTGGGAAAAGACAACAAACAATCATACTGAGGCACTAAGATCCAACATATTGATGACCCACTTAACTTATGAGGACAAACATTTAAAGGAAACTTTTGACACTTTTGAAATATACGTTATTTGCTTTGTTGCTGAGATTTAGATGAGAAGATATCACTCTCGTGTCTGCATGCTAAATATGAATCTACAGCCAAAAGCCGGCTAACTTAGCTAAGCACAAAGCAAAGCACATAATACAAAGTCATTTGAAAACAAGCTAAATGTTTCACAACCTAAATATCTGAAGGTTAGCTAAGGCAAACACAGGTTCCTTTCCAGCAAAGAATACCACAAATAGTTACATAATTACTAAAGGGTGACAAAATTATAGCACAAGCAACTAACATAACCTGTAATATAAGTTTGTGACAATACCAAAATGAAAACACTGCCAGTACCGGTCGTTCACCAATGAAAGAATTCTTTCTGAGAATGATGCCAGATCAGTAACAACACTGAGGAAATGATTTTACTGAACATCTCCTCACAGTCATGTGTTAAGCTGAAACACAGAACCCTCAAAGTCATTTTCAATAACTTCAAAGCCAAGAATCAGCTGCTTCTAACACAGGCCTGGCAAGGCAAATCTGTCTGCTGTCCTTTGTGTTTGAGGAAGCTCCAGTGAACCTCCACCAGCTGACATCACCTCCAAAAGAGCGTGACCGATGTTGATTAGACATCCACACAACCTGCCTGCCGAAGACTGTGTGCCTTTATTATGTAATAGTGATGGCAACTGCTCTTTACATTGTGCTTACACTGGAGTTAATATAAAACACATAATACACATCCCATGCTCATTTTAGTCCATGTCTGGTGCTGCCAATCCCATGACCCTAGCATGTCTCACACTGTTAGACACATCACCACAGTACCAGTCTGAAGCCCCCAGTCTGAGCATGCAAAGGCAGACAGCAGTATTTCATTCTCAAAGAGCCTTGAAGAGCCAAATGTACGCCTTTCTAGAGAAACCACACTAAAGTGCCACAGGGCACCAAACGGGAAAAACAACTTCGGGAACAAGAGAGTTAGAAGGCATCCAGGCTAACTGCAACAGTGAAGACTCCTATGACAATTTATAGTTACATTTATAAAGGTTGTACCGCCTAAACTTGGATGGAGTCTTAATCATATAATGTCTCATCTATTCTGGTGTGTGACACTAACATAGAAATGGCTTGTGTCATCTCAGTGATGCAGAAATAAATAAATAGTGATCTGTTTTAAAGCAGTGCAACTGATATATGGTTAATAAAGAAATGTATCAGTTTTCCTCATAGTACCATGGTTTCATGCTTTAGTCTGTTCAGAAATTGGTGGCTGTGGATCATTTCCTAGTGATGGTATTGTGATGCCAATAAATAAACTTTTTTTTAACCTAAACTGGTTGTGTTTTTATGGACATTGTGGTCTGAGCAGATGTTATTACACAAAGTCACAAGTTTTTTATTGATTTGTGTGAAACTCAAATTTTTTCCCAAGGTTTTCATCTTTTAATAACTTAATACATTTATAACTTCACCATGTTCACCATGTTGTGTACTACAATAGTATATCCAGATTTCTTTGTGGTGGTAAAAAATATTACATGCTGGCACTTGAATGTTTCAATTTAAAACTCACAAACAGAAATAAAAATCAAAGGCAAATCATAATTTTTGTCACATTGCCCTTGACCAAGGCAGTACACATTCTTTCATTTCTGGATACGTCAGCCAAGCATACAGACAAAACATGCTAACAAGACATAAATCCACCATAAGAACTTCTTACAATATCTCCAGTGAGGTTGAGGGAACATTTAGTCACTGAGACAGCAGGTTTTGGTGCTTGAGATTTCATCTGTTTGACCACACCGCCACCTGCTGGATGAGATCCTATCACAAACATTTAAGAAGACTGCCGCAGATAAAACTACAAACATACTCAAAAGGGCCTTATTGGGGAAAGAGTAAATGCAGTGGTGAAAAGTAATCAACCAATACTTCACAGAGAACATTTGCAGATCGAACTTAGCATCTTAAATCATTTATAGTTTTGACACATTTCAGGAGATGTTGAACTGAAAAACTGAAACACAACTCCTTGTTGCTGTTTAGTCAACCAGCAGTATCAAGGTAACAAGGACACTAATATTTAAAGTGATGAGCTCACCTTAACTCTGAGCTTAAGATGTCTGCTTAGGAGCACAGTTTTTGACATCACGAAGGGTTATAAGATATTAATCGATGATGGGGAACAATTTATACAATTGATGGGGAAACATGACTACTTGCACATACACTGTGAATGGACTTTTCAGTAAAGTAGAAGACATTTTGAAAAATATGTGCATATTCATAAATTCTGTATTTTTCATTGAGAAAGAAAGAACGGATATGATTTTAACCTAGCTACCTGAACTTCTTTTATGTGGAAAAACCATATCAGATAGAAATTGTTATTCAAAAACAAGTATTTCATCTTGAAACATGCCTGAAGGCACTTAAATGGCAGTATATTTACATAGCACAGTGGCTACCCTTTTACTCTTTTCTTTACTTGACTGACCATCTCTAGTAAAGCCCACTTAGGCCCATGAATGGGCTCATTTGTCAGTGTTAAGATGGATCCAGATTGTACGTAGATGCAGGTCTAACAGTCAGCCTTAAAGCCGCTCTGTCAGGATAAGATGTGATGATAATGTGCCTCAAGCATAAACTCACTACAGTCGAGCCTCTGTGGGGCTTGACTCATCTGATAACATAGTATCTGTCAACACAGGATTATGGCCAGCAGCTTTAACAACAAGGTGTCCTAGACTGGTTTTGCCAGGTAGTGCCACCATGCGTCATTTATCAGTACATAGCTGCAGCTTTTCTTAGGAGAGGGATGAAATAAAATTATATTGATTTGATAATAATAGTTCATTCTAAGACTAAATGTTTGAGACCATCAAACTGACAATATGGTGGCATTTATTTAAAGCCAAATGAAAGCATTCACAGGACGGCATAGAGGGAAAGATGATGGCTTTTATTACTTCAGACCACAAAGAAATTATGCACAGAGACTGTGCATATCACGTACAGTTTCCCTGTCTGATGATAATGAGTGAGATTCCCTGGCAATAACTGAGGCAATTAGTCAAGAAAGATTTAGTGTACAAAATCAAGCCAATATATGTCACCAAATTAAAAATCTTTAAATCCATGAAAGATGTTCGGCCACTAAGATGAAGCACTGCAGCTGTTTAGTATTGCACTTTAATAAATATAAAATTGTGTGACTCACAAGAGACAATGCAGCAGTCTCTATATGTCAAGTTTCAGACTCTCTGGATCCTACTCCCCACTTTTCCAACACTTCAACTCGCCTGCCTCCTAAATGCCCAATACTTACAAACTCCACATCCCAAGTTTGTAATGCAGGCTTTTTTTTTTTAAGATAACTCTTTTAGGAGTCCTTCTGGCCGAGGGGTTAAGCCGTCAACCATTACCTGCAACATCCTTGATTTGTGACCTCTGCTGTATGACAGTCTCCCTCTCACTCTCCCCTCATTCCAATTCAGTTCAATTTTATTTATATAGCGCCATTTCACAACAACAGTTATCTCATAGTGCTTTTCATGTAGAGCAGGTCTAGACCATGCATGTGATATTATTTACAGAGATCCAACAATTCCTTCCATAAGTAAGCACTAGGCGACAGAGGTGAGGTAAAACTTTCTTTTAAGAGGCAGAAACCTCAAGCAGAAGCATGGCTCAGGGTGGGCGGCCATCTGCCTCAACCGGTTGGGTTCCCTGTCATCTCCCTACTATGAGCAATCCAATAAAGGCATAAAAATGCCCCAAAACATTTTTATTTATTCAGACTCAGGAGCACTCATCTTCATGTGTAAAATCCATGGAGTGAACCTTTAAGACATCGACTTGATGAGCTGGACCATTCAGGCCTCTGTGGTAATTGTTGCTGTTTAAGTCAACATGTTAAAATCATTACGTAGTCAGACAGAGTGTTAATGGCTAAATTAAGAATTATGTGTCAGAATGGGATATGAGATTGTTTATTTCAAAATCTCCCAAGGCCTCAATAAAAAACAGTAACAATACATTGATGTATGATCTACAAATGATCTGTGGTCTTTATGGATGAGTCACTCCCAATACAAATGAAGCACAGTTGATCTCTTCAACCATGCATGTTCCAAATATACATGAAAAGTGGTTACACTTTGTATACTTTATACTTTGATTACAGTTACACTTCTTACAGAAACCAGGATGGCAGATTACTCTGATAATTACACATCCCATGCAACTGTAAGAAGGTGATCCACAGCAATCAAGGTAACATATTTCTTGTCTTATCAGACTCAAAGCTCTCTAAAGAGCCTGCGATGACCCATGACCATGATTACATTTGTTGTGCGTCACTTGTCATAGGAAATTTGTCATAGGAGATTTAGAATTTAAAGCACTAGAAGAGTCATATATTTAAATATGAAATGGATCAGAGGTAATATCAGACTCAACACCTGCAGTGAATCACCAGCAGTGAGCAGTGCAAATCCTGAAATGGCCTCCCAAGCCACTACCCTGCGTCACATGGAGATGCAGCGTTCTGTCATTACGGGAGCTCTTTGTGACTGAACCATTTCATATGCAGATGTTGTGCCTCTGATTTCTTTTGATTCAGCACTCCACGTTAGCTGTGGGTTAGACTATGTGCACACGAGGGCTGTTCAGGTGTAATTGCCTTTCAGGCCTAATTGTCCTGGGCTTTTCTTGTTTTTAAAAGCACCTGTGTGCGGATCAAAGCATTTGATGTGTGTGTCAGCTTTGTTTCAAGTGGGTTGTCCCTACAACACACAGATAATTGCCAAGTAATTGCTTCTCCAGAAATTTTTATAGCCAGTGTATTGGAAAAAGAGCTCCGTTTGTAAAGTTCATGAAAAGGTTTAATAACGGTGTAATTATATCAGGAGATGGAAAATTAATGACCCTAGTGGCATATCACCTAATCAGAAAGTCACAAATATTGGTGTGGTGAACAATTTTGGTATATTTCAGGTTGTGATGTTCAACACATTTCATAAATCTCATTGCACTTGAAATGTCATCTGTCTAGTTGCTGGTGTTTCTAAATAGTGAGCACTTTTTTTCTGCTTGACTTTTGACTATCAGTGTATAAAGTGGCACAATACTGATGTGACAAATGTGCTGGATCATATATATATATGCTAAACAAAAACACAGAGGATAGTCAGAAAGAATACATAATAATAAATTTAATCAAGAATAAATCTGAGAAGACAAATCTTGCAGACACACACACACACACACACACACACACACACACACACATATATATATATATATATATATATAATCAAGTTCATTTGTCACATCAGTATTGCCCTGCTTTATAAATCTAGAACTACCAATTAATTCACCAAGTCAATTGGCTAACCAATAAAGCACTAACTTCAAAGCAGATAGATATATTTGCAAAGCGTCGCTCAAAGACGCGCCTGCATGTCCTCTTCGCCGGTGATATCAAAGAAGCATGTGCACATCACAAGGTACAAATGAGCAACAGGGGGATATTTTTAGACCAATAGCAATCCAGATGTCTAATAAAAATGGAGATGAAAGGTGACCATCTCAAATGTAAATATTTAGGTTAATAATACTGGACATTTTCTTTAACACTGCCAGTAAATCTTTTGGTGACATCCCAGTTCCAACTATAGAACAACTGAAGAAATACAGTATGTGAAAAGAGACCCTTTTATTGGAATAGAGCAAATCTGGAAGTTTTCAAATGCAATGGAAACAAGTGCGTAATCATGTTTGGAGGGGAGGGGTCTAGCAGCATGGGGTATAGAGGTATAAATACACCCTGGGGACAATTGGAGCTATCAGACCAACACTGAATCACATCTGTCCAGTATCATTTTATTTAGAAATTGAAGCTCAGGCAACAAAAATACTACTTTCATTGAAGAACTGAAGCATTTCACTCTGACCAAGAAATGGATAACTGGAAGATCCAGCTTGTTGTTGTGACATTTTGTGCTTTGGTGCAAACCTATGAGGCACTGTCTTCCAGTGTGGAAGAGGAGAGAGGGTTATCTAAAGACTGGCAGGTGAGCATCAGTACTTTTTTTATTATCATCAGAAATTCAGAGACAATATGGACATATTTTACTGGTTTCATTCCAGAAATGTGCTAAATGTTCTGCTTGAATTATAATAAATAACAAGGGATTATGAATTATATACTAAATTATTTGGTTGTTGATGTTGGGCCTTATTTATAAAACCAAAAATATATATTTTTCTGTCAGGATGAGTCAGTGGAGGCAGATCTGACACATCCGCTGGCCAGTCTGATTAAAAGATCTAAAGCGCTTCGTTTCTATGGACTCATGGGGAAACGCTCAGGTGGCCTCTAACCTCATTTCTGCATAAACATAACATGCAACAATTGTATTTTTGTGTATTTAAATGTACTCTTTTCTAGGGCTCAATATACTGAGTTAGTCTGTGGTAATGAATATAAATGGACTGGTACATAGCTATAAATACCTTTTTCCCCCTCACAGAAAAAAAGAAACCCTTTCAAGTAAACAGACGTAAGTAGCTTGATGTTGCTGTCAAACTATAGTATACTGTAACTAAAAACTAGCAATGCCCTTTAAACTGCTAAAATGTCTTTGAAAACATGATTTGTCTGTTGATAACTTGAAAAGAAAACATATTTTTCTTTTACGGCAGCATTATCTTTACATTGTGACCGTGAAACTGCCACTTTGTAAATGTGAGCATCTTTTCTCGTACTTCTAGGAAATAAAGGAGAGGTGTTTGTGGGCCTGATGGGAAGAAGCATTTCCAGCGGTGGTAATCACAAATATCAAGAAACAAAATCTAACTCACTTCAAAATATCAAGGCAGCTTTATTGATATTAAAAAATATCAAATTGCTAACACACATTTTGACAACTATGATCACAAGTACAAAGCAAAGAGTCTCATTAAAATGCTTTGTTTATTACAGAATCTTTAACCAGAATTAAACCATCTGCAACAACCACTGCAATTGATGTTTCAGAGAAACCACTCAAGCAAGGTATGATTGTATCAGTATAAAAACCTGAGGTTGTTTTATTTCTATGTGCATTCTTACAGTGGTATTGTCATCACTTTCTATATTCAACAAATTAAAAATATCTGACTTTATTTTCCCACTATTTGGCAGGTTCATCAGTGGAATGGGTCCAAATCCTGTATTGATGGAGCTAGAAAAAAAAAGTAGTACATATTACTATGATCTATACAATTTTACACCAACCAAAGACATTACCATACATCATACTCCTCGAAATACACTCTGCTCACTGTTTCAATTCATGCTAACAATTATTGTATTAATCCCAAACAAAAACAGCTACCACCTTCAAAATGCTGCACATTTCTTAAGTGAAATAAAACAAAATTCTGCAAATGCTGCCAAATGTAGAAATGTATTTCTTTTTTTTTTTTTTTTGCAAAGCAGAACATTCATGTTATCCACCACACTGGACCATTTATCATTTAACATTCAAAGCTCATTAGAAGTAGGCAGTTTTAAAACAAATAGGACAAACAGATTCTCTACTGTTAATTGACAATGTTTAAGTCAAGAGTCATAGGACTTGGAACGTAATGGTGCTTAAAATATAAATGAAAAGTAAAAATATAAAAAGTAAAAAGTTCTGTGACACAAATGAGAAGGGTAAAATCATGAAAGAAAAAACACTGGTCTTTATTGACAGTTCTTAGGTCTAGGCTACTTGTGGCTGGTGAGGCTGGAGGTGAGTTCATTCAGTAGCCTGAGGATCTTAGTGCTTATGTCCCTTTGGGTGGGGTCCATTTTAGTGAGCTCGGGTCGATGGCTTTGTTGCTATTGCCTCGCTTGATCTCCTTTGCTTTCCACTCATCAATCAAGTCCTGGGAAGAAGAAAAAAGTAACAAACCGGTCTGTCAAATACCGTGAGCATGGTGCATGGTGTAATTTGTCACTTTTAAGAGGAAAAAAAAAACAAGGACATTTGGACTGGGGTATATGAAATGTGATATATCTGATAATTATTACAGCATTATCTTGAAATTAAAGTGTCCACTTTTCACTGAAATATAAAAAACAACATGAGTAAAAGTTAAACTCATGTTCGTTCTAGTTAAATAATAACTTTGACCTGAAGAATTTTTTTTTAAGATTAAATGTTTCAGTTAGATATGGGAATTGTGCAACATGATCTCTTAATATGAAAATGATGTTACAATACAATTATTTTGAGCGATGACAAACAGTAGAAGAGAAACACACAGACCAATTGTTGGGGATCTTACCTGTCGCTTCAACACCAAGTGCTTTCCTTTCCAATACTTCAGCATCTGTAGAGCCTGCAGGGTGCTCACAATGTCCACAGGATTGACAGCGGTTTCCTGACTGATCTCTGTGCAGCGAGCAAATATTGCAACAGTAAATACGTCTGGTATATGCATGTGTGTAATTTGCTAAAGACATTCATGTGTTAATAAATCTTTCCCGCCAACAAGTGGGTCGCCTGCTTGAATTCTGTACTCCCACTCACCTTTAATGGAAATCTCCTTGCCTTGGAAATTACACATGTATCTGAGTAACACTTCCTTCCAGTAGCTACGGTAACTGATAAGGCCCAGGTCAGACAGAGGCCTCTCCGGCGAGCCCACCTTCTCCTCCACTTTGGACAGCAGGTAGCCTAAACAAAAGCACAGAAGACAGTCCGAAAGAACACATAATAGTAGCCTATATAAATAATATTGATTTCATTCCTAAAGGCTGAAAATACATCAGTGTTTCAAATTAAAACAATTTAATCAAAAATAAATGTGAAAAGACGGCTGATACATTTACACACTGCGTAATGTGCTCTACTTAATGATCACTATAACAAGTGGATACACAGAGGGGGGTTTTCAAGTCACAAGCCTGTACAGTCTCATGCTATCTAATGCAAAAGTCCTGTATAAATATTATGGAATTGAAGCTTATTTTAGAAATACTCTCAGATCTCACATGACTCTACAGAGTATACGATACAACAGCATCACTTAAAGGATTATTTCTCTCAAGAAAACTGTGTGGAATAAAAGTTTACCTAAACAGCGTGAAAAAGATGAGTCTTAAGATTAAAGCAGTTGACATGATGTTCAAATGAGAGAAAAAAAACAAAACAGTGAACATATACATACTGAAGTCAATGAGCATCTTGCCAAAGCCCTGCCTCATGTACTGCGGCATTGTCAGGATACAGGAGACATTGTAGTTGAGGAAAGAATTCTTCTCCTTGAAGTAATAAAACAGAAATACATTACAGTTGCTTCTGAATGCAAATACATAATTTATACAATATATAATTCTTACACACCAAAAATCTAATCTTGTTTTTCCATTTACCTTGGAAAAGTATCCCACTAGATGGCAGCCGGTGTTGTCGGCCTCAGTCATGACGTAAAAGAGAAAAGGCTCCACATCGTAGTACAGCGTTTTGTGGTCCAAGAACAGCTTGGCGAGTAAACATAGGTTCTGGCAGTAGATCTAGAGATAAAATGTGAGTTGCTTAGTTAATTGTCTTAAAAGTAAGATGTCATTGTCTGTGATATTGGGAGATTTACCAAAAAAACAGACGGAGTAACACAAAGATTTCTCTCTACCTTATTCTTTTTGCCGTCAACTTCGAACACAGATATAGCCCCCTTTCTGTACACCTCGTCTCCTGGAGGATGCTTCCACACACACTTGGCCTAAAAAGACACAGGATAAAACACACATCAGCGTTATTTCCAAAGACCTCAGCGAGTATGTACATGTATGTTAAATACATATATTTGAGTGCTAAAATGCAGTGTTAATAGGTACGATATGTAATATGAAAGTTTTTTTCCAAAATTTTACATCTCTTTCCACAATTTCTAAATTATGGACGTAATCTATAGATGTGATTATACAACATTTTAGCTCTATTTTTAGCTTTAATTATTATAAACTATCAGTGTATATGTCGGTCAGATAGTCAGTAGTAGTATCTCATGAATAGACAAAAACCCAAATCTACAACTGAAAAAAACTGTGGCTCAACAGTATTTGGTGTGACATTAAATGATGTATCACAGACTTTGAGATGTAAGTCTCTGACTCTCACCATGTGTCTCCTGAGAATGGTCTGGCTTTTCATGTACTTGAGGCAGAATTCGCAGACGTAGAGGCGACCCAGACGTGCATACTCCTCAGGATAGGGCGAGTGGTACCAGGTGTCCAGCTCGTAGCGGCCAAATAGGATGGTCTTGATCATGTTGCTGCCCTCGGTGATCTGACCCTGGATACGCAGCTTCTCCTGTAGGAGGGAAGACAGAAAGGGATACATAGTGTTACTCAGTACCTCCAGGATTTCGCGATCGATTAACACAAATTCAACAAATCCCTGTGAATTCAGCGTGACTTGCAATTTTGACCAATCATCAGACAACATCACCACTTTTAATGCTACACTTAAGTCCTTTCTGTTGAATAAAACTTTGTTAGGGCAAGATTGAGCAAACTTTAAATTATTAAATAGTTTTTATGATTTTATTTTGCTGATTCTATTCTGATTGCATTTTATCTTGTGTTTTTTTACATGCATTCTGTATTTTATGGTTGATTTTATTTAATTACAAAGCATTTTGTAAAGTGTATTGGAACCATGTGTTTTGGTGATTTTGAACCTGTTAAAAAGTTGACTGATGATGATTGAAGAATATTACAATACCACAAAGAGTACGGTCTAGACCTGCTCTATAAGAAAGATGATAAGGTTATCCAGCAAAAACCCAAAGGACATGAATGTTGAAAAAGGGAGATAACACAACAGGGTCAGTGTGTTTATATCCAACACCAAAACAGGCAACACTTAGATATTTCTACTGAAGTTTAGTTTTTAAAATACAAGGGGTATTTCTTAAACATTAACAGTGATTTATAACCAGTTCTTTTAGTATTTCAAATCTTAATGCAAGAGTGGCACCGATATATCAAACAGCCCATTACCAGATCTTCAGATGCTCGGGCTTGGGCTTTTCTGAAGAGCTCTAGGTCATAATCACTGGTGATGTTCTCCAGCAGAGGCTCTCGGGTGTTGGCATGTGTCTGCCGGTGCTCCTGTAGACCAGACAGAAAGATGAATATAGATATGTCAGTAAACCATTCGACATAAAAAAGTACCAATGGAGTGCCAGTTGTAATAGTGACACATGGAGTGTCAAAGCGCAAGTGAACAAATGCACGTTGTGAGTGGCAGTTTGTTACCATGTGCTTTTCTTTCTGCTCCTTCTGAAGGCTAGAGTTTCGCCCCTTTCTCATCTCAGCCACCTGCTCTTTGTATCTGCTCTGTTTCGATGTTGGTGTCTGAAAATCAATATAGAAATGCTTTACTTTCATGGTAACATCTGACACTATGACTTGTGCGGTCTTACATAACATTCACATGCTTCCAGAAAGTAAACTTAACTAACGTGATGCCAATCATTGCAAAGAGAAACTACCTGGTGACGAGTTGCATGGCGTGAGTTGCTTTCCTCCTGTCCCTTCATCTCCTCCTCTTGTTTCTCACGGCTGATGGCTTTCACCTATAATGAAGAGTAATGGTAGAATTACAGTCTGTTTTTCAAAACCAAAAATCCGCTTATTGCTCCAATTCTCTTAAATATTGTTTATAAGTAAGTGTTATCATCAGGTCAACTTAACTGAGCTTCCCCTCGCTACCATAAAGGTACAATAAAGTTCTACACTGTTGCGTCTGACCATATCATTTACCCATTAATTAAACTTAGTGATGAAAATTAAAGAAGACACCCCAAACAGCATTGTGTTAAATATATGTATATATCATAAAAAAATAGAAGGATCACATCATGAAGGGAAAAATAAATCTTGGAATATGAAGAACAAATGAGGCTAACAAAAATACAACTATAAAACATTGTCAATGATATAAGCAGTTTTGGCTATCCTCATCATAGCTAAAGACAGTGGACAAGCAACTGAAATATACCATCAGATCATCAACTTTTAAAAAGACCTACACTGTATTTTAAGATACTCACTTTGCATTCATCAGCAGAAAGATTGTGGTAAAGAGGGCAACCCGATACAGCAAAATGGCGTTCATGTTTTCCTGTGAGGTGACCTGGGCAAATTGAGAAAAGACGGTCATTTGTTTTAATATTAGGGCTGAACGATTTTGGAAAATAATCTAATTTTTTTTAACCAATATTGTGATTTAATATGCGATCATTTTTAAGCTCACCTTCTGTATTTTTCAAAACGAACAAGCAATACATCAAGTGTATAGTACCAACACAATATTAGATAGATTAAACATACACTGTTCTTTCTTGTAGGCGAGGCCTGTGTTATGATGAAATTAGGTGATGCATGAATTATTATTATGAGCAATGGAAAGATAATTTGAGAGTCAAGTCATGGCATTAAATAATATATTATCATCCGGTAGGCTTAGCTACAGAAACAAAGTCCAACGTAGTGTATTATACAGTAAGTGCTCAATACAAAACCCACAGTTCAACCACCAATCAAATTTCCAAGGAGACCATCTCTCAACAAAAACCTCAAAAAATACTCAGTTTGAGGTTTAATTCAAAAGTTAGCCAACGAAAATAAAACCAAGTGACACTTCTTGTGTTTAATAGACAAGCTTAGTAATCCTCTGACAACACCGGAGTCCCCCAACCCCTCAGCCTCAGATGCCTCAGATGCTAAGCAGCGCACTGGCTGTAACCAGGCTGTAACTTGAACAGACTGGGCCTCTTTCGGATTTGTGAGTTTGGTTTAAAAACCCGTTTCATAGATATTTCCTGAGCTGACTGGTTGCTGTGTGTAAGACACTGGTGCCGATCACTTACCTTTCTACACGTGTCTTTCTCTTTGCATTTTTTCCTGTCCGCCAAAAGTAGCAGATGGCCTGTCGATTTCACTCACCACCACCAAGTTACCCGCGGGTGGCGGGTGCTACTTTCATTCCTTGTGTGACACTGAAGTTTCTGTATTGTCACCTTCTGTTAAGCTTAAGGCCATTGTACAACAACAAGTCAAGGTACAGCGTAATGTGCAAAGTTAATGCTTCCTCTGCAGTTTTCCCTCGCGTATCACGTGTCTTTGTGATTAGAAAATCTAATTTAATCATATTGCGATAATATTGCAAATGCAATTAATCGTTCAGTCAATACAATAAGATTATGATAGTACAGGATGTCACGGAATAGAAATAAAAGTATAAATAATAAGGAATGACCCTACCCTGCTGCCTAATAAACAGAAGTATGACATTTTCACAAAGGCAGAAATTTTACCAAGCGAATTGCATCCCGGCGTAGGGCATTTCATGTTGAAGTTGTAGGTCTCGTGACAGCGGCGGCGTTTGGGTCGATGGGAGAGGTCCTTGTCTGAGTCCCTGTTTGCTTGATCTTTGGCCTGGCTCTCATCATGGGAGGCATTGGGGCTGGAGATGTCCAGTTCAGATTCAGAGGATGGGGCATTTCCTGTGGGTGTCAATGGGGGAGATTCATCATGGTCCGCAGTTCGCTTCAAGTCCGGAGTATCTAAAGCAGAAGTCGTCACACCACAACCATGATTAAACAGCTGAGATGAAGACCGCTTTAAAAGTTTTATATTTCATTTGCAGGATATGTTGGCCAACCCTGAGAGCTTTGACTAAGGCGAGTTGAGGCTCTGGTGAGGCGCTGTCTCTTGTGCATGTTCCCATCACTTTCTGAGCTATTGGTCTGTTCTCTTTCAGCAGATGAGTCCGAGTCTTCAGTCCCATCTGAACCACTCCCAGCCATAAGTCTCTATCAAGGGAAAAAACTTACATGAGAGGGATCCTAAACAAATCCATACTCATGGTACAAATCTTGGCTGATGTGCCATGTCTAGTGTCACGGATGTAAATTAGACATGACAACAACAGGAGTATGTATCACAAAGGACAATCAGTGACGCTAGCTTGCCAATGATTAATTTGGATTAATAAAACTAGCATCCGGGACAACAGGATGCTTGTGTAACAAGAGCTGTAAACGGGTTTGCCCACCGTTTCTGTTTCCAACAAACTCTGCAATCTTGCTTTGAGAAAAAGGCCACAGACAGCTGATAGCTCGCTGTTAGCTGGGTCTGTAACATGCAAGAGCTGTGACTAACGTTTCCGGCCCGTTATATTTTACCGGTTAGCATTTGATACTTTTCAAAAGCAACTAGTCAAATAATGTTACAATTGATAGCCACAATAGTGGCTACACCACAAAGTAGGTAGCCCGGTTAGTACTTCAGCAGCCTATTATTATTGTTAGCTTAGCATGTCACGTTAGCTAAGCTGCCCCCGTTTTCTTATACGCTAATACACTGTGGCACCAAACTGCATTAACAAATCTCACAGTTGAAAATGTAGTGCTTCCCTGTCTACCTTTTAACATATCATTGACATAATACCAGCTATTGTGGTCTTATGGTAAATTCGGCATACATATGACCCACAAAAGCACAGTTTATACAATAGTATCCAAGTTAAAGTTTTAGATTTCGTTTAACGTTAGATGTTCGTTACCGCCCACCAAGATAACGTTAACGTTAACGTTACATTTATTACACTTTAACGTTAACTCGAAATGTTCAAAAATGCTAAATATGACAACTAACGTTAATAAGGTTGAAATATTAAACGCAGACTGTGGCACTGAACATACTCACAACTAATCCAATGTTTTGGCATGCTAATATGTCAGATTATTGAATGGAATATGGTGGAACGTTCTTCCCATCTGAGAGTGGAAAGCATCGGTGCTAACGTAGCTAACGTTACCCTCCTGTGCGACCTACATTTCTTCTTAACTTACCTGTCGTCTACGAGGCATTTTCACCTTGATGAGCACCACTCCCTGTAGGGCTGTAGTCACAAAAAGCACAACACCCTAAAGCCTTAGATACACAAACGAAAGAAAAACTATTTATTGATTTTTTTTCAGGCACAAGTTTAAACGTACACAGCGTTTCCCTGGGTCTCTCGCGCCACATTCAACGCACGGACAGAGTGGAGAATTGCATTTCCGGTGACAAATGGGGTGTGAGCCGCCAGACCAGCAGGGGGCAACTCTGTGCCACACTGCAAAACCCTGTGCATTAGGCAGTTTAGTGTACTAAATGCAGGCCAGTGCAGAATACAGTATTTTATTTACCCAAAACTGTGTTGACAAAAGTCAGGTCCCTTGTTCATTTCTTTGATTTGCATCATTATTTCTGTCAAAGTTTTTAATTTAAGATTATTTCGATGTCTTAGCTAGTTATTTAGTGTTGCATACTTAAAAATTGATGATTTGTTTCAACTTGATTATGATGATTTTGAGACAAACCCTTAAGTTCATATAAAAGGATACACAAACGTGGTTGTATTTACGAGGAACATATCCCCAAAATGTAATTCTGTATTGATGAATATTCATGCTGTGGCACTCGTTCACTCACAAGACCTGAAGAAATGTGGATTTAGATTTTTTGATAAAGCAGAGGCTTTTTTAAATAAAATTCAGTGTCAAGAAGACATGCTTGCACAATACATTTTTTCCCATACCTCTGATAACTATGCAGTTGGGTGGCGAAGGAGCAGTGGATAAGACACATGCCTTTTGTGCGGGAGACTTGCGTTAAATTTCCACTGTGATATCCAACAATGTGTCCCTCAGCAAGACATTTAACACCGAGTTGCTCCAGAGGCATGCAACTTCTGACACGATGTCTATGAAGATTCTCAGTCATCCAGGTCATAGTTATCCAGCGAAGGTTAAAATCAAGGGCAACTGGACTTGGTTGAAGATACTGGAAGACGTTTCGTCCCTCATCCAAAGGACTTCTTCAGTCAGAACTGAAGAAGTCCTTTGGGGACGAAACATCTTCCAGTTCAGTTCTGACTGAAGAAGTCCTTTGGATGAGGGACGAAACGTCTTCCAGTATCTTCAACCAAGTCCAGTTGCCCTTGATTTTAACCTTCGTTGGATAACTTCTGACACATTGTAACGCAATTGTAATATGCTCTGGCGTCAGCTAAATGATAAATTATTATATTATAATGCACAATTTGTTTAAAGGTTTATCAGTGTGAACTGAAACTTGTCTTTCAATACCTTTTCAATAAGAAGTATCTTTCTTTGATTGTCACAGAGGATCCAAAGTTTCAGCTATGGTTATTATGACAGAAGAAACAGGCCAAGTGGGTTGATAATGGATGACGGTAGCAAAGATCTTGGATTGAACACTTTTCAGTCATGGTGTCTTGTGCGAAATGCTCCCCTTATTTGAACCTGCTCCTCGTCTTGATTCAGATAATAATTAATTATATATAAATAAATAATAAATAATTACTAATATTACTAATATTGTACTGTGTGTGGGAGTAGCATTGGGGATTTTAAATTGACTCTACAGTATTTTTAAAATACAAATCAACTCTAAAAGAGTTAATTATTGAGTTAAAATTTACATCCTCTATTGTTAAAATGGCAACAACTCTATTTAGTGTTAAAAATACACTGGTGCTGTTAACTTTGTTGACACTACTCACTAGACCATATAGATTCTTTAAAAGTGTTGCATTGAACTCTATTGGTATTGAATTAAAACTGCAGATTTTGCCCTGTATCCAGAGCGGTGGTGTCAAGACACGCTTATACCCTTAATTGTCAGTGTTGTGTGTACAACTCTTATCTTACCTACAGATATTTTTACATGGAATGAAAATGTAACAACATGTTCACTTAAAACATTTCAAAATGTATCTTTAAAAAAAAATGTCTAGCACACATTTTATTGCCAGCATATAGTATCTGTTTTATTATTAGTATTTATCTTTATTGTTGGGGTTTTTGTTTTATTTCATTTAAAATTTCAGAATTTTTTTAATTGCCTGATTTTATTTGTCTCAATCCTGAAATGTTTTAATCCTGGTTCAACCATGTAAAGCACTTTGTAACTTTGTTTTTAAAAAGCGATGTATAAATAAAGATTATTATTAGTAGTAAGACAGAAAGGCAAAAACAACAACTCAAATAGTCTTACTTCCATGGTTCCAAATAAAGTTTCTACATTTTTTATGTCCCATTTGAAGACATGCACTTCTCTGTTTTCTGTCTTCCTGCCCCCACCTTCACCCTTTCTGCACCCAGTCGGGGGAGGCTGAAGTATTGGAGAGCCCAGAAGGTACATGTGTTTTCTCGAGAGTTCCACTGACAGATTATAAAGGGCAGGGGAAGGGGCTATGGCAGGCAAGTCTCAGCAGCTGATACCAACTGCTCTATATATAGCCTCAGGGGCCTGGTGACTGCATTAGAGCACAGAGCCCGAACACACAAACCACATGCGTTTTACTTTCTGGGAGTAAAAAGAAAAGGAAAATAGCTTCTGTTTTAATTTTTCATCAGAATGAACAAGCCCAAAATTGTCAGACCAGAGCAGAGGTAAGTGCTACCAGTCTCTTGTTGAAGATCATGTGCTTTTTTACTAATTATTTTGATAATGAAAATGTTTCACTCTTGAAAGTCAAACACCAATACAAATGACCACCTATTCGATTCATATAATAGTTTCTTTGTGTCTTAACAGCCAGCCAGCACATGCACTGTGGTTTGACAGAAAGAAATATGTCACCGTCAACTTCATGGTTCATAAACCTAAAGATGTCCAGGTTGATATCCAGCCAGACAAAATGATTTTATGGTGAGTTTAAACATGGGTGGCATTTTGTTTCTCTGTTAGTGAAATATCTTTATTGCTCTGTCTTTAGTAGCTTTTAGTGCAACGAGATTTTTGGAAAACCATGGCCATCTATTTTCAGGGAGTGAAATGATAATGTGGCCTGTTGTCTGTACTACAAAATTGTGAAAAATTTGATGCCAATTGCTCAAAATGTGTCGGAGGACTAGCGTATAAACTGATTTGGACAAAATTGTGTATGTAAATCGTTCCCTTGACAACTCTGCCCTGTCTTTACAACAGCTGCAAAAACAACACAGATGATGTGTTCTACAATGTGCTGCACTTCTACGACAAAGTTCACATCAATGTAAGAGTCCCAATTTTAGGCATGATGAGATCAATGGTCAGAATATAACTAATTTTATATGCTGTATGATGAAATATACAGTCAGTGTGATGTGAATATAAGTGTGTTTTTATCCTTTCAATACATTAAAAGGACTCCAGGGAAAGAGTCTACGACCGCACCATCAATGTCTTGCTAAGGAAGATGAAGCCTGATTATGCATGGCCTCGTCTTCAGAAGGATGAAGCCAAGGTAAGTATGTGTGTGTGTGTGTGTGTGTGTGTGTGTGCCCTACATTTAGGTCGAAAAATTGTCATGACCTCAGAAATAATAAAAGTTTTCACATGAATTTATTTATGGTTATATTCTGTTGGTAAGATCTACATGGATAGAAGAAATGTAGATACATCAGAAAAACACATGTTAAATAAGAAACATGTCCTGGACAGCTGATTTTCACATTTAAAATGAGAATTCAAATGAATCCAAAACTACTATAAATTGCTTGTAGGCAAGACAACCAAATGTTTAAATAATTTAAATAGTTTTTTCTTATTTTTTGCAGCCCAGCTGGATAGCTGTAGACTTTGATAACTGGAGGGACTGGGAGCATGAAGAGGATGAGGGAAAGGAAGAATACGATAGATACATGGATGTGAGTACATGCAATGTGTTATTGTGTTAATTATCCATTCACTAGCAAGGACCACAATCAACAGGTATGATTAAATGATTTATTGATTAACGAACAGAAGATGTATGACTTAGGACTTCTGGGTATTTATGGAAATGCTGGCGATGACGTGCTTGATGTGTGGTCCTGCTCCTGAAACTCTGCTAATTAGCACCACTATATATCTGAGGGTTTGGATTCATGTGTGTGTAAACACTTGGCATTCCTTTTTCAGATGATCCAAGAAATGTCTAACAATAATAAAGGGGAAGCACCAGATATGGGTGATCTTAGTGATGTAAGTACAGAGTTCTGGTGTTTGGGAGGTTACTTTTACAATGTAATATTTCATGTTTCTGTTAAATCCCGAATGTTTTGCCCTGCTTCACTCATAAAAAATCAAAACCTCATTATTTTATTAATCATTGAAATGTTGTCTTCCTTCTTCCCCTACAGTCTGACTGAGACTCACAGTACCATCTCTCCTGTGTTGGAGGCTATATAACTTTATTGCTCAGGATAGCGAGGACAATGCTATGTTTGCTGAAGCTTATCATGTTTGTGATGACTTGATGTGTTATTGTCCAAAATACTATTTTTACATATGTTATATTTTCTATTGAATTATTTATTGACATATTATTGTTCACTGTACTATGGCATATCATTGTCAGTTTTAATAAAAGCAAGTTTTATCAACCATGGTTTGAAATTCATTATAATATGGTGCTTTATTTACTCATTTAGTTTTTCTTTTTTATTCATTTATTCTTTAATTTTAATGTATAAAGCCTATTAACATAAAATATAACTATCGAAGCAAATTAAAACAGAAACATCAATTACTGTCAAATTTCCAAATTATTATTATTATTAGTAGTAGTAGTAGTAATAGTAGTAGTAGTACATTTAATACCATATTAATTAATTTATTGAGTCATTTATTTGATGTTATTAACCACTGTTTTTTGTCTTGGATGGTGATGGTTGGATGTACACTAGGTTTTATGTTTTGCTCTCACCTAAAACACACTTTATTTTAATGCATCACGACTGTAACGCATGTTTTACACACATAGCCCATATGTTATAATGTTTGGTTTTACGTTCATCCATTCCTGTGATCTGCTTGTTCTATGTTTCGCCTTCAAAAGAAAATGAAAATTCTCTATCCCTGACAATTCCCTGTGCTTTCCTATCACGTTTTAAAATATATGTTAAAACATGGACTGTATATGAAAAGAAACAAGTCGAAGTCAACCAAAGTCGCTATAATGAAGTTTGGACTATGCTGCTAGCCGTACTTACGCTGTCAGAGTGGGTCGCTGCATACGTTTTTGTTTTTACCTCAACAATTCTCCACA
The DNA here is from genome assembly GCF_014851395.1 of Micropterus salmoides. Lineage (NCBI taxonomy): Eukaryota > Metazoa > Chordata > Actinopteri > Centrarchiformes > Centrarchidae > Micropterus > Micropterus salmoides. The sequence continues at coordinate 10,771,864 of NW_024041262.1, read as the reverse complement.
ATGGCTTTTCAGTGTCAACGAGACTGTTATATGAAAGAGGTATGAAATTGTTGAAGACAGTTTATCAGCGTTGAATTGTTTAATAGCATGCGAAACCCTTGAAACCCGGAGATTTGTCATTCTCTGCTGAAATGATTAGCATGATTGCTAACAAACTGTTCCAGTGGGAGCAAGCTTTCTACTTACGATTTTACAGCAATTTGATGAACGTTGAGTTGAACAATGTTCTGATAACGTATTAGCAGAATATGAGTAGAAGCAGAGTAACGTTAAATGTAGGATTTTTTAAGTGTCATTAACGCACTGGAATAAGTCATATTTGCTTCAAATTTTACTCAGTAAAGTTGTCCCCGGTTTAATTTCGCTAATTTAATCCTTGTGTGTAAACCAATAGAGGGATAACGTTATAACTTACCACCATGTTATAGCTTTATTATAAGACTGCAACCCCCCACCCATTTTGCAGCTGCGTGCCAAGTATCAGTTTGCATTTCATGGTTTTCCTTTCAGTTTACTACCTCTGTGGTATCCTGCTGCCCTGCTGAGCTCAAGCAAGAAGTCAATGGAAAGAAAGAAACTCTCAAGGGCTTCAATGTCAAGCTCCAAGACACCATCCTGTTTCCTGAGGGAGGCGGCCAAGTAAGCTGGAATCATACCCCACCATTTCTATTTCTACATCAAGCAAGTCCTATCAGTGATCAAATATGTACATAAATGATCATGTTGCTCATTTGGGAATTGTTTGTATCAGTAGTAGTCACCAAAAGGTCATACTACTACTCTTATTATTTGCATGTTTTGTATTGTCATCAGCCAGATGACCATGGGCTGATTGGAGATGTCCCAGTTTTGAGGGTGACAAGGCAGGGGCCTGATGCCATACACTTTCTGAGCTCACTTCTGGAGGTGGGTCAGGAGGTGCATGTGAAGGTGGACTGGGAGAGGAGGTTTGACCACATGCAGCAACACTCAGGTGAGTAAGCATAAATTAATACGGCCAGGGACTGTTGTACATGTTCATATAGGAGTAACTTCTTTACCAGATTGAATTACAAATGCATGACTATGAGCATATGTTGGTATTGCACACCGTTGTTCTAATCATGATTATTTTCTTCTGTACTTTTAGGTCAACATTTGATCACAGCTTTGGCAGATACATTTTTTGGATTCAAGACGACATCCTGGTACATCTCCACTGCACAGATTCCTTCCCCTGTAACCATAGAAAACTTGTGGGTTTAACTCTCATCTCTGTTTTTGTTTCTTCCAGGGAACTGGGGCGTCAGAGAAGCACCATTGAACTGGACACTCCCTCTGTGAAGCCTGCCCAGCTCCAGGCGCTGGAGGAAGCTGTAAACGAAAAGATCAGAGAACATGTCCCTGTCTCCGTTCAGCTTCTCTCTATAGATGATCCTGCTGTGGAAAAGGTGCATATACAGATATTGTACTTATTGGTGGTAAAATACAGATCTCTTACTGTGCGATCAGTTAGTTATATTTAGGTATTATTTCAACATACATCTTCTGTTGAATGTACTTCATCATGAATTAGACATTTTGTATGTACAGTGTGTTTCATGAGGGGTGTGCATGAGCTGGTTTTACTACATTTGTGGGGTCCAAAAACCGGGAGCCCTTTATACTTTGTGTGGGCTCATGTTTAAAGGGCTGTTTGAGGGTTAAGACTTGGTTTTAGGGTTAGACACTTAGTAGTGATGATTAGACAGGCCCCCGCAAAGATAGTGATGTGTGTGTGTGTGTGTGTGTGTACCAGGTGAGGAGTCGTGGACTGCCAGAGGATCATGCTGGGCCCATTCGGATCGTTGATATCGAGGGCATCGATGCCAATATGTGCTGTGGAACCCACGTGTCTAACCTCAGCCACTTACAGGTTCAGCTTCACACACTCATGCAGAAACCCAAGCAATTAGTTGTGAAAGTGTACATACATGGCTTTACAGATATTTATGTCATTTGTAAGATTAGGTCAAGTGATTCTATTAAACTCAATGTGTTCTCTGTATTTAAATTTTAGGTAATAAAGCTGCTGGGAACTGAGAAAGGAAAGAAAAACAAAACCAACCTGATCTTCCTGGCAGGAAACAGGGTATTGAAGTATGCAGAGAAGAGCTATAGCATAGAGCGATCACTGGTGTCTCTCCTAAAGTAAGTTCAAAGTCCAGCTTATCAGAATATCACCAGTGTGAGTTAAACTCATTCACAGCGTTTGAAGTGGAACTATCCTTGTGATTGTTCAACAGAACTGGACCTGATGAGCATGTTGAGGCAGTTGACAAGTTGCAAAAGTCTGTTAAGTTGCTACAGAAAGTAAGAAAATGTCCATTTAGATAAAACAAATTCCATTTTGACAAGCACTGTATCACATATGTTTACTGCAACATAACACATTGTCCACACCATCATTAAAATTGTCTTGGGCAGACTAACTTGAGCCTGCTACGGGACATGGCTGTCCTCATCGCCCAGAACTTTAATAATGACCCCCAGAAAGGCAACTTCTTCAGCTTGCACAAGTAAGAGACTTTTCTTCAAGTTGATGGCCTTGTTTGCAAGCACAGGATTATACCATACATTGCTCTGATGTTAAACATTGTAAAACAAAAGAAAAACACAGCAATGACCCAGACAACACTAGGGAGACACTGTCAAACAGTATTTCAGAAAGAAAATTCTCTCTCTTTCTACAGAAAAGAGGGTGACAATGAGTTCATGAATATCATTGCCAATGAAATAAACACAGAGGTAAGTTTATTACGCGACTGTTTAGTTCTTGATAGGAGTAGTTAAATATTTTTGTTAAGCCTTGTCTTGTGCTTGTAGGAAACTTTGGTTTTCCTGACTGTTGGAGAGGAGAAGGGACCTGGTTTGTTTGTACTGGCTGGACCTTGTGGACTAGTGGCCGAGATGGGACCGCGGTAAGATACAGCACTGCATATTTATGTAGCCTCTGCATATGTTAATGTCGGTTGGTGTTGTATGATTCTCTGTGCTCTCCAGGGTGTTAGAGATTCTTCAAGGGAAGGGGGCGGGAAAAAACGGACGTTTCCAAGGCAAAGCAAACAGCCTGGCACGCAGAGGAGAGGTGGAGGCTTTCCTGCAGCAGAACTTCAAACATCACACCTCAGAGGAAGAATAAACCCAGCAGTAGTTCAGTACAACTGGCGACCTGTCCAGGGTGTACCCCGCCTTTCGCCTGATGTAAGCTGGCATTGACTCCAGCCCCCCGTGTCCCTGTACGCAGGATAAGCGGTTGACGATGGATGGATGGTAGTTCAATACAAACATAAATTTATGTTGTGGGGAAACAATACAATACACAAGACAATAAGGAGAGTTCACCAGTCTTATTATTCTAGCTATTCATGGATCATTTTCAGTGAAAATGTATATAATGCAACTTCTGTTCAACATACGCTGTATATATCTGAATGTTAACAGTCACATTGTTTTAATTCACTTAAAAGCACATCAGTTAAACTTTTTCTGTAATCAGATTTCCCTTTAACTCTTATATGTATGTGTGAGGGCATTAAGTGCCCGGCTCAGGGGCACCTTAATCTGCAATTTAGACAAACAATGAATGAAATATTCTAAATGAAGAAAGTTATCCTGCTGCTTATACTGTTCACAGCTGTTTTATACATAAACATTTTCCCCATCAATATAATGGACGCAAACACCTGTGGAAATAAGTTTTAATATATTTCATTAAAAGCCAAAGTGTTGGACTTTAACATATAAATGACATTACATTCAAGCCCTTGTCAAACGAGTTCACACAATGTTGATTAAGCCCATCACCACCAGGTAAATTGATCTGTATTTGTAGTATTCCAGAGTTTTTAAATCTTGTGTGGTGCAACTGCTGTGCTGGTGAACCAGTAGTGACTTGTTTGGTTGTAGCATTTCCTTGTTGCTGAGAGAAGAGAGAGACTGAGGGCAAACATGCTGGCATTTGTAAAATATTTGGAGTAGCCCATGTAGCTATTACATTTACTTCACAGAAATAACTGAACTCGCCTGTAGGCATACATCAAAAGCATGTGTTGGCAGTGTTTGTGTAATTACTGCCAGAAGGGGGCGCAAAAGTTCTGCACTGCACATTTAAAAGATGTGTTAAAATGTAATGTACAAAAGGCAGACGCACTTTGTCACTTTTAGGTTGTTATTGGCAGGATTACTTGGCAGAAACCAAAACCCTTGTTAATTGTAATGCAATCAAATGTAACAGCCTTGTAATAAATACAGCCTTGGAGAAACCTTTAATTATTAATTGTAATTAATCCCCTTCTTTACATACAGTATGCCAAAGTAAGCAAGTGTCGATTACGGGACAGTTGTGTTGGCTTGCATTAAAATGTACAGGTAGTTCCTTTTTCTCATCACTCACTAATTAAAAAAACAACAATGGTTTGGAAACAAATCTTTTGCTCACAAGTCGGTCACATATAGGTGTACATAGTGTTCATAGTAAAGTATGATATAGTGCAAATGTGCAACCCCCCTTCCCATTTTAAGTAGACCTTTATAAAATACTATAGGCAAAAAATATTGATGCTTTGGCAGCAGTTATGCCGTGTTAGTGTGATCCTGTAGGAGGTTTGAATCGTCCTTTACAGTTCCACTGCTCCTCCATTGTAGAGTTAGCTTAGTGGTTTCACTATCTTCATTGAGATGTAGTTCTGGAAAATGCAAAGAGAACAATCAAATCACTGATTCTGTCCAGTGTGGACTAGCACATAAACCACATAAAATTCAAATGCTGCCTAAGAGCAAATAACAATGGACATGTTGTCTACTTGGAACCGCAGTTATGTTATACTAACTGGACCCAAAGGTTTCAGAATATATGACCAATATTCTTAGCTGGCCCCTCTTGCCCGTCCTTACCGGTAAAGAGTACAGCAAGATGGCGAGGAAGAGAATCACTATGATGAGGATGATGAGTCCGATGAAGAGGCACCTGAACCTTCGCCACACAATAAACTTCATGGTCTTACATGGGTTGGTGAACCAAAAGAAGGATGTATCTGGGCGGCTGATGGTTGTGGAAAGTAAAAGAGTGACTGTTACCCACAAAACTACACTTTTACTTATTCTAATTAGCAATTAAGAAGAATATGTTTAATGTTTAACAGTCATTCCACTGTGGGTTCTTACTTGGGAGGGTCCAGTTTTGGGTTCATGTTGGGTTCATCTCTGCCTTTTCCTGCAGGTCTCTCATCTGCATCTGCTTCACTTACAATCTCCAGTGTCATCTCCACTTTTCCCTGTAAAGGACGGACGAGCAGACATACCGAGGAAGACAATGAATAATGAGGAGCTCTAATATTCTAATGGAGCAGAATCTATTCACCAGTCTGCATGTAACTTGTGAAGTGTGTCTAAATATGCAAACCAATCTGACCAACAAGAACCAATCTGACTTTGTTCTGTCCGTTACTTTTTAGCTTAGGTTGGAGACAAGAGTGGGAGGCATGACATTAATTTCTTTGTTTAAACAGTTTTAAAATCAACGGTGTCTTTAACATCAAAACAAAATTCCTGCTGAGTCTACTGCAAGTATTAAACTCATGTTGAATTACATTCCCATCCAACCTCATTTGTGTTTATTCATTTGTTCAGTAGTACAGGTTTGAACAAGGCAATTTGCCAACTATCTGTTCATACTTACGCCTAGGACCTTCTTTCCATCCTGTTCAATAGAACAAGGCCACCAGCCTCTGACTGACTGCTGAGCAAACAGAGAATTGGCATGCTCTGTCTTGGGCGGAGTTCTCATTTCCAGATCATCCATCATCTGCAGAGAACACTTCTCTGGGGTCTTCGCAGGGGACACCATGTTACGCAAATCCAGCTCCATTGAGCCTAGGATCACAGATTAAAATATTCCAATAGTCAGGTTTTATAATGGTGGTCTTTAGGTAAACCAAACACTTGAAACTATTTTTCTTTGTCCATTTTAAAATAGATTGTCCTACCAAGGTAATCGTCCAGTGAGAATTTGTCATTATCCCATATCTGAACAATCATCTTGGGGGGAATCCTGAACTCTGTTTTGTCAAGACTCCAAAAGTGCTCCTGTTAAATAAAGAACATGCAAAAATATGTTTTAGATTACCTATTTCAACAACGCAAGCACTATTTTTTCATCTGTAGTTTTAAAATGATTTTATCTTAAGCCAATTGGTCAATAGTCCAGACAAGCCTCACCTTCTTGGACACGAGGCAGAGTTGTTCAGCAGGCAGGTAGTCGAAGCCAAAGACGAACCTCCAGTTAAAGTTGCCATCTCCATCCAGAGACCTGTAGTGGACATCAGTCTTCTGCTTGTCCTCCTCCATTCCTGGCATCCAGCTGGCAAAAGGAACAACAGGTGTGAGCGTTCATTGTCCTGTCCCAATAGGTTCCACAGTAGCCTTCATCTATACAGTTTGGCTTTTAGAAGAATTAAATAAAATCAATGTAAATCAGTTCAAAGATTTCAGAAATGGCTACTGGTGAGAAACAGCATCATAAGGCAAGCCTACAAAAATGAATAAAGATCTGAACAAAAAGTCTTGAATCCATCAGCAAAGTCAAACAGTATATATTTAATTCAGAGGCCAGAGTTAATTTAGATGATTCATTAGTCATACCCTTTGACATAGATGTCGCTCATGCGTTCTCCTGTGATGCTGGTCTCATCTAAAGTCACATCTGTGGTATTCCAGATGACAGCCCGCAGGAAATACCTGAACGTTCAATTAAAGTGAACATTAACTCAGTAGCATTTGATGTGCCCAGTGACGAAGTGCCAAAGAGCTGCACAGCACTTACTTCTTAGCCTTGCGTGGCGTGATCTCAAATGGAGGTCCAGGGGGGCCAATGCTTTTGGGGAAAACATCCACCCACATCTGAAGGCTTCCCTAAAATCATCACAATATACAGGTTTCACAAAATAGCCGTGTCAGGATGGATGTGGACAATTGTGGATATAGTATGTGTGAGCTGTGACATCTGACCTGAGAGAGATTAGGCTGAAAGGTGCTGTAGAGGGTCCTGGTCTCTACATGTTCAGGGACAAGTCCCTGTTTCCTGAGTACATGCAGACAGAGTCGTTCATAGGGCGGTCCCATGTGCTGATGAATTTCCTTGTTGTTCTCTGGATGTGGAAACATGTTATAGGTTAATTAGTTAATTATGTTAACACTCACCGGCCACTTTATTCGGTACATCTGGCTAGTACTGTGTTGGACCCCTTTTTTCCTTCAGAACTGCCTTAATTTTTCGTGGCATACTTTCAACAAGGTGTTGGAATTATTCCACAGAGACTTTGGTCCATATTGACATGATAGCATCACGCAAGTGCTGCAGATTTGTTGGCTGCACATCCATGATCTGAATCTCCCATTCCACCACATCCCAAAGGTGCTCTATTGGATTGAGATCTGGTGACTGTGGAGGCCATTGGACTACAGTGAACTCATTTGTCAGTTTGAGATTATTTGAGCTTTGTGACATGGTGCATTATCCTGCTGGAAGTAGCCATCAAGGGATGGACATGGTCAGCAACAATCCTTAGGTAGGCTGTCGCGTTTAAACCATGCTCAGTTGGTATTAAGGGGCCCAGTGTGCCAAGAAAATATCCCCCACACCATTACACCACCAGCAGCCTGAACTGTTGATACAAGACAGGATGGATCCTGCTTTCATGTTTTTTTACACCAAATTTTGAATAAAATCTGAAATCGAGACTCATCAGACCAGGCAACATTTTTTTCAATCTTCTATTGTCCAGTTTTGGTGTGACTGAAAATTGTAGCCTCAGTTTCCTGTTCTTAGCTGACAGGAGTGGCACTCTGGTCTTCTGTTGCTGTAGCCCATCTGCTTCATGGTTTGACGTGCTCTGCATTCAGAGATGGTATTCTGCATACCTTGGTTGTAACGAGTGGTTATTTGAGTTACTGTTGCCTTTCTGTCTTCTCGAACCAGTCTATCCATTCTCCAATGACATCAACAAGGCATTTTCGTCCACACAACTGCCACTCACTGTATATTTTCTCTATTTCGGACCACTCTCTGTAAACCCTAGTGATGGTTGGGCATGAAAATCCCAGTAGATAATCAGTTTCTGAAATACTCGGTTCAGCCTGTTTGGCAACCATGCCACGTTCAAAGTCACTTAAATCCCCTTTATTCCCCATTCTGATACTTGGTTTGAACTTCAGCAAGTTGTCTTGACCACGTCTACATGACTAAATGCATTGAGTTGTTGCCATGTGATTGGATGATAAGCTATTTGTGTTAACAAGCAATTGAACAGTTGTACCTAATAAAGTGGCCGGTGAATGTATTATAATTGGTCAAATTAGATGCGGCAAAAAGATTCAGTCAAAATGTCAAGCAGTCAAACCACAAGATTCTGTTATATTCAACAGTGCAATAGCCTGTTTTTATGCCCTGTAGCACATGACTATATTCTGAAGTTACTATTTTTAGAATTGACAACATAGCTGTAGGGATGACGTCGGCATGTCCATCCACCACTTTGGTTAAGACCAAATTGTCTCCACAGACATTCATGGTCACCCAGAAGAAAGATGACCTTTGTGATCCTCCTGATTTTTACTTTACCACTACTATGAGGGTGACTTTTAAAAACATTTTTAGTAAAATATGTCCAGACCTATTGCCATAAAATTTGGTACTGTATCTTCAGGTCAGAATTTTAATACGTCCAATATTTTGATTTACGACCAAATATCTGCAAAACTAATTACAATCAGCCCTTAGCTACTTTGTGCTGAATAGCAAATGTTAGCATGCTAAACTAAGATGGTGAACAATGGTAATTAGTATACCCAACATCATTATGTCAGCATTGTCAACTCACAGCTTGCTTATATTATATTCCAGGAAAAAACTGTAAACGAACAGCAGGCCCCTATAACTTGCAAAGGGTATACAGAATAAATTGACTTAATGACTGATTGCAAACCATTGTACCTGACATTGATGTGAAATGTAACTCCCTCTCACTAAACAACAGAACAATCATATTTAGACTAACTAATTTACACAATTTCTTCTTAAAAATTTGGTATTACCAAAGTTATCCAGCGTGTAATCTTTGCCATTGAAGCTGAGAGAGGTGCCGTTGTCCTCACTAATGGGTTTGGACAGGCCTTTTAGACGAGCCAAGTTCTCCAGAATCTGAGATGGCTTCAGCTGGTCCCGCCACTGGTTGATACCAGAACTAAGATGGAAAGATAGGAGACAGATTAATTCTGCTTGCTTTTAAAATTATTAATATGTATTCATTTCCCCATCAGCCCTTAGTTTGCCCACACCAAGATTTCCCTACATGCAGTAGGTTTGTGGCAGGCCACAGTAGGAGTTATATCTGGACAGGAAGCGGTTCTCCAGGTCAATCACTGTCTCGCCAACCTTCTCGTCACGGGTCAGGAGATCATAGTCATAGACAGAGATTTTCAGGTCCTTGTCCTGGGGCAGGAAACACGTCATCTCAAACATCCTAAACAAAGGGATGTGTTTGATTAGCGAGAAGGTGCACTGGATTTTACATTCATCCTCTAAGGATAATGTGATCTATATTAAATTATCCATTGCTTAAATGTGTCCATTCGTAGTGTTTACCTTCCAAACACAGGGTTGATGGTGTTGGGTAAGTAGTGGTCTCGGTCGTCAATTGTATTCCTTCCCAGTGATATCTTTATGTATGGATCACACTGAGCAGGAGAGAGAACACAAGTTGAAGCAGAAGGTGCGGACTGGGGCAGTGTGTGAATCTGCTGCTTTTATTGCTGCTAAAACAGATGAATTCTCACACTGCCATTATTGTCTTTGGGCTGCAGGTCAATGCCCCGGACGACATAGATCCTGACCAGACACTCCTGAGGTCCACTATCTGGCAGCTCTCTGAACTGACGGGGAGGAGGAGCAACACCTGGGTCGTCTGGTAGAGGGTACACCTTGAATGAACCCTGCAGGTACAAGAACACAGATCTGATTCTACTTTTTGTCTTTAATACCTTTTAAGAATTTGGTTTAGTCCTGAGCAAATGAGATTTAGCTCGTTTAATAGCTTTAGTTTCTATTCTGTAGCATTTCAGAAGTAAATTTTTTGTACTACTACCTTAAACTCTCCAACCACAGTGGGGTCGTCATCTCCATTTTCATTCTTGCCTCGCAGCAGTTTGAAGGTGTTGCAGAAATCAGTCAGCCCTTTGAAGTCTGGGACATCCTCCAGTTCACAGTCATACACCTGAGAATACACAGTCACATTCAAGTCATACGCAGCTCAGGGGAAAGCTCCTGTACAATTTGAAGCATTTAGTGTTGATCATTACTTACACAGCCACGACACAACAACACAAAGACGAATTGTTAAATATATCGTGTGGGAAGAAACACAGCCAACTTACTTTCAGGGTGTCATACCCTTTTTTGAGGTAAGGGCCGCATTTCTCCTGCTCTCCAGTTGAAGCGTAGAATTTACTCCACCAATCGACTGTCTCTTTCTCCTGAAGATTGAATTGGACAATTTTAATCTTCATATATATTGTTCTCTGCATTTGGTACAAGAATCTGAAATCTTAAGTCACATTCCCTTGTTTACTCTCACCTTTTCTGCGTGCTTTGGAGACAGAAAAAAAAGAAGAGAAGTCACAAGTACATACACATATCAGTAACAAATGCAAAAACACACATACAGACAAGAAAGAGAAACAGGGAATGATGGTAAAGGAAAGGTTGAAAAGGAGATCCCAGTGGCAATTTCACAATTGACAGCCAATCTGAAAACAAGGGCGTAACAAAGGTAATGTGCAGAATGGGCAACCGCATTAGAGTTCTGGACCTCCGGGGGGCCCACTAATTCCGCTTGTCCGTTCACTTGCAACATGGCACCGGTAGTTTAGCGGTATTCATGCCTGCCATGAATAAAACCTGGCTTTGAATTATGACCATAGACTGTATTACCGAAGTGGACGTAGCCAGCGTTATGTCACCCATTGGTTTGTAGACTTCCGACGTTTTTTTGGGAACCAGAAGTCAACATATTTGGATGAGAGGGTGGAGCTTGGGAGGGATAAGTATTGCTATGCCTCCAACGGTAGTTGCCCCCTGCCAGCCATTAAAACAACGCAGGTGTAAGGCACTTCCACATTGGGTTCACTTTTTAGACCCAGAGGTCCTGCTTGATCATGACCACTGTAAGGTTTTCAATCTTGACTTTAGTAAAAGTAAATCCAAAGAATAAGAACTATCCTTTCTCTCACAACACAGAATTGATTGCTTTGTGATATTTCTTGTATGGCACATGTGAGGTATCAGTATAATTCCTGACCATCTGTATTCTTACATCTTTAAAATATTGCCCATCTTCAACCCTCCCTTTCCTTTTTAGCTGCTGAAACCATCATCCAAGCATACATCACCTCACAACTGCACTACTGAAACAGCATTCTGTACGGTACATCCACCAAATTCCTCAAAAAAAAAAAAAAAAAAAAAACTCCAATACATCCAAAACCTAGCTGCCTTTCTACTCACTCACTCCAGCACCAGGGACCACATCACTCCAGTCCTCCAAAACCTCCACTGGCTACCTATCCAACACAGAATCACGTTTAAAATCCTCCTAATCACCTACAAAGCTCTCAGTAACCTTGCCCCCTCCTACCTCACTGACCTCCTACACTGTCATATTCTCACCCACAACCTCAGATCCACAGACGCCAACCTCTACAATCATCTTCCAGGTAAAATTGCTATTTTTCCTCAATGGAGTCTGGTGGGCTGTAGCGCCTTTTTGTTTTTTTCTTCCTTTTCTGGCAGTGAATGTGGCATATAGCTCCTTTAAATGAGCACATTTCCCAAAATGTCCTACTTCTGCTTTAAGTTGAATATTTAAAACTCTATTTCCAGCCACATCATGGCAGTGATAGTTCAATAACAAAATCAGCTCCCATGTGAAGCGAATGCTTTGGAGCTTAATTTGCTCCAGGGCCCATTTACATGTTACGCCCTTGCTATGAAAATGAAAATGTGCTCATTAAATTTGTGCCAATTAAATGAAGTACAATCGCTGTTATTTTGACAATTTCCACAAAGTAATGACATTAAGGCATTTGTCAAGCTTGCTGTAGCATTGTGGATTAAGTGATCTCAGCCATCCAGTGTCATTGGTGCCCAGCCTTGCAAATCAGAAAGCTATAATAAAGTAACCATACATACAAAGTAGGAGGTAGGGGAAGCCATTTTGTTGACAGCAGCTGACATGCTGTACATGAACTGCAAGCCAGAGTAATAAGGTTTGTCAAATTTGACAACTTCTTAGCACTTCTTAGTGACAAAATGGAACTTAATGTGTGTATTAGAAAGAAGAATACCACTTACGAACAACATGAGGAATATGTTATGTGGTGGTACAGAGGTAGATTTTACCTGAGCTTCTAGCAGTGGTCTTGATTCATCCATCTTAATAGACACGTGTTTGGAAGGGGAGGCCATCAGATGCACTGTGGATAGGGTCAAGACAATATTAGAAGTAGTTTTAGTTTGTTTTGTCTCCGTTTTAACTGAATCAGAATATTCTTACGTTTGCCTCCTTACTTTTGGAAGACATGGCTCCTTCTGCAGTGACGACATATGGGTCGCATCTGAAATCCTCCAGAGCAGTGATGGTGCACTGACCCACCACAGGCTTCCTGCCAAATGGACGGTGGTCGATCACCTTAAGCACAATGGGAGGTGTGTACATCTCATCCTTTGGTAGGAGCTGGATGGCAGGTGTAGAGACAAAAAAAAAAATAATAATAATAATTGTATTGGGAGTTTACAGTATTGTGTAAAAGCTATAAGACTTACCAAGTGCAGAAGATTTACATATTTTTCATAATAATTTGATTTTGGCTTATACTATTACTTCCCCTGTTTAATAGCTTTAAGTTCTCTCACACACACACACACACACACACACGTGTAACCTCGCCATTACCACTTTGATGAAGAGGACAGAGCTGGGGAAGTTTGGGCTCTTTTTCATGTTCTTGATGACAGCTGACTCCAGCCTCTGACCCCCACACTCCACCACCAGACTGGGTGAAGACACTGCTGCCAGCTGGTACGTCTTCATGTTCCTCAGGCCCCATGCTAGAATCTGGATACAGAGACACACACAGACAGGATTTAGAGACATTATGTGCATTAGCTCAGAGGGACAGTGTCTAAAGTTGTGCATTACCTCCACAGCAGTGAGCTGCACCACAGGTCGGATGCCCTGAGGAACCATGTAGAGTTTCTCTCCTCTCTTTGGGGGCATCAGGGGAAGATTTGAATCGCCCGTCTACGAAGAGAGAGAGAGAGACAGGAGAGACCTTTACCAGTTACTTCACATGCTATATCCCATTTGTAACCTAGCGAACATAGTTGGGTATTAAATACAGTAAAGCAGCTTATTCTCCATTACTTTTAGGGCAAACCTTTTCTTTGAGGATGAGTTCAGCAGCCACCAGTGCCTCCCCTGCCTTGTTTCCTTTCTGCATGATGGGGATCCATAGCAGTTTGGGAGTCTCATTCATGCCTGGATTCAACTTCACCAGTGGCAGGAAAACACTGCGGCCAAGCAGCTCATCCCTCCCCTGGGCAGAAGGTAACATGTCACAGGTATATTTTTATGCCTTTAGTTGATGCTCTCATTTGAGGCAAATTAACCTGAGTTAACCTACTAATTTATAAACAGTTCTAATTTGTAGATTATGTATACTAAAAATGAATACAAAAAAGGAAATTAGACAAAAACAGAGGTTTAAAAAAACACATTACAGTTTCAACTATAAGAGTGTAGAGGAAAGGTGGACATAGATAGGATGAAGTTAAAGACAGACATTTATTTTCAAGACCGCTCATACTATGAAAGTCAAACTTGAATCTCAAGACCAGCAGAGATCCAATGGGCATTTTTCTGCTTGGGAGATTTTCTTCAAAATTATTTTTTGTGTCAATTTACATTTCCCAGAGAAATATGCAAGTGATATTTAATTTTCCCTATATGCAAATTAGTTGTAAAAATGCTTTTTATATGTAAATCTGGCACAACCTACCACTTGGTCGTAGTCATAGAACTCCACTACAACATTAGGGGGCCGTTGAGCAATCTTCTGGGGGTCTCCATAAATCTCCACGTCACTGAAAATCAGTGTTTGATCCCAAGTGGGGTTCAGTGTTGCTGACAGCTTCTCTGTTGTCTTACTTACATGCAGGAAGGAGATGTATGCATACGGATCTGTGAGGGAAAATAAATAGGTTTAATGTTCATGTTTTCACATCCAACATTATTTTTTGCAAAGTGACTCATTTAATATTAAATGCAAGACTTGAAATCTGGAGTCTTAATGTTGACATTTTAAATTTAATTTAATAATATTTTTGATCAGCGAGTAGAATCTTACCAGAAAAACTATCCTTGTCCATAGATGTCAAGTTCCGTGCCTGATAAAGGTAGACACGGAGATGGTACATATGTGACCCTGTAGGGGGAGAAAAATACATTATTCAGTATATTTCTTTTTATGTTGATGATCATTCATGTGTGTCACTGTATGCATCACTCACTTTCAAAGGAGCAGGACACAGTGGGCGTGTTGGCCCCAAACAGCTTGGTGGCATCAGCTTTGTTGGCATCGGCCTTGGAGCCTTTCTCCTTCTCCTCAATATCAACACCCTGCAGAGTAAACATCTCAGAGCTTTTTAACTGTTCATGTGTCTCACACACTGCCAAATAAACACACGCCATAGATGTGTTAAATACATAAGTAAATATTTGGAAATATTTGGTGAGCTCAGATCTGGTACGGACTTTTATGCCAGCCCTTCCTACTTTAATGTTGCATTCTGACTTTTGGAAGCCAGATCCTGACAGATTCAAGCCAGAATAAAACATTTATTTTCCCTTTTTACTCACCAACGCCCCCTCCAGTTGGAATATGGCGGATGCGCCGAGCCGTCCCTCTGGTGCCATCTTCCGTCTCCAGCGCCTACGACGAATGGTATCCGATGAACGCTCCTTCTGGTGGAACTTCCAGCCAATCAGAGAAGAGAATTCCCAACCCTCAGGGTCACCTTGGTTCCGCCTCTATGGGCAAAAATAAACATGGATTGCAATTTATATTTTAAATGAGTCAATCAGAGAAAATGAAACAATCGGCATTAGATTAAATAATAAATTCTGGTATCTAGAAATACCTGGATATCTGTCTCTTAATCTTTAACAACATAATCAGAACTGTGTTTTGCAGTTTATGATATAAAAAATGGATATGGCATCAAAATACAAATAAGCTACAGTTTATACACTGTAATACTGCACTATAGTCCTATGCTGACCTCCGCAACTGCTCCTGCAGGGACTGCAACTCTCTTGCGAGGTCGAACAAGCCTTCTCCTGCGGTGGATGTGATACACCTTCTCCGCAGAGACCCAGGACCGAGGTTTGTCATCTGGCGGGATGGTGACTCCATACTCCCAGCCTGTAGAGTGTGCACACACACACATGCCCGCAAAAAATTTTACTTAATTTGATTATAGTTTGGATACAATAACGTATGGTTTCATCCAAATTTTATCTGCTTAGATAAATGTCTGCACCTTGATCATCCACAGCTCTGTTGTCATCCACACTCCACTCAGTCTCCCAGTTCCAACCTGGAGGACAATCAAACTCTCCAGGGCTACGGCTCTTCTCTCCATTCTGTGCAACAACAAGACAAACTGTTAGCTGCACAAGTTCATTTTTTTAATTTGTGTTTAATATGTGTTTTGCCTACTCAAATATTAGATATGTTATAGATAACTCCTCCGCCATAGACATCTGAAGGAAAGCTGAGTGAAATAATGAAGGAGAACAAATGGAGTAAAGGTGTGTGGGTCTGTGTGACATTCATGCATCTTTTTGTGTTGCATGTCACAGAAACAAGGACTTGTTTTGTTTATAGCCACCCTGCACATTATTTGCATGTCAGCGGTGCTGTTCTCACCACATCAGTGTAGGGCTCAGAGGGCGCCTTCCACTCTCCACCAGGGAAGCGAGCCTCATTTTGGAACACCTCGTCCATGAATTCAGTGTGTCCAGCGTCTGCCTCTGTTAACAGACTGGAACATAAAGTCAAACATACGTGCCATATCTGCATGAAATTTGGCACATTACGGTGGTAATATGTAAAAAAAAAACAAAAAAACATTGAAACACCAACGCATGCAAAAATGACAGCGTGAAAGAGAAGGAACGTTGTGCTTGTTTTGACAGTGACTGTGTTTACATGTGGGGAGTAACCCAACTGTTACCCGTTCGAGCAAAAACTTTACACAAATCAAGCTGTCAAAGTGTGTGTTCCTCTTGATGCTCCGCATAGGCATTTTTACTTTTCATATATACACAGACAGAGGTAGATGAAGTGTAAATAACTTCCAGCTTACTGGCACAGCCTGGTACTTAAATCGTGGTCAATGGCATGAGAGGAATGCAAACAGTAGAGAGCGAACGTAGCCCACTTCCTCTACAGTCCACAGAATGTGTGTGTTCGATAGGGAAAACACACATTCAACCCATAAAATAATTTAACTAGTCTGAATCTGAAAATATCACATCACAAAGTCTTCCTCTTGGTCAAATGTTTTGCATTTCAGAGGAGAGAGGATGCCAAAAACGTCATCTACAATTATACTCACGCTTTCTCTGGGTCAATGAACCAGTCACCTTCCCACTCCCACCCTCTTGGGGGCATGAAGTACTCTTGTTTCAGCTTCAGCTTGCCCGTTACGTCTGAGTATTTGTAGCGCCCCACCAGTCCTGTGGTCCCCCACTTCCCAAACACCTGGGCCTGGTTCTCGTACTATAACGCAAAGGAGGACATGTTTAGTTTAAGATGCTGGGACTGAGTAATCCTAAAATATTTAACAATCTATAGCAATACTTTGTGAATATGGAGAAGCACATGCTTTTATTTATTTTTTTATTGTGAGAGATTTTGGAGTGATATACCATCTCAGCAAATACGCTGAAGGTTCCCTCAGAGTAGGAGTTGAACTTCTTCTCATGTGCAGCCAGACCCAGCCACATATTGACTCTGATCTGAACTGGCACCTTTAAGCCCTTGTTCTTGTCCATGGGGTACTGAGAGGGACAAGAAAAAAAAACCCGGAGTTTAAAATGAACTTTTAAACCGTTCCTTTATCTTTTTTTTGATTGACTGCAGATGTATACCTTTAAAAAGACAGTCTGTGTCTTGCCACAGTGTTGACCGCAGGCCTGCTCACTGTGTGTGGAGTAGAGTATCTGGTGAGCGGGGATGCGGCTGTAGGCCACCCTCTTCTCACCCCGTAACATCCAGATGATCACGTCAGGCATGCTGTTCTGGGGCTGGACACAGTGATGGTAAAAACTTGTGAACAAATGCAAACCAAACAATATGATGCATTGCAGTACCAAATCAAAGGGAGGCCACGGCTATTGAAGAAAACTGACTGTATGTCATGTTAGAAAATGTTGTTTAAGGATTTTATATTGTTAAAAATCATTGCTGTGTACGTACCTCCTCAGCCAGCAGTGCAAGTTTGTCCACCCAGGACTCTATGTCAGACACAGTGTCACGGATCTCTCTGGCCTCCTCTCTCATGTGTCTGGCTCCGTCCTTGACTGTGGCCAAAGCGCTGTCTCGCAGCTTCTTGATTTGGATGTCCAAAGAAGTCAGGTTGGAGCGGCCTTCCAGCTCAGGTGTTGTGAAACTGTGGGAAAGCATAGGCAAAATGGGACTAAACAATACACAAATTACCCAGTAAACTCTTAAATCCCTTATGGGTTTACTACTAATTACCACTATTGGCTCTTTTCTTTTGTAAAACTGAACACACTTTTTGTCAGACATTTTATTCCATTACAAGATTCATAGACAACACAGATTATGTTATTTTTCCAGAAACACCAACTCCATTTACCTTTCTAGGTCTTCAATCAGCTCAGTAAGCAACTTCAGCCACACCTCTACAAGCTGGTTGTCAGGGACTTTTGCCAAGATGGCTATTTTAAATTCATCGAGGTTGGATTGCTGCAACAGCAAAATAGAGGTGAGGATTAGATCTAATGATTCTCACACTCGCACATACAGAAACACGTACCAAACATCTGTACAATGCAGTACGCTTTAATGGCTGCAAACCATGGGCAATAAATCATGAACTCTGAGTGTAAAGCAATCAAAGTTTGAGTATAACAAGATAATGCAGTATTACCAGGCGGTGAGTAATGTGGAGGATGATGTTGACCGAGTCCATGCGGTGGCTGACATCCTCCCAGAATGAGGTAACCACCACCACTGGCTTAGTGTTTGCCCAGGGCAGGTAATAATAGTGGTTACCTAGAAAGATTATACGCAAATTAAGAATTCTCTTAAGCAAGCAGTTTTTCAAAAAATTAAGTTAAATTAGGTTTGGGAGTGGGGCCACACCTCAAATCACCTGTCAAACCAATCTATACATGTTCTACTCAGCCTGCCCAGTTTGTGTCAGATTGCTCAACCCACCCTCCCTTTCCTCTTCATCCCTACACACATCCACTAATCCTCTCCTCCCTTCATCCCCCAAAACCCTTCCTATTCCCCTCTTCTGTACATTCTCCCAGACCATCAGACAACATCCTTCTTTCTCCATCACCCTGTCCCGCCTGTCCTTTATCATCTATACATTACGAACTTTCATTAAACCTTTAAATGACAAATTGTTGTGGCGTGGTCCTTGCTAGTGAAGGTATCACATCAGACAGTAGCTTCCTCACTCACCATCAAATACAGCACAGCTGTACTGAGTGGTGGAGGCCAGTGGTTTGCAGGTGGTGTCCAATTTGTTGCCATAGTTACCGATGCTGACCTCAAACTGGATTGGCTCTCCTGGTTCCTGTATCATGGAGGCGCTGTGAAAGACTGCACACAGACAATACTTCCTCCTCCTCTGGTACTTCTGATGTCGAGAAGAAAATGGAAGAGAGAAAGAAGAGAGAGAAGTATAACATATTTTAACCAACTAAAATGTAGTGTCACTTTATGTACAGACATTTTAAGGAACATCAACAAGGTCTGTATAGAAAAGAGAGCTAACCACATTCTATGTATAGCCTACCCATTTAATACACTTCCCTAACTGCTCGTCACACCTTGTCCCGAATCTTGAAACCACACTTTGGTCACACTGAACTATGGGTCAGGTATTAGTCAGAGCTTAAATAGTCACAATACCTGCACCACCAGGATGTCATCGCTGCTAATACTGTCAACTGTTTTGTCTGCTTTGCCATCTAGCTTAGTGGACAGCTCAACCAGGATCCTGCCCCTGTACGCCACTCCTTCTCCCTGTAAACAGAATACATTGATATGAACCAATGAATGTAGGACAGGGGCAGAAGAGAAGATTAAAATTGTTCCAAGTCTTGTCCCCTACCATGCCATAATTGAGATCCTCATAGGGGTCTGGCAGGCCGGTGAACTCTCTGGGGCTGCCGTACAGGTTGATGTAGCAGGGCCCAAAGACAGGCAGGAAACCCACTTCAGACGAACCTGTGGTAGCTGTGGAGAGATGGAAATACGAGAGGCTTAATCTCTTTATGATTATGCTCCAGCTAGGCTAAGCCAAGCTTTAATGTTAGTATGTCAGTGTTGCTGTTTTTTGAGACGGTGGTGATGGACAGACTGCGGTGGAAACAGTGAATGCTGGGCAAGCGAGTGGCAGGCACTACGACAACAAAACGGTAAACGGTTAAATGTCAAAACAGAGCACAGCACAGCTTTATTAGTAATGTGCACATACAGAATTTCACTTATTGAGCAATTTAGTGTGCACAACATGCTTAAATGCATTACATGTCATGCAACACAGAGCAACAAAGAGCACTGTTGAACCTTCAAATGACGGTATTTCCGGATTTCCCGCATGTTTTTCTAGAAAAAGGACAATTCAAGCACCATTTAGAAGTTAATACAAAGCAGGCACATAAGAGTAACAATGGTTTTCAACCGTAAATAAGATGTTTAGTTATACTATGATATATTTTATCTAGGTGAAAGGCAAAGGCTATGAAACCTCTGTACTGTGGTTTTCACTAAATATCCAAGCTTATAAGATACTATTTCAAGCAAAAATGTTCTTTTTGTTTTTTTATTTAAAAATCCAAAAATAATACCTTCTATTTCTCCACCAGAGGAGGCTATCTTGGCCAGGTTCAGGTATGTGGTGCCAACAGCATCATTTCTTGTCAAACGATCCCTGCAATCACACTCGGCACCTTAAGACTCACACTGCACAAACATGTGCGATTAACTGTTAAATAACATGCACATTTCACAATGTAGGCGTATTGTTATGTTCTGCCTTTTCAATACCTCTGTGGAGGAAGTGCCATGGCATTTGAAAAACTTGCAACTATGCATATAAAGCCCATTATATGCATAGTTGAGGTACATTGTTTTGCATTCCAATTCCATGGTACTTCCTTGAATCTAAGAGTGTGTTTTCAACACCTTCTGAGGCACACAGTTTTTCCTCTTTCCTCAACTTTTCCTCTTGCACTTATTTCCCTTCAGCCTTCCTGAACCTGAGTTATCAGACTGTTCTGTTCACTCAGAAACGCACAATAATAAATGAAAACAATTAGCTGAGAGACGGTGCCAACAGGATCCCAAAGCATGTTACTGAGGGTAAGGGAGGGTGCTACACAGCCTGAGTCGCAGGCTGCTTACATTATTCTCATGTGGTTGGTGATGGGGCATGGAGAAACACAGCACAGCTGACCACACTGCAGAAATATTGTGGGATACTTTCTCAACCCCAAATAACTCACTCAAAATAACACCGCCTGTACTTGAACACAAAATGACACAGGCAAAAATCTCTAAAGCACAATCTTGTTCAGCTTACCAATCAAAGACCGTCAGTTTGACACGCTCACACATGGAGGGGAACTACAGGAAACACAAGAAAGAGCTTTAAAAAAGCGAGTCTATTAAATGAATTCATGGTGTCTTACTTTCATGCCAAATTAAAATACAGCTTTCCATCTTTAGGACCTCCTACCTTTACTTGGAGGTTCAGCACTTGGTTCCATTCAGGGTTTGCATTCTTCTCAATGATCTTAGTACACAGCTGGAGAGACAGAAAAAACACACAAACTTTTCTTTTATTACACAGTAATGTCATATCCTGCATTTTTAACATTTAACACTGTAGCTAAAAATATACATATGAGCAGGAACCTTTTTGCCAGCAAATGAAGCCTCTAAGAAGGGATCCACCAAATTCTTCTTGTTTTCATCTCCTCCAAAAAGTTCTTTCATGGTTTGGACGAATGCATCATCCACTGCAATGAGAAAAGAATGCAATAATCCATCATAGTTTATTCTGTATTTTGTCGTCATCTTTTTTAGCAGCCATAAAATGGGCTAAACAAGCTAAACTTACAATTTGATTTGTTACAAATGAAATAACTATAATAGCTAGTCTTACTCTGGGGAACATCCTCAGCTCTGAACACCTTCAGTGATAGGGTGGCCCATCGCAGAGTCACACCAGCTGGCAGCAGCAGATTACTCTCTATGTCATCCTGATCATCATTTGAGTCCCTTTTCTCTCTCTACATTAGATACAAAGAACAGAATAGTGTCAGTGAGAAGAGATCAAGGAGCACACCCACCATATTTATGAGGAAAGAGGAAGCAGCCAGTGCAAGTTATATAAGAGCTGTTTTCTGTCAGTCGTACCGGAGGTTCATCTCCAGTCCCCACTACAAAGAGGCTGACTTTGAGGTAGCCTTTAGCCCCAGAGCTAGAGTCATCTGGGTCATTCATCAGGAGCCACTTCCTCATGATACAGTGGGCTGCAATATGAGACACACGTGAATATACCACTTTAGTACACAGAGTCAGAGACAGCACCATCAGGTAGAAATGTATGGGTAAATGAAAAGCACTTCACAAGTGCTTGTGTGCACACAGGGCCTGAATTTTTTTCCCCCCCATTTCATTCCCTCCCCTCTCAAAGTCATTTTCATAAATAAAATATTAACCAAATTTTAATATCAATGTTAAAAAGCGGGAACATTATGGAGTTGTGTTTCTACTCCACAGACTTCTGAAAAATAACTATGTCTGACTGTATAGCTGCTAGCTTAACACTAAACTATGTTCACAAGCTGGTCACCAATTGCATGCTGCAGCTGAAAACTATACTATTTGAGCAGTGAACGTGAACCACGATACTATAATTGCAGGTTGGAACACCAAAACCAAGTTGAAAGAAGCTAAAGAGCTCCGTAGCACCTTTAATTATCTGTGGGTTCACCACTACAAGCAAGCTTACCTGGTTCATCATAAACATAACCAATGTCCACCTGTGTGAGAGAACAAAAACAAATCAGTCAGACTCACCAAACACTGAGATATTTACAATTATGACTAAATTAAATCAGGTACCTTGAACTCTCCCATGAGACTGTCAGCCCTCAGTGAATAGGAATTATAGATCTGCAAAGGAGAGTGAAACAATTCCTGGTTTGTTTGTTTGTTTATAGATAGATAGATAGATAGATAGATAGATAGAGAGATAGAGAGATAGAGAGATAGAGAGATAGAGAGATAGAGAGATAGAGAGATAGAGAGAGAGATAGATAGAGAGATAGATAGATAGAGAGATAGATAGATAGAGAGATAGAGAGAGAGATAGAGAGAGAGAGAGAGAGAGAGAGAGGCCAGGATCTCAAAATCAACATTTGTGTACTGACCCGGAAGCTGATGTGCTTATCAAATAGATCTGACGGTAGCATGTGGACATTGTAGAAGAACATCTGTGAAAATACAAAAAAGGTAAATCATGAAAGTTTCAATGACAATAGACAAAATAAAACATTTGAACTGGACCTCCTAGGCACAAGTTTTGGTTGGCTTAGCTCTAAAACTCAACTTTCTTTACGTGCAATAAATAGAATCAAAAGAAACATTTTATTTCCATTTCAAATCAGTTCATCTATTGTCTCACTGTACAAGAGCGAAGTAAGATTACCTCATCAAAGAAGGGGTTGTTTCCCCTCTTGATCCTTGTCCTATGGGTCTGTTCACACACATGAACCTTCACCACTGGTTTGATGTTGTTGCCAGGCAACTGACGGGCCTCAATGATCCGGACACGAATCTGAAAAACATTTTTTCAGCGTGGATGAACGTAAATAAATGATGACAGTATGAGAGCACCTGGTTCTAACTAAGAGCACCTCCGTTTATTTAAATACATTGTAAAATTAAACCTAATCTAGCTAGAAACTAGATGGGCACTCAGAGCGCAGACCTCCGCTAACGCAAATGGTCCAGTCTTCTATGATATGCAAATCCTATCTCGCAATGATAACAAAAGTGAAAAATCATTTCTGTTGACAGTCTGTCCCCGTGATTTATGAAATCCTTGGTCCGTCCTACACCCTTCCTCTTGGCGGAGGTAATACTGAAACTAACCTAAATTTAAAAAACACACACACACACACACACACACACACACACACTATCTTAAGGTGGGAAATGGTTCTTTATCCTAAAAGTGGAGCAAAACCTTTTACTTTTTGCTGATTGTTTTCCCATCAAAGGCTTTCAAAGAGACCATTTCAAACATACCTAAGGATTACAAAGTATGAAAGTAGCCTATCAAAGAGTACATAAATATATATAATAAAAGTACATATTTTGTAATAAAAGGAATAGAGATCATGTTTTTTTATGATCTTCTTATCCTCAACCATAAGCATCCATTGTAGCGTTATTCTATCACTGTGCAGACAGCAATGATAATCCCTCACAGGATTGCCAAATTTTTCTACCAACCATAGCATAACAAATCCTATTACGTACTTTTACTGGCTTTAAGTTTTTGATTTGCAGCTGAACAAGAACAGGTTCAGTCCTCCTTATGGTGCTGATGGTCTTTACTGATAATCATCAATCAACATCAAACTGACCTGGAAGTCCTGGGGTTTATCGGCTAGTCGGGAGCGATTCTGTCCCCTTGCCATCTGCAGGTGGAGTTTACCAGGCTGACCAGGAGGCGAGGGGATGCCTGCAGAGCTACTTTGGCCTCCATCTGGTAGCGTCTCATTCCCCTGCTCACCACCACCTAATCAACAGAACAACAAGATGAACTCCTGGCATGCCTCTAATCAACAATCTGCATTTTACTGCATCATGAACATACCAGCATCCACTGTAGCATCTCCTGCTTGAGGGTCATTGGGGTTTGGTACAGCACTGGCTGGAGGATCGTAGCCAATCACAAGGTTGACTGTAGCCTAGAAGGAAATAATTGCCTGTTCTATTACTTCATTTATTTATTTGAAAAAGTAAGATAGCCTTCCTGTTTATATTTTTAAGTTCACAAAGACAGACACTTACTCCAGTATTCTGCCCACTTTCATTGGCCAAAGGAAGATTTCTGGATGGGAGTGATCTCACTTGCCCAGAGGAAAGGTCTCTCAAAGAGATTTTGGTTGACCCAATCAATCTGATGGGGGAAAAGAAACAGGAAACAGAAATAGATTTGTATTTGTGCCAACATGTCAGTAATCAAAATACACACCACATTGGAATACAATACTCTGTGTGCTCAGTGAAGTCACATTTACAAAAGGACAATATAGAAGGTCACCACCCAGAGCTAACAAACCCAGCCTGCTCAGACAAACAGACGCACCTTATGAGCCATACAGTCAACGCCGCTCAGAAGCTACCAGCCAGTGATCTTTCTGTAAATGAACATCTGACAACTGAAATTAACTAATTCGTCCAATTCTTTCCATTAAAAAGGTTATTTTAATGCCAGATATGAAAAACAGAACCAGGAGGAATTTGGAAGCATTCAAACTAGACATCCAACTATCGTTTCCAGTGCGGTAAACCTAAAAAGGTTCATGAGACACAGTTACCTGGTAAAATCGACAGTACTGAAAACAAATGTCACTTCCTGATAACAAAAACATTATCTCGACCGCCTGTATCATACGCTGAGTAAATTATAGCAGTTTTATAACATTTTCCTTATGGAATGTTAATAACATTTCCTGAGAAATGAAGTAACCATTGACATTTTAATGACTAAGCTGTGCGGCTTTAGGCTTGAAATGCATAAATCGCATTCCTCTGTTTACACCTTCTTAGATATTTCAAGGGTAAAAATTCAATGAAACTAAAATTATCCATGTGAGAGCGGACTCATTAATACTGGCCTTTGTTATACAAGTACACCATCTTCAGCAGTCTCTCCGTGCCTGCTCCAAAGCAGTTTGTTATTGCTTATAGGTGTTATCGTATTGCAGCCAAAACTACACAGCTTAAATGTGCAGCTTGTTTACGCTCAAGCAATTATGAGTGAACATGAAAACAACATATTGGCTCCGAGAAGAAAAAGATTTGTGTTAGAGATCTCAAATGTTGCCACTGAACCATTACAAATACGATCAAACACACTTATGTCCAGTTTATTAGGTACACCTAGCTAAAACTAAAGATGTCTAATATAACAGCTTTGCAATAATAACCTATAATGTTCAGTTTCTGTTCACACTGTTTTAGAGAAGAGAAGAAGAACAGTTTCAACACAAACTTAGCATCCTCCATCAAGGTTGGATTTATTGCAGGATTATTGTAGTAGACTAAATCAGTTTTAGCTAGGTGTACTTAATAAAACGGGCACGCAGTTTGGATGGAAAAAATATTGTTCACTGTATTGTGTCCAAAGTAACATCATGTAGCTAATGGAATGCAGTACATCATGTATACTGTCTTTGGGAGGACTGAGTAATATTATTTTGGCAGCGTTCCTGGAGGCATTTTCCCCTAGACGGAAACTCACTACAGACACTAGATCCAACTACACCACTGAAGCCATCCGAATCCGATACATCCAAGACTGGCGAGAGATTAAAGCTTTCGAAATGGGCCCAAATATTCAGAATTATGTATTTTGTTTACCTTTTGCTAACAACATTGACTTGACCTGGACAGAAATGTCAAAAAGAAAACTGCAGGGAACAAGACAACCACCGTGCTATGAGAAGCTGACTGAATTTACACCAAGTACAAACCTTACTTCTATCAGGAAAGCATTTCTTTAAACAAACATTAGATCATAAGATTGTGTTTATACTCTGTAACAAAGCATCTGACATTCATGATTTAAGTATGAATATCATTTAAAAAGTAAACTATAAATATACTAATACTATACAGTCATACTGCAGACCACTGAAGTACAGCAAACTAAGACAAATACATAATCCAATGTTACTCAGACAGGATTTCTTTATTAACAGCTGGATATCAGCTTACCAGGGCGACTCTACAAATAGTTGGGCAGAGTTTTGTTGGGAGGAGAAAGGATGGAGTGTAATTGTTTTGGCATCTCCCCAGGGAGTCAGTGACTATATAAACCTGGTATGTAGCCTCAACTCTGACTGGGTAACTTGTGTGTAGTTTTCCGATGGCTTCTCCGCAAACATTTAATGTTTCATTAGACTTAAAGAGTGGCTTCAGGTGGAATGGGACATCCTCATCCTCTCTCCTATGACATAGGAGTTGCATTATTCGGCTCCAAACCATTCATGAAGGCAGTCAGATAATTTTCATTTTGCTACTCTGTGGGCAGCCTGACTGTATTCTGATAACAGAATTTAAATACAAAAGAGATTAAGTCAAACGAAATTATTGTAAGGTATCAAACTCTTTGCTACTCCTGTGTTTAACTCGACATTCTGATACCAGCATTCAAATATGAAAGAGATTAAGTCACACAGTATGATTGTAAGGCATTAGAACAAATTACATATTACAGCCCAGTACTGCACATTTTGTGAACAGAATATGGATGCTTGACTCTCATTGTTTTCCATTTAAATACACAGTTTGACCAAAGAATGACAGAATGACCAAAACAGACTGTGACCATTGTCAAGCCCTGGTGAGTCACATCCCACCTCAGCTGATTAAGTCCCCACATCCAAACAATCACAATCAGACAGGGTGACATTATGTGCATGGAGTTATTACTGGATATAGATACAGACTTTCCACATGACCTGGTATGATGAATTTCTCACATTTGTGCGCCAAATAAACTATGATCGCTTACTGTGTCTATGAAGAGGAAGGACTGACAAGCAGACCTGAGCGTCGTTGCCTGGGCTTCAGTTCAAAAAGTTAACACCTTCTCCCTGTCATAATTAATTTGATTTCACAGATTTGTTTGATGGATGTGTGAAAGAATACAGTTCATCTTAGATCTGTGACTAGGGTGTGAATATCCGCCTTCACAGTTCCCTGATTCTCTGATTTCTGTTGCTTCATATTGATCAACAGAGTTGTCTGCACTGCAAGGCTGAAATATTTTCATACACAAGGTAGTCAAAAATAGGTGAGTTATTTGGACAGACCAACTCATGTCTGGCTCTACGTTTCATGAGACAGGAAATTAAACAATACTGGAAGTTCTGATTTGAGGTCAAATTTTTTCCAGCCTTCTCCTGTGAAGAATGCGACCCTGGTTTTCACCATACCATTCCAAATGTATTCATGCAAAACATTTAATGGTAATGATAACACTTAAGTAGTCATTTCATTGTTATTTTAGTGTTATCAAAAGACTAACCATGCAATGACTTCTAGAAGTCTCCAGCCCTGTATTTAGTTAAAAAAAAAAAAAAAAAAAAAAAAAAACTCTGCTACACTTGCTTCAGTTAAAAAGCAAGCAAATACTGGGCAAAGCAGGATACCTTTTGCTCTAGGGACAACAATGTCAGCCTGCCAGTCAGTCCACCACTTTGATCTAGATTGAATTCTCTCAACAATTACTAACCAATAAATAATAATAATCTATATTTGTAGAGCACTTTTCAAAAACAAGTTACAAAGTGCTTTAACAAGTGTAAAGACAATAATACCCAAGAGACAATAATACAAAAACAATACAAAGATAAAAGCAAGAAAACATTGAAAAGACTAAAATACACGTTTAAGATAAATATAAAATAAGTAAAATAGAATAAAATAAAGGGATAAAATAAAGTCAAATAAGATCGGGAAAGACTCTCCTATAAAAGTATGTTTTAAGAAGGGACTTAAAAGAGTTCACTGACTCAGCCGACCTGATTTCCCCCGGGCAGGCTGTTCCAGAGCCTCGGGGCCCTGACAGCAAACGCTCTGTCCCCTTTAGTTTAGTTAGTTTAGTAGTACTCAAGGTACGTGCTGGTGCGTATGGGACTAAAAGGTCAGAAATATAACAAGGCGAGAGGCCATGAAGAGCTTTAAAAGTGATCAATAGAATTTTAAAGTCAATTCTAAAACATACTGGGAGCCAGTGTAATGAAGCTAAAATAGGAGTAATGTGGTCATATTTCTTTGTTCTGGTTAAAAGCCTGGCAGCTGAGTTCTGGACAGTCTGGAGTCGATCAATAGATTTTTGGGTTAAACAGGTGAAAAGGCTGTTGCAATAATCCAGGCGTGATGAGATGAAGGCGTGTAAAATGATCTCGTTGTCCTTAAAAGTTAACATAGATCGAATATTTGCTATATTTCTGGAAATCTTGTACAGACATCCATGCCCCCGAGAGGATGAATCCTAAAGACTTCCCTGATCTTTCATCTGGCTCCACCATGAGGTTGATATTTTTGTTTTTATTGAAATAGCCTATCTCAAAGTATTGGATGGATTGCTGTGAAATTTGGCCCACATTTTCACCCCAGAGAATGAATTGTAAGACACTTAGGTGATCCCCTGACTTTTCATCGAGCGCCATCATCAGGTCAAAACGTCAAAAAGTGTTCATTGTGACTAAATTCCAGTTCAACTAATAACATTCCCATCAACTTCAGCTATACTTGGTGTTCAGTGCTAATTAACAAATGTTAGCATGCTAGCACATTAACATTACCAGCTAATCTTAGCATAACAGTGACATTATTGTTAGCATGTTAGTATGCTGATGTTATCATTTAGCTCAAAGCACAGCTGCGCTTAAGTACATCCCCAGAGCTGCTAGCATGGCTGTAGACTTAGGCAGATTTAGGCACTATAGGCAGAGTTTCAATGTTATGATCAACCGCGTTGACATTTACACAAGGAAACTTTGTCTTATCTTCTGAATCCTTTCTAAAATCTAATTAGTTAAGAAGACGCAACTTTGTTTTGTGGTTCCCTCTTTTGTTGCCACGACGACAGGGATTACCCATAATAGCAGCTGGGAAAACTATTTGAGAGAAAGAGAGAAGCCCTTTTCTGCTCCCACTGTGTAGATCTTTAGGGAGTGTGTCAGAGGGCCAGACCAGTGGAAAACTTTGCTCAATTTAACAAGCACACACACACACGAAAAGCTCCTCCCTCAGTTACAATTGTCCTGTGCACTACGGAAACTTTTACTAGGTAAAGCTTATGGACAGGGAAAAAATATCATGATATATAAATTATAAAAAGACTAATACACTTTCATGTGCTGTATTGTATTTACCAAAGGTGACTTTGATCGCAGTAATTAGTGATGTAGAGACAACATTCTCTGTGGTTGGCCTAAATTGGTCCCATGTGTGATTCTTTTTTGGAAGTAGCAGCCTTGAGCTGTTCTGGAGCAACTTAGAAACATTTAGCATGACAGCGCCTCTTCCTCACATAGTATTCAAGCAGTTCATACATGCAGTATGTCCTGCAATTATACTGCTACAATGTAGTTTGGCAACTAACGACCACATAAAGTATTCTCCTTTAAGACACACAAATCCCAGAGAGAGAGCGCGAGAGAGAGAAGACAAACAGCAATTCATCTGTCCATTGTTGCCCAATCAGAACCAGTCATCCCACGCAGCAAGTCTCAGCATGGCAAGCAGGGTGTGAGGGGGTAGACACAGCCAGCACTGGAATATTATGAAAACTTATATACTGTGTTAAGTGTTAATAATAAAACGTCCTAACTAGTGAGTGGTGGTAGCCTTTGGCATGTGCAAACTATGCAACTATTTTTCAGTCGTGGTACTTTAGAAGCTCTTCAGATTGAGACTAGCTTACTAACAGCTCATGCTACCTGGATTGTAACTTTAAGAAACTAACATCCAAGCAACTGAAAATGACAAAGATGCACACACACCTCAGTTACTGTTGGCTAACCTGCTGTTTGAATAAACAGAATTATTTCTCAGACTCTTGGTTCAGACAAGAAGTTTAAGCTGTGATTCAGTAAGGTGAGGCACATAGCTTCTCTTTCACCACCGTCTGTTACACAAATTATAAAGCCAAAGCTAACAGGGAGCTCAGGCGCTGTGTTGCACTTACTTATCTTTCCCAATGGTTTCATAGTCTTTCACAATCACGTCTATGTAGGAGCTAGAGTCCAGCCCAGTGCCCTTCAGATCAAACTCAAGCACCTGCAAGACAGGATGAGGGACACACAGTCCATCAGATATGGTACCTTCAGCTACTGTTATGTCCTGAAGAAGCAACATCTTATCTGAGAGCAGAGCCTTTAACTGAATATAGCCTGAGCAAATAATGATTTGGCAACTCAGCAAGAACAATCCAAAACATTCACATCCAACTCCTGGATTTATCTATCATATAATCTATTGGCATGGTCAATCCCTACTGTGACAGTCACATGATGATTGCCACAGTATATTTACCATGTGATATCATGTATTTAAAGTGAGGACATCTTCTAAATAACATCAAAGTAAATGAGTGAACCAGCGATATCTGCATGTTTGACCGTATGTGTGTGTTTGTGTGTGTAAGGGATTTACCTCATTCCAAACAGGATTCAACTCATTGCCAATCGTTTTTGTTTTCTTCTTCTCATCTGAAAGGGAAATGATTTTTTGTGAATATTAATTGAAAAATGTTTGCAGTTTCTCTTTGCCACTTCCTGTGGTAATATTGTGGCACATGATTTCACAAGATAACACACATAGGTTAACCGACCTAAGAATACACCTAAAATATTTTACCCATTTGTTTTTCTGTCAAAGTGATTGCTGGATCTGAATTTTTATCTAAACATGCGTCATGATGTTGGTGTCAGTGGGCTCAAATTTCTGCCTTCACCAGTAAGGGGGGGGGGATCTGTCACACCTGCAGGTGATGATGATGACATGTGTAAAAGGAAAACAGCTGGGAGCAACTAGGGCTGATTGCCAGGATCATTTCCTCTTCAGGGGGAAATGCCATTCTGTGTCTGATACAGAACTGTGTCTGATTTAATTTCAATTCAGTGACTGAAGGCTAATTTGCCTTCACCATGGTCTTCTGAGCTCATGTACATACTACAGGTCCTAACACAGTCCCCACCCAGCTTAGCATCTGGAAATGCTCCGACATGTTGGGACAGTCTTCAAAGGTGCAATGCAATTTAAGCTGATGAGGTTTTTAAATATACTGCAGTTAGGAGCTACACTCATACTTAAGCCTAAACTTTCTTAATTCTAAATGGTGCATTGTGCTTCCAGTTAATGCACAAGTACAAGAGTAGCACTAGTGTATGTTAGTTGATCTATTGTATGGGCTACCATAAAAAAAAATACTATTAAGTCATACTAGAAAAAAGTATAATCAAGAGTTACAATTTAGTTCCAAGACACTTTATTTCTTTAACACCAAATTTTAGGCTGCAAGTTTTTTCTGCCCGCAAACTATGATACAATACATTATAAAACTTTTAAAATAAGACTTACCTTTATAGACCACAGCGGTGAATGGATCAGGATTTCCAAGTTTCTTTTTAGGCAGACCTTTAGCCGACTCTACTACAACCCGCAACATGGCAACAAACAGGTTAAAATCAACAAGGCTGAATCAGTAAAGCTGAGGAATCAAATGAAAAACAGTCTTCACAGGACTCTCGTGTCTTGGCATCCTCACTGCCCCATCACTGAAGCGCGCAGGGCAGGGCCGAGGAAGTATAAACTATTTCTCGGTCCCGTCGGGGAGAAAGAGGGAAATGAGGGCGGGTCACGGGAGTGTAATTACTACTCTGAGTGGAGGCTTGTGAGCTGCTGCTGCTGCCATCGTGTGAGTAGCTCGGTAAGTGACCATGGCTCTACACACACTACAGTGCTGACAGGAGAAGAGCTCACTAGATAAATGCATGTTTTGCAAGTGAGCAGATTTTATTAATTAGGCTATTACCTAAATACAAGTGACGACTGACGAGTAGGCCTAATAATAATAACCGCGATTCTCAATTGACTAAATCCAGAATAATAAATTTTTTTATTTATGTGGTCTAATTATAGGCTATGTATAATTAGTGTATATAGTTATGTATTTATTAATATAAATATTGTAACAATAAGAGATTGTTATTGTGTTTAGTGTGTGTAAATGTCGTCAGATATTTGCTATATATTAACTGCAAATCTACCAATTGAGACGTGCCTCTTCATGTTTGAGACCTAATCAAATATATTTCTGTGGCGCTACTTAGCGGCCGTTACGGGTAATAACATGAACTTTTGACAATCAACGCTGGGGCCAGTCAAGGGGCCATCCCAGACTAACTAACCTTATCACTGTTCCTAGGCTCTATGTAAAACATTTCTGCATAGCATAGACACATTTAAACCTGTAGTAAAGATAGGCCTGCCCACACAATATACATGTAGTGTGTGCTGGAATATGAGCTTATATGCCTTATAGGCATGGAAGTTGAGCTGACCTGAAGTTTCATGAATGTTATACATGTGGTGGCATAAACTAAAAAAGGTCTCTTTTGCTTACCTCAATCTTTTGTTTTATTTCAACTGTCTGTGTTGTTAATGATTGATAAAAATGAAATCCACTTTAGCTGGAGTGTGTGTGGGTGGGGTGTTATATTTAAGTAACATTTAAGTGATTAACACATTAATACATAATAATTATCTATCTATCTAATAATATAATTACTTACTAGTACTATTATATTTTACTCATATATTTTAATGCTAATATTTTTGTACTCTTACTAGTAAAATTAAGACTGCTGGACTTTTACTTGTAACTTGAAACAGAGTATTTCTACATTGTATATTGCTACTTTTACTTAAGTAAAGATCTGAGTACTCCATCACTGTTAGTGCTTCTCAAACCTGCTGTATTTTTTTATACGCAGGTAATGAATATTCTGTTTACACCTGGATGTCCAGGTGACTGAAATGAACTCAGTGGTAGAACAGAAATGTTGCAGTATTTTGGAATCAGGGATATGTGATTTCTCCTGTATAATACATTTCATATCCACTTTTGTTTATCTGCTCAGTAGCGATGTCTTTGTCTGAGATGTTAAATGTCACCTTAAGAGGCCCACTGATGACAGACACTGCTCTAAAATGGCTACATGGCACAGCAGGTAGCCTTTTTGACTGAAACACCATAATAACATCAGAGAACTAATCAATGTATTGAATTGGGCAAGGAGTCTTTAAACATATTGATTATTATTGCAGGAATAGAACAGAGCCGCTGTTAATGTGCTGTGATTTAGTTTCTGTCATCCATTACTGGCCATTGCATCATAATGTATATCAGATGAATTATGTAGTTATTGAGCCAGTTATATTATAAACCACTGGTGTGTAGGTATGTATAGGTCTAAGATTAGACCAGGTGCAAGGGACCACACTCCACTGGGACCTTTTGGGTACCTTCATTAAACATAGTGGGAGGCCACTCTGGATAGCTCATGCTCGTTGAAGTGGTAAGCAAAACTGCTGTGGTTGCCTAGCAATAATTAAACTGCATTAGTTGTAGAAGTCTGTGAGGCCGTAACAATATAAAGTGTCATTGCTTTAACTCTTTTTCACATTAGAATATATGTGTACTGGACATAGGCTCATTTGAAATGAAATATCAAGGATTTCTACATAGTCATGATGATGTTAGAACAGCTGAACTGACCTTGTGCAAAAGTTGCCTATCTGAACTCTCCTGGGTCCTGAGGTCCTCTGTAAATGATTAATCCACTGTGGGCTTGTCTGTGGGGTTTGTGGCTCTGTTACCCACAGCGGAGTTACAGTTATTTTGTAACACGGTCTTCTCATCAGTGATGTGCTGACTCTCCACCTCTGGGAGCAGTCAAACGCTCATGACGGATGGCTTATTGATCCGTGGTCCTGGACATTCCTTCCCTGGCTGGAGATAAAATACTTTGTTTGACCAAATCAGGACTGCCTGAAAAGACAGAGGAAGGGGTGGAAACTTGTGGTTGCTGTGTCTTTGTTTGTCACCAGGATCTGGAACTTAAGAACTTGAAACACTGACCAACCTGGATCACAAATTCAAGAGAAAAAGATGGAGCAGTATCTCGTGTGTGGATTATTTTAAACTGTGAGGCTCAGGTTACCAATATGGATAACTTAAGAAACAACAAAAATCCATGGGTGCAATATGAGAAAGAAGTGCCACACAGCAGGTTTTGGTAAGTGTTTATTTAGCTTATCTTATTTATTTGATCTTGATAAATATGATGGATCATTGTTAATTGTGTGTTAAGTGTGTATGACATGTTACTGAATTTATAAGCTTTGTAGATTTTGCATGTGCATTTGTAGGCTACCTCATAATACTCCTCCATAATATTCATCATACAATTGCTGTACGTGATACTAGTAATACATAATAATTCATAAACACATGCACAAAGCATGAAGTTCACCAATACCACTAGATGCCAGGCCATGGCTTCTTACATTTTATGGCTTCAAATCCCCTCCTGTCAAATAAAACATTTCCCTCTGAGTGATGATGATTTCAATCTTCATCCTTCTGTCCTTTATCTGTCCGTTTGCATCTCTCTGGTTCAGATTCACATATTGTCTCCACTCAGACACTGACAAGGATTTCCTCCGTCCCTCCTACGCAGCTTCACCAACTCCTTCACATACAACAGCCTTTTACACTCTCTTTTTCAATGCACTTTTATTACTTAATTATTTTACGCTTCCATTAACGCTGGTTGATTGTGAGAAATGTATATGATGTAAACGACCACTCAAGCATGTCCCGATGGAAAAGGAGAAAAGAGCTCACAATGCTGAGACATGTGACTTATTGTTCCAGCTTGTGGTCTCCCTGAGCAACCGGGCCACAGCCGCTGGTGGTGAGGAACACTTTCAAACACATCCCCCAAACCTAAGTTATTCCCCCATCCCCGTTTGCAGCGTTTACCGAGTGCACACATTAAGACCCATCGTTCAATGTGTATATATATATATATATATATATCTATATTTACATTGCTCAGTGTGTGTCATAGATGGATCATATAAGGCTAAACTGTTTTTGGGCTCTGCAGTGTGTTGTCCCAGGGCTGCCACATGGGAGCACTGCGTTCATTCTGCTGCAAGCCAGATGTCTGTGACTGGGTGGAATTAATAAAGTGTCAAAACTCACTAACATGATGCTAAGACACCAAATTGACCCTGATTGATCAAGGGCTTCAGTTACCTTCAGTCCTACCTATGACCACTGCTGTGTGGTCCCCTCTGCAGTGATCCAGCCTGGGGAGTCAGTCCTGCTGAAAAACTGAGCCCAGAGCACCTGCAGCTCCTGAGAAATGCATTCACCTGTCCTAAAGCTGGAGCACAAATATGTGAAGACCGGCCAAACAGAAGGAGTGGAAGGAACAGAGGAGGAAACAAAGAGCGTGGAATGATATTTGAAGAGTTTCAGGAGGTTCTGAGGTCTGTGATTGGTCCAGATATTGAGGACACATGGGTTGAGAGATTCTTCAGTGAGGTAAGGAGAAATAAAGAGGTGGCTTTGTGGTAGTACTAACAAAAAAAGAAAAGCTGTATTGTACTGCCATTATACAGTACAATACAGCACATAAACTCACTGTGCCATCAAAAATGTGTTGATGGATGATGATGTAGGGCCACTGAAAGTCTTAACGTTCCATGTCCAGGTAGATATCACTTGTACCGGGCAGGTGAAATGGCAGCAGCTTTGTTCCTTCCTGCTTTTGGAGTACACTGAGAGAGAGCGTGCCTCCATCCCCAGAGCAGCCCTCCTGGACTCGCAGCCACAGATCAGACACTGCTCTCACAATAAGGTAGAAATCCCCCGGACTAAATCTGGTCACTTAATAAGGAATTGAATCTTTGTAGGATCCTTCAATTACACCCAAAGGCCTAATGGGGGTGCCAAAATGATTAAAATTCGTGTAGAGACAAGTATAGACCTCACAGACAAGTTTTGAGGAGAGACAGATGTACACTTTGTGTCTAACTGCAGATAGAAAGTAGCTAATAGATAGTAACTAAATCCCAGTGTCTTTTCTATTTGAATGAAATTAGCTAATGTTTTATTGTGCTGGGAACCTCACAAATAATAAGACCTAATTCTTACACTAAGCATAACCGCACCAAACCTTTAATGTTTGGGTCACTCATAATGACAAACCATAGCGAGTAGTCTGTAGAGTATTATCACTGCAGCTCTACAGAGCGCTCATTTTATTAAATTTATTGCAGTGTCCTAGACAAAGGTTACTCTCTTGTATATTTCTTTCTAAAAGTAACTATTTCAGTCCTCTGGTAAACTTTTTTATTAATTGTACATTCCTCTGCAGCGGGGGCCAACAGTGCGCCTGGTTGCTGTTTCCCATCCTCCTCCACTCCGCTATATTAGTGTCAGTAAAGGGGGTCAGATCTCTGTCTGGAACAGCAGCCTACACATCCTCAAAGGTCTAGAGGTGAGTCACATCACTGTACTACTTTTACATCCACCTGGAAGTACAACACTCACACTTTTTTATATTTAATCCTGTTTGATCCAGCTGACTGGAGACCCAACAGAGGAAGTGGCCTACACGAGGAGATTCAGAGGTTGGACCACTGACGCCGTCTATATGGGCAACGTCCACAAGGTTGCCATAGCAACGGACTGCAGGGACTTGCACTTTGTCAATGTCTCCACAGCCAGTGTATTTGAGGACGTACATGTTTTTGGTATACTTGATTGCTAACGTGTTACTACGTTGTACTAAACTGAGCTGGTCACTAAAAAAAGCATTTACTGTTCAAAGATCTAACTTTTAAAACTATTTCTTTCATCTTTGCTCCAAGGGTTTCGTAGTGTTCCAACTGCTCTTTGTTATTGGCATGATGTTCAGGTAGGACTTTGAGATGTTCTTTTCAGCAGGACAATAAATAGAAAACAATCAATTGAAAACAATAAATTCATCACTTTAGTCACATGTTTTTTTCGCTCCAAGTGTCCAGAGCGACCCTCCCTGCTGCTGCTGGGGGATGAGAAAGGAGGAGTCCACCTCATGTGGTTCCTGAACCCATCTAAAGGTCTTTTCAAGAATCCACCTAAGAAAGAGAACGGCCCACAGAGGATCTTTTTCCCAGTAAGCTTGGTCTATTAAATTACTGAGCTCAATCTCTGTTTTTTGCAGAGAACTGTGTCATGCAGCAATTCCAAGCACTTGCTGATAACACTCCAATTTTATAAACAATACTTAACCACTCATTGTTATCCATCATGACCCAACAGGACCTTGGTGAACACAGCAACATGGTCTCCTACCATCACGTCCCCAACATCCACCAGCAACCAATCAACAGAGTGATGTTTGAGCCCAGCACCAACATCATCATGACATCATCAGAAAGTGATACCACCTCTGTGGTCTTCATGAATGTAACACTGAAGCAGGAGCCTTATATTTGGAAATTTAAGCAGGTAACTGACTGCACAGTGTGGTTTTGCCTGATCTGATGTTGAATAGAAGGTTATGTATGTATTCTCATTTGTGAACATAACTGTGGCCTCACACCTCTGCACATTATTGTAGTCAGTGTAGTCAGTTAGTCATTATTATATAGTTTGTTTTATGCATCAGAATTATATTTCTAGACATTTATTCCTCTTTAAACAGTAGTATAAGAAAATAAAACAGAAAACAGCAAGATAAAGATTTTTGTCGAGGTCAGATCAGACACATGTCGGTCACAGTACTCTGGTCTGGATGACACTGACCTAACTAGGTGGATCAAAGTTCAAAATTCAACTGTAGTTGTAGGAAAATGTCCCTACGTGGCAAATGCTATATTGCATAACGCATTCAGTGAATTATCCCAACCCAGCTTTATCTAGAAAAACTAATATGAGTTGTGAGTCGAGTTACTATTTCTAAAGTGGACTCCCGCCCAGCATGCAGAGGCAGACAGTGCCACTGACTGCGGGAAAAAGAAGTAATGCTGATGCACAAAACAGTATTAAACTGGGTGGGGATGCTTCCTGTTATTCACAACGGGCACACTAATTTTATACTGCAATCAACTGTCTGGACAGTTTTAACAATGAAGCCATAAACTCCTCAGTCCAAACAAATGGAACCAGCTAAGTGTATCTGTGTTAACAGAAGTAGGCATGCTTTATTTAAAAAAAAACAAACACCAGTTCATGTGCATTCTCGACCACACAGAGCAGCTTATTCTGTATACCATCTGGGTCTTTTTGTCTCATTTCAGGGAGCTAAATGTTTTGACTACAACGCATCTCTGCAGTTGATGGTCACAGGAGGTTGTGACCGAGCCGTCAGACTGTGGACTCGATTTGTGACCACACGTCCTGTAACTACACTGCTGGGTCACCGTACCACTGTATTGGATGTTGCAATCTACCAACCTGCTGGGCAGATATTCAGCTACTCAAGAGATGCTGTGAGTCATTAAAGATGAAGTAATGAAACAGAGAACTGGCCTGACAATGGGTCTGAATAGAGCTAAATATATATATTAAATATATACTGCTTGTTCATTTTCTGGTTAATTAATTGATGTCTGTCCTTTGTCAGGAGCTGAGGGTTTGGGACATTTCCAGCCATCATTGTCTGAAAACCATCGGCCTGCACTTCCCCTGCCAGCAGCCAGGTCGAATCCCAGAACACGGCAACTTCCCCTTCCTGTTGCTGAGCCCTCATCTTCCTGAGCAGACACAGTCTCATTTAGTAGTGGGATGCAAAGATTACCTGGCACTGCTCAATCTGGCTGAAGGGAAAAGAGGAGGGGGCGGTTGGTTGACCGATGAAGGAAGGGAAACTGGACCAGAAATTCAAAGTAGTCCTGCTCTCTCCTGCGCTCTGTATAACTCCACTTTGAGACAGGTGGTGACTGGACATACCGACTCGTCTGTGTCTCTGTGGGACGTAGAGACCGGGAGAAGGCGGCTTCAGATCTTAAATGCTCATGGAGAAGATGAACTCACCTGCATGGCGCTAGACTCCTCCCACAGAAGACTAATCACTGGGGCTCGCAATGGCACTATTAAGGTTTAATAACACATCTTCTCAGTTTGTACAAAAATACTGTGAATATACTTTGATTTGATGTACATGTTTATTTCACATGTATGGGTTACTTAAAGAGTTTATTCATGAGAAGTTTGTCGCCCAAGCAGGTGTGGAACTTACTAAACGGCCTTAACCTGCACAAACTCGAGCCTGTGACCAACTCTGACGTCACAGGGTTGACCTGTCTCCCTGACAACCAGCTGATGGCTGTAGGGTGGAGCCAGCGGATAGCTCAGTATGACATTGCGGCTGCTAAGGTAAAATTAAAGGTGCTTGAAATTTATAATCAACAGTTGTTTTGCATACAGTGGCTGGCTGCCTCTGTCTAGCATCAGTATAGTCAAAGTCCTTATAGGCAAGTCATGCCACTCGGCTGCCATGTTGGCAACGTCTCTGGACACCTATTTCGGACTAACAAGACCAGGCTCCTATCTGAATGAATGAGGAGAGAGCCAGAACTGCAGTTTCACTGGTCACCGGGACATAAAAACTACATGAATAGAATCAGCAGTAAAATCTGATAAAAATCTCTGAAAAAGTTTGATGACTTTGCCCCAAAATAAGGTTTAAAAAGCGTTTTTCCCAACCGGTTGTACTTCTACTACGCATGCGTCACTACTACCACATATTTGCTACAATGTCGTCTCTGTTTAGTGCAGAGTCAGTAGACAAGGCAAGAGGCTTGGATTGCGCATGCACTTCACAGCCACGGGATTTTGCGAGAAAATCCGACCCGGAGTCTTCACATAGGAACAGGGATAGACTACCGGCCTTTAGAGGTAACAGAAAAAAACTGGCAAGTGGATCTTTTTTATGTGAGCTTACAACCCCTTTACTCACAGACAATAAAAAGTGATTTGTTTCATTGAAAAAAAAACATATGGCCCCTTTAACAGTGATGTTACAGCGTCCTGGAGTACACCTGTAAATCACTGCAAAAAAGTGAAGAATTAAACCGCTAGAGTGCAGCAAAAAAAAAAAAAGATTTCCAGGAGGTATGAAGTTACTCCTTACCTTTAATATTTTGGTTACAACTGATACAACAAAATTATAATTAAACCTGGAATTCAGTTCATTATTTTAAATACAAGAGATAGAACATTAAAGGTACTATGTGAAGTTCATTTTGTAAACAAAAGTATGTTTACTTTCACCGTTTCACAATAAAATGCCATCCTTAAAACATAATACAAAAAAGTAAAGCCAAATTTTAGATTGAATTTGAATCTTGCATTGTCTATGTATATTGCTTGCTAGCAGTCTTTTTCTACCTTGCTTTTTTTGGCGTGTTGCTGCACTTTTTGGCAGATGACCAGAATCCACTCTGTGGAATAACATGAAACCATCAGCAGCACTGTGCGTCATGGGGACTCACTTATAAAGACATTGCTCCATAGAGCTACTAGTGGTCAAAACCTCCACATGGCACCTTCAAACCTTCAATGTAGTGCGGGGAACATCCAGTGGGATCTGGACATGGAAAACAACACAGATGAAACAAAAATATAAATGTAGGATGTTCTTGCCTTTTTTTGTGCAGGTCTGGTCGGTATTTTGGAAGAAAATGCTCTTCAGGGCAGGAAGTAATTTGTCATGTTTCTATCAGTAATAGCCATTTGTTTGGAAAAATAGAAGGAAAAGCAGTGTAGTTAGTTTGAGCATCGACAGCAATCATTACTTGATGGACAACAATAAAGCATTACCTATTGAAACAGAAAATCACAGAATTAAATAAATTACAAAAGCATTTGATTGCCAGTAAATGTGCAGCACAAATATTTATTAATGACCAAAAGCCAAGCGGTTTTAGCCTTCGCACTTTGCTCGTCCACAAGTTCTTCCCCAGATGTTGAATGCTGAATGATGAGTCCCACACAAACATTTGTCACCATAGTGACTAATCTGATACAGACTTAAAACGCTGTGTTTTTCTTAGGAATGCTGACAACAGTTTGAGCTTAAGAAGACGTTTAGCCTTCAATACTAGCACAAAACATATCCAAAAAATACATGGTTAAATCTGTGATATCTTTAAATGAGACCTCTTATGTCCATTAATTGCAAGCAAAATATAATGTCTACAGCTTCTCAAAGCATAAAAAACTTCACCACATCCACCTACACATTTATACATGCTGACACTCAGGTCTCAAAAAATTACTATTACCAGTGCCAGTATAAACACCAGTATGAAGTGCGATGTGAGGCAAAGGTCTGGGTGTGCATATTTTCACACCTCAAATTGCGGTCGGATTCATCTCTTCAAGACTACAGTAGTAACATTCAGTATTCACGCCTACCCAGCAAATTCTCAATCCTATTTTTCTGACCATATGTTTCTCATTGTAAAGCCCCCTGCTAACACAGTAGGCTTTGCCATTGCCTTAAGGCTGAGGAAAAAAATATCCGAGGACTGTTGTGTAGGAGTAAATAATATCAGCAAATGATGTAAACTACATTTAGACATGCACCTAATGAGATCTAAGGCATCTGTGCCACGCAAGACATCTGCTGCAGTTTTTCCCTAACGTCCACCATGCTGAGCTTCCAGGTAATCCAGTTTTAAAAGGCTGACCAAAACATCGTAGCCCAGAGGTGTAAACAAAATCAGTAAACCTGAGAAGTAAATAGAGCTGCTTTCCACAAGGCAACACAAACAATTACATGTGATCTTCAGACCATTTGTAAACTGTCACACAGTGATGTGGGAAGTGATGTGAAAATAGTTTCACAACTTCAGCCAACAAACTCATGCACACAGTGGAGCCTGAAGACAACATGGTACTTTGTGTTTTCTGGAAAATCTTTGCTATTTTAGCACAAAACCACTAAAACTGGTGATTTTAAATTTGAAACTGCATACCAAGTGCACTGCATTTTTATAATAAATACCACAAAAAAAAGCTTTGATGTAATTTATATTTAAATACTATACACATAGGATTTGTATGTAAGAGCAGACATGTCGTGGAAGTCCAACGGTGTTCACAAGTCAGACATCCTGGCTGTGTGTCAGTGCTCCACTCTGGGGGTCATTGCCACGGGGAGCCATGATGGAGAGGTCATTATCTGGAGGCTGGAGACGAAAGGAGCCGTGCTCCACCTACAGAGACTGACACGGAGAGGGTGAGAAAACGCAGCCATGTGCAAAGCCGACCTGTTCCTGTCCAGAGTACTGCATCCTTAGTGGGTGTATTCACTGTTATTTGTTTGTTTTCTTCTGCTTGTGTGCATCTAGAGTGGTGCCCCCTGTGGACAGCCTCTTGTTCCTGCAGCATCGGGCAGGTGACAGAAAGTTGAAAAACAGAGGCGTCTTGGTCTCATCGCAGGCTGGCTGTCTCTGCTTTTGGAGCATCACTGGACAGACACAAACTTATGGTGAGTGGGAGAGGGAGAGGTCGGATGGATGCAGGGAGTATCATTCAGAATAAATGAATCAAAAATAAAAAGACAGGAATTTAACATAGAACTTTCACACTATGAGGGTGGCAGAAGCACCAAACTGTGCAAGCAGTTGACAAGCAGCTGTCAGATTTAATGATTCTCCCTTAAGATGGATTTACAAGCAGGCAAAGCAGTGACAGTTCGGCTGAACTGTCGACTTGGCCTCTAGCCTGTACCATTCCTGGCAGCCCACAGCTATGTCTCTTTCCAGATCCCATCTGTGTTTAGTGGTGTGGGATTCAATCACTGTGACCGCTGCATATGTGTGCGAGCATGCATGGGTGTATGACAGTGTACATTTGTGTGTGTGTGTGTGTGTGTGTGTGTGTGTGTGTGTGTGTATAAGTCTATGTGTCCATGCATTTTTCTAGCATAAAGGAATTTGAGAGTGTGACATAAAGCATTAAATGATTGCAATTTGTCTCGGAAATACATTTGTCATTTAAGTCAAGACAGTATTCTTAAAAATGGCACTAAATGTGACTGTAAATAGATTTCCTCGCACACAATTTTCACTGAAACAGTCATTCTCCCTGCAGACCTTCAGGAACCCAAACCTGCAGGAGACTATTGTTAAAATCATGATCCATCTAGATTTTTTAAGATTTTTTTTGCATAAGAATAGTTCCTTTTTTCCTATTCATTCCAGGACAGTTCTATGCTCCAGAGCAGCC
This sequence comes from Micropterus salmoides, assembly GCF_014851395.1. Classification (NCBI taxonomy): domain Eukaryota; kingdom Metazoa; phylum Chordata; class Actinopteri; order Centrarchiformes; family Centrarchidae; genus Micropterus; species Micropterus salmoides. The sequence goes on along the minus strand of NW_024041262.1, from coordinate 10,728,336 downwards.
AGGTGAGCGTGTGATCAGCCTGAGCTCAGATCGGCTTAAAAACACCATCCTCGTGTCTGGAGACACAACGGGCTGGCTTCAGATCTGGGACATCTGTCACTTTGCACTGGACATCCAACACGAGGTGAGAAGGATATGTCTTTGTGTGTGTGAGCTGGTGTGAATGTATATCCCCATATACCTGATGTGTTCTCCATCTACACAGCCAGTTTGTGAGCGGCCTCCTCTGCTGCAGTGTTGGAAGGCTCATAAGGGAGCGTTAGTGAGTGTGGAAGTCCTCGAGGTGGTTGACAGATTGTTCATCCTCACAGCCTCAGCTGACGGCTCTGCTGGTCTGTGGACTGTAGACGGAGATCTCGTGGGTTCTTTCGGGCAGGAAGTATTGTGGAATAATACTGACCCAGCTACTTACCAGTGGTGAGGTTCATGAGCTCGTCTGTTGCACATTTCAAATGTAAAATAATAGGAAAAATGAAAAACAGTCACAGAGGCCGCTTAGAAATGGCAGCGCCTCCATGACAAAATTATATTTAAACACATGAAACTAAATTTCATTTGTAGGGAAACAAAAAAATGCCAAAATCTGAACAAAGACATATTTTCTTATTGCATTGGAGGCCACAAATACTAAAAATGACTGCACACAAGCTGCCCCTGACGCATATTGGATTATACAGTCCAAATTTTGAGGATGATGTGTGTAAACATGGCAGCCTTTTTGGGATTATATATGAAGCCTGGATAGTTTGTGCCAAATCTAATATAGACAATGTGCAGAGGAATACGTCATGGGTGAGTGCTTTCTCCAAAAGAAACTTCCCTCCATGTTTCCACAGAAGTTCGAGTCTTTAATAGAAACTTCAGTTTGGTTAAAGGTCATAAACTCTGGCTTGGCCCAGGCCTTTGCTGTGTGCTTGACTGTATTTTGGTCACATGTTTGGTAACATGGACCATAAATGAGCGAACACTCCTAATTTAAGAGGGTGAAAAACGGCAGTGAAGTGAAACACAGAGTCAGCATATCCAGAGACACATAAATATGAAGCTCACTGAGGAACCAAACCATTACATAGTTTAACTTAATGGTTAAGGGTTAAGGAAAAGTTCAGTAATTTATATTATTTGCATCAATTTCTCACTCTGTCACTGCATCTGTGGTTTCTGATTGGTCAACCACCCACAGAGCGCTACAGAATGTTTCAACGTCTTTGCTGCAGCACTCCCATAAGTGTTGTATAATTCAGATTTTTTTAGGGATGGCAATGTCAGATGTTCAGCTCATCTCTCCTCGTTTGTAGTCCAGGAGTTTCTCTTTCATTCCTGTGACGTCACAGGGATGAAAACAAAATACGCCTCATAACACTCGCCAAGCAGCTAGTCGGACATGCCCTCAAAAACTGCTTCTGATTGGCTAGTAGTCCTTAACTAGGAACTGCGCATGTGCAACTCCCAACAAAGATCATTTATAGACAAGATGATTCACTCCATAGCTAAAAAGAAGCATTCACACACAGGATGAAAAGAGGAGCTGTAACAATGTGCAGTATGACAAAAAATATTTTTGAAAATTAAACCCTGTAAACCTGTTCTGGTGCAACCCCTAAATAAGATTTTGAATCTGAAAATGAGCATAATACCACCTCTGTAAAACCGATTAAATACACACCAAATATAATTAATGAGAAAAAAAACTGTTACTTCAAGAGTTTTTTGTGTTTTTTAAATTGACCTATGGGTACAATTGTGTCTTAATGTGTGTAAACTTTTCCAAGTGTGTGCAGCACAAAAATTAAAAACACTTTTCCCAAATTTAGTGTTTGCATGTGGGATTATTAGCCAATCACTTGGACGAGACTATCGGACCAGTATAATGAGGAAGTGAAAAAAGATGGCAAGTTGTCATTTAGGGCTTTAAAAATAAATAAAAACCAATGCCTGTATCGTGTCACTATTAGAGATGCCCACTCAGTGATGAGTAGAATAACTGTCACCGTAATAAATCTTGGGGTGGAGTGACAAAGGCAAATGTGTGTCTATAGATAATGTCACTGTAATCCAGGACAGGCAAGAAGACGAGCATAGAAAAATTTGTTCTGTTTCTGTACAAATATTTCAGTTTTTTGTCTTATCTTGGTGCAAAACTAATGACATTCCCATTAGCCTCCACTGTACTTTGTGCTTAGTGTTAATTAGCAAATGTTACATGCTACCAAGCTAAAATAAGGCGTTGAGAATGCTAAACATTATACTTACCACTTACTTACACCACTATATTGGCATTGTCATTGTAAGCATGTTAGCATGGCTGTAGACTTGTTTTGGCCATACATTGCCCAATTTATAACCATATGGTAAATACTGTTACTAAAACACTATACAGGTTTTAATAATCCTTAAACAAGTGTAAATATCCCAAATAAGTTGTCTTCAACACACATTCACTCTTTGTAGTCTCTTTTACATAACTAATCAGTCTGTGGGCTCTTAGCTTGCACATTCATGAAGTTGAGCTCTTGCATATTGAAATCATAATAAGTTACTTTTAACCAAATTTAACCTATTGACCAGTCCTAAAATGCACAAAAACACACATGCACACACACACACTCTCTATCTCTCTCACTCACTCACACACACACACACACACACACACACACACACACACACACACACACACACACACACACACACACAGTACTCAAGTGCAGGCCAGCTACACCACAGAAATGGAGAACAGCAACAGCTCTGGTTTAAATCAGATCTAACAACAAACACTCACACAGATATCAGACTCTGGGACAAAATACCATCCAACAGAGATCATTAATCTAAGTCCTGATTAGTTCAGTCACATGAACCAAAATTGTGAAACCTGTCTCATCTAAAGTAAACAGCATTGTGTTTGCACAAGTGGATTCCCTTCAGCAAAAGCGATATCTTTTGCTTCTGACATCCGTAGGGAGAAAAAAATGAAACTGACACAAGACGCAGATGAGAGGACTGAAAGTGACGAAATGGGGCTCAGCAAGGTCAAAAGTCAAGCACCTGACCCCATCAACAGGGGTCAAACTTCACAGGAAGAATGTTTTGAAGGTAAACATTTAGTGCAAACAGGTGTTTTGAGGTGCTCCACACACAGACACACACACATGGCCTCTCACTGACCCAGGCCATCTCCAGTCTCCAGTCACATTTGGCTGTGCTCTGGGAATGTCCATTCCAGTAATTACCACTTTCATCAGAATCCTACACATGTGTGTGGATGTGTGTGTAGCTGCTGCTGCAGATACTGGAAGGAGACTAGACGTCCAGTTCAGGTTAGCCTTCCAAGCTAATTAAACCTGATACTCTGATTAAATCATGTCCAATTTCACCACGTTATGAAGAAAAGAGTCAGAGCATTCTTCACATTCTCTTCCTCTGAAGTCTGGATCTCGGCTCAGGAACATTTGGGCAATGTTCTGCTCCAGAGACGCAATCCAGATAAAAAAAAAAAATGTAACGTGCACAAATGCTCATGATTTGTGTGTCTGTGTGTGTGTGTGTGTGTGTATGTGTGTGTGTATCTGCAGGAAATTTTGTACACTTTCCTTTCACTTTCTGCCCGTTACTCAGGACTTGCCAAAATAAGCGATTAGCTGTGCTTTCTCAGCAACCACACCCAGGCAGACACAGTTATGTACACACACACAAACTAGCTAACGTTGTCTCCTGTCACCCTCTTTAGCTTCATCTACCAGCCCATCAGAGAATGCCCACGAGCGACCACAGCAGCTCATGGTAACCTTGAAAACATACAATCAGCTGCTGATGAGTGTGGACACTTAAACTGCTCTCACACACACACACACACACACACACACACACACACACACACACACACACACACACACACACACGTGATTCTCATCTATCTCATCAATTATCTTCTTCTCTTCCCTCTGTGCACACCTATCCATCCAACCATCATCTGTGCATCTGTTTTGTGTCAGTGTCTGTGTGAGGACCTTTGCCAGACGGTAGTTTCATGTCATGAAAGGAGACATCTGTTCGATGGCATCCGCACCAGCAATCACTGCTGATTGGCTGTGTTCGCCCCATCAGACTTCGGTCCTGAATATCTCATGAATATCTGATCTTGATATTCTGTTGATGCCTAGTGACTGCAATAATAAAAATTCAATTAACTTTTTCATCCTTTTTCATTGCATTTTGTTTAAAAAGACTACCAAAAATGTGCAAATTAATCTAAAAATTATTTCGGGAAATGTGCTTATTTGCTTTACTGCCAACAGTCAGAATAGATACCACTTTCCAGTGTCTGTAGGCTACGGTAAAAATGAAGCTACAGCCAGCAGCCAATTAGCTTAGCTTAGCACAAAGACTGGAAACGGGGAAACAGCTAAATGCAAACATTGTGGAAATTAACTATCAAATTTAAAACTGAACCTGTCACAAGTTGTACTGTTCCTTTAAACTAACATTTTCAATCAGCATGATGGATGTCTCAACGCAAAGCAACAGCATGTGACTTTTGAAAAAGGAAAAGACACACTTCTCCATTTAAATGGTAAGTTAAATTAGTTTGTGGAGGCTAATGTTAGCAAACATTAGACAGATATTGCTGTGACACTGACATTAGCATTTATGACTTTTCGACACCTGCACTACTATAAAGCTAATTTGACATGTTAGCATAAAAATGGTCAGCTCTTTGCTGCTGCAGTGCCTGATTTCCCCATGAACAATCAATAAACTTTATTTGATCAGCTTTCCATCTACAACAGTCATTTTGCCTTGCCGGTGTGCTCTACTGTTCTGGACAGTGCAATTGCATTTTCAGTATAGGCTATTATGCAAATACTAAGCAGGAGTGTTTGTTGTTGTCGGCGGTAGTCTAGCTTTGTTGACATCCAGTAGTAGTGGAGTACTAGTCAGCACACACGGCTATAAAAGGTTCGATCAATTCTGGAGGAATGTGAGGGTGTAGTTCCACATCCTTTGGTCCCAGCACTGTGGCTCCACGTCAGCCTGAAGTGATTGAGGGATAATGAAAGAGGGATAAAAGAAGGACCAGAGGAATTCTGCCACTCTATTTTAGATACATCTGATGGGAAAAACCTGATTTCTTTCATTTGAGTGTTTGCATGCATGTCTTTCCCACTTCCTCCTTTTCTCATTTTGTGTTAACAGCTCCAAATCTTTCTCTTGGTCTCTCCTTCCATTGAGCTTCTCTATCCTCTCTCTGTCTCTGTCTAACTGTGACCTCATCCCTCCATATTGTGGGTTGTGCTGCCACACTGCATTTGTGGCTTAGATATGGAAGAAACTTTCCCTGTAGCTTCCAGTCCTTGTGGACTGACCGCTGAGAGGTCAGAAAGGAAGTTAAAAAGACATCCATCGATTCATCAGACTGCTTTAGAAGTTTGTTGAGAGAAGAATGTCAGAAATGCCTTGATGATGCTGCCCCATAAACTCTGCTCTATATTTATGAAAATAGTTTTCTGAACCTGAGGCTGAAAAGTCTGGTCTTCATTTTCCTCTTTTTTATTCATATTCCTTTTCCAGGAGAAGGCTCCACTGAGGATTTACCCACAATCCCCTGGGTCCGGTGTCAGAGCTTGACTGACAGCAAAAGGCTCAGCTCACAACATCTAGAAGGAAAAGTGAAGCTTCCTACCAGTCCAGTCAGATATAAACAAACAAAGATGCAGACATGAATGCTGTTTTCTGTTTTCCCCTTATTTTATGAAGTTGTCTTGAAACTGTAAACATGAATATGTGTTTAAATATGCCATACTGTACTGGCAATATTTCTACTTTAGAACAGTCTATCATATACACTGCACCGGACTTACACAGCACGATAAAGATACTGAAAACTGTAGGAATTGTTTTCCCCACCTTCTGTCTGTCTTGCATTTAGCATTTTTTCTTATTCTTTTTCATTCATTCCAAACTCTGCCCACATTTCCTGATGTTCGCTCCCTCTCATATTCATCTCTTCTTTAAAGCAATGGTTGTGATATTTTGGGTAATATTGTCACAACCTGGCTCAAGGGCCATGACAAAAGAGGGAATGAGGCAGCATAAATGATCAAAAAGTGATTTATTTAAGAAAATAGCGAACTAAACATAACTATTTAAATGTGCAAAATTTGGTGTGGTGATTGCGCAATGGATAAGACACATGCCTTTGGTGTGAGAGACCCGGGTTCAATTCCCCACTGTGACCCATCTACCATTGTGTCCCTGAGCAAGACACTTAACCCCTAGTTGCTCCAGAGCCGTGCGACCTCTGACATGTATAGCAATTGTAAGTCGCTTTGGATAAAAGCATCAGCTTAATGAATAAATGTAAATGTGTCTGTAAAGTAAATAAACCCAAAGCAAGATGTGGCAGTTGATTTGATCAGGCCATGGTTGACGTCTGGATTGCAGAGAAGAGAATGTAGATTGACCAGGTGGAGCTTTAACGGCACTGGCTCACAGGTCTCAGGTGCACCAGATCACCTCAACAAAACAAAGATGGTTAAGACCAGTGAGATATCACTCCCACAGAGCAGCCCGAACCACACAGGGGCTGTCACAATATGCTTAGAGATAGACGAGAAGATTGATACCAGTCGCAAGTTTGTATGCAAAGTATGAGATACATCAAGCAGTCGTTTAGCTTAGCTTATCTTAGCTTAGCTTAGCGTAAAGACTGGAAATGTGGGAAATGGCTAGCCTGACTCTGTCCAAAGGTTCAAGAAAGGTTATATCTATATGTTTAATCCTTCCAAAAACAGTGGTATACAAATGACAAGCTCTGGGTATTTTATGGAGCCATTGAAGTCCCATAAGATTATATTTTTTATCTTGTGCGCACAAGATTTAAAAAAAATCATCTTATGGGAATATTTACAGCTATGCATGTTCCCCTTGTGTTTGTGAAACACTAGCTTCACATTATTGTTGTAGTTCTTTTATCAGCAGTGTGAAATGTCCTGATGTTTGAGACTTCTGGGTCATTCATACAAACATCTAGACAGACAGACATCTGGGCCATCTCACACATTTATCTCAACGCAACCCACCCTGTACATATCATCACAGCTCTGCTGAATTGCACAAATTGGTGACGTAAGACTCAATGCCCCACTTTTGTTTGTTTTTTTTCTTTCCATATTCCATGTTGCCCTTCTTTGCATGTGCTTGCCCCCTCATCCTTAAAAAAAAAGAAAAGCATATTTTAAGCACTGGTCTGGATGTTTTAGCGGGGGAGTGAGAGAGTGCAGAGCCCTTTCTCGAATAAGTGTCTCAGGAATAAATACAAACAGACACAGTTGGGACATAAAGGGGCAAGTGATCTAGATGTCACTTTTGCCCCTTGGGCATCTGTAAGACATCCCAGCATTACTGAATTGTGTTGTGCTTCTCTCTACTGACGAGCACAGATGATTTGATATGAGGTGATTACATTTTCAACCCAATGCACACTTTCCCTTTATCTTTACCTTTCTTATACATTTCTCAGTGTGTTGTCCCTAAGGATCTACAGGGGGATCTTTAGTTGTGGGATTTTCTGTCTTAAAAGTTCATTATACAGTTGAAAATACAGTTTCAAGAGACCATGCACAAGCAGACTTAAAATGGAAAACTCATTTAGTTGTGACTAAAAGCTGATTTGTTTTATGTCATGTATTTGGGTCAAAAGAACAACAAAAGCGTCTCTTTTTGTTTTTGTAGCTGTGGAAAAAAAACCTTATAGGAGGCAGTCACACACTGTGTGTGTGTGTGTGTGTGTGTGTGTGTGGAGGCAAAACAGAAGCTCATCTACAATTTGGCTAAATGGCAGGTTAAAGCTTCCTTTCACTAATTTCCAACATCAGTGAGGACTTCTCTCAGCCTGTTTTCTCTTCAGAGAGGATAAAACACCCTGGAGAACAACTCCCAGACATAAATGTGTAGTTTTGCCAGACTTCCACACACCAAAACACGCACGCATACACACACAAACAGACGGCAGATGTTCCAAAATACCACAGTAACAGCACAGATGCCGGCTGGGAAATGCCCTGTGAGATCTTCACTGCTTCGGCATGAAGCAGCTTAGGGCTTTTAGAGCCGAAACAGGCAACAAGCTGCAATCGTAATTTACACACTGAATGTTTTCGCAAGGAATCAGGGAGGTCAGTTTTCCCTGTGTGTTTCCTCATTTGAAGTTGTGCAAGAACTTGTATTTATTTCCAGCGCTGCCTCCCCTGAACTTCTCTCTGTAGAACAGCATGACAGGGAGGAAGTGAGGGATTCACGTGTGGGAACTGCAGCAGGCAGGAAAGTGCAGCAGAGAATTTCCGCCTGGAGTCAAACAGAGTGGAGGTCTGTGGAGGAAAAAGGCAGAGAAAGAGAGGAGGGCGGAGAGAGGTGGCAAAGATGACAGAGGGGAAAAGAGGATGAAAGTTTAAGTTTAAGGTATGGCATGATAGGTTTGGGAGGAGGAGAGATTTGTCACCACGCCTTCTTTGGAAAAAAAGGGATGTCAAGGCAAGTCAGGCACTCACACACCCATAACACACTTTTATACAAACACCTGTAAACTTACACTTACACACTCACAATCTTCCTGCTAATCTTTGTCCTTCAGCTTTAACCCTTCGAGTGTATTTGTGTGTGTCTGTGTGTGTGTGTGTGTGTGTTATTTAACACCCTCATTGCACTCATCCACAATCTGCTAACCTTTCATTTAATGTTTGTGTACATACTTGCACACACACACACACACACACACACACACACACACACACACACACACACACACACCTATCTACTTTCTCTCTCTCTCACACACACACACACACACACACACACACACACACACACACACACACACACACACACACACACACACACACATAAGCACACTCTCGCTCTCTCTTGTCAGCATGTCCCTGGAAGCAGCCAAACTGTCGGTTACCGCTGCACACACATGCTCGCTTTCAGCTCGGCTCTCTCTTTAGTCGCGGCCAAGGGAGGAGGAGGGGGAGAAGGAGGAGTAGGAGGAGGATGAGGAGGAAGGGAAAAGAAATAGTGAGGCTGAAAGGAACAGACTGAAACACATAGATAGAGAAGAGAAAGAGAGAGACTTGGACCAACCTCTGGCTGCTTACCTCTCGCCACTGCCTTGGCTGACTGTGTGAGACACTGGATGCAGCCCGACAAGTGATGCCTCACACCCTCTGGAGCAGCACATAGTCAGGACTTTCTTCAGCTTTCTCTATCTATATTTCCCCCTCTGCGTGTTAAAATGATGAGGAGAGACCGTCTTTTCTTGGCCGCGACCCTCACAGCCATCTTCTCCGCTGACCTCTACTTTATCCTCCTGCCAAAGCTGCGGAGCGTGGGGCAAGGATCGGGACACTTTTGCTCATGCGGCCCCAGAAATCTAACCCTTCCCAGGCACGGGGGTCTCGCCACCCCCCAACTCTACAACTGGACTTCGGTGCCGCCCCTGGATGGCACCACATCTGAACCCACAGATGGGGGCTCAAAGCTGGGGAGGCTGTTTGCTCACCCTCTGTACAACATCCAGACTCCGGTGCTGGGGCCGGAGGAGAGGCTGCTGCAGGGGGAGCAGCTGATGGAGTACTACAGGAGGAAGGTGTCACGCTGGGAAAGGTCAGTTACTTGTGTAGTTTTTCAAGATTTTAAAGATCACATTTAGATGTTGCTTATTTTGCCCACAGTGCAGTTGGTTTTGTGATGGCCTGACAACTAACTAAATGGGACCTTTTCACGTGTTACTCAACTTTATTGTGAAAGAAGAGAAAAAGATTTCACTGTGTTGTGAAGCACGTGTAGGGCTTGACTGTGGTAGAGGGGGCAGGGTTCACTGACATTACGGCCAAACCCTCAGCAGATGCACACAAACACACATCCACGCACATAAACACACTTGAACAGCATTTGTTCACAATAACAGACATACACCCACAGACAGACGTCAGATTGTGTAGACACTTCTGTGCGTCATGAAAGCTGGTGGCAGAAAACCCTCACAAACATGTCATTGCGAGCGCTCGCCTCTGCAATGCTCTTTTTAAGGTAAACAGGGATTTAAAGCTGCTAAAGCCCATCATAATCTGTGGGAGCCGTAGCTGTCTTGGCTCACGAGGCTGTCTATCCTGACACAGTGCACTCCCTCTGAGAGATACAGATTTTGGGCTCTTACAGTGGAAAATCAGAAGAAATATGAGCAATGGATCTCCTCTCAGCTGCTTTGAAAAAAAAAGACTAAACAAACACAATGGATAGCCCAAAGCCTTGTTTATATCTTGCAGCCGCATCTTAACACTGCAAACACACATAGAAGAGCTTTTTGACAAGGGCTTCTCAAATGACAACTGGTTTTATTTGCGTGCTTACTTGCATGCTTCCTGGCAAATGTTGCACCACTGAAACACTCTCCATTTCCTCTTTGTTTCTCCTGTTTGATTCAACACTGTGGTCTGTGGTCTGCACTTATCCCTTGTCCTGATTAACCTGATCTGTCACTTCAGCTCGCTGGGCGACTGATGGCTCAGTAGGATGAGCGATGAACAAATCCTATTTATATTCCTTTGCTTTATTATCTCTGGGCTTCATCCAGGCTGTGATGGAGTTTGTTTGGGTTGGTAGATGACTGTCCCACTCAGTGCGGTCAGCGCTGGCGATGTGGGGCCCAATTCACCGGAGATTTTTTGGGGGTCTGGTTCAGGCTTCAAGTACAGCAGAGAGGAGAGGATGCTTTTGGAATTCACATTTGTGTTACAAATGCTTTTAAAAACAATAAAGAGCCCATTAGATAACTAATAAAATTCTATATGTAAATGAAAATTGGGCTACAGGGGGAAATGGGCAAATAAATTTATAAAACAGAGTGTGCGTAATGAATTCAATAAATGTCTGTACTAAACACATTGTAAGACCTGCTGTGAAGAAAACCTGTTGAATGCACTTTACCACACAGATTTCTGGCATCAAGTACCGTTCCAAATCTGTGGTCTTTCCAAAAATAAAATACTGCCTACACAAAATGTTGCAAGAAGTGATTTTAATTTGCCTGCCTGTAATTCCCAAGCAGAGGGTGTTTTTTTTAAAGCTTGCCAATCCAGGTTTTGCAAGAGCCCTGGTCTCTTTCATTCGGCTGCCTCACAGTTGTTTATGTAACATGGCATTCACATCCTCTCTACAGCAAGAAAGTGTGCGATTGCACTTGTACTCTGTCCGGACTGTTTTGTTAAAGTTAACCTCTGTACGGCTTCTCACTCCTCAGACATATGAAACTCTACAGTGAGGCAGCGGCCCTGTCCAACATCACTGTGAACGAACATGAAGTGACCTTTGACCCCGACGCCAGCTGGCTGAAGTTCCACCTGGGAATAAGCCGCTACGCTCTGTACTCCCGCGATGACCCCGCTATCCCACAACTACTCAAGGAGATGCAGAGCATGACTGTCGTCAGCGCAGGTGATAGATGGATGGATGGATGGGATTTAAAACATCTTTATGTGAAATGAATTGTAATCGCATACATTTGGATTAAAAACAAACGGTTGCCACCCAGAAGGCTTTGTCACATATTGTCACTATTTGTACCACTGTATCTCAAGTCAAAATTAAGACCACATTTCTTATAAATATATAAGTATATAAATATATATATATATAGCTTTTTGCCATATGAAATGATGTGAATCTGTAAAGTTTCAGAGCTTTATTCCTGCTTTGTGCCATTCAACAATATCCCTTTGTGCTATAAAGTAAAAGAGTAGTTTTCGAACTTAGTGGACATCTTGCTGGATTCTAGAGACTGAATATGTGTCTAAATCCTTCTGGTGGTGAATTACTGTTACAATGCTATAGCGCCTTTGTGATCAATGTGTGCTAAATTATGAGCTAACAAACCGTTATCTCTTACAGATTACACTCAAGATGAGAAGGCCCTTAAAGGAGCATGTGATTGTACCCAAGGTATGGTCAGTTTACCACTGAATTAAATTAGGCTTCTATATCTGCTTGGGTTTTGATGTTCCTTGTCTCATGTCTCATGCTGTGTAGCTCTATATTTTGTGTACAACGTGTAACAACATGATTGTTAGATCTCTGACTAGTCCCTTTGTCTCCCTCTTTTTGTTTCCCATCTTTTCTGCTGTGCTTGGCGGCACCATCACAGACAAACACACTGCTGCCTTTGTGATGGCAAGGATTTTGTTTTCATTTGGCACTAAAAATTCAGATTTTTCTGTCTGTGTAAGACACTTGCTCTGGGGCAAAAAAAAACAGGCATTCGTTCATGTTCAAAGAGTAAAACTCTTAATTAAATGTTTGATGTCTGCATGCTCTGAGGGAAGCCAACATTTCCAGGCTTCAGCCTACACACCAGCCACTACCTATGCTGTCATCTCCTACTGTACCTCTGAACACCACGCAAGCCAAAACTGCAAATGTATGGATGGATAATTGAAAAAGTTTTTTTTTAATAGATGTTACTGTTGCAAGAAATTAGCATATGATATGGTGGATGAAATAATGATGCAGCTAGCTGCTGGCAAAGTATAAGTAATAAGGCGTTCATATAATGAATATAAATGCATGTGTAAAGGCTGTACTATACTTTTTCAAGCAGAAATATGAACATAAAAGCAGATTTGGGTGGCAAAAAGAGCTATATTATTCAGTATTTCAGCAAGAATATTTTTTATTGTATGTCCTCTCTGTGGCTCCCAAACACAGTGAAGTGGCTGACCACGCAAACATCATTTACTGCCAAGAAGAAATGCAACAAAACAATCTGTCCCGCCGGTTTAAATTTAACCTTAAAAGACTTTCTCATTATTTCAGTAACCGAAGAGCGACAGTCTTCGTCGGCCATGAAGGCTACGCCAGTTTGGTCCTCTTTTCATTCATTTCCAGAAAAAAAGTAGAGATTGTAAACCTTTTTATGATTGTTAACTATTAATACTCAGGAGTTTCACAGAGTGCAGCAGGGGGAAGGCGTGTGTGTGGTTAGTCTGGTGTACAGCTGTGACATAATATACAGCCAGACAGAGAGAGCAGAGCACAAGCTGTGTGACCAACCCCCCAATTACTTTATCACATGGAACAGGCAGATCTAGTTTGAACTGGCCCCTGGGGCATTAAGCTGAAAACCAAATACCGACTCATTAACAATGCTCAGTGTTTACTTAACACTTGCTAACATTCAAACCCAAAAGCAGAAACAATGTAAAGTGGGAGTCAGTTTCTACATAACGTAAAGGAAATGTGTGATATAAAGTTGGTTGATCTCCACTAATGTGTACTCGATATGACTGAGCATCTCATGTTTCTTTCTCTTTCGGACTCTCCTCTCTAGTTGTGAAGCCAAGTGGACACCACCTGAAACTGGCTCTGAAGATGCAAAACTTTGCTAAAGCCATGTTCAAACCAATGAGGTGTGACATGATAGTATGTGTACTGTTGATTTTATACTACAGACAATTTCACAGACAGCTTGATCACTGTGTATGTTTTGACTTAGTGTGTGTGTGTTCGTGTCAGGCAGCAGAGGGACGAGGAGACTCCGGAAGACGTCTTCTACTTTGTCGATTTCCAGAGGCACAATGCAGAGATTGCTGCCTTTCACCTGGACAGGTGCAGCCCTCCTGTTCACTCACAATGCTCTTTATCACTGAATTTGTTTTTTCCTGTTTTACTATCATCCCGTTTTACACTCTGTGTATTTTAAGTGGTCTCGCAGTGAATTTGTGCTTGAGTGGCGGCAGTGGTGCTTGGGGGTAATTTTAGTTTTTGCTGCACTGTCTGTGTTTTTATTGCTCCAAGTTATGGTTCTGGTGCATACTGATGTGCTACAAATGTTTGTCTTTGGGCACTTTATTTTAAATGCACAATCCGTGATGCGAATGTAAAACTAAAACGAGCAAGTAAAAATTAGTTAATAATGGTTTCCAATGATTGTAAGCAGCAGTGTAACATACTGGAGAGCTAGTGGCATGGCTCTAGAGATGGCAATGTCAGTCTGTCAACCCACCACTTTGGTCCAGGCAGAAATATCTCTACAATTAGACATTAAAGTGACATTAAATTCTGTGCAGACATTCATGGTCCCTGCAGGAAGAATGCTACTGACTTTGGTGATCTACTGACTTCTCCTCTAGCGTCACCATTAGCTTAACATTTGTGGTTTTGGGTGAAATGTCTCAGCACTGATGTGTAAAAGTGCTATTAGAGTGGATGAAGGTTGTTCACATTTGTATGGTTAAAAAATTATGGATTACCAAACACATTCTAATTGATTGTGTCTTAGAGGAGCAATGATGAAATTAGTTTGTAATCTTAAAGAGATAGAGGCAACATTCATACCACTCTGAAACAAAATCCTAAAAATGCTAAATTGTCTCAAACAAATAGATAAAACTAAGTCTCCCAGTGCCAAATTAAATACACCACCCAGCCCACACAAAGATTGCAACATGTTTGCCCAGCCCAGGATTTCCAAACTAGCATAAAACACAAGCTATGGACAAACACAAGAACACACACACTCGTCTTTGTGTAATTGCACATTAGCTGATGTGAGGTGATTCAGTCTGAAACACAGTCATCACTTCACCACACCAGACAGAAAACAACAGGAGTGCCACGTCAACAACTCAAACAATCAATATAATTCTGAACAGTCATTCTTATACTGTATATTGATATATTTTATCTATTAGTCTTTACAGTGTAAGAACACATGGTGACAGTCAGATCACTTCTCCTCTCTCTCCTATTTGTTAATTTATAGCGGTGTGTTTTTAATCTGTAGCGGCATGTTGTCTCTCTCTGTTGTTGTGTCTGTGCTGGCTGCCAGGAGTCCATCATCATTATCACCAGCAATCAGCAGTTGGGGAATGCTGACGATATGAGAAACCGCCATTCAGCTTCACACAGTGATTGTTTGATTACTGTTTGTGAGACATAACAAAAATATGGCCTTCGGGGAGGTATAAGCTCTTGATAGTGTATATGAACGCAGCCAGCTAAATTACACGCCGAGACTGTCAATATGACACGTCATTGATAAGGATCAGTGAAAATTAGCCGTGGGCTCCTGTGAAATGAGGTATGGAGGCAGAGATAAAGACACCCTCATCTTCAGATAGTTCACATTATGTGTATTTATGTAGGAATGAACTGTGCGAAATTCCTTAAAAAAGAAACCGAGATAGGTTATTTCTTTAGGGGTTTTCTTCTGAATCTCATCAACCTATTTGTTAGGATCCTGGATTTCCGGAGAGTCCCGCCGGTGGCTGGCAGGCTGGTGAACCTCACAGGAGAAGTCCTCCAAGTCACACACAACGAAGACCTACGAGCCGTTTTCTTCACCTCACCAGGTAAAGAGCCAGCAGGCCTCTTTTAAAGGAATAGTTTGACATTTTGGGAAATACACTAATTCACTTTTTTTGCCAAGTTAGATTCATACCACTATTGTGTCTGTACACTATGTATGGAGCCGTCAGTTAGCTTAGAGTTAGCTTATCTTAGCATAATGAATGTTTTTTGTATGCATTAAACAAACAAAATATGAAAACCGGCTAAACTAAGATAACCACGAACGGAAAGACATGAGAGTGGTATCAATCTTCTCCATTAACTCTTGGCAAGAAAGTGGATAAGAAAAGTTTCCAAAATGTCCAACTATTTGCTTCATGCATCCAGCAGCTTGTGTCACTTGTTTGGGTTCATTGAGTTTTTTTCTGAGAATCTTCGAGAGGTTTTGAAGTTCCAGTATTTGTTTAATGAAGCTTGGATATTTTGTGCCGTTTTCCGTGCCGTATTGTATTTAACTGTTCTAAGTTGTTTTTAAGACCATGTTCAGCAGCGAAGTGACATGTTTCATTTATATCATGCCAATACCAGATATTTAGTAACACTTGAACATCTACTTTACAAACAGGGCATATCTAAGCCTGTCTGTGAGGTATTTTGTTTATGGTTTGATGTTTTTCTGGCTGGTGACACAGCATGCAGTTGGAGGGAAGGGGACAGAGCTGATCAAAAAGCATGTAACCGTATGTGGGCAGGAAACTGATTTTGTATTTCACCATTTTGCTCTGCTTCTCAACAGCAAATAACACATGTTTCTTCGCCAAGTGCCTGTATGTGTGTAAGACGGAATATGCCGTGTGCGGGAGCCCCGTCCTGCTGGAGGGCTCCCTGTCTGCCTACCTGCCCGGCCTCAGCATCGCTCCCCGCATCTCCATCCCCAACCCCTGGATACGCTCCTACACCTTCACTGGACGAGAAGAGTAAGACCTCCTTACACGCAGTACTTGATAAACTGTTGTCTTGTTTGGCTCAATGGGAAGATTGTGGTATATTTTACTTTTACTGACTATAATCCAACTGCGGTTGAGACATTTGGTGGCCTCCAGTCAGATTCCAGTGTTTTTCAAAAAGACCAGATTTCCCATAAATCCTGTCGATGCTGAATCAAATTGGATGTTTATCTCCTTGGTCAAAGGCTTTTCCAATTAAGGATAAAAGAGGTGGATTTTTTAATTTCACCCGTTCTTTGTTACACCATCCACTATTTCTATAAACTGTGAAGTCAATTTGCACCAGACTTCCTGTTTGGTGCCATAAATCTGCTGAGCGGGTTTCCCATGAAATCCACTTCAGTGACCTACAATGTAAAATGCAGTACAGAGGCTGGTTACATTATTATAATAATGTCTCACAATTGTAGGAATGTACATATGTATCCATTTAAAGGTGCAACGTGTAAGAATTTAAAGAGGTGGTATTATGCTTTTTAGCTTTTTCCCTCTCCTTTATTGAGTTATATACCTTTTTTGTGCATTTAATAGGTTTGCAAAGTGAAAAAGCCCAAAGTCCACCCAAATGGAGTTCCCATCTCCCACAGAAAACAGCTCTGAACTGCTTGAAGACAGCTTGTTTGTACTCCAGCCTTTTCTTCTGCTTTGCTGTGACATCACAGCGCAATACGTGTCATAATGTTCGCCTAGCGACTAGTCCGACACGCCCTCAAAAACACCGGTGGAAAAACACTGAGCTGCAGCACACGGTGACAAGACGTCCGCCTGCTGCCTCTCCTCTCCCGTTCAAACACTAGCTACGCTGCAGGCAGTCAATGGAAATGAAAAAGGTCTTACTGTGATGCAGAGACAGAGCACAGTTATACTATAATAACTTTGTGAATGAAATATACTTTTGTTATAAATGAATAACTCTCCACTCTGACACTCTTGCTCCAGTCCACGTTGCTAAGCTGGTAAGAGGAACATATACAGCTGAACCGAAGCCGTGTTTACCGGTTTCTCGCGACCTGCCCTACTCTGCTTCTGATTGGCTAGTAGTCCTTAACTAGGAATTGCGCATGTTCAAACCCCAACAAAGATTTTGTAAAAGCAAGATGCCTCACTCTGTAGCTAAAACGAAGCGTTCAACACACAGGGTGAAAAGAGGAGCTGCAGCAATGTGCAAAAAAATATGGTGTTTTTTGTAATGTAAACCTCTTCTGGTACAACCCCTAAATAAAATTATGAACCTGAAAATTAGCATAATATGACCTCTTTAAGAAATTTAAGACTTTAAAACATTCCCTTAACTAGCTAATGGCAGTTAGCCGCAACTATTACCTGATATGTGATATGCTGCCCCCTATCTTTTTGGAGTATGAATTTGAGTCAAGGTGGAGAGTAGTCTGAATTCTTGCACATCGAACCTTTAAAGAATGCAGAAAATGGTTGTAAGGAAACGGAGGGGTCTGGTTAAAAACAGTTCCCGGATCACAACTGGTGAATGATGTCATTTATGTATTTATGTGTGTCTGTTTTTAAAGGTGGGAAGTGAATCCCTTCTTCTGTGACACCATAAAGCAGCTGTATCCCTATAACTCAGGCAACAGGCTCCTCAACATCATAGACATGTCCATCTTCGACTTCCTTACGAGTATTGTATATCACTACCTACTACTATCATCTATTATTGGCATGAGCACTAGAACTTTCACTGTCTGTAATTGTTCTATATATTTCTGTAACATTTTTTTCCCTATGTTACAGGCAACATGGACAGGCATCACTATGAGATTTTTACCAAATTTGGGGATGAAGGCTTCCTCCTCCACTTGGACAATGCCCGAGGGTGAGACAAAAACATCACAGAACACATATTATTACTGTGAAATGATGCTTTGTAGTTTCATTTCCTTGTCACATTCTTGTGCTCAGGTTTGGGAAGCACTCTCAAGATGAGATTTCCATCCTGGCTCCGCTATCTCAGTGCTGCATGTAAGATCGTTTGTGGATTTATAATGGAGATCAAGTGTCATTTTTAAAGAAGCAAAGAAGTTTTGCGAGGAAAATGAACCGCTTTTCTCTTCCTCCTCAGGATAAAGCGCTCCACTCTGTTGCGGCTCCAGCTCCTGGCCCAACCTGAATTCAGGCTGAGCGATGTGATGAGGGAGTCCCTGGAGGGAGACCCCTTACAGCCGATCCTTACGGACCCCCACCTCTTAGCACTGGACCGTAGGTTACAGAAGGTCCTCCGAGTGGTCCAGCGCTGCGTCCGGCGGCTGGGTGAGGATGAGGTGATCACTAAGGACTTTGTCAAATCCTCAGCGAAACCTCAGACTGCCACAGAAACGAAACAGGTCAGGTAACAGAGGAAACAAGGTCCTGGTTCCTCCTCATTGCTGCTCTTTGTATCGCAGAGGACTTCATCATGAAGCACAGTCAAATCGTGAGCAAATAAGGCTCAGACAGTTTAAGAAGAAGCCATAAATGGACACACTGTGAAATCTTCAGAGCAGCTTGTCAGAGACAGAAGTAATTGCTTTGTGGAGGTTCAGAACTTGAATCACTGCAGGCATCAAATTCCCATCACAGAGAAAGCCATTACTTTTTATTTCCTTTTGTTTCTCTCATGGTCATAAATTCCCCCAAGGGTACTTTTTATGCCCTTTCATAAAGTCATAAAATGGAAGTAAATTAAGACCTTTTAAGGAACAATTAAAGACCAATTTCACCTGGAAAATTAGCTGGGAGAGTAAAAACAAAGTAGCAACAGTAGAATATTTCACTGATACATGAGGCCATAGGCGCTCTCTCACTGTCATACACATTCAGCAATGGAATAATTATTTATATGAGAGCTGTGATGCACTGGATCAGTCAAATAAATGAATATATTGAATATTGTGGAAAGAAAGCTTTGTGTGTCCATTTGATGTTATAATTATAAAATAAAGTCATTTTATGGGATGGCATAGTGCAAGCTTTCAAGATAAGTTGTCACCTGCAAGTAACAGAAGTGTGTGTGTGTGTGTGTGTGTGTGTGTGTGTGTCTTTGAGGAAAGTGCTACCTATTGAACAGCCTTTCAGTCTACTCCACCCCTTTTTTCCAGACTTGTAATCCTTCTGTCTCATCAGTGTTTAAACAGCTTTACGACAGCCGTGTCAACTAAAAACAGGCTGAGACAGAGAAACCTAAAGCAACTGAGAAATATGTGGTAACCACTGGTAATAATTCTTAACTAAGCCAACTTTTTGCTATTATAAATCTGTGAATGCGTTTTCCTCTGTGAACATGTCTGAGCTTTGGTCTTCGTTATTTTCTTTGTTGTCATCTGACAAACCCGAGACGTTGCAGGTCTCCGTGTGATGTGATGTCAGACGAATAACCACAACTATTTTTAAGATCTTAAGAGTTTGTGAGTCATGCCAAATAAAGTCAGACATGTGCCTGACATAGCAGGCAGGAAGGCTGACAAGCAGTATCATAAAATGTGCTCTCTACCCCAGGTAAATACCTTCATACCACAGCATGTATACAGTATATCTCCATTAAAACCTAGCAGCAGGAATATTTTAACTCCTGTGGAAAATGAAGAATGACTAGGATTCACTAATGATTAGGATGTTAAGGAACAGACTGAACCTTTCCCAACTCCAACTAATTAACAGCAACAATATTAAAGCAGTAAATGTTGGTGCTTCCCAATGCCAAGTGCAATTGTTCATAATGAAGTTTTTGCTCATTATTTGAAAATATCACTGCATGGAAAAATGACCTAAGTGGTCTAAAGTCATAAAAATCCTCTTAAAAGGAAAAAACAGTGATATCATGTATTATTAACCAAACAGAGCATGTTTAAAAATAATGAGAGGAGGAATAAGCAAAAGTAAACATTTACAGTTTAAAATAAAACAGGACTATTAATATATGTTTTGGTGCAGGACTAAATACCAATTATCATGAGGGAACATGTCTCCCCCTGGTGGACAGATCACAGCCACTTTACACCCTCTTTACATATTAGTGACAATGTCTTCAAAATACATTCCACATCATGTAAACTAGTTAGTTAGAGTAAATGCCCAGTTTCAGTACAGTAAGTCTTAAAAAAAAAGAAAGGACAAAACCGGAGACAAAGCTGAATCATTTTTACTTTTTATTGCTTAAACTGCCATCTGGAACAATCTATACCAAAAGGATAAACATCTTTGCACATACAGGAGGTCAAACTGAATACAGGGTAGAATAGAAAAAGAATGGTCCTCTGATCGCCTGCAGTTCTCTGCACTGCAGGCCTAACAAACTCACTGAAGGTCGGGCTAGCAGGAGTGACTGACTACTACTGTAAGCCCAGGTTAGGTAAGCTAAGGCAAACCGGGACGATTGCAGTGTGGTTTAAAAACATTTTGGACTAAAACCGATGATGCCGCTATTTACATGAAAACAATATTTTTGACGAAGGCGAGTCAAACCTTCGCCCCTAACGGAGTCATTTCCTGTGAATCAGAACAAACAGGATGTGCTGTCAATGGACACAAATCCACATGTAACCAAATCCACGAGGATGACCTCAGGGTTAGGGGGGACCAGATGAAGATGATCAATTAAACAGTAAAGAAAAATACACTCATGTCCATTGACAAAAACTCTTCTCACTAACCTGACTACCCTGCAATCGGCACTAAAGTCAAATCTTTTGGGACATACAAACATTCGCCTTGATTCCAAGCAAGTGCTCTGAATGAGATAGAATTTAAACGGACATGTGACTGGTTCTATGTCATTTCTGGTAACAGACAAGTGAGGCAGGAATGAAGAGTTAAGCCTATAATCCAGAAGTCAACATTGTATGATTTGGTAAAGATCTTTAAAAAATAAAAACAAAATAAAAGACAGACTAAACATTTTATGCCATCTAAATAGTCATGAAGCAGTTAAGCTTGGGCGTAACAAACCAAATAATAATAATAAGATCCCGCTTCTGCACGCAGCCGCAGGCCGCGCTTTTTAATACACGCTTCCATTCATACCGGATCACTGGATGCCCAAAACATCATGCCAAATAAGCATAGAGAACAGATCACAAGCTACTCTGATGAAAATATAGCCACCTTTTCAACAGGCAATAAGCAATGACACTAGTTTTAAATAAATATCTGCTCACATTGCCTGTCAGCTCACCTGCGATGCTTTGATACATAAATACTTCCGATGTCCTGAAATCCATAAACCATCTTGTTTTTTTTCCAAGACTTCACTTCAATAAACCTTTAATTAGCCATTTGATCTATTTTTAAAAAGTTTTATCCCAAGACGTTTTACACAATACAATTACATACTGTTTTGTCAGTTGACAAGAAGAAGCATTTATTTACTTTGTGGCACTGGACACCTAAAATAGAATTTATGGAAAAATAAGTGTTTACAAAAGACAGTTAAACGTTTTGTTTGTTTGTTTTTTTTAAGATCACCATCACTCCAAACCATAAGTTTATCATTTAGTCAATGATAATAATATAACTATGATCATTTTAACTATACTATGATAACATTTTGATTACAAACCATAGCAGAAGAGTGACCAAGTTATTTGGTATATACTAAAAAAATTGAATACTGAAATACACGTAATACTCTTGTTTTTTTTTTTTCTTTCTTTTTTTGTTTTTTTATTTCTTCCTCAGAGTAGTCAAGGCAGTTATTGTATGGTCGTTCTACCGATTACGAGGACAATAAGGGTTATAACTACTTCCTGTTTGGAGCTCCAAATAGTCAGGGAACAGAACACGCATGGCATTTCCAAGGCTATGCATCTTTGCGTTGTGACAGTTAGACATTTGGCACTAGCCTGGTAGCTGCACATTAAAATTTAAAAAAAAACGTACGTTGTGCAAGCTGTCTAGAACTCAGCAAAACAGACTCATCAGTGTTTCATCATACCAATCAAAGGTAACCAAAAACAATAAGTAAGTACAACCATCATATAGCTGAAACCTAAAAATGTCTGACAAAGTTTGATGCAATCATATTCTTTCTGCCTTCTACAGTATTCTAGGTTCTGCTCTACGCTGTCTATATAATCAGGCTAACTGATGTCAAAAAGGAAGCTCTTTAACGGGGAAGAAGCAGTCCTCTCTTCACTTCAATCTACAACATAAATCCGTAACAAATTCACCAAAAGCGCCAAGTAAAGGTTGATTGTCCTGTCTCGTCAGTCGGAGACCCTAATGTCTTTCAGATCTCACAACAATCCAGCTTGGTGTTTAAGTCTAAAAAAAGAAAGTGTAACCAGCTAATACATATATAACATAGGTAACATGTGATGTAACTGTGCCTACAAGGTAGCGTACAGCAGCTGGTACAAGCGCTGGTGAATGGCTGAAAGTCACGTCTGCGTGACGGGTGGTTACAACAAAATTATCTCTGTGTGTAAAACAAAAGAAAACAAAAGAAAGGGAGGAAAGCAAACAGAAAAGAAGAAGAAAGTGACAAAAAGCAAATTGCATTGTGGACCCTGGGTCTAAAAGGAAAAAAAAAATAAAAAATTAAAGAGGGAAAAGGGCGGAAGGAGAGGGAGGGAGGGCAGGGAGAGACGCACCCCTTCAGACAGACAGCGAGACGAAGCTGTTGTACTGTTGGATGTTACGTTTGAGAATGTCTGAACAGGGACCCAGGACGCGCTCGAAGCGGGGCCGGTCCAGCTTGACGCATTTCAGGGGGCCACGGGCGACCACGGTGGCGGCGCGGGGACGGTTCATCAGCAGAGCGATCTCACCTGGAGAACACACACACAAAAACATACACACAGTTTAAAATCCTCAAAAAACAAAAGTGCAATTCATTAAAAAAAGAACGTCTTTGACAAACCCAACGTTTTTTTGTCTAGAACAAGAAACATATACACAGTGTATGACTCTGTCATAGTTATAATATATTCTTAGAATGTCATGAGTGCCACTACTGCATTATTTCCATTTTTTTTAACTTACAACAGTACCAAAAAATTATATGAATTAAATAAATTACATAAAAGATTGCTGTGACAATAATTTAGTTCTTACCAAAATAGTCAGATGGTCCTAACCTCCCCACTTCCACAAACTCCTCGTTCTCTGAGCGACGCTGCAACACGGCTGCAGAACCCTGAAAACACACACACACACACACACACACACACACACACACCTGTCATATTGTTGCATTTTACTATTTTGATTGTCAAAATAGTTACATTTTGATTTTCTGTTGATCGACTAATCAATCAATTGACTAATCATTTCAGCTCAGGAAATCTAGTTTAGGAGTGAGACAAGATTTTCACATCGCCACAAGAGGGCGTGTAAGTCTGGTTAACAAATTGGTTGAAATAGTTTAAAAGAGCCACAAAAGAAGATACAGTACTGTGCAAAGTTTTTAGGCAGGTGTGGAAAAAATGCTGTAGAGTAAGAATGCTTTCAAAAATAGACATGTTACTACATTATATTTATCAATTAACAAAAATGCAAAGTGAATGCACAGAAGAAAATCAAATCAATATTTTTTATGGCCACTCAAGTTTTTTACTCTGCAGGTACGTTGGCCCAAACATCTTCTGTGGATGTAAGAGGCCTCAGTTTCTTCTCTCTCTTCACGTAATCCCAGACAGACTTGATGTTGTTGAGATCAGGGCTCTGTGGGGGCTATACCATCACTTTCAGGTCTCCTTGTTCTTCTTCACACTGAAGATAGTTCTTAATGACTTTTGCTGAATGTTTGGTGTTGTTGTCATGCTGCAGAATACATTTGGGGCCAATCAGATGCCTCCCTGATGGTACTGCATGACGAATAAGTATCTGCCTGTACTTCTCAGCATTGAGGAGACCATTATTTCTGACTAAATCACTAACTCTGTTTGCAGAAATGCAGCCTCAAACTTGCAATGAACCTCCTCCATGCTTCACTGTTGCCTGCAGACACTCATTCTTGTACCGCTCTCCAGCCCTTTGGTGTAGCCAAATATCTTCAAATTTTGACTCCTGGCTGGGATTTTTCTGCACCCCAGATCCTGTGTTTCTGTGCATAGTTGAGTCGCTTGGCCTTGTTTTCATGTCGGAGGTGGCTTTTTGGCTAACCCGACTTCTCCAGACAGTAGATAGGTGTACCAGTCCTGTTTTCTGCAGCTCTGAGCTGATGGCACTGCTGGACATCTTCCGACTGAGAAGGGCAAGACGTGTCTTATCTGCTGCTAGTGGTGCAACGGCTTGTAGTTGACCGCACGGACCCCATTTCTATTTGCATATTCAGTGTTGTAACAGGGACACTGGGATGCTTGTCAACATAGAAACAGATCATAGATTGTGATGTTTATTCCCGTTTCAGTAATATCTGCAGCTCCGCTGCAGCTACTGTCTCACAAGTGTTGATAGGCTCTTACTCATGATGCGTAACCTATCAGATAATGCCGTGGGCGAGACACTGAGTGAGATTACAGAGTAGCGAATACAGACAGACTACACTGCTACACTTGAGTTTTGTAATCCGTTGTACCACTATCCGCTGCAGTAAGTCTCCTTGGCCAACCACTGAGTCTACGGTCCACTACGTTGCCCGTTTCTTTGTGCTTCTTCAAAAGAGCTTGGACGCTCTATCTGGAAACCCCTGTCTGCCTTGTGTCTTGTTGCTGTGCTCAGTCTTGCCATGGTGTATGACTTTTGACAGTAAATTGTAGGGCTGGGAGATATGGCCAAAATTTTGTTATCATGATAAAAACATTTCATATCATTCGATATCGATAATTATCACGATATATGTCAAATCATTATTTCTTTAAAGTTTAAAGGCTGATTCTTGCTCCTTAGTGAAAATTGAAGAAACCAGATGGTTCATTGTGTGGTTAAACTTTTCTTTATAGTCAGAATGTGACAAACACTTGATGCCAAACAGTGGATCACTTAACAAATCTGAGGTAGAACATTCAAAACTATTATGATAAAATCTTTTTCATCAAATATTAATATATTAAATTAAAGGCTAATTTGTCCGTGATTTAAATGAATTAAACCAAATATTTATTGACGATATATTGAACATTTATTATATTGAGGAAAATTATACTGCGATAATTATCATTATTGTTTTATTGCCCAGCCCTAGTAAATTGTGTTCTTCAATCTCACCTTGTTGGCTGAGTTTGGCTGTTTCTCACCCAGCTGTATTCCTCCTACAAAACGGTTTCTGTTTCAGTTAATGATTGTGTTTCAACCTAAATATTGAACTGGTGATCAACAGCACCTGTTTGGTACAATTGTTTAATCATACATAGCTAGAAGAATTGATGCGGTTTTGAAGACAAAGGTTGGTCACACCAAATACTGATTTGACTTAGATTTTTCTTCTGTTCAATCCCTTTGTATTTTGTTAATTGATAAATATAATTTATTAACATGTCTATTTTTGACACATTTCTCCAAACCTATGTATGTAACAACATTAAGTCACAAGTGGATCCAACACCTAAACTGATTAAATAATTATGTATATATATAATAACCAGCAACATGAAAAAACTGAAACAAGTAACTTAGGACATCTCAAAGTGTTTCTGACACAGTGTAGGACTTCTCACAGTGTTTCAAACTAGTCCAGCTGCCGTTGATTTTAATCTAACTTGGAAAACATTGACCAGGATGGTTGAGAATTTAAAGGTGAATCTGGTATTTTGTGCGTGTCTGTGAGAGAAAGTTGGTGTGTACCTCTAAGATGATGAAGAATTCATCCCCAGGCTCTCCCTGCACTACAATCTTCTGTCCATCCTCAAACTGGACGGGCTCCAAGGCATCAGCGACTGTAAGACGCTCCCATTTGTCAAGAGACTCTGGGGGGGGGGCAGAAGAGAGGATTCAGCTGAAATGACAAGTCACCCTAAAAAAAACTCTTTTGTTTTTAGGTGAGATATTTTTATATGCTCTTTCAGGTTATTTCTCAGCACCAAACACAAGTAACGTGCTTCTCCTCTTCTATTTTATGTGGATTTTTTTTTTTTTAATGAACCCACCTAAAATGGACACTTTCCTGAGGAATTCCTCGTACATCTTCCTCTTTCTCAAAGTGCTTCCCTAAAGAGAAAAACATTTAGAATAATTAATAATACTATCAATTGTGTAACTGCGTTAAAATGAAACTAAAGACACTGAGGGACTCGTTGCAGTCTTAGAAGTTCAATAAGAGAGATGCTGCATCTAGGCATTACATTAAAGACAAATATTTATTACAAGTTCTCTGCATTACAGTTAAACATTACTATAGTACTACTATAGTCCTCACCATAAGTATTCTCCTGTAGCTGTCTCTGTCAATGCCCCACAGCTTCACATTGGTCTTGGCTCTAACTGTAGCTGCCCTTGGGGTGCCGTATATCAGGGCCAGCTCTCCAAAGCTGCCTCCTTCCCCGATGCTAGTCACCCATTCATTGTTCACATACACCTGTCAGATTAGTAGAGCAGAAGCCAAAGTGTTAAATTGTGATCAAAACACCCACTAAATTGTATTTTTATGTATATTAACACTGATTTCCAAAACTCTCTGACGAGGATCAGATACTCACATCCATCTCCCCTTGGTCAATAACATAGAAATTGTCACCTTCGTCACCTGGGTGCATCCAACAACACTATTAGCATCACACAAAGACATGCTATGATTTAGATAAATGCTTGTTCGGCTAAACACTCAAAAGACTTAAGCCTACCCTGCAGAATGACTGTTTCCCCTGCGATGTAGGTGACTGGAAACATTGCATCAAATATGTCACTGGGAAGGAACAGATTTGTGAGTTGATTCGCCCAAAACACTTACACAATGATCAAAACTTTATTTATATCGATGTTTAAAAAAAGAAAAAAACACTCTTTAAAGATAGGTACCTCCTCTCATTGTCGTCCAGGTGTGAGAAGAGCACATTCTTTTCAATAGCTTTGGCCAAGGCTGCCATCGTCTTGTAGTCTTTTGGAATGACCTTAGAAAACAACACGTTACGTGTTAAGATGTTTTCACTCACTGAAGAGTTTCAAACAAAGTAAACTTTGCATAATGTTGATAGTATCAGGTTGTTGATGTAGATGTTAAGTGTTGCAACACTCTTTTAGGCTTGTCTACCTTTCTGACGTATGAGGCTGCATCCTCCTCTGTGTAGACCTCTGCGCTGAAGGCTCCTCTCCGCCGGCGACCCTTTACCACAGGATTCATGGGGGGAGACACCTCCTCATCACGTGAGTCTGAACGGGAACTGCTGGCCTTTTGCTGGTTCTGAATCTGTTTGGCCTCCTCCTGGAAGGGAGGGAAGAGAGGGTGGAGTCAGCAGACTGTCAGCCAACATGGTTTATAGTTGCTGCAGTTCATAGGTTATTTTTAAAAGACTTTTTGTGCAATAACATGCTAGGCAAAGTACTTCACAAGATATACAGACACACATTTTTTTGCGACTTAAAACTAATTTTTACTCCTTGGCTTTTAATCCGGGATGAGCTGTATGTTGCTGTTTTGTTGGTGTTGTATTTTGTCTATTTCTTGACTCACGTCAATGTACAGCACTTTGGTCAACCCGGTTGTTTTTAAATGTGCTTTAGAAATAAAGTTGGATTGGACTGAATTGGAAGATGATTTAAAGGTTACTTTGAGCATCTGAAAAAGAAATCTGATAAATAAGAGGATGATAAACTATAAAAGACCAGATTGAAAGTCCAATCAAAAAAAGGAAGCTACCTATGAATGCATCTTTCTGGGTCTAGATAGCATGCAAGCAGCAGTTTCAGAAAAAAAATTCATTCATGGGTTACTGTGGAATTTCAGGCTATTGTATGTGCAGTTGTATGTTTTAATTTAATTTAATGAATTTGAATGAAGTTTTACTAACTTTGCGTAACCGTTTCTTTTTTAACTGATAGTTATAGTAAATGTAGCATCCAGTTTTAAACATGGCTCCCGGAAAGCCTAATCCCATCTATACATATACACTTGCGAAGTCCAAATTCTTGGCTAAAAGCATGTGTATAATGTGTAGAATGTGTACTGCTTTGTCCACTATGCACAGTTGCAGAGTGAACAAAGCAAAACACAGAAACAACTGAGATAGATGTTTTTTTTGCCCGAGAAATAAAAAGGAAATTTAGTCTGACCAAGTGTAAATAAATACAGCTTGTTATGGCAAATATTAGCTGGCTTATGAGACAATAACAGCCTGGTGTAATATAATATATACAATGCTCAGCTTTCACTGTATAATGATTTGCCACTGAACAATAAGGGCAACCAAAAAGCACACACACACACCAACCTTTTCCAGCCTCTCGAAGTACTCCCTGAGGAAGGCCATGGGCCTGTCTGGCCTGGAGGTGCACAGCTGGACAATGCAGTCCTTCAGCAGCTGTTGAATGTTATGTTTCTGCACATACTGCTCACACTCCCTCAGGCTCCGCTCCTCTTCGCTGCTCGTACTTCCAGAAGCCATGACCGCAACCGCAACCCTGCTCTGTGACCTCTAACCTTTGTGCTGGAGAAAGTGGAGAGTAACCGGTGAAAAAGTGGACATGTTTTCAGGTCATCACTGTACAACATGGATCCACTGGATCACCAGAGAGCAACACAGGGTGCCTGTGTGTGCAGTGATGAGAAATGGACAGACAGAAAATGTGAGAAAAATAGAACCAGAGTGAGAAGGCATGGGGGGGGGGGGGCACTGTGGAGCTTCTAAGTGTTATGGGTGAAAACTGGTCATATGATGTGATCACACATATCTGACTACAGACAACAAACTGGGGAAGGCACACTGTCTGTCCTGGGTTTATTTACTCAAAACAATTTAACTTTTTTACCAGCCTGAATAAAGCCCTCTATCATAGAGAGAGAGAGAGAGAGTATCATACATTACACACAGCCTAATTTTAGACTAAACCTGAAATGAAGGCCAGAGAATCAATCCACTGTGTGACAGACCAAACCATAAAAGCAAATGCACTTACTTGGGGTTTCAAAATTTCAAGTCACAATACTGCTGTGGAGAAAAATAGCCAGATCATGTGATCAGCCTCTGTGATAGAAGCTTCTTCGGATAACTCTGTGCTTGATCTAACCTTGTAGTCTAAAACAGGAAGGCCTCTAAAGCCCTGCTGAAACCAAAATGTGCTTTTTACATAAGTACTTGAGTAAACAAGTGGAGCAAGCAGACCGATCCATCCTGTCCTTGCAAGTGTATCATGCATGTGCATCAGTATAATAGGATTCGAATCATTTCTAATCTGACAAGGCGCAGGGGAGATTACTAGCCATGTTATCAAAGATGATATTGGCACAGCCTTTATGCACCCTGCTACACTCATGATGGAAACATGGCAGGCTTGTTTTAATCTAAACCTACCACAGGAATAACTAAGTGATAGTGATAAATGATACTGTTTTCAGACCAGGTGGTATAAATTAAGAGCAAATGCTACAGACAAGACCCAACAACAGGGATCTTCTACCTTACATTACTAGTAAGTCTTACTTGGATTGAAATATCTGTGCTAGTGAAAGTACAATTAACGTGCTAATTCACTAATTCAGTTACTGAGCTGCAGCACCACCTCTGCTGTCTACTAAGAAACGGGCTGTCAATTGAATTACAGAAAACACTGCGATTCACAAATGACCTTGCTGAACAAGTGACAGCGGAGTATGCTAGAGGATACATGATAATAACGCATCTATTGGTCTGCAAACTAAGTAAATGCTACCGCCTGTTAGAGACACTGTGAAGCAAATGCCCTGTCTGTAACGTTATCACCGTCTAGGTCAGGAAGGCTTCATGAGGAGGCTGACGGCTGCAGCCAAGTAGCTAACAGCAAGCACAATTAATGATGACACACTCCCTGCCCTAAACTATAATAATCTGTATACACAAATACAAATGAATAAAAAACGTGTTATAATTTGGCTCGAATATCCTTGGCCTAGGTTTTGTTAGAGAATGTATCTAGTGTGATGCCTAGCTGGCTAACGCTAGCTCCGTGCAAAGGCAAAGCTCTCCTCCAATGACGCCATCTTGAGTTCTATCATAAACAAACGAGAGACGGAGGAAACAAATATCACCTATCCAGAGGTCACATGATCCATGGACTGAAAAAACGCAAATACTCACAAGAAACTGTGAATTCCTGCCGAGCCCTTCGATAGCGACTCGGGATGGATGATATTTCTCAAAGCGCACCGTTACCAGATCCTCCTCGCTTCGATTTTTTCCCGAGCCCTGGACCGCTGCCCCACCGGATACGGCTGAGAACCAATCAACAGCCGTCAGTGACGTCAATTCTCCTCGTTCTGACATGTGAGCCCGTAACCCCTGGCAACCTTAAAGGAGACCGCACGGAAACCGTGACGTCAAGGAAATAGTTTAGAAATGAAAAAAATCGATTGCTATCTGATTAAAAATTTGCATGATAACAGTAAATCTCTCTGTGTCTTTAATTAGAGATGCGCAAACACCGCAGCGTGCAAGCAGTCGATTTCCAACATGAGGGTATTTTCGGAGACATTGGGGGACAGATAAGTCAGGAGTGGGCTCCCCAGACAAATCAATTCTCATAGGAACATTAAGGAATGGTGCAGAGGTCTCTCTTTTCTCAGCAGGCAGCCGGACATTTAAATAATGTGTCAAAGTGATCACAATATAATGTGCAGAACAAAACAGTAAACATTAACTTATATTAATAATGTAAGTTCGCATAAAAGCACTCATATCACAATGTAAAAATACTAAACTACAAGTATAACTCCTGCACTCAGAATGTTACTTAGCCTACTTACAAGTATAGAGGGGTTATCAGCAAAATGTATCCTACTTAAACTAGGCTTATAATCGAGAAAAATAAAAATATGGCTCTTGTGAGATTTATATTATATATAACGTTATAACGTATGAATAAATATAACATAACTGGACACATACAAGTTGTCCCAAGCCTATTTATTGTTTTTAGCAAAATAAATATATTACATGTTAGGGGGAGGGGGATCAACATCTGCATTTAGGTTTAACAATGCAACCTGCGTAGATCTAAACGTACAAAATAAATAACTATAACACATTTACGAAACGTAAGCTAACATAATATTCTCATATGCAAATGTAAAATAAACAATAGCAGTGTTTAGCAGTTCAACATCTCTGCTGCACGGACGTGTAGCATGCATGATCCGTCTTTTATCCAATGAAATCATCAAAACAATTCCTCGTGACAAGACAGAAAGTGCAATTGGCCAATTAAACGTTTTTTCACCAAAATAGGCGGTTCTTATTTGATTGACAACTATGTCGTCAAATCAATAAGAGGATTTTAACAACTCGACTAATAGAAACGCCGAAGAGGAAGGTTTGACATGTTTCCGCCAGCCAATCGTGATGCACCTCTGAGTGACGCATCCACCCATCAGCTGTTTTTGTTTTGCTGTGTGAATATTGGAAGTTAATAACATGGTAACAACAGTGTCGACTGGGCGAAGTGAAAGGGCTCAGTAAGGAGGTATTATAGTCGATCTTTTCTCCTGTTCAGGTTGTATAGTTCACGCGGTGAGTACTGTGTGCCATCTGAGCCCGCCCGGATATTCCTCTCCCTGAAGAGTGTGAGCGTGGCGCTTGGAGTCGGGGAGCGGAGGAGGGGAAGCGGGTTCCGGTTGGGATCGACCCGAGCCCAAGGCCTCCGACCTCGGCCGGCGAGAGAAGAGGGAATTTGGCTGCTCGGATGGAGTCCCAGGACGTACCGGACGGCCCCGCGGTGCACCGAGGCTTCATCTGTGCCTCGTTTAACCAGGACACCACGTAAGCGACCCGCGGACTGGGGCCCAGCATGAACTCAATCTCCTTGATGCACCTGACTGTTGCATAATTGTTTTCAGTCGCATTTACATATACTCTGGTTTATTTAATGTCACTTCGTTATAGCTGCAACAACCAAGCAGTTTTGTGCGTTCTGTAAGCGTCTGTGTGCCTCATTAAAACTTCTAGATTAGTCTCTACCAGCTGAAAGTGAAGTAGGCCACTGTGTTAATCTCCAAGGCCTGTTGCACATTAAACTAATAACCAAACTTCTGGCTGTTGAGTAACAAGACACACCTTAATACATCTGATTGAAAACGGGCCTATTGTGTAGTGTCTCATTCAAGTTTCCTGCTTACCTCGTCCTTGATTTGTGACACCATACATTATTCTATTTTAATACTAAACATTTACCATTACGAGTAAACGTGGTATTATTGAAATCAGCTTTACAAGCAGGACCTTCCTGTGTCATTATTTGACACCCCAATAATTCTAACCACTCACACCTGTGCTGTAGGTGTCCAGTGTAACATGCTTTGAGATTATTAAAGGCTAAACTAGCAGACAACTCCAGCAGAACTCACTGACTTTTCAGTTACAGGTATTGCCCCCCTTACACAAATATCTCCCTGCATCTCTTGATTGTAAAACTAACCAGGTGGCCAAACAGTCAACTGGGCCTTCTTATCTCTTTGTCATCCTGTTTGTTTCAACTTCAGCCATGATAAAGTAAGCTTCTTTGGGGGGCAGTTAACAGATGTGAATGTAAGCTGCGTTATGGCTGTGTTGTCTAAACAAGATATGATAGTCTGGAAGATATCATGTCATGTATATGGCTACCAAGCATTTCCTGGAAATTTTACTTGATGGAAACTAAAAATCATAGAGCCATTTACTGTAGCATCCATTACATAGATTTCACCCCGTTTTGCGCAGCACTATCCTACAGATTGTACATGTGTCTGTGCATGGATAATCCTATGCTTTTCAATAGCAAGCGATTGCTTTTAACCAAATCCATTCACTAATCTGTAGTAATAATAAGCAAACAAAAAAGGTTTCTGGGATTATTTTACTGCAACAATAGTACTATGTGAATTAAAATGACAAAAACTATGTTGTAATGGTGTGTGCGTGTTTTATCTATGTGACTGGATTGCATGTGGAATTGTTTCGGGATAATTTTTTTGGATCACTGTTATTGAAAATGTAATTATAGTTTTATTAAAGAATCTTTAACCTTGTAACAATGGCGGATGTGGCTGGTAAAATGTTTTGTGTTTATGCTGTTATTGTAGCTCTCTGTCAGTGGGCACCAAGACTGGCTACCGGCTCTTCTCAGTCACTGCTGTGGACAAACTAGACTGCATCCACGAGGGAGGTAAGAGGGACGGCACACTTTACAGTTGTCTTAAAGAGTTCAAGTATGTAATGTCCCATGACACATGATTTATGTTTGTCTTATAATTCATTCATTGTTTGTCCACATGCATACACTAAGTACACTGTGACACACCAGCATCCCCTCCCTAAGGTGACATAAGTACAATGTGATAGGAGTCTACACAGGATTTTGTGAGCTGTGGTCGTACAACAGTTCAGAGATGCTGCACATGTTGCTCTGCTGCGGGTAAACACAGGAACACCCAATTTTCTGATCCTCAACAGCAACAACGAAAGAGAAAGTTTTGAGTCAGTTTGAGGAAGTTCAAGCTCAATAAAGTTCTCTATGTCTGACAGTTTCTCTGATAGCAGTAAGTGCAGGAGATTGTGTTGGAATTGACAACAGAAGATGATGCTGTATTTGCCTTTATGAATATACTGTATGAGCTTATGTTGAAGCCTCCGATGCTTTTCTGAGTGAAAGCATGCATCCAAGGTCTTTCTGTCCGTTTCCCCAGTAGAGTGTCCAGATGTGTATATAGTGGAGCGACTTTTCTCCAGCAGTCTGGTGGTGGTGGTCAGTCTGTCCATGCCACGGCGAATGAACGTCTACCACTTCAAGAAAGGAACAGAGATTTGTAACTACAGCTACTCCAACAACATTCTCTCCGTCAGGCTCAACAGACAGGTAAGACCAGGAATTAGATATTTCCATAACCTGTAATAGGTCGAAGTTGGTGCTTCTGGTTTGTGCAAATATATATATATGTGTGTGTTTGTGTGTGTGTATATACATAAAGAGAGAGAGAGAGAGAGAGAGAGAGAGAGAGAGTGAGTTATGGTAATCTCACTGTCACTTATTGTGTTACTGTTACCTCAGCGGCTGGTGGTGTGCCTGGAGGAGTCGATCTACATCCACAATATCAAAGACATGAAACTACTCAAGACTCTGCTCAACACACCGACCAACCTCTCAGGTAAACTCAAGCTGTTATTGGGACACCTACAGTATATATAGACCATATAAACACAGTGTACATTAATTCCTATAGACTCATGAGCAGAATTATAAATTATGTCACTTTCAGCAATACTATGTAACTTGCTAAATAGAGGCCACTATGGCCGCAAGTGACATTTACAGGTATGTGCTATTACACATAGTCTAGTAGTAACACAAACAGAGTGGAGTCATAAAGTCAGCAAAGCTACTGGTCGTACCAGACCAAGAAAGGCTGTAGTTCAGAATTGAAAAGTGTGTGTTTTATTTCTTATGAACTCAGCTTTCCATTTTAAAGATGAAGAATGTCGTATTTCTGTACAAAGTGCTGCTTTAAAGCTACTTGCCAAGGTGCACAGTACTAATGTAGTCTGACACAGTGAGAAAATGTCACTGTGTTGAACACAGAGCAAAACATGCATTGTTTGTTTGATTTTGGAGTTTGCATTGGTCCAGCAGATCGATACTAGGCAAATAATAGACCCGGACAGATAGTGTATATGTAGCTCTAGTGTTAAGCAACTGGCAAGACTGATCCACTAGGTGTCTTAAAGAAAAAAGACAAGAAAAGGAGAAAAAGAATACAGGAAACTAAATGAGCTAAATCTATTCTGTAATCCCTTGTAGGTCTTTGCGCTCTCTCTGTCAACCACAGTAACTCCTACCTGGCGTACCCTGGCAGCGCCACCATCGGAGAGATCACTGTCTACGATGCAAACAACCTGGTGAGGCCGCATTAAACTCTAACATAGCAGCAAAGGAAAACTTGCACCTGTTGTCATGTCTCAGGTCCCATGGGAACAAGCAGCTCAGTGTCATTAGTAAGCACTTGTTTGCCCCTTTAGAGCACTCTGACGCTGATCCAAGCCCATGACAGTCCCCTGGCAGCCCTCACCTTCAATGCCTCTGGCACCAAACTGGCCAGCGCTTCAGAGAAGGTGAGGACTTGATTCCTTTTTATCTCTCCTTCTCTTTTATCACAAACCAGCCTCTGTTTGACTCCTTTCTCCTCTACAGGGCACCGTCATCAGGGTGTTCAGCATTCCTGAAGGACAGAGACTGTTTGAATTCCGCCGAGGGATGAAAAGGTCATTAGTTATATCTTCATGTAGTTCAATCAGAAACCATTAGCAAGCAAGCTGTGGACAGACAGTGGACAAGATGAATCATGGTGGTTGTACGCCAGAGATTAAACAAAGGGCTCGTGACCAAAAGGTTAGCAGTTCAAATGATCCTCCTGTTACTCAACTGTTAGTGTTGTAGGTGAGTAAGACACTGCACTCCTGTTGCTCAGTCACAGATGGCAGTTAGTTGTGGATGCACTGTGTGGCCTCCAGTGTCACTAACAGAGTATCAGTGATTAAAACAGCAATGTGAGTAGCTGAATAGTGGAAACATTAGACAGACGCAATGGAGAGGCTGTTTTTACACACAACGTTTTAGCAGCGTTCAGGTTTAATTTAGAATCGTGGACAAAAGTCTACATTTTGGTCAAATTGTTTCTAAAGCATTAATTTAGTGTTGGAGTTTGAGATGCTTATATTTTTTGTTTTCAATAAAAAAGTACACTTAATCTTGACTGTTTTGTCCTTTTCTATCTGCGGGTTTCAGATATGTTAGCATCAGCTCATTGTCCTTCAGTGCAGATGCCCAGTTCCTGTGTGCTTCCAGCAACACTGAGACAGTCCATATCTTTAAACTGGAGCAGCACAGCCCCAGGTAAACACGCACGCACACACACACACACACACACACAGTTTGTTTCTACTGACTGAACCCATTAATGATTAAATTGACACAGTAAACCATGTTAGTGATGAGTGATTGTATGTATGTCTCACCTGTAGCTGTAGTTATTTTCTGTCAAAAGAAACTTTTTTTTATGCTTTCCTTTTGAGGATTAACATTACTTCACTAGCAAGGACCACGCCACAACAGTGTGTGATTTAGAGGTACATGCAAATGTGGAATGCATGGATTATGGAGGATGGATTAATGCATATAGAGGGGAAGGGTGATGGTGGAAGAAGGATGCCGTCTGATAGGCTGGTCTGAGAGGGTGTACAGAAGACCGGGCAGATCAGACTCATCTCGGAAGTGTTTTCACCCGAGCTTATTTCAAGTACCCAGACGGTACCTAGATGAGACATGAGAGAGCTGTGCACCTGAATAAATAGGAAGGGATAATGGGATGAGGGAATGAAAGTCTGAGTGGAGCAGGGATAGGGGGATGAAGGGATGATAAGATGAAGGATTGAAGAGATGAGGGGAGCAGGGATGGGGGATGATAGGATGATGGGATGAGGAATGAATGGATGGGGGATGAAGGGATAAAGAAAGAGAGGATGGAGGGAATGGAGGATGAGTGGATGTGTGTAGGGATGAATGGATGAAGGGAAGGGCAAGGGAGGGTGGGTCAAGCAATTTGAAACAAGCGGGGCAGGCTGAGCAGAGCGGATATATGTAGCCTTGACAGGTGATTGGAGGTCTGGTTGAGGCGTGGCCCTGCTTCCGAACATCATATCACATTATATTAATTTGGCAGATGCTTTTGTCCAACTTACAATTTCTCTTATTAGAAGTGATTTCCCTGTTGTCATTTTGTCTTTCAGCACCCTCTGCTGTATTTACAGTATGATGTAAAGCAATTCAGTGGAAATTCAACTAAGTGGCTTACTACGTGAAATTCAGTCTCCAGAAATTTATCGATGTTGTTTGTACCATGCTGTTTCCTTCCAGTCAAGAGGAGGTGTCTCCTACATGGTCAGCATATGTGGGCAAAATGTTCACAGCAGCCAGCACCTACTTGCCCACCCAGGTGTCCGACATGATGCACCAGGACAGAGCCTTCGCCACCGTACGACTCAACATGTTCGGCCTGAAGAACATCTGCGCCCTGGCTACGTAAGGCAGAGCGAGACAGAGACAAGGCAGGGATGTTTTTTTAAGAGGTGTATTTATGTATAAGGTCATTGACATCTAGTGTATGTGTGTGTTTTTCTTTTGTCAGAATTCAGAAGCTCCCTCGCCTGCTGGTGGCGTCTTCAGACGGGTTTCTCTACATTTATAATGTGGATCCACAGGATGGAGGCGAGTGCGTCCTGGTCCAGAAGCACAGGTGTGTGTGTCTTAGTGTCTTAACAAAATGCTGTGTCAAAAAGGTACAATAATTTTGTTAGTTGCCCCCAAATTAACTTTGAGTTTAAAAATATTTATATTGAGCTGGGGAGAGATTTAGGGATTTTGAAGTACTTTTGGCACTACAACAAAATCATTGGGCTACAGCATTAAGCTGTAACAAATGCAACTGAAAGGTACCTGAACTGTCGGATATGTTTAACATGACAAGTAAACTGTACACAGCACAGAGGTGTTTACCTACTTGTCAAAGAAATGGTCCCTTATTATGCAGAAATTTGACGACTAAATGTCAATACAATGTTACACAGTTTCACTGAGGGGTCATTCACCTTTTTATGGAAATTTAATGTTAATTTTGAATAATTTATTAAATGTTCAATTAATTGACAATATGCGACACAAAGATTTCATTTTAACAAATAAGGCAAATCCATCTTAATTACAGATTGGACTCTTTTCTCAATGGTAATCTGTTTTGTCATTGAAAATTACGTTGTGACGACGGTGTATTTTTACATCAAAATCTTGCAGACCGAAGCTTTAAAATGTCACACTGTTTTATGCTTGTTTTATCACGAGTTGGGCGTTACGGTGCTGTCTTTGTCTGCTCTGTTCGTGCAGGCTGTTCGACTTCAGTGAGGAGCAGGTGGAAGACAAGGAAGAGGAGAAACAAGAGGATGTCTCTCCCCAGCCAGCCAGCCAATCATATGCTGCCACTGTGGCTCTCTCTTCAACCCCGCCTTCCTCCACCACTCTCATGGGTACAGTATCATAAACTGATGAAAACCTTTCCAGGATTCAACACTGGCCTTCTTACCTGGTTACCTAAGAGTAACTTCTAAAACCCAACTACATTATTCTAGCTCTTATTGTGCATCTCCTGAGACCTCTAAAGTTAAAACACTTATGCAAATAATATTAGAAATACTTAAAACTAAAACCCTAAACAAAAGTTGTTAAAGTTATTTTAAGTATTTTCCTAGTTTTATCTCAGAATGTCTCGATTCTCATATCTGTTGGTAAATAAGCATCAATGCAGTACTTCTACTACACTAAACAAAGTTATAAGCGCAAGGCTTTTGTTTTTGCCCCCATTCATCATAAGCTAAACCCAAAGATCTAAGACTTTCTCTATGTACACAAAAGGCCTATTTCTCTCGCCTATTTCTTTACAAATCTGTCAAAATCTGTGTTAGTGAGCACTTCTCCTTTGCCGAGGTAATCCATCCACCTCACAGGTGTGGCGTATCAAGTAGAAAGCAATATTTAAAAATGTCTTCTTTCTAGGTAAACCAGTAGTAACAAAAACACTTTATTAAAGATGATCTTATAAACTTTGAAGAACCTAAAGCACATAATAAAGTCAGTTTTGTGAATCTAGTCTTGAGCCAACATCTAAGCTCTTAGAACAGAATTTTTCTTGCATATATGCAACATATGCAAGAAAAATTAAACACAGGGGTTCCCAGTTGTGGCAGCGTGGTGGTGCAGTGGTGAGCGCTGTCACCTCACCGCAAGAAGGTCGTGGGTTCAAACCCCGGCATTTCTGTGTGTTTGCATGGTGTCCGCGTGGGTTCTCTCCAGGTTCCTCCTCCAAAAACATGGAGGCTAGGTTAATTGGTGTCTCCGAAATTGTCCTTAGGTGTGAGTGGTTGTCTATGTGTGGCTCTGCGATGCAACCTGCCCGATGTCAGCTGTGATTGGCTCCAGCCCCCTGCGACCCTGTACGCAGAATAAGCGGTTGACAATAGATGGTTCCCAGTGGAGGCAGATGAGGATTCAACAGCGTTTTTTCCTCGTCCCTTCTCTTCACAGGTTACTCTGAGGATGGTGGAGCCCAGAAGGGCGAGGTCATCCCGGAGCACGAGTTCGCTGAGGGCCCCGTCTGTCTGGATGACGAGAATGAGTTTCCTCCAGTCGGCAACCAGAGTAACTGACTCCCCCACCCCACGAAACATCCGATCCCTGCATAACAATCAGACTCACTTGTTTCAAGCAGGGAAGGTGGACAAAAATATTCCTGTGTTGAGACATTGTGGCACCCCCACCCTTCCACACGTACCCCTGCTGGACTAGGGTCAATTCTTGCCAGAACGTTACGTCCTGGTGTTTCTATATCCTGCGTCCTGCCACTCACTTTTGTAAAGAATAAAAAAAACACTAAAAAAGAGTGGATTGTCCACTCATCATTAAAAAACACATTTTAAACTCTTTTCTTAGACATATTCAAAGACCGTCTAAGATTCCCACTGTTAACTCCCATATTATGCCATTAACAAACAGTGTTCATCTTCTTTTTTAATAATGACAACACAGTGAAGTTATTGTTGCACAATATTATCATGGAAGTGACCAGATGAGCATGCGGTTGGTCCAGCAGACTATTAATGAGCAGACTGAATATACCAAGGTAGTAGAGAAAACAGGCGGGCTTGGCCTGCAGCCATTGTAGAGTAACCAGTGGCCAGATTCACAAAATACCCTCTATAGAGAGATGCCAAGATGTCATGTAAAAGTTAATTTTAGCTGCGTCTACAGCCAAGTGAAACCAGACAATAATATGATGAAATAAGCAAAATCTCTTAAGATCATGTTTTCTGTCACTTACAAGACTTCTGAAAATCTATAATAGGGGCATTTCTGTTAGTCGGGCCTCAGGAATGGGCATTATGGGCATTAAACTTGTCACACCTCAGGAAAGGAGAGCAGTAGTTCACTCATGAAAGGAAAAGATGTTGTAAGTGTACACTATTTAAACTACGATACACGCAGTAAAGTATTACATGACTTGCAGATGCAGCTGTCATACTAATTAGGGTAGCAGTAGATGAGACTAAAAACCGGCGCAGTCTCAAATGTAACCTGATAATATATCTGGAAGCTCTGTGGGAGGAGCAGTCAACAGCTAAATGTGAAATACTTAATGGTGAGTTGTACGTGACACAGTTACAGGTCCTTGAATTTCAGTGATATCCTGAAGACCATTTTATTTACTCCATGATGCTGAAGACAGTATGTTAACATGTAAGTCATAGTCATTTTTACTTTGATGTATTAAATATTCTTTTGCAAAATGTTTGAAGTATTACACATCAACGCATAGGCTTCCCGTGCGTAAATATATATTGAGGATTTTTACTGTGTGTATAATGTATATATAACATTTATATATAGTACTGTTGTAATAAGTAACATGGTAATACCATTTGATTTGCCAAAAGGTGGCACTGTTAGGACACCCCTATGCTGCATTGAGCTGTTCAATACTGGACATTTACACCAGAGATTCATTAAAGCTGAGAAGTGATTCAACCTCTGCTTGGAGTTTTGATTAAAAAAACAAAACATAATTTACATCTCTCATGTTTAAATCCTCTATTAAATCTCATCAAATACACAACAAAACAATAAAGCTAAGTTGTGCATATTTTAGCAGTTTGTTCTCTGAAACTTTAGTTATTTAACAAACTTTCAAAATGCTGAGTTACACTGCAACAAATTGATTCCTAAATTGTACCATGTCTGATAGATAAAATTTTCCCCAAACTATAAACCTCATAATACCAGCTGGCCAAAGTTCAGCTGCCTGCATGCCTGCTTGTTTGCACATCTCCATCTGCACATTGAACCTCCCAAACAACACATTCTACAAACAAACAGCTGAGCACATCCAGAGATATTTGTCTCCAC
This sequence comes from Micropterus salmoides, assembly GCF_014851395.1. NCBI lineage: Eukaryota > Metazoa > Chordata > Actinopteri > Centrarchiformes > Centrarchidae > Micropterus > Micropterus salmoides. The sequence goes on along the minus strand of NW_024041262.1, from coordinate 10,686,964 downwards.
ATCTGTTTGCTTCTCTTTCAGCCTGTTGTGTGAGTGTTAGTGTGTGATATCCCACCCTCAGCCCAGCGGGTGGCAGCGGCAAACAGCCTGTCTTGGGTCACAGCAGGGCGCTGCTGAGTCGTCTGTGCTGTAGTCTGCCGTGGCCACAGACTTGTCGGTGGCAATGTCCCATAATAACTCCTCCCTCATGCGGGCAATCCTCTCTGCTACCGCCTGGTATTCAGGTGCCTCGACTTCCAGGGGTTTTTCCTCAGCCTCGTCATGCTCCAGATCAAATATCAGCGGCGGATCATGGAGCTGCTGCCTTCCTGTTGCACCGCCACATGCCTCAGCTGCACCTGCAAAGGAAAGAAGACATGAGTATTTCTTATTAGCCTTTTTTCACAATTTTGCCTTGCCCACATTAAATGGATAAACTATTTTTCTTGACACAATTACATGAACTCAAAACATGTAACATTACAGCATAGATTATATTGTTATATGTAGTTCCTTTTTGTGAGTTGCCTAGTGTACCAAATGACAGAGCCAGCAAAAAAAGGGTTAAACAAATATGGATTTGCGTGAAAACAGGCAAATTTATAGTACCAACAGCTACAGCTATTATTAAAGTTTGGAATGTGTCATTTTCTGATTGAGTAGTAACATGAACTGAATATCCTAAAGCACTAAGAGTTATAGTACTATAAAAAAAAAAAAAAACTTAGATATTTAAATGTATGCAGTGTGATGCTTCACTGTGAGATTTAAGCTGATATCACAATGCCTTTTAAGTTATATAGCTCATAAAATACATTGGCACAGACAGACAGGCATAGACTGGTACTGCCATGTTGACATAAAGCCGTGCATATCATCCACCATGGTGGCAGGGCATAACAAGCAGCATTGCAGACATGTCTTAATAAACACGTCATCACTGTTAGATAAGCAAGATTTGTCATTTTGCTGACATATGACCTGTACCTGTCATGTAGAAAGCTTTGTGTTTCCCTGTTCGAACTGTCTGCAGGTCACCAAACTTCCCTGCAGCACCACTGTTAGGGTGGAAGAGAAACTACAAAAAAGAAGAGAAGAACTAATGTCTGCAACAAGACCCTAATGCACAACTGATAATACAAAGAAATGATCGATAGAAACCAAAGAAAGACTGACAACAAAAACCATTTAGTACCTCATGACCAGTCTGTTCACCATGGAGGAGGACATTTGTGGCATCACTGCCATCATAACGTCTGTCTGAGGGGGGAGTTACTCCTGCCAGGGACAGAAGGGTGGAGAAGATGTCCATACCACTGCAAGAGGGCATAAAAGAGGAGACATGATGTGTTCAGTTTGTGCTCTGCTAAGATAATGGTGTTTATGAAGAAACTTTAAAGTGGGAGCTTGATAAAATTGATAACCAGAAGAGAAAGATAAAGATGAAAGGAGAAGAAAATCTTACACAGTAGCATTTATTTCTATGTAACCAAGACTACGTCAACATTGTCTACAGCTACACTAAGGGCTCTGAATCTGTGCTTTGAGCTAAATGCTAATGTCTGCACGCAAAATGCTCACAATGACAATGCTAGCATGCTGACGTTTAGCAGGTAAAATGTTTATCGTGTTCACCATCTTAGCATGCTAAGTCTTGCTTATTAGCATGAAATACAAAACACAGCTGATGGAATTGTCAGATATTTTGTCATAAACCAATTATTATACAAATTTTAATTTTGACATGTTGATGGAAATACATGAGAACTCAGAGCATCACCAAAGTGATTACAATTTATCCTGAGAGGGGCGTCAATGGCTGTACCAAATTTCATGGAAATCCACCCAACAGTTGTTGAGACATTTCACTCAACGCCACATGCCAACCTCATGGTAGCGCTATAGAAAAAGTCAGGATTAACTGTCTGGAAGTCGAGTGACCATATTTTCACAAGTGCACTTTCAACACCATGAGAGCAACATTTTCATTGCCAGGAAACAAAGAATAAAAGCATCATGGAGCTCTTCAGGAAAGTCCGACTATCTGTTTGGCATGACACCTAACATACTGACAGGTTCTGTTGATTAGTTAATTGTTTGACTAGTTAATACTGAATCCTACACACAGAGCCTATAAAGTCAACACAGGATCAATCAAAGTATTTAAGAAATTTGAAGCAGCCTAGTCTCTGCTTACTGGTAAAATTCTAGTACCTGACCAGGGCAGAGCTGGTTGTGTTTGCAGGGATCCTCCCAGGCCAATAAGCTACTGTTGGCACCCTGTGACCTCCCTCCCAGGTGGTCCGCTTTGCTGAGCCTCCACCTAACACGCAGGCAAAAGATGACTTCACGAAAATGTTGATTCATAGCAATAAAATGTACAGTAGCTCCAGCCACTACTTAATGAACACATCAATCCCTTTCATAAAGCATGCATGGAATGTGCACTTTTCATACCTCTGCTGGTCTGCCACTTTCCCATGAAAGGCCCTACCCTTCCTGCGTACTGGCACTTCTGTTCCCAAGGACCGTTGTCACCTAGACACAACACGCACACATAAGGCTGTGAGAAAGGCTTGTCTAGGGTAACAGTTATACTAGTAGTATAAAAAGACAGATGTGATCCACCCAGCTGACTAACCGGTGAACCAGATTAGAGTATTGTCTTTGTCTGTGTCATCAGAAGCGCTCTTTACCGCCCCCACCAGGTCATCCATCTCTCGCAGGCTGGCGGTGTACACTTTGCTGTCATCTGGGCGACGGGCGGTGGCAGGAACATCTGGAGGGGCTAGGGGAACATGCATGTGAGCCAGTGCTATGTAGAGGAGGTAGGGCTGTCCTTGCTCCCTGCAAAGACAATTAATGAGGTGACACCATGTCAGACAACCTGTGCTGACCTGTGCTGTTCAATACTTGCTCACAAATGGATTTACGGTTAAGCAAAAAGACAGGACATGATTTTGATTAACATACAATCACATACTGGTTTCCAAACACACGTCACTATAATTTTCCCAACAGAGCAGATTTCTTTCAGACATTTTAACTTGTCATAGCAACATAAACACGGATGTAAATAATTACATCAATGTTTAGGTTTAACTACTTGAAGTGTTTTGTTAAAGTTGGAAACAATCCTGTGTGGAAGTCATTGGGCATAATTGTGCATAGAAGCACTTAAAGCTTTCTTTGTAGGAATGTGGACTTTCCAACTCTCTGACATATCTGGAACACAGCATTAGTCACTTAAAATGACTTCACTGACTGAAAGCCTGCATACTAAGGTCTTGACAGCACCTGACTGATAACCGAAGGCATGCTTTTCACAGACAGCTGCAAACAGCAGGGTTTGCCGCCCTCCTCCTGTCCTTCCAACACTGACAAACACACACTTTCTGTATTGTACTACTATCAATAACATTTAGTTCATTTAGTTTGGACAAGTTGTTACATTGTTTTACAAACTAGATAAACACCACAAAAAGAAAACCAGGCCTAACAAAGATAGATTCCAGATAAGCTGATCTAGGGTTAAAACATGCAATTTTCATTTTCCCAGGCTCCAGGTCTTTTTGGTATCAACAATAATAAAAACCCTTTGAACTCCCCTATCGTCCAAAAACAATGAAAAACACTTGCACATGGGTGACTATACCAAAGCAAATGACTTGTATATGTAAACCTACTTGGCGATGAAGCTGATTCTGATTCTGAACATGCTAAACATTGAGGACAGACATACTGGCGGTGAAACTTTGGCAATGCTCTGCTTTGTGGACCTCATTTTCCAGCCTGTGGGCACATGCATGTCTTTGAAAGGCAATGACCTACAGGTGGTTACAAATATTAGCACCTGCTGCTTACTTCTCTCCTCTCCTGTCTGTACAAGTATGTCCCCAGATGATAATCTCACATGATGGATCACTGCTCAGATCTCTCCACTGATAATGCACACTGGCAAAAACAAAACAAGACTCCAAGCAATAAATAAACCGAGAGGACTGACTGAGAGATCATAATGTAAAGAAACAGTAACAGACTCTCTTGACTGTAGTGCTGTATAAGGACATGGAGTATGATCTTAGAGTAGGGGACACTGGCGTTGACTTTCACTTGCATTATCATAGCCTCCAGAATAAAGTCTACAAATGTCTGACTTGTCATGGAAGACAACAGTGCAGTGGACTTTATTTACCACACCGTGTTTGAGTGAGTGTTTCATTCCCCTATTGACAAAAACAATTCATTTCCTCTTTCATCTCTTCCGGAGCATATCACATTTGAATTCTCAGGTTTCCCCCTCATCCACACTGTCTGCAGAGAGAGAGACTGACACACTTGACAAACTGGATTGCACAATGAAAAATTAATTTGTCAAATATGAGAAAGGATGACAAATGTGCTAGTTTGCTGTATAAATAGTTTGTTCCATAACACAAATATCAACAGAGTGATATAACTGTATGTTTGCAGGTGTATTGGACCTTGCTTTGCGTATAATCCTGGTTGCAGCGGATTTGTATTGTTCTGTTAGTTTCCACAGGTCAAGTGGCTGCTCCACAATACTGCTGTTTTCAACCAGAGGAAGGCCCACCTTGGAATAACAGCCTCCATGTGCACTCCTCGTCAATCTAGACCATGAGAATAGGGCATAATAACATAAGTGGTTGGTGTGAATGAGGCTCTTAAGTAGTTACAGGGTTGGGGAGGTTATGGGAGGTTAGTATGGCCTGGTCAGAAAGGAAACAATTGATGCTATTTATAGCTCTAGGTCTTGCAAAATTTGAGTCCGTTTGTGTTTGGTAAGTCAAAAGCTGGTTATGGCTCCATACATAAAAATATGACATGTGCACTCAACGTCCTTGGTTTTACTTAGATATCAAACTTCTACGTTTTACAATCTTATAAAGTTAAGAAATAAACAACACAAACATCCTTTAGTTTCTCTTAAAAAGTAAAGTGCCCATACCAGGATGGACAAAGGTATAATATACAGTACAATCCCCTAAAAACGATGTCATGCACTCAATCTCATATTTAAGAATAGCCTGCAGTTTCTCTGATGCTTTGTACAACATTTGTCAGTAGAACAACTTTCACTATGATATTTGAGTATCATATTTGTTTAAGTAGGAACACAGACCTGATGACTTGAGGTCCAGATGAGTCACAGGGAAGGCACTGTGGCAAATTATATCCAGGTGTATCAGTACAGCCCATGTCATTACTGTAAGGAATACCTAAGTAGTAGTTAAAACCTGACCAAGAGACAATAAACATGGTGTAAATATTAATACAACTGTTGATTACTTAATGTTGCCATAAGAACATCTTCCCAGCAGACAAAGCAGCATTATTAAACTAATATATCATATACAAACACACATTGTTACCTAGAAAATGTCTAATGATAACACTAATAACACATTTATTATTATAAGTAAGAAATTGAGCTTGAAAGTCCTTTTTGAGCTTTGAAAGAGTTGTTTGACAAAGTAATTTAAAGTAAGAATTAAGAAATTTTAGTATTTTTTTTGATACAGCCACAGTTTGGGCTTTTCCCTAGCCAAATGTTCAAAGGGTTTTTTCATTCTCAATTTTAATAACAAAAACAATTTTGCACCACAACATATCATGTTGAAATAGTAAAATCTGCATATTTTTATGTTAAAATTGTGAAATATCTACATCCACTCCAGACAGCGACGGCTACTATAGTGACTGTAGAATGAGCAGTCCTGCTGTTTTTCTAGAGATTTAAGTTTCGTATTGTGACTTATCAATGTCCTACATTAAACTGGAGTACAGCTTATACGTGATCCAAATGTCCTTCAGCTTGGTCTGCCTGGCTCATTTCACAAATGTGAAAACATTTTTAATTTGGTGTTTGCTTTTGGTTCAAAATGATCTTATCATAAAAGACCTATGTGTGCCTATATGGTGCTGTGATCTAACTGGCACTAGTTTAAACCATTTTTTTGGCTCTTATACTAACACAAGAGACGACATGACCACTTAATCAGAATCAGAATTAGTCTTCCACTGAAAGTGCTCCTGTGTTTGAGCAGCACGTCATGGAGTGGGTGGGAGACATTGTCCAAGATGACATGTAGTTTGGACAGCATCTTCCTCTCTGACACCACCGACAGAGAGTCCAGCTTCACCCCCATAACGTCATAAAACATCCTCAGCATCGTCCCGCAGATGTTGAAGGACCTCAGCCTCCTCAGAAAATAGAGACGCCTTTGGCCCTTCCTGCAAAGGGCTTGAGTGTTCTTGGCCCAGTCCAGTTTATTGTCCATGTGCACTCCCAGGTATTTGTAATCCTCCCCAATGTCCACACTGACCCCCTGGATGGAAACAGGGGTAACTTGTGCCTTGGCTCTCCTTAGATCCACAACCAGCTCCTTAGTCTTTACCCCACCACCACAGTTCTGTACTCAGCCTCGTCACCCTTGCTGATCCATCCAACCACAGCAGAGTCATCAGAAAACTTCTGAAGATGGCAGGACTGTGTGGTAGTTGAAGTCTGTGGTGTAGATGGTGAAGAGGAAGGGAGAGAGGACCGTCCCCTGCGGGGCCCTGGTGTTGCTGACCACAATGTCTGACACACAGTGTTGCAGGCGCACATACAGTGGGTACGGAAAGTATTCAGACCCCTTTAAATTTTTCACTCTTTGTTTCATTGCAGCCATTTTCCAAAAATCAAAAAAGTTCATTTTATTTCTCAGTAATGTACACTCAGCACCCCATCTTGACAGAAAAAAACAGAAATGTAGAAATTTTTGCAAATTTATTAAAAAAGAAAAACTGAAATATCACATGGTCATAAGTATTCAGACCCTTTGCCGTGACACTCATATTTAACTCAGGTGCTGTCTATTTCTTCTGATCATCCTTGAGATGGTTCTACACCTTCATTTGAGTCCAGCTGTGTTTGATTATACTGATTGGACTTGATTAGGAAAGCCACACACCTGTCTATATAAGACCTTACAGCTCACAGTGCATGTCAGAGCAAATGAGAATCATGAGGTCAAAGGAACTGCCTGAAGAGCTCAGAGACAGAATCGTGGCAAGGCACAGATCTGGCCAAGGTTACAAAAAAATTTCTGCTGCACTTAAGGTTCCTAAGAGCACAGTGGCCTCCATAATCCTCAAATGGAAGACGTTTGGGACGACCAGAACCCTTCCTAGAGCTGGCCGTTCGGCCAAACTGGGCTATCGGGGGAGAAGAGCCTTGGTGAGAGGGGTAAAGAAGAACCCAAAGGTCACTGTGGCTGAGCTCCAGAGATGCAGTCGTGAGATGGGAGAAAGTTGTAGTAAGTCAACCATCACTGCAGCAATCCACCAGTCGGGGCTTTATGGCAGAGTGGCCCGACGGAAGCCTCTCCTCAGTGCAAGACACATGAAAGCCCACATGGAGTTTGCTAAAAAACACCTGAAGGACTCCAAGATGGTGATAAGTAAGATCCTCTGGTCTGATGAGACCAAGATAGAACTTTTTGGCCTTAATTCTAAGCGGTATGTGTGGAGAAAACCAGGCACTGCTCATCACCTGTCCAATACAGTCTCAACAGTGAAGCATGGTGGTGGCAGCATCATGCTGTGGGGGTGTTTTTCAGCTGCAGGGACAGGACGACTGGTTGCAATCGAGGGAAAGATGAATGCGGCCAAGTACAGGGATATCCTGGACGAAAACCTTTTCCAGAGTGCTCTGGACCTCAGACTGGGCCGAAGGTTTACCTTCCAACAAGACAATGACCCTAAGCACACCGCTAAAATAACGAAGGAGTGGCTTCACAACAACTCCGTGGCTGTTCTTGAATGGCCCAGCCAGAGCCCTGACTTAAACCCAATTGAGCGTCTCTGGAGAGACCTGAAAATGGCTGTCCACCAACGTTTACCATCCAACCTGACAGAACTGGAGAGGATCTGCAAGGAGGAATGGCAGAGGATACCCAAATCCAGATGTGAAAAACTTGTTGCATCTTTCCCAAAACGACTCATGGCTGTATTAGATCAAAAGGGTGCTTCTACTAAATACTGAGCAAAGGGTCTGAATACTTATGACCATGTGATATTTCAGTTTTTCTTTTTTAATAAATTTGCAAAAATTTCTACATTTCTGTTTTTTTCTGTCAAGATGGGGTGCTGAGTGTACATTACTGAGAAATAAAATGAACTTTTTTGATTTTTGGAAAATGGATGCAATGAAACAAAGAGTGAAAAATTTAAAGGGGTCTGAATACTTTCCGTACCCACTGTACTGTGATCTGCCAGTCAGGTAGTCAACAGTCCAGGACAGGAGGGGGGCATAAGGAACACATCTGGGGTATCACTTTGTTGTGCCATTGCAAATCACCATCTGCAGCGAAGAACTTTATTGGGAGGGCATAATGCTGAGCTTCATACCATTCCACTGAGATTAGGGATCAAACCGTAGTCCCTGTGGTGGTGTGCAAGTATTTTTTCCTTCACACCAGCTGTACATCCCTGTCGCACTATATGAACCGGAAATTGTCTAACACGAGGCTGAGTACAGCATACTAGAGGAAAGCTTGGCCGATGCACCAGTCGCTTAAAAATGCTAAGGTGTGGATCACCTGTTGTAACAAGCATACAAATATAATGCGATTCACAGGCCAAGGCTGTTTGAGGTGAGGTGGAGGAGGCAGGAAGTCTGTCTAGTAGGGGGCTGGGGGGGTGTTTGATTGGTAAGTTATAGTCGGGGCGGGTGTTGAGTCAGCTGTAGCATAAAGTCAGGAGAAAGTCTGTCGTCTCACAAGACACAGCCGCAGGGAGTTGTGTTGTGTGTAGTCTGTTCCCTGCAGCGAGGCTGGATTTGTTCACACACTAGATGTGACTGGAATGACCTAGATAAAGTGACGCCACAACACCAACCTGGAAAGGTACATTTTTTGTGCAATGGAAATGTGTGTGTTAGCTCATATCTCATTGTTTCATGAGGCATATACAAATATGTTTTCATTTTTATGTTTGATATCCTTCAACTGTTAAATAAACTGTATTCACGTTGCAACAATTCTTCTGTGACAGCCCTGCTGCCATATTTAACACATGTCTGTTCTCATTTACATCTCACTCTTCTATAAATGATCCTATTGTAGCTTGTAGCAGGCCACTACCTCCTCGGGTTTACTGAGGTGTCAGATAACTTTATTTAAACTCATGTACTGTATGTCTAAAAAAGGTTTTTTTATTGGTAGGCTAGTGATCATTTAACAGATCATGCCAAAGAGGTGACAGAAACAAAACATAGCAAACAGTAGATAGGAATAGGATTGTGTTGCTCTTGAACTGGATTTGTCCATTCCTAGAGGAAAATAAATGTTCATGCCCATAACCAATCTCTAATGATTCTCAAGTTAGGCAAGGTGTGATGTTTTTTCAGAAGATGAGGGCACACCTTTTTGTAAATTCCTGCCTGGTTTCTGCCTGTGGTGTTCAGTTGGGTCCCCGGTGGTTTTGTGTTATGACAGTCAAGCTCCCACCTACCTCTGTTAGTTGGACTATATGGTCCATTGTGGCCGAGATGCCATTTCCCGATCATGGCGGTGTAATATCCCGCCTTCTGTAGTAGCTGTGGCAAGGTGACTTCAGACAGTGGCAGACCGGCTACAGAGCCCACAGCAAAGTTATGAGTCACCCCGTTTCTTAGGCCATAGCGGCCTGTCAGGATAGCAGCACGGGATGGGGAACAGGTCGAGGCAGGAGAATGGAAGTCTGTCAATCTGGAAAAAGTTAGGACATTTCTTAGGAGAAATTACATTTGACCTTGTTGCCAAGTGGAAGTAAATGTCAGAGAGGGAGAGAGTATAGATCAGTCATACTCATGCGGTCATATAAGCCTAACATTTCACGTGCAGTGTTACTCCACCATGTCCAGACTGAAACACCGACCTTCCTCCAAACATAATCACAATTTCATTACCATTTAATGTTTTCACTAAAAATACAAGACCTGGGGCATTATGTGTAAAAGACTGCAAGGCTACATTCATTTTTATACTACATCCCACGTGTGCTTGAAAACCAGCGTACGTCACCTTTTTGTGCGTATGCAGCATTTATACATGAGGACCCTGGTTCCTATGATATCAAAGAGGTGAGGTAATAGAATTTAAATCAGTGTCAATGATGACATTGAATTTAGAGCTACATAACAGATGAATTAATATATTCTATACCTTAGTCCTTGCTCGGCCATTAGGTTGAGGTAAGGTGTGTTGTTACCCTTCTTTTCCGGCTGGTTAGCATCCACATCACCCCAGCCTATATCATCTGCCAATATGATGATAAAATTGGGCTTCTTACTGGGCTCATCAACTCTGGCTCCATGTTGGGACACCGTGTGGAGCAGCAGCCCACACATCAGCATCCCAGACAGAAGGAACAGGGTGAAACCCTCCGCCATTTTGAGTCTAAATCTGCAGTGGATTGCAAAGGTTTCAGGTTAGGCTGGCAAGCATTTAACCATGATCAGCATAGCAGCTATGGCCCAAGATGTGGGCCCAACACACAATGAATATAATTGTATACAATACAATGCAAAAGTCAAAGTTGCACAAAAGTTGTAGCCAAACAACTACATTATACCACACAAATTTAAAAAAATAGTAGATATCTTATTTTTGGACTTGCAGAACAATCATACACTAAAATAACTTGCCACATGTACTGTATGTTAACTTGACAAGTGTTCAATAGTCCTACAAACTTTGGTTTAGTTTATACTGAAACAGGGCAAATTGCTGATGATAATGTGTTCATACTTCTTGTTCAAAAGTACATTGTTTAGTACTGATACAAATCACAATGTTAGGTCTTTGAAAAAAGATTAACTGAAATACATCTCAAACAGTCCTAAAGTTATTATATAAATATATGTATGGTCCTACTGGACAGTGTGAAGTGTTTTATTGTTTTGACAAGTTATATCAGATACTGACAATATCAATTAAAAATAATCAGTACCATTGACTGATTTTCTCCTAATAACCTGGTTTCAGAGATAGTACGTGTTTCTGGTGGTTACTCATGATTGGTCCAAAGTTGTTTGCATCTACCAAATGCCTCTTTCTTCTTCATCACACCAGTATATCAAGCTAAACTTGTAGGCTACATCAAACTGTCACTATGCAACAGATCAAAATTGAGCACCAAGACACAAAGACAAATAAACAGGAAACACCTTAAATGAAATGGGTTTAGCTTATTATAAAACTTCAATTAATAGCTGAGTTCCAATTAGATGCTGCACTTTTTTACTGGCCGTGTGTGGCTACACATTTTGACAAATAAACCTAAATAAGTCTCAGTTAGATGCCAGGTCTGGTTTTCATAGAGGTAGCCTACTATGTATGTATAAACTTTAAATGCTCACTGGGTCGCACACTTGAGCTAGTTCTATGCAGCTTAGATTGTGCATACAAATATAAATGTTTAAACTTTACTCAATATGGACATGCCATCGTTAGATCGGATAGATTCTCCAAAATTCAATTGTTCAGTTAATTTTATGAAAACAATTAGCACCACAGTATAATTCACTTAGATTTATTAGCATGTTAAACAAGAGAAGTGGGGACAAAAGTGGTGATAAAGTTCAACTAAGTCTCCCTTCAAAACAGAGAGTCAACTGTGGCTTTAAATTTAACAACAGATGCCCAACCACTTCATCAAGTCTAAATACTTAGATAATATCAGCATTTATGGTTGAAGATGAAACAAAAACTTTCTAAAGAAAAATAAGTATTTTAAAGGTGCAATCAGAGAGTTTATGCAGGCGAAGGTCACATTAGAGATTAATATTGCAGTTTGTGTAACCAGTGGTCCATATGGTCCTTGTGGTCTGGACCAGTTGCTCTGTCCGTGGTCTTTGTGTTCTGGACCACAAGTAGACGAATGAATTATGAATGACGAATGAATGAATTAGAATCTGTTGTTCATTGTATTGTTGGGGTGTGATAGATAGATAGATATATAGATAAATAGATAAATAGATAGATAACACAGCCAGAGAAGGTGGATTAGGACTAGACCACTCCACATACCACTTAGGATGGTAACTTGTCCAGACCACTAGCTCCTGCGCTCCTAGTGGTCGTAACCAGTGATCCGTGTAAAAGCGACACTGAATTGGCTACAAACTCTACTGGAGGTATGGGGGGGAGAACTGGCTGTAACCAGATCTCTTTAAACCCCCCCCCCGTGCCTGTCAGAGAGGACGGGGTGTTCATGAATGCGAGCTAGTGTCAGACTACATGTTTGCGTGAATGAATGTGCGTGTCTCCACATGTGCGTGTGTTTGTGGATATATGCACGAGAATGTAAGTAAAGTTCAGTTCATTGACGCAGCGCGCTGAACACTAGCGGGATTCCAGGAGCAACAGTCAAGCGGGGGACGGACTGTTTACGCCTGAATATAGCTTCACACAGGTGAGACAGACTTCAATAGGCAACAAGTAATTTAATTATATACGAGCGCGTTTGCTTTAGGACAGTAATTGCATATATCTAGCACGTGTTGAAGTAAATAGGCTATACAAACAGGCAGACAGATACTTACACAGTTTGTTTGCAGTTAAAGCCTACATTGCCCACGGACCACGAGCCGCTGCTGGACTGTGCGTTGCGTCATCCGCATGAGGACGGACCATATGCCCCCGACTATTCAACATCACCACCCCTCTTAATTAAACAATACAGATAATGCACTGTCCTGTTTCAACCCAAATTAAATATTTAAAAATGTGTTTTAACAGGGCAAGACAACACAATCAAACACCACGTGTCTTGTGTGTGTAATAAATAATTTAATAATCATTAAAAACAAGGTGTAGAAGAGTTGGTCAGGCAGTGATTTCCAATTAAAAAGCTACTAACATAAAGAGAAGGGTGTCAAAGTGTTTTCTCCCTGCAATTTAACTTAAGGACATTTTTGCTGTTAGAAAAACAAAACAATGTGAGTAGCTATTAAGGAGCCAGTGAGGAACATTATGAATTCATTGTTAATAAGTCGTTCATGAATATCTCAGAATCAAGAACTCTATAGATGATAATGGTGAACTACTAGGGAATAGGCTGAGAAGTGCTATATTAATTAATTATTTTGTAATGATTAGTTCATAAATATCTGTAAATTGATATGCCTGTAGCCTACCGAGTACTTTTTCATGAGCCACTGAGAGGCACAAAATAAGTAGCCTAACGATTCACTTGATAGAAGCTAATTGAAATTTTACCTCCCTATTTTGCACAAATGTTTTTCCTTAAGTCAGTCAAAGTAAGGTATGCACATTTTAGGTATTTTTAAATTTTTATTATTATTAAAATTGCTGACCACACAAGTCACTAAAACTGCCATTTCTCTTTACAGGCCATGGCACGATGTGGAGCCAAGGGGACATGTTTCTTGGGGCCAAATGTGTACCCAGAGGCCCCTGATGGAGGCTGGGGATGGGTGGTGGCTGGAGCCTTTTTCTTGGTAGAGGTTTTCACCTATGGCACCATCAAGAGCTTCGGCATCTTCCTCCAGGACCTAATGGAGGAGTTTGGAGAGACCAACAGTCGGGTCTCCTGGATTGTTTCCATCTGCTTGTTTGTCATGACTTTCAGTGGTGAGTATAGTTCATTAGGTTAAGAAAAGTAAAGTTCAGACTATAGACTGAAATGACTATGAAATTGTGAGGATCACTGTACCATCTACACTAAACAAAAGTTTGTTCTCCATGGGTCCTCAGGTCCTCTCTCCTCTGCGATGACTAACCGCTTTGGGTTCCAACTTGTTGTTATGATTGGAGGATTACTTATTTCCTCAGGTACCATTGCCACCACCTTTACCAGCTCCATCAATCAAATGTACATCACCTATGGAGTAGTTGCAGGTATTGAATTGCTTTCTTCTTCCTTCTCCCTCTTTGAACATCACATTATTCTCTGAATAAGTTTTTTTATCAGCTTGTCTAGCTTTATTAGAGTTTAAAAACTTGCATCTTTTCCACCCTTCAGGTCTGGGCTTCTGTCTGACCTTCCTGCCCACTTTGACCATCCTTTCGCAGTACTTTAACCATCGGCGTGCTCTGGTGACAGCTGTGGCTTCCACTGGAGAGTCCCTGTCCATGTTTGCCCTGGCACCAGGTGAGTACAAGAGCTTCCACTGACGTTTTGTGCATACAGAATGTGTTTTTTAATATTTGTTCTGGAGTTTGTTACTCTTAAAGGCAAGGTGACTTGCATAACTTATTTAGTGACAGGAAAACTCAAGGAAAGATTACTAAATTTGGATTTCATTGGAAGATTTTATGCTCATTTCCAGCTCTATATTTTTATTCTGGGATTCAACTAAAGTAGCTTTGCATGATTCACAGCATAAACTCCTGATTTATCTTATACTGGCTGTGTGAGCATAGTGTTTGTGGACGCTGCTGCATGTATAAAGGCCTGCACTTTTCCTGGCAGAGTTGCTTGGGGCCTCACTGATTACAACTTATAATCAATGAATTTGGTAAAACTGGATCATATTTTATGGAGTTTGTATATGGACAGATAGCTTTGAAGTACCCACTAACATGTGCTACCATTAGCTAGTTAGCCATGCAGCTAGCAGCCCTATTAGCTTAAGTGACTCTGTCCGGACTGGGAGCTCGAGCTCCGGGGAGGGGGTGATGATGTTTACACATCTAGTCTGGGCAGAGTCGGCTAGCTAATGGAACCTCTAGCTGCATGGCTAGCAGAGCTAACTGAGAAGAAACTAACTTTCCTTCACAAGCTCTTTCTGTGAGACATAGAGAAAGGACAAAGCAGAAAGCACTTTGAGTAGAGCGGAGACAGACTGAGCGGCTGTGGGCGCTCGCACCCCTGTACTTAGTGGCATGAGCTTTTTTTTTGCTCACAGCGATAACTTTTACATACGTTTACCTCATTATTTAAAACTTTTAGACACGTTTAGAATAAATATCTGACATTGAAACATACATATAGCAGTATTACCAAAAGCATAATAGGTCCCATTTAAAGGATAAGCCTGTTAATATTCTTTATATTTTTTATTATCAACAATTACCAAGAAAAGACTAAAAGCAAAAATGTATTGATTCTACTAACAAGTATTCACAGTGTAGTCATCTAAAACCTATTAAAACACATCAACAGCCACACCGTTGCACTTGATCAACATTAACCTTTGTACCTTGTGCCTTGTTTCTTCCATAACATGTCCATGGGCACATTTTGTTTATTGTAGGTCAATCCCACATACACCATCTTGCTGCCGTAAATACTCACTAGAGTGTGGTTGAAAATAGTCCCCAACAAATACTTACTCCTGTTTACTCCTGCTGTGTGACCTCCACTGGCTACCCATGGCCTTCAGAATCAGATTCAAGTCACTAATGCTCGCATACAGAGTGACTACTGGGTCTGCACCTTCTACCTAAACTCTATAATACAAGTTTACGTTCCTTCTCGGCCAGTACGCTCCTCCAACGCCGCCTGGCTCTGCCATCCCTTCACACAAAGCAATCCCAGTCCCGGCTGTTCGCAACCCCACGATGGTGGAACGAGCTGCCACATGTCATCGGAGCAGGGGCGTCCCTCTCTAACTTCAAGAAGCTCTTGAAAACTCATCTCTTCCGAGAACACTTCCTCTTATAACACCTCTAACTCCTAACATCTAACATGCACTTCCTGTGCTCTTCTTCTTCTATCCCCTACAATTATCTTGTATTGATTGCACTTTTTTGCACTAGGTATTTACCCCATTGATGCAATATGTGTCATTAGCGCTTACTAGTATTTATTGCTGCGTTTATTAATATGTATTGTCAGTTGTAGATCTCGTGCTGTATTTTATGCTCTGTTAATGAATGTATTTTGTTCCTCAAATGTAAGTCGCTTTGGACAAAAGCGTCTGCCAAATGAGTAAATGTAATGTAATGTTGTGGAGTGCCTAGCTGTTCTAGGAAATTAATTTTTTTTACATCAAACTTTGTGACATCTTCTTAAAACCTACACCTTTAGTGGGAACCAGTGGGCTTGGGCTTGGGTCATGTCTTGTTTCTTTTATGTCCATTTTTATAGTCGTCTATATACAGTCAGATTTTGAACACCCCATACTTAATACCATGTATGCCACTCACTCACATAATACCTCCTCTTGCCCCTCAGCCTTTTCTGCATTGAGGGACCATATTGGCTGGAGACATACCATGGCAGTGATAGGAGCTTTACAAAGCACCATCATCATCTGTGGTGCTCTGCTTCGGCCAATCATTATCAAACCCAGAGAGACCCATGAGGCAGAGACTGACAGGTCGTACCCAAAGGAACTGGAAGCCCTCAGTACACAAGAGAATGTAGAGAGCACCAATTCAAAGGACTCTATGACCAAAAATACCTCACATGCACAAAGTAGTCTGGACAATGAGCGGACCATAAGCTCAGTGAGCACCGGAGACTCTGGTGTCCAGTCTCTCAAGGACACCGACAACAGCAGACCAGAGGAGTGGACTTTGCTGCACAAAGAAGCAAGGTTAGAGACAGAAGAGATATCCGTGGAGAGCAGTATGGCAAAGAATAGAGTGTGTGAAAAGAACAAAGATTCAGAGAAACAAGTGATAAAAGATGAGGAAAAGAAATTGGTTGATGAAAAGCTATCAGCAAAGAATTGTAAACTTCTAGATTTCTCCATTCTCAGAGAGTGCAGCTTCATTCTCTACTCTCTGTTTGGACTGTTTGCAACGCTCGGCTTCTTCGCCCCTCATCTCTACATCATTGAGCTGAGTGTGAGTCGAGGTGTGGAGCGGGACCGCGCCACGTACATGCTTTCCACCATGGCTGTGGCTGAAATTTTTGGCCGTTTCTTCATTGGGTGGATCCTGACAAGAAGGCTGTTCAGGAAGAAGAAGCTGCTTGTGCTTCTGGCATGTGTAATTATGATTACTGCGGATCTGGTGGGATTTACTTTGGTGACGGAGTTCTATGGCCTGGCTGTGTGCTGCGCTTGGTATGGGTTCTTTATGGGAACCCTAGCATGCACCCACATCCCCATGCTGGCTGAGGATGATGTGGTGGGCATAGAGAGGATGTCTTCAGCTGCTGGTGTTTATGTGTCCATACAGAGCTTTGCTGGGTTGGCTGGACCCCCACTTGGAGGTAAGTGTAATGTTGTAGTGAGAAGTTTACTATTAATACTGGCTATGATTTCACTTGATGATTTCACTAAAGCTGTATTGTCTTAAAGAGGTGGTATTATACTTTTTGGCTTTTTCCTTCTCCTTTATCGATTTATATACCTTTTTTGTGCATGTAATAGGTTTGCAAAGTGAAAAAGCCCAAAGTCCACCACAAAGGGAGTTCTCATCTCCCACAGAAAACACTGCTCTGAATTGCCTGAAAACAACTCGTTTGTAGTCCAGCCGTTTCCCTTTCATCCCTGTGACCTCAAAAACACCGATGGAAAAACGCTGAGCTGCAGCACGCAACTCTTCTCCCTTCCAAACACTAGCTACCCTCCAAGCAGTCAATGGACATAAAGTTGTTACTGTGATGTAGAGACAGAGCTCAGTTAGAACTTTATGGATGAAAGATACTTTTGTACAGATTAATGACTCACCACTCTGAAACTCTTGCTTCAGTCTATGTTGCCAAGCTGGTCGGCAACATAGACAGCTGAACCAAAGCCGTGTTTACCGGCTTCTCATTGGCCCGTCCTTCTCTGCTTCTGATTGGCTAGTTGTCCTTAACTAGGAACTGGCATGTGCAACTCCAACAAAGATCATTTAGAGACAAGATGTATCACTCCACAGCTAAAAATTAGCCTTCAACACAGGGTGAAAAGAGGAGCTGCAGCAATGTGCAGTATGAAATAAATATGGTGTTTTTTGAAAATGAAATCATGTAAACCTATGCTGGTACAACCCCTAAATAGGATTTTGAACCTGAAAATGAGCTTAATACCACCTTTTTAAGACACAATTATGATTTAGATACAATGTTCGATTGAGTGCAGTTACAATGTACAATGTACAATGTAATGTGCCCCTTTAATTCTCCTCTATCCCCAGGTGTGCTGGTGGATGTGACTCAGAACTACGGATCAGCCTTCTACTCCTGTGCAGCTGGCATGGCAGTTAGTGCCGTCTTCCTGGGTTTGGTAAAACCAGCTAAGAGAGGATTGCTCTGCAGGAAGAGGAACTCAAAATGCCCTGAAGATGTACATGAAAGGAAAGGTTACTCTGAGGAACACAGTGCAGTGCATAAACCAACCAACAGTACGGACAGTCCTGAGGGCTGCTCTGAAGTAGATGCCAGCTTGGTTCACGACCAGGCGGTGGCTGCAAGTGTCCCGGAGGTTATACGTTTTGCTTGAGCTGATAACATAGGATAAGGGTAAAAGGGTCAAGCCATATGAGAAAAAAAAGGAATCAAGTGTTGAAGTGACATGTATAGTGCCATTGTAGATTTGGGCTCTGAGAGCAAACTAGAACTTTTCGATCATAATATGTATGCAGCAATTGTGCCTTACATACTGTACCTTTAGTGTAAGTGCCGTTAAATTGAAAGAGTATGCTATTAAATTACAAGACTATATCAGAAGCTTTGAGTAAGCTTGTGATATAGTCTTGTCAATGGTGCAAGATATGGCTGTAAGCATGGACGTGTTCAAAGTGGACCATGAGTGTTAATGGAGGTTTTAGATATTTCAGAAGCAAGATGAAACACTGATACTTGATGAACTAATTACCTGCTGGTGATCAATACCATAATGATAGCCAGAAAAACTGTGACGCAAATGTAGCTGCAAGAACAAAAAAATTGCACAGATTCTGTAACACGTGTTATAGAAAATACATAAAGCTCAGGTGATAATGTATGTGATTAAACGTGTTTATTTTGAATCAACCTGTCGCCAAACTGACAATGCACTGTTAAGTGATATGAGATATCAGACTCAAAAAACTATTTTTGTAATGAAAAAGCATTCAATCACAATAAAGCAAAAGTGTGATTTGATCCTCTCAATTATGTGTAATGTTTTTTTAACAACCTTAAAGCAACTTATTCAACAGCTGCTGTATTTGTCACATAATTCACTGAAAACAGAACTCTGTACCCATGTTTACTTCATGTTAACAGAATATTGTACATTTTCACATTAAAATATATTTTCTGTACATATTGCATCTTTAATTTAGATGAAAAAATAAATAAATTAAACTAAAGTCATCATTTCATTCTGCCTGGAAACATACCCAAAATGTCTGTGTGAACTGCTCAACATGTTTAAATCAATACAACTCAATATATAGCTGATAGTCCAATTGTAAAGAGTCTCCCAGATACATTAGTATAGGTAGTCATTACCACACAGAAAAAATAGGAGTGGGCCATGTAGTCATTTTGGAATTGAGTTATAACCAAAATTAAGATTCTGTTTTGCAATCAAACAGCAGAAGAAATGTTAGTTTTGCATGGTAAACATGAATACATCAGAGCTGTTGCATTTATTTCCCAATATTATCTACATTTATGGGCAAATACTATAGTTCATCTTTTATCCAGTATGTCCAGGCACCTGCGGAGCCACAGCCTGGATGTGTGAAAGGCTTCAGTGGGTTTAGAAAAGTGGAGCACATGCTGACAGGCAGAGGCCCCCTCTGGTCTGGCTGTTTGACTCTGACCCTCCTTGATCCAGTGCAGTAAGGCCTGTTGAACACAGATAAACATTCTCTTAAAGTAGCATTTGGTAAACTGATCTCTTGATAAGAGTCGATCAAAATTAATTCTTAAGACTTTCTCTCTTACGTGGAAGAGCAGATTCTTCTGATGAGCTGCAATCTACCTTTATGTATTTCCAATTTTTGTAGATGACTCTTACATTACTGGCTTTCGATTGGTTTGACGAACATCTTGTAATTCAGAAGAACCAGAAGCTTCCTTGTAAACCACAGCACATGTCGCAACAAATGACTTTAGTGTAATGAAGTAAAAAAAAAGTGGATATACTTACTGGACCTGAAACATTAGTTAAAATTCAAACTGTCGTTGTGAAACAGTCAGATTCAGAGTGAAATATGTCTTTCAGTATCTACTAGCTCAGCACATGCAGGTTAAAATGTTTAAGAGTTTACTTTAAGGACCCCTGTGAACTCTGAACTCAGTTACTGAAGGTACAGTAACTGAGAACATTCTCGGTGTGGTGTATGGATGTTGCTAAAAAGAGAGTTGAAATAATAAGGATGACTTTGGCATGTGATACTTCAACTGAACACATTGACCCAGCCCAGCACCAAGTAAGTGAGAAACCAAATTGACTTGTTCTATTCCTATATGTAAATGTGCTATTTTCATTATAACACTGGAACCTGCCCTGTCCGATAAGTTACATCTACTGTACAAAGACTTAAATTTGCAAATGATAAATTTGGGATTATTAACAGAATCAGGGTTCTTCCTTGTTTTCTACCTTGTATCTTTCAGCTATTTTGAAGCCGATTGCGACCTGTAGCTTGCAAAGGCAGATGGATCAGAAATCCAGGGGCCAACTATCAGACTCCTCAAGGTGGTTGGGGCCCTGTATGACGCAGTTCAACCACTGGCAATGCATTATTTCAAACATATGGCCAATCTCATAGGTCATTGTCTGGAAAGAAATATTTAACTTCAGGGTTTTCTGACAAAAAAAACAGCAGTATTGAGTGTTTTATCAGCAGTACTGATAAAAGTAAAATTGGGGGCGACCTTTGGGAAGGCCATTCAAAGGTTCAATGACCAAAACTGAGTGAGTGGTGAAGTATGTAAGAAACCTTGCAGGATCGAAGCAGCAGAGTGCCCTTGATGGAGGGAATGTAATATCAAACACAGAGTAGTCCCCCTGCTTTGTCTGAAGCCCTTTCCTCAGCCTGTCAGCATAACTTCTGCTGTAGAAGTTGTCCTCATACCTGGCAAAGCTGAAAATGCCCATTCGTGCAAGAACAGTTGAGAAACAACAGCGAGGATGACATGTAAATCACTTTAGAACCACCTAGTGGCATCTCCACCACATTACATCATCAGACACTACCATTTATCTGCAATGTTTACTGATTCCCTCTTCTTTGATAGTGTGCTTGTCTTGGATATATCAGGGCAGATTTACAGTATATTGAGATGAAGTGGAGTATTATTATTTAGTGTAGCAGCATCCCTCTATGTCTCATCTATCAAAGTTATTTATATTTTCTTAATTAATGCTTTGTGGTAAAATCTCACCCTTGCAGAGAGAAGCCTGTCCAAAGACAAAGTTCCAGGAGTCTTTGGGTTAGAGGTCAATCATTGTGATTCCAACAATACAAAAAGCATCTTTTGGTTTCCTATTCCTCAGGAATCATTGCAGGTCACCTACATTTCAAGAGAAAACATTAATAACAAAGCAATATCACACACTGTCCAGATGGAGATCACTGCATTTCACCCCTCATGCTCTTGCATCTCAACATGGAAAGTGGCCAAAAGAGTCAATAGACATGGACTCCCTAACTTACCAGTGAGGATGTGAAGGTTGTGTGAGTTACTGTTAACCCTGAACGAGCATCCTGTTTCAGCTACAGTCACCGCCGGCAGAAACTTGACAGAAAGCTCGTAGAAGAAGTGTTTCAATATGAGATTCCACACTGCTGCATTGTCTGTCCGCAATAAAACAGCAGATAAGTTGACATCATGTATTTCTGTGCAATGTCTACCCACTCCCTCAGCTTTCAAAAGTAGATCAGGCCTTGGTTTCATACATTTAAATGTTAGAAGTCTGGTCCCTAAAATGGATATGATCAAGATCTGGGCAAATACGACAAATGCTGGTGTAATGGTTCTATCAGAAACTTGGCTTAAGAAATCTGTAACTGATGACTTAATTTTTATTGATGGTTACAAAGTCTATAGAACTGATCGGTTGGGTAAAGGAGGTGGGGTTGCCATGTATGTCAAATCCAAGCTCATTAGCTCTGTAACTCTGCCAATTACTAAAGCTAAACAGTTTGAGGTCTTTGCCGTCAAAGTAGGTGTATCAAAGGATTCTTACATCACTGTTGTTGGTTGCTATAGACCCCCATCTGCTGCAAAGGTTGCTTTCAAATCTATTTCAGATATTTTACATGAATTAAATGACTCTGAATTCATCCTTATGGGTGATCTAAATTGGGACTGGCTTTCAGGGACATCAGATTGTTTTAAAGAACTGTGTGATTCATTAAACCTAGTGCAACTCATTAATGCTCCAACAAGGCCAAATCCTAAAGCACAACATAAATCTGCCTTGCTTGATTTAATTATAACAAATACATCTCACAAATACACCTCAACTGGCATATTTTGCAATGATGTCAGCAATCATTGTGCAATTGCTTGTGTCAGGAATACAAAAATCCCCAAGGTAAATTTTCTAAAAGATATTTTAAAGGTTTTCAAGTGCAGGCTTTCCTGCATGATTTATATCATAGTGATCTTAACAGAGTAACTCTGATTCCGGATGTTGAATTGGCATGGGAATATTTTCACTAACTTTTTATGTGTATCTCTAATAAACATGTTCCGATTAAAAAGTTTAGATCAGTGGTAGGGAAAATCCCTGGTTCTCAAACAGTCTTTCAGAGCTAATTCATTTAAGAAATAAATCGTGGGCCCAACCTAGATTTTCTAACACCTCTGCTGATTGGACTACATTTAAACCCTAAGGAACAAGAGCACCTTAATGATAAGAAATTCCAAATCAGAGTTTTATCTGAAGACAGTTACAGAGAATCTAAATAACCCCTCAAAATTCTGGAAATTAATTCAATCTATGTCAGCTACACATGTTGCTTCAAGCCTCCCTGAACACATTCTGGTTGGCTCAGATGAAATAAAGGATAAAGCTGCTATGGTCAGTCAGTTAAACAAACACTTTATCTGTGTTGGGTCTGCATTTGACAGCTCAAATGTAAATGCACCTGTCATATTCTGTCACCACTGCAACTGATAGAAATCTGGATTTGTTTGATTTTAAAACTATTTCAGTTGCTCAAGGTTGTAAAGCTCTGAAGGGCACTGACCACAAAAAATCTGCAGGTCCCAAGAATCTGGATCCTTATCTCCGAAAGGTGGTGGCAGATGTTATTACTCATATTTTTAATTTGAGTCTTATGTCCAATTCAATACCCCAAATCTGGAAAGCTGCTTATGTTCTCCCCTTATTTAAAGAGCTAAACAACTACTGTCCAATCTCCAAACTCTCAATCCTGGCTAAGATCCTTGAATCCCAGGTACATTTACAGTTAAAACAGTTC
Source organism: Micropterus salmoides (assembly GCF_014851395.1). Lineage (NCBI taxonomy): Eukaryota > Metazoa > Chordata > Actinopteri > Centrarchiformes > Centrarchidae > Micropterus > Micropterus salmoides. Next base: position 10,663,661 of record NW_024041262.1, on the reverse strand, counting down.
GTACTTGATAATATTTTAAACAATTTTCAATCTGGTTTTAGAACTGGCCACAGTACCCTTACTGCTGCTATGGTGGTAATAAATTATCTTATTGGTGCCTTAAAAAGAAAACACCATTGCACTGCCTTATTTGTAGATCTATCCAAGGCGTTTGATTCTGTGAATCATGAATTGTTGCTGAACAAACTTAGGGATGCTGGTTTCTGTGCTAATGCTGTTAAATGGTTTAGAAACTATTTTGTAGATCGGACTCAGTGTGTCCATGCATAAGGCCACAAATCTGAGTTTCTTGAGATATCTAAAGGGGTCTCCCAGGGGTCTATTTTGGGACCTATTCTGTTCTTTGTTTTTATAAATGATTTAGGTAAGGATGTTCAAGCAAAAATACACTTCTATGCTGATGACACTGTCATTTATACTCATGCTCTTTCCATAGCACAGGCTGTGCAAGAGTTTCCGACTGCATTTCAGTCATTACAAACTGCTCTGCTCAATTTAAAATTGGTTTTAAATCCTCAGGAAACGAAGTTCATGGTCTTCTCAAAAGCTCGACTACAGTTGCTTGATGATCTTAGCATTTTTATATCTGATGGTAAATCCATTGAAAGGGTGCCCATGTATAAGTACTTTGGTATATGGATAGACGACAAACTTTTATTTAATGTAAATATTGCTAATCTAGTTAGGAAGCTCAAAGTGAAGATTGGCTTTTATTTTAGAAATAAATCTAGCTTTACTTTCAATGCCAAAAAAAAAAACTTGTGGAAGCTAATTTTCTGTCTGTGATTGATTATGGTGACATATTATATATGCACACAGCCTCCTCCATCTTACGGAGCCTTGATTCAGTGTATCATGCATCTCTACGCTTTATTACAAATGCAAAGTCCCTCACTCACCATTGCATTCTTTATGATCTGGTGTGTTGTACATCACTGACCACCCGCAGAAAACAGCACTGCTATATTTTTATAAATAAAGCCATGCTAGGTAAACTTTGACAGAACTGGGGAAAACTGCATTTTCATATTATGCACCCTGGGCATGGAATAATTTGCAAAAAGATCCCAAACATGTAAAGAAACATGTATATCAATTGATAAATTTAAGAGCATCATAAAGAATGTGGTGAAGGAGACGTGGTTGTTTTTCTTGAGAGGCCACTGTGTTTGAATAGAAGTGTTTTTGTGTTGTTTTTTGTTTGTTTTTGTGAATTTTGTCATGATTGTATGTAGCATTTTAATATGTTATGTTTATGTATGGCTGCTACCTTGTATGTAGCTTTTTAATATGTTGTCTTTATAAATGGCTGCAACCTTTTTTGATCTCAATGAGACTTCCTGGTAAAATAAAGGTAAAATAAAAATATAAAATAAGAGCTCATGGGTTATGCGTTATTAAAGTGGCATTGAGACATACCAAACATGCTTACAGTAAATGTCTCCTCATTTAAAAAAAATAGCATCTTATTGTGGCTGGCATTGGGGGTTTTGCATTTAGGGTCTCTGTAGAAGCTCTCAAAGTCTTGAGGCTCCTCAGGGTGAGCGGAGATCCAGTCTGAGTAAGAGTTCACTATGATGGTTTGGAAAAGGGAACCTGGCGGCCCTGGGTGGAATCCTTCCTCCAGAAGATGCCTTTCTTCTTTTGTGTATTTTCTGTAAAGTTTAGCCAAGTCCTGATGATGAGAGACCAACGCTGTCTGCAGCGTCTCCACAGAGTGCTGGATCGCCTTCATCTATGGGAGGGACATACAGCATTAACATGGCTACAGATGAAGTCAAGGGGAAATTTGCAACATGGCATCACGTAGAGATCATTTTCTGTTCCTTGCTATAGTTTGAATACCTGACCCAATACACCTACCTATGTATGTTTATGACAAACTATATTAAACAATACAATTAAATATTTTTAACATTTGAGTTTTGTTAATGAAAATTTTATCCTGAAAACTAAATGTGTCCTGGTTATATCTGGGGCCCTGTTTACACCTGGCATTAACATGCGTCTTGGATGATCCAAGTGAACAGCTCTGAGTACAGGGGCGAGTTCAGCGCAGACAAAACGTAGCAAAACGTTATTTTCAACGGAAACGGTGTTTCCTTGATCACCCTGCTGTGTACGCAAGCGCACTGAATTTTCCTGCCTTTTTAACACTGTTGTGTTCACAAATTTGTGGCAGCTGAATGGGTAACACCTGTGACACGCCCACCAAACAGGAGAAAACATACCTCGAAGTCCGTTGCAGAACGTTGCGCAACGTTGCAAAGAAACATGTCGTTCAATCACTTCCAATACCCTACGGCCAACATTTCTAAAAATCCTTTTTTGTATTGGTCTTAAGTAATATTCAAATTTTCTGAGATACTGATTTTGGGGGTTTCATTAGTTGTCAGTTTTAATCATCACAATTAAAAGGAATGAACACTTGAAATATATCAATCTGTGTGGAATTAATGTATACATTATACAAGTTTCACTTTTTAAATGGAATTACTGAAATAAATCCACTTTTTGATGATATTGTAATTATATGACCAGCACCTGTAAATATATTATAGCTTGTGAATTTACACAGCTGTTCATTGTTTGAACTTCATACTAAATGTATAGTCTTTACTGACATGCAGTGGTTACTCTCAAAATTCTATGCTGCCTGTCTTTCTAATCATTGTTTACATGAAATTAAGTCTTTCACAGCAGAACTCTTCAGCTCCTTATTTTGATCTTATTAACATTCTTATCAAATAAAAACAGGCCCTTCACTCCTGGTTTCAATAGTAAACCACTACAAGAGTGACAATTACCAACAAAAAACACCATATTCCAAGCAGACATGATTAACAAAACATAAATCACAAAGTAACTTTTCTGTTTCAAGGAAATAGAAGACTTATTTGCAAATTTTAACAAAGCTTTCTTCACCGCCATGCATCATGGGAATTCTGAGGGACAGGGCGAAAATTACATTACAAAATTACAATAAAATTTGCTAATAAGTCTTCTATTTGCTTGAAACACAAGCGTTACTCAGGTTTTCCTTGTATCTGCTTCTCCTTGGACATATTATCCATAAACATGGCATTTCTTTTCATATTTATGCTGATGACAAATATACTTGCCCGTCAGATCTACAGATCCTGGAATGCTGAGTTCACTTAACAACTGCCTTTGTGAAGTTACAAAATGGATGTCAAATAATTTCCTCCAACTGAACTCAGACAAAACAGAAATCCTGGTCATTGGATCCCAGCAGATGGCAAATCAAATACTGCCTGCTGGTTCCCTAGTAAATCACATTAAGCCTGTGGCAAAGAACCTTGGTGTTTGGTTTGATAGTAATTTAAATTTCGAGCAGCACACCACAAAGCTTGTTCAATCATGTTTTTATCAACTTAGAAATATAGCTAAAATTCGATCTATGTTAACTTTTAAGGACACGGAGACCATTTTACACGCCTTCATCTCATCACGCCTGGATTATTGCAACAGCCTTTTCACCTGTTTAACCCAAAAATCTATTGATCGACTCCAGACTGTCCAGAACTCAGCTGCCAGGCTTTTAACCAGAACAAAGAAATATGACCACATTACTCCTATTTTAGCTTCATTACACTGGCTCCCAGTATGTTTTAGAATTGACTTTAAAATTCTATTGATCACTTTTAAAGCTCTTCATGGCCTCTCGCCTTGTTATATTTCTGACCTTTTAGTCCCATACACACCAGCACACACCTTGAGATCCTCGGGCAGAGGTCTGTTGTCTGTTCCAGAGTCTCGACTGAAAACTAAAGGGGACAGAGCCTTTGCTGTCAGGGCCCCGAGGCTCTGGAACAGCCTGCCCGAGGAAATCAGGTCAGCTGAGTCAGTGAACTCTTTTAAGTCCCTTCTTAAAACATACTTTTATAGGAGAGCATTTCCCGATCTTATTTGACTTCATTTTATCCCTTTTATTTTATTGTATTTTACTAATTTTATATTTATCTTAAACGTGTATTTTAGTCTTTTCAATGTTTTCATGCTTTATCTTGTATTGTTTTTGTATTATTGTCTCTTGGGTATTATTGTCTTTACACTTGTTAAAGCACTTTGTAACTTGTTTTTGAAAAGTGCTCTACAAATAAAGATTATTATTATTATTATTATTATTATTATTATTGTGGTGGTTTACTAGTGAAACCAGGAGTGAAGGGCCTGTTTCGTTTGATAAGAACTGCTGAATTTAAAATATATTCAATAGGATAGTGATAGAGACAGTCTTCAAAATACTACTTCTTATGTCTGACATTGATTTTAATGCACAACACATATATCTTATGGCTTGTGAATTAATACAGCTGGTTCTTGTTAAGTTAGATGCGAACAGAATGTAGAGTCCTTACTGACTTTTAGTGATTAGTTTAAAATTCTATGTTGTTAGTCTTTATAAATGCAATCATTGTTTACATGATATTAAGTCTTTCACAGCATAATTATTTGGCTGTTTATTTTATCCTTCAACAGCGGAGTAGACATCACAGAAAATATGTTTATAAGCAGAACATGCCTTCTATTGGTGCTTAGGAGGCATTTTTTTGTCAGAATAAGACACACGATTGACAAAGAAACTTGAAAGCCTTCTCTTCACAGTGTATCTTAGTAGTCCAGTGGTTTAGGTCTTGCTCTTGCTCTGGATCCAGAGATTGATGGGTCAAACGCCAGTCACAGCATGTTAATGAAAAGGGGCAAAACTTAACACATATGTTTGCTGAACAAGTATGCAGCACATCATTGAGTCTCTTAGCTGATGGAGCTGCACATTGCACCGACAGCGGTAGCAATTGCAAAAAATAACTGGCAGCTCTCACATGAATTTTCTTAAGGAAATGCCCATTCTAGTTTGGTATTGCTCACACACTAGAACATTTTGGCAAAACCTCAGCAGATTCATCATTGACCATCTTAAAGACTTTGCCTTATTGTGGAAGAATGTTGTATTTTGCTTTTATAGAAGTCAAAGTAATGAAAAGATTTACTTCATTATAAATGTATTAATTCTTTTGGCAAAATTTCACATTCATAAATGTAAATTCAGCGCTAAAAAAACTAATTTTGTACTTTTTATCCAAGAAGATGTACATTATATTAATCTGATCTCTGGCTCCAACAACAAAAAGGCAGTTAAAACTGTCAACATATGGTCCTCTTTTTCTTTGTAATGATAGGCTTCCCCTGGCAAAACTGTATAGTATCTTATATGTTTGTATCCATCCATCCATCCATCTTCAACCGCTTATCCTGCCTACAGGGTCGCGGGTATATTTTTTATATTGTTGTGTATATTTTGGTATGTCACTTATGATTTGTATAATTTTTTTTGCAATAAAGATTACTTAAAAAAAAAAAGATTTACTAAAAGTTTATAATGTAAGCAGTACGGTTACATCTCTCGCGTTCGACGGGATATCACAGGGTTTTGACGTCATTTTTGGGCCTACATGGAACCGTCCGTGCAGGCTTTGGTCGGCTTCAGCGTCCGATCCCTGGCTTACCCCCTTGCTTGACACCACACCACCGGAAGCCGTTTCCGCTTTGTACCGATTCTGATGACGTCAGGTAAACATAGGGGTGGAGCTCTTCACTGATACCGACAGTGACGACGAGCAAAGAAGACAAGCTCACTATGGTTCACCTAACGACAACATTCTGTCGCTTATCCTATTTCGGACAAGATTAAAGTTTCCTATATGTTTTTCCACTTTACTCATCTAGTTTCTTGCGGCGGACTGTCTTTACGTACAAGCAGCCGTTAACCGCGATTAACGCCAATTGGACCGAATACGAAAGCGGAAGAACTTTAAGTTAGCAGCATAGTGCAATATTAGTTAGCTAACGTTAAAGTAGTTAGCTTTAATAGTAGCTGATACATCGTTGCGCTGTAGCAGCTAGCAGGCAAGCGTGCTCCCTTCACTGTCATGCTCGGAGTTTCTCGAGATTTCCCTGCATGAACGAGAATACCTACAGTACTTAACGTTAGCTTGTTAGCTTTCAAACGCCCAGCAGCAGTTTGTACCACCGCCGAGGCGTAGGCAGGGCGGACTTGGACTAACTCACAGCTGAGGTTTGTGCTTTCCTTCGGCGACCTGTGTTTCAGCCGATCGCTCACTCACAAATCCTAGACTTTCTGATGAGATGAGACGGAGCTTGCCACACTGAGTTTCTGCGAAATGGTGGTGGAGCTGTAACACAGCCAGAGCTTTAAAATAAGACGTCTCAGTCCGGCTCACAAGGAGTGTCAGCCTTTAGCTTTGCCAAAAAATCATCCGTCAAGACTGAAGAAATGCTGACAGACAACAGGTAAGGGGAATAATTATAAATACTGGCTCATTTTTACATACAGCATTGCATTTAATAATTGTATCACTTTATTGTAATGCAACATTGTAGCTAAATCACATATTGTAACGGTTAAACGCCAAGACAGTGTCCTAGTTTATTCAGTCTGACAATGCAGAATCAATGTAATAACCGCACTATAAGTAAAATTTGTATGTAGACCCCAGTGAAGGTATGTTAATCATTGTGCTCTCATAATGGGAGTGCCACACTCTGATCATGTAACTGCATGAGTGTGAGTTGCTATTTTTGGTTCCTCTTCATCCTCTGCCTTTCTGATACTCTCTTTTTCTCCATCCAACCCCCCACCCCCGCATAATTTCTGTCACACTGTCAATACTGTCTATTTTTTCCCCATTGCTGTTTTGCACAGGAAACGACATCGTAGCTGTGACAGTGAGGAGGACCAACAGCTGAGTCCTCAGGCCAAGAGGTCAGGAGGGGGTCCCACCCTGCTTGTCTCAGATTTGGATTCAGAGGTAAGAATCGCTTGATTTTTACATATTTACACCATCACAAAGATATAGGTTTACCCAGATTTCATCTGACTGTGTGATGAAAGTCATCTTTGAGATGAGGATAAATCTTTCTGCTAACGTAATTCATTCTCTATCGTAAAGCTTATAATGTGAAGCCCATTGACGTTTATAGATAGAGAAAGCAACAGTACATGCATATACAGACATGTGGCTCTGCATTGCATATACAGTGCACCACTGTCAGGAAAAGCTCAGAATGTTTTATTTAAAGCTTCTGCATCCATCCATGAAGCTACACTTCAGAGCCCATCTCTCTTCTGTATTTGCAGTCTTCCAGCAGCGACAGCAGTAATGGGATCAGTAGTCCAGAGAGAGCAATAGTGGTCAGCGCCAGGCCATGCATACACAGCCAGAACAACCGCATCACCCAGTACTCCCTCAGCCCAAAGACCGAAGAGTCTGCTAGCTCTTTGCAGCATAGTTTCCATGGCGACAGCAGCGGTGTCTCCTATGACCACATCAACAGAGTCCTGAGGGAAGCACACTTCAGTAGTCTGCAGACAAGAGGGCGTCCAGGCTCGACATGACCGTGACCTCTGCCCCCCGCCCCCCACTCCCGACCTTTTGTCCCTTGCCCATCAGTGCTGACACGACTGGCACGGCGGCTCCTCCTTGAAAGCCTCAAGCGACACACTCGGGTCAGGAGGAAGGGGATGATGTGTGGGGAGGTTTACAGATTTTGGGAGCAAAGGCTCATCCCCACCTCACCATGTACCATTTGTCAAGACCATAAGCACATCCGCCTATCCATGGCCCAGCCACTGTGGTTTTCTGTGCAGTATTGATGTGTTTGTGTGTATGTGAGTGTGTGTGTGCACGCACGCACGCACCCTGTGCACTTTATAAAGAGGTATCATTCTCTTTACATGCGTGCGTTGATGCGTGAACATTTTCATTGGTGCTAATCACAAGGAAAGTGTGATGATCCAAAGTGCTTGCAAAACTAAATAAAGCTAAGCACTTTACTCAGTAAATCCTCATTCTGTTTACTCTCGACTGGGGAAGTCAGTCGCATGTTTGCATTTGTGAAGTGGGAGTTATAGTGATCTCGTTCACAAAGGAAGTTCATGGAGGCCAATGGATTCACTCCCAAGGAGCATTATTAAAACGATCCAGAAATAACATTTTAGGCCTTATTTGTTTTCTCTAACCAAAGTGGTGCAGTTAAAGTATAGTGTATTTGCAGTTGCTTTCACTATCTAAATGAATCCGTTTTGGTGTGGCAGGTTAGCGGGTTCAAGGTATAGGAAATGAGATTCTTCATTAGTCTCACCACCAAAATCCAACCTCAGATTAGACCCTGGCTAATTATAGAGCTGTGAGAGCAGGCACAGGAGTGTGCGGCTCAGGCTCAGCACAGTGCTCTTGACAAAAACAGCCTCCAGTAAAGGCTCTCTAAATCACTTTGTAACCACGTGTTTACTTCTTTAACATTTTACACAACATATGTATATGTGTGTGTCGTAAGCCAGTCGGCCATACATGTTCACGTATGGTGTAATATGACCAGCACACTGTGTTGCAAATAAAATGCGAGATGTGAAAGTGATTCATATTTTATGTAATTTTCCAAATCATTTGACATTTAAATAAAGCGTTGCTGAAAGTGATGTCTGCAACAGGTCACTGGTGCCATTTAGAGTTCAGTTAAATACAGTACAGCGAAAAGTCATTTATGTCGTAGTTAGTGCTGCAACAAAAATTTAGTTTAAAGTTTATTGTTCATGTCCAACAGCATGAACTGAAACAAAATACATCGGTAGCGTTCATTGTACGCAGCAGTAGGTGGGATTACCATCTGGGCATGTAGTTTGTACTACATTCCAGTCCTCAACAACATTACAGTATGTAACTGAAATAACAATGGTGAGATGGTGAGGGTAAGGCTTTTTATTTGGTGACATGAGCAACCATTAATGACATTGCAGGTATTTTGCATTATTGTGATTGCAATTCCTTTGTCAAAGACAATTGCACGCATTGGTTATGCACACAAAAATGAATTCCACCATTACTTCTCCCAACAGTTTTTAATCATAGGCATGCACGCTACAACCACTCTCACGGGTATGTTTTTATCAAGACAGGGTAGATATAATAAATTATTTGTAAACACTCTGATAACATTTACATTGACATAATAGCTTAGTACCAAAAAATGTGGAAGACAACTCTCATTTGCAGATTTGTGTGTCCATAAGAAAAGCAACTATAGTGCAAATTACAAATTGAGGAATTCTCCCTCAGAGGTTTAAGGTGTGCTGCAGAAGCTTAAGAGTTGTTTCAGTTAGCTAAAAGGAATCCTGAGATTAAAGCAACTATCTGTAATAACCTGTTATTCAAGACAACCGTATTTGGGAAATACTTTTGAGAAATTAGACCTCAGCCAACACACAGCGACATAGCTTAAACACCAGTCCTCACTTACAGCAGTTGAGGGATTTTTTGAACCAACTCTGCATTGCACTCATCCAAGGACTACAGTTACGTGTCCTAAATCTCTTGTCTCTTGACCCAATCTGCTGCTTAAATACAACTTCTAACGAGGCACCATACAGATACGAACCCAAACATATTGTGAATATACATGTAGTTATAATCTTCCACATCTGATCTTGGTTTATAAAATTAAATTGTTTTCAGAAAGGATAAACATGATCACTGGTTTAACTAACAGTTCCAGCTGTAATACGTTTGTCAAAAGTTGAGAAATGAGAAGGCTGATACTGGTTGGCTGCTATCAGCCACAACTAAACTGCAAATTGGAGGAGCGCCGTCGCTGATGCTGATGTTATGCACAGCTAGATTCTCCCTTAAGCTGTTGCCCGTCTGGGACGTCTCTCCTCCGCACAGGGGCCTCCCCTTGGTCACCAGCTCCATACCGCTGAACAGGGATAGTCTGCTCAGACAGGGCTGCTCACTGTGGGGCTCTGCTGGATGGGACGAGCCCCTATTCAGCTCTGATTCTTCAGCAACCAGTTTAACCTCAGCAGTCCTGACTGGCTGTACCTCCAACTGTTGCTGAATGGGAGAAAGTTTCTCCTCTACGCCGTCATTCGTCACCTCCCCTGAGGAGTCTCTCTGGGCCAAGGCCAGACTAGAAGGGGAAGATGGGTGATTTGGTGGTTGAGCGACACCTGTAAGCGAGGTGTCAGGCTGATAATGGTTGAGATTGGTGATGCCGGTAGAGTGGGTTGGTAGTAAAGGGCCTGAGTATGTAGATGTGGGAAGCTGATTAGTTGTTGCCGCCTGATGACTGCTGCTTGCTGTGTCCTGTCTCGGAGCGTGTAGAGATCCACCCATCAGAGCCTCAAACTGTCGCAGGATCTGGTAAGAGGAGATAATACAAAAAAAATATACCCTCATTCTGAGTTATCTTGTTCTGTCCTATCCGTCTTCACCATTTGTAGCGTTCTCTTTAAGTCTCTCTTACCTTGGTGGCTTTGTTGGCCACAGGTCCTGGAGCCCCCTCACTCAACTGGTGGAGCTTTCGTTGTGTAGCGCTAAACATTTGCTCCAGAGAGAGGAGGTCAGAGGTCATGAGGCACGATATAGCACACAGCGACCGCTGCAGGATTGAAGGAAAATAATATTTTTTTTATTAGGATTGCACAAAATCAAAAGAAAACCTGGATCTTGAGTGGATCCTAACCATTATTACCATCCTAACAATGTTTGAGGGATCTTGAAGCTTGCTTGTGAGCAACTCCACCACGACCTCACAATTGAGTATGGAGCACCTGACAGGTTAAACAAGACAGAAATCAGGCCATACAACAGTTATAAAAACAGACAAATAATACATTTCACAGAGAGAGAATCAGCCCCCAAACGGCTGATTTTCGATGCACCGACTCTTTGATGAAGTGCTGGCTCTCCTCTCTGGACAGGAAAACTCTGGATCCTTCAGTCAGTCTGCTGATGAGCGCCATCTCCTGGCCACAGTCCCCTAAGTGCAATGCTTCCACTCTGGACACCAGGCAGTGCATGAGACAGAAAAGACAATGACGTGGACAAAGTGAGAATACGTGGGGTATCTTATGCTAATGCCGCACACTGGATGTGACTGCGTTGAGATATAGGCAGAAAATAGCTGGTTTGACAGGCTGACTTTGCCACTCACCTATCTGATAAGTCCCCACTGCTCTCTCTACTGGCCCCCGATTGGCTCCCGGTACCAGCTGACTTGCTGCCCACAGAGGCCCTGCTGTTAGCTGCGATATCCTGAGAAGAGTTGTGAGAGGAGCTGTTGCCGCTGTCTGTCTCTTCCCAGCCGCCTCCTGCCTGCCCTGGGCACCGCTGGGTCAACGCTGCGGTGAAGACACATGGTAGACAGGCGTCAAATTTAAAATTGATTTAAAATAAAGTCTTGACACACTGTTACATAGTGAGCTGGTCAGTGACTCATCTGCAAAAATATTTCAGCTTCGAGCCTTCTATTTAGAAATCTTCACCGTCTCACCTTTTGGTCTGCGAGCAGGAACGTTATAGGCACACGCAGGCACGGCCACCTCTATGGGAGCAGACGGCGCAACTACGGCCCGGTAATGGTTGTCATGGAGACGGATGCCCTGGTGTTCAGTTGGGGGAAGGACAGCACTGGCCACTACCTCTGCAGCTTTCTGGATCTTATCAAGTAGTGAGTCACTGCCCGCTGGGAGACACAGGTACAGACAGAAAAACGGTACAGAAATTTACACAGAAGATAAGATTGATTGGATTTGTGTTTGTGTGTGGTGGTGTACCACTCACCTGTCCCCTGCTTCCCTGGACTGTATCCAAATCCCTGCATTCCTGACCTGTGGGAAGTTCCTGAGCCCATACCTGGACAGAAAGACACAGAAGACCAATTGTACTAAGGGCTTTTAGTTCAGAAAACGCAAAGAAGGTTATGAAACTGATTCAAATTCATTAAGCTCTTTATAGACACTCATGCTCTCTAATATTTCAAATAGTGTACACTATTATTAAACACGACAGCAGGAATGGGTTCTGTCCATTTTGATTTGAGTCCATGTTTTATTATTCATTAAACTCAACACCATGATAGTGTAATGAATAGATGTGTGTGGAGTATGGTCCGTTAAATTAAGTGCTTGTTGTTACTCACCCATTGTTGGGGGGGCTACGTTGAGCGGGGAGATGACGCTTTTGGTGGAAATTGTATCTGTGAAAAGCAACCTGGCCACTTCCTGCAAAAAGAATGAAGTATAAAAATTGAGTGTGCTTACCTAGCTGTCACAGATATATGACTGACATGATCATTAAATACAACCCGAGTCTCACCTGTGCTGTATTTCTCACTTTCTGGTACAATGCCGTGCCGTGGATAGGATCAGGAGGGCCGCTGTAAACTTAAAGAGCAAAACATCCAACAGCGATGTGAATTTTCTGGTGACGGAGGGGCCACAGAGTGATGAGAGTTAAACGGAGCGAAAAGCATAAGTGACTCATGTCTAACCTGATGCTTGCTGGATGAAGGTGGAGTTCCTTCTAAGTTCTGTGAGGAACTGGTTTGAGCCATGACCGCAAAGATGGACGAAGATCTTCAGCACCTGAAGCATGAACAGAACCCTGTTAGAGTAACTCACAGACAGGAAACGTAGGAAAAACACCAACATTTAAAAATGTATACATTATGGCTACATGGCAGCTCCATTTCAGTTTCATATTACAGGTGGAAACTTGAAAAATAACAGTTCTCACCTTGAGTTTGACATGACAGGACTCCACCTGCAGCCTCTCCAGAAGGTACTCCAATAAACACTGACCACAACCTGAAGACTCATGGGAGATTTCTACGGTGTGATGATGGTTAAGGATATTACCATAGCGTAACAGTTTCAGTATGTCTGATGCTCCCTGGTTACACCAGACAATAATAATATAACATTATAAATCGTTAACTCTTGTGTGGATATTACGGATGTGCTTTTTTTTATATAACTAACTCCTGCTTAGGCTAATAAGCTTTAAAAGCTGCCCTGCTTTTTTGATTCAAATCCAAATAATGGATCTCGTCTGTTTATTTTTACTGAAGAGTTTCCATTGGTTTAGCTTTCCAGTCCTTTACACTAAAAAGGAAGGTGTGTCACTGAGCAGTGAGCGATGGATTTCAACCGGGTGAACCATATGTTCACAGTAATAACCTTAAAATTTGTTAATTTAGCTAGTTTCCACATTTTTTGTAGATTACAGGTGACATTTTGGACCATTCAGCAGCTATCAGCTAAATCAGTTTCTTTGCATGTGAGCCACATATTTATATCACCTTCAGCGGTTGCAGCTGCTGGCTGAAGCACAACCGAGGCTGCCAAAGGATACTTCCTATCTCTTGGAAAAGGTAGCCAGGACAGGGGTTTTCATCATCTGCTGTAGCCTTCATCAGAGTCGGGACCTTTAGTTGGTGGAAAAGATGATGGTTAAAAAGTGTGATTCTAAGTCACAAGTTCAAAGCGCACAGTAAGCTTACTTTGTCTGTTTGATTACAATCCAACCTGTGTATTTTACAGGTTGACTGACAGCACTGACATGGACACAAACTTGACATGACACCAGTACCAGGTTAGGCGTTTTGGACAAACGAGCAGTTTTATCTGTGCTTTATGTCTGTCTGTTTCTTTAAGACTTCAACGAAACAAGCTGGCAAGTCACTGAAAAAATGACATAAAATCTAATTAGCAGTTTGTTTCTTCATGCTGTTAGCTAGCAGACTAGTAGTAACAAGCTAGTGATGGTACAACTTAACAGTTTCAAACAGACACGTCAACGCGCGTCATAGTCGTCATGCTCCGTTCGGCTTTTCATGGTTTCTTAAACTAGTAATGGCTTTAATGGTTACTTACTTTCTGAAGAAAAGCTAATCGTTCCATAAATGTAGCCATGATTTAGCAATTCTGGCTGCGAGTTACTCATCTTCCTCTGAGGGGCACAAGGGGAAGGCGGGGCTGGGGATGACAGCTTGCCAATCACGGAACAGCAAGGAGCAATCCTAAATTCTATTGGTGTTTTGGTCACGCCCGAGGTCGACAAACAGCGAATCAACTTGAGGAAAGCTAGAGCTGACATTTTGATTGACAGGGAGATGAGCGAATAACATAACCGAATATGCTTTTGGAAGTTACCTTGATGACACGGTCAACAATATGGCGCCGTCCATGGATGACAGAAGTGCTTCATCTGCTTGTTGATGTGTATTTTCGTTTAAATGTTTTATATGTTTGCAAGTACATTTAACAAACCGTGAGGCAGCGTCGGTTTCTGAATTGGCAGTTCATCTCTATCGTGCTCGTCAGTTGACTTGAAACCATTAAGGAGCCATGTCTGGGCCAAATGTCTGGAGTCGCACTCGAGAGAAAATTAGACATTTCCCCGAACTTTTTGCACAGTGTGCAGGAGAGGTAAGCACTGAAAAAGTTATTGGGACATTGTCATAGCGGGAACGTCTTGGTCTCAGAAATAGTTCACTTAATATTAAAATGAATTCCAACTTGGTGCTTATGCTACATAAAACCACTTTTCAGGTCAGGACCACAAAACACAGTGTGCCCCCATGCCCCATAGCAAGTTAACGAGGCCATTTTTGCAGTTTCCAAAGAGCACATCCCACGTATTTTTCATTTGAACATCATCATCTATGCGGTTTGTTGGACACCACAGACTAACATCCATTATGCAGAGCCTGCATTTTGCAACACTAATGCTACTACTAATACTGTAGAGCAGTGGTTATCCTTTATGTCAAGGACCCCTAAATAAGTTTGATAAGGTTAGATTTTGTCCCAGGGTCCCGATCTGATGGGAGTTTTGTTTTTAGATGTTTTATTACAGAGTGTATGAACCAATGGGCAAACCAGACATACATCCTCGCATTGTGTTACTTATGGATGGAATTATAGCAAAGGTAAATGATTCCCCTTTTTGCTGGGAACCCCCTTAAGGACCCTTGGGGGTTCCCGGACCCCACTTTGAGAATCACTGCTGTAGAGTGCAGGTTACAAGAACATGCCAGTTATTCATTTATAACGTAGATATCAGACTTTTTCAATTGTTTGTTCGGCTTGACTGTTGAGGTTAGAGTTTACTCAGTTCATGATTGCACGTTGAAATGCAGTTACCCATTTACACAAACAGAAACTGTATGAGTAAGATGAATGTTGTAATAATAGAGTAAGAGAAACAATGGAGTTTAATGACACAATGCACAGAGAGGACGATAGTTAAGTGCATACAATAGAATAAAATAACAGAAATTTCATTTTATCCTGGACAGAAGGTGAAACATAAACTTGCGTTGTTTTCCTTTATCTAATGTCAACTAATGTGTGATTCAGGCAGCAGGGTATGGGAAGTGTGTTGCAGCTACCACAACAGGCAGACAGGAGCTGAGGAAGGACCTGTGCGCCAAGGAATTTGAAGCACTGAAGACCTGCTTTACAAATGCAGTACGTGATAAGGTCCGAAATCCTCCTGCTGGTCCTATGAAGTGGTGATAGATGGCCTTTGTTCAAATGTTACTTTGTTTTATTTCAGGCCAAGAAAAGAGCCAAATGAAAGAAAACTGTCATGGCTCTGTTGGAGCGGACCTACCTGGACCGTCAAATCAGCTGTTCATTGCTGAGAGAGAAGACATGAAGTTTCAAGTGTTGATTGACTTGTAGTGCTGAACGAATATTAGTTTATCTTGATGATAACATAGCCCTTCTTCTACTTGGCACTGTGAATGAACTGAATGTGTTTGGTGTGTTTAAAATTCACAGACACCTTTTCATGACTTTGTTTAATATGCAAGACTGATACAGTTCTGTAATATACAGAGGCGAATAAAACATTGCTGATAGTCATTATAGTCTGAACACAAACCAACAGTGATGTAAGTTAGAGATGTTCTTATCAGCAAAATTTACAGAAATACAATGCACATAGAAAAATAGTCATTAAAATAGCCTTTTGTACAAAACAAAGGTCCAGCATGTGTGGAATGGCTAACTGATGGAGGAAAAGTTTGATTACTAAGAAACACAACAGTCTTTATTTCCTTCCAATGTACACTTATTTTCTCATAATTACTGTACTGTTTACAGTAAGTGGTCCAGTGGAAGCAGAGAAACTGCCACATTTTTGTTTTGATAAACTATCACCACTGCAGCATATGGATCAGAAGGCACTAATAAATCAACAAGAATGAGATACTGAAGATGGAATGGCATCGACTGCGATGGATCCAGATGTGTCAAGCTGCTTCGTCGTGCCCAGTTTATCAAAGAGCAAGACTACACTATATATACCTCTTAGCTCCAACAATAAGTTGAATGCACTTATTTTCATTTGAAAGAGTACTGAAATAACAGCAAGGTCGCTTGAACCCACATGACACATCCAACATGTGGTAAATGTAGGTTCCCTAAACACTGATCACACAACAAACTTATATCTCAAAGTAAAAGGAAAACACAAACTCACCAGAAACATTTAAAATAAAATCAGCACAGGAGACAATAAATCATATCCTAGAGAGAAGCAGACTCCATAAAGCTGCTGAATGAAAAGGAACTGAGGTGATTCATACAAACAGTACTATGTCCGCCTTGTCACAACACTATAGAACGTTATTTGCATAGGGTTTATGTACACTACGACCTTTTCAAAATGCTCGTCCTAAAGGCAAAAATAAGTTAATATGTACACACATTGCTCTTTAATAAAGAATTTGAGTTATTTGAGTGCACAGTATAACGAAATGGAAAATGTTCCTCTTTGTCCGTAACATTTCAAAAAGAAAGAAAGAAAGCAAGGCAACGATATCATGGTCCACAGTATAACAAGTTCTCTGCAGGTGTGAAGTATGTTGCTGTCTGTCTGTTATTTCGCACCATCGTCCTCTGAGGCCTGCTTAATCTGCCGTGAGTGTACCATTGCCCCAGCCAGTAGCTGCTCTTCTAGGGCTGCGTGCAGGTCTGAGCCCCCCAGCTCCAGAAGGGGCTCCAGCCCCGGCACGCCCCTGGAAGCCCTGGTCTCCTTCAGGGGCCCTCCAGCCTCTCTGGGTCCCAGTGCCCTGCGCCTCCGCCTTAGATCCATCTCTCCCTGGTCCCTGACCTTCTCGTGGGAGCCCTGGGGGCGAGCCTCGGCTTTGACGCCCCCGTCTTCCACACTTTCTCTGGGGTCCGCCTGAGCAGCAACATTCTCTTTGAGGTCTCGTGCTCCTTTCTTCAAAGCTTTACCATCTTCTCTCTCAGCTCCCGGTGCAGCTTTTCTAGCATTTACGGCTTCTACGACTCGCCCCACCTGGGCCAGTCTCTCCTGAGCCTCCTCCGCCTGTTTCTCTTTCCTCTCAGATATTTCCTGGTCTGCTTTCTGTATCTGCTGCTGAAAACTCTCTTCTGCAGGGTTCTCCTGTGGAGCGTTTTCTTTTACCGCTCCCTCTTTCTCCAGCTCCTGTTCTCTGGCCAGCTTCTCTCTTCTCTCCCTTTCCAGTCGCTCTTTTTCCACCCTAGCCTGCACTTCTTTCTTTATCCTCTCTTTGTCAGCTCTTTCCTTCTCCAACTCCTGCTCTTTGGCCAGCTTTTCTTGTCTTTCTCTTTCCAATCTTGCCTGCACTTCCTTCTCTATCCTTTCTCTCTCCATTCTTTCCTTTTCTAACTTCTGTTCTCTGGCCATCTTTTCCTTTATCTCCCTCTCAAGCTGTTCTTTTTCCAGTCTTACTTGAACCTCTCTCTCTATCAGTGCTTTTTTAATATTTTCAATTTTCTCCTTTTCCTTATCCAGGCTCCTTTCTTTATCTTCAAGTTGAGCTACCTGGACATTTTCATGTACAGGCTGACGGTCGTCAGGTATTTTCTTTCCCAGTGGCACTCCTCTCGCCCCAAGCTCACCCTGCTTATGGGATTCTCCTCTAGGTGCAATATGGCCATCTTCCTTGTAAGCCGCTTGAACAGCTAATTCAGGAGCCCCTACTTCAGGAACCTTATCACCTGCCTGAGCTTGATTCTGGGCCACAGCATGATGCTCAGCTACTCCACCCTGTGGAGCTCCAACTCCCTCCTTGGGCTGTTTCAGGTCTGAGGCCAGGTCAGAGTCTTTGAGCTTCGCCGCTCCATCTTCCATCACTTCCAAGTGTTCCTGAACTCCTTTCTCTGCCTCACCATCAGCTGCAGCTCCTTTAAGTTATAAACACATTTATTTCTAAGATTGAACACTACTACTTGTTGTGTGAAATCTGTGCTCTCCATCAAGTGTCACGTTAGGGCTGGACAATAAAATAACAATAATTATCACAATATAATTTTTTCCAATAACAATATAATAAATGTTCAATAAATATTCATAAATGTTTCATTTTATTCACATGAATCATACACAAATTTGAACTTTTTTTTATGAAGATATTTAGTTGTTGAGGGAAAATGACTGAAAAAGGTTTTTACTTAAGTTTACTCATGCGTATTTGTTGACAAAGATTTTATCATAATTATTTTGAATGTTCCACCTCCGATTTGTGAAGTGATCCACTGTTTGGAATCAAGACCATAAAGAAGAAGAAACCACAATTTTCAGGTTTCTTCAGCTTTCGCTGGGGTGTATAAATCAGCCTTTAAACTCGAAAGAACGATTTGATACTTTCCGTGATAATTATCGATATCGAAAGATATGAAACTTTTTATTGTGATAACATTTTTGGCCATATCGTCCAGCCCTTTGTCACACCTGGAAAACATCATGTGTATACTCACCAGCAGGTTGTTTCTGGTGGATTTCCTTGTGTTGCTCTTCTATGACAGCCAGTAGTTTCTCCTGCTGGTCAAGAAGTCTCTTCTGTTGCTGCTGCTGCTCCTGGATCACCTGCAGTAGCACAGCGTGGTCGAGCTGGCCCTCTGCACAACAGAAACATTGAATTAATTTAAAATAAGTCACAACCTGCTCTGAGAACATTAGCATTAGTTAAGAAGCTTAGTTAGGCTGATGTGGGACCAGTGTCTAGGTGAGAGGGGAAGGGAAACAGAGATATGGCTTAGTACTAGATTGTAGCTTTAAACATTAGCTGGAGTGGGCAGCAGTAGACACACACAAACTATGTTAAGGGGAAAGGTGAGTGGATTATTTAGTTGTATGATAAAAACACAAATTAATAAGTATGTAAATATCTATGAACAAATAAATGGCCCACTGAGTGACAGAACATTTGAGGGACAGACCGAGATGAAGAGAAGAGGCAAGAGGGAATTCATACCTGCAACCAGCTTTTTTATCACTGTGATAGGAGTCCAGCAGAGAAAGAAAGAAAAAGAGAAAGAGGAGGAGAGAGAGAGCAAACGTAAACAGAGCAAGAAAGTCAACAAAAGCCAAAAAAGACTGCGTAGTGCGGAGAGCCAGGTCAAGAAGTAGGAGAAAGAAATGGATTTGAATATCTCTGCTGTCTTTTACACCCCTTGTAGAATCACAAATAGCCACAAGAAGCAAGATCAGATGACCGATTACATTATATAAGATAAAACAAGCAAACTGAGATGGGGAAAAGAGAGGCAGGAGCATAAACAGCATGCAGCAGACCATGGCAAATCCTATAAGGTTTGTTACAATATAGCCGAGTAAAGAAAACTCCACCTTCAATAAACATTTTCATTTTCAACATTTTCAATCTGTGATCAAAAGAAGTGTTGTACTTGTTGTATCTATTGTGCCACTTTCAAGAATAACCTAAGCACTCATGTATGTGTACACAGAAGTGGAAAATTTAACAGTGATGCTGTCAGTTTTTCCCCACTTATGGTTAAACAGAAAACAGTCATGTGCTGGGTCTTACTGTCATCTTACTGTCATATCCACTCAAAGCTGCTGATTCTGATCAATGGAGGCTGAATGAATACTGAATGTTGGTTAAAAAAAAAAAGAAGTTTACTAATTCTAAGTTAGCAGGACAAAAATATTTTTATGCAGCTATATTTTAGATTACATCACATCCTATCAATTGTAGCAATTCAAAAATGAAAAATATATCCCTAAATGATACACTTGCAGTGCAACCCGTTTTACAATGTGTGTGAATAAGTGACCTAAGATATTAACTCATGCCTATCCAAATAGAGGTTTTCTACTCCACTTACCGTCCAACTTCTCGTCTGCTGTATCTTTGCTGTCTGCAGCAGGAGCCTCGGCTGCAGCAAGATGATGCTCTCCTTCAGGAAGTGGAGCTGTGGGATCACCAAATATCACAAGGTCAATGTTGTATTTTCCTAGAACTGTTTTTATGTAACTAGAGTTACACAAAAGAGACTACTACTACTAGAATACTCACGTTTCCCTGCAGCCTCTGGAGCTTTGCCCACATTATGGACCTGATTGACCACCTCAGCTGCATTCCCTGCAAGAGGATCTTTCACAGAATCGAGCTTCTCAACTTCCTTTGGCCGGGGAACGTCCTGCTTTTTGCCTGCGTCAGCATCCAGCTTCTCCAGCACCTCATTGGACAGGATTTCACCTCCACCCAAATCCACTTCCTCTTTCCTCACAACAGCCTCCTCAGGCTTTGGTTTCTCTTCAACCTTGTGGTCTTTTTCTACCTCTATCTCCACAGCATGCCCTCCATCTCTTTTGGGTTCTTCGTCTCCACCTCCTACAGGAGGAACAGGTTGTTTCTTGTCCTCTTCCAGCTCTGCGTTGTTTTTTCTTGTGTCAACCATGACCTCGTCATGAGGGATAGGTGGTTCATGGCGATGGGCCTCGCCCTCCGGTGCTGCAACACCTGTGTAAATACACAAAACATCACAAATTCTAATCAGTTCATTGAGGAAACAATTAAGATTCAAGCCCTGGGTCAGTTTCCTTACCAGCATCGGGGCGGTCCAACTGCACCTCTTCCTCCTTCTTCCCCTCAGGTAGTTCCACTGGTCCTTTAATCTGGAGGGGTTCAGCCTGGCCCCTCTCTACGGGTTGTACCACCTCCACAGCTGGAAGGTCAGGTTTTTCTATCTCCATTGGCTTCTTGTTTGGAAGATTATCTACATGAAAACACACAAAACACAGTCTATCACAACAAAGTCTACTGCTACTGGAAATCACCTCTATGCAAATGTGCGATATCCAATATAGAAACTGAACAAAATTATAAACGCAACACTTTTGTTTTTGCCCCCATTCATCATGAGCTGAACTCAAAGATCTAAAACTTTCTCTGTGTTCACAAAAGGCCTATTTCTCTCAAATATTGTTCACAAATCTGTCAAAATCTGTGTTAGTGAGCACTTCACCTTTGCCGAGATAAACCATCCACCTCACAGCTGTGGCATATCAAGATGCTGATCAGACAGCATGGGTATCGCACAGATGTGCCTTAGGCTGGCCACAAGAAAAGGCCACTCAAAAAAGTCCAGTTTCACTGTATTGGGGGGGTCTGGGGGGATCTGGAAACCAGTCAGTATCTGGTGTGACCACCATTTGCCTCACACAGTACAACACATCTCCTTCGCATAGAGTTGATCAGGTTGTTGATTGTGGCCTGTGGAATGGAATGTCCACTCCTCTTCAATGGCTGTGCGAAGTTGCTGGATATTCGTAGGACCTGGAACACGCCGTCATATACGCTGATCCAGAGCGTCCCAAACATGCTCAATGGGTGACATGTCTGGTGAGCATGCTGGCCATACAAGAACTGGGATGTTTTCAGCTTTCAGGAATTGTGTAAAGATCCTTGCAACATGGGGCCGTGCATTATCATGCTGCAACATGAGGTGATGGTCGTGGATGAATGGAACAACAGTGGGACTCAGGATCTCGTCACAGTATCTCAGTGCATTCAAAATGCCATCAATAAAATGCACCTGTGTTTGTTGTCCATAACACACGCCTGTCCATACCATAACCCCACCACGACCATGGGCCACTCGATCCACAGCGTTGACATCAGCAAACTGCTCACCCACACAACACCATACACGCTGTCTGCCATCTGCCCTGTACAGTGAAAACCGGGATTCATCCGTGAAGAGAACACCTATCCAAAGTACCAGACGCCATCAAATGTGAGCATTTGCCCAACAAGTTGGTTACGACAATGAACTGCAGTCAGGTCGAGACCCCGATGAGGACGAGGAGCGTGCAGATGAGCTTCCCTGAGACGGTTCCTGACAGTTTGTGCAGAAATTCTTTGGTTATGCAAACCGATTGTTGCAGCAGCTGTCCGGGTGGCTGGTCTAGACGATCCTGGATGTGAAGATGCTGGATGTGGAGGTCCTGGGCTGGTGTGGTTCCACGTGGTCTGCGGTTGTGAGGCCGGTTGGATGTACTGCCAAATTCTCTGAAATGCCTTTGGAGACGGCTTATGGTAGAGAAATGAACATTCAATTCACGGGCAACAGCTCTGGTGGACATTCCTGCAGTCAGCATGCCAATTGCACGCTCCCTCAAAACTTGCGACATCTGTGGCATTGTGCTGTGTGATGGAACTGATGGAAGCCTTTTATTGTGGCCAGCCTAAGGCACACCTGTGCGATACCCATGCTGTCTGATCAGCATCTTGATATGCCACACCTGTGAGGTGGATGGATTATCTCGGGAAAGGTGAAGTGCTCACTAACACAGATTTTGACAGATTTGTGAACAATATTTGAGAAAAATAGGCCTCGTGTACATAGAGAAAGTCTTAGATGTTTGAGACACACATGAGTAAGCCGTTTGCCCCCATTCATCATGAGTTCAGCTCATGATGAATGGGGGCAAAAACAAAAGTGTTGCATTTATAATTTTGTTCAGTGTATATCCCCAAGATCCTTCAGCTAAACTGTGCTCCCTGTTAAGGCAACATGACTGAGTAAATAAGTCCTTTAGTAATAGATTTAAACAACCATAAAAATAAAGTTTTCATGCTAGGAGCTTTTTTTACTCTTATTTAGTACTGCTGCGGGTGAGCTTTTTATTTGCCTTTGCTGCACTTTTCACACAGCCAGTGTATACAGTCTGATAAATATGAGACACGTTACTGCGACAAAATTAAGAAACCATAAATTTGAAGCCTCATTTATTCCACTATTTTCTCTTGTCTCAGAAAAATAAAACTACCACATTCTAGTGCTAGCTAGTACTATTTAATACTGGCCCTGACATATATTTTCTTCTACAGTTGTGTTTATTACACACATTAAATGCTGGCAATAAAATAAATTAGCACCTCGGCATATACTACGTACGTACAGATCAACTCAGCTGTAACCGACTTCAAGCTGACTATTGAGGAGTAGCTCCACCAGGTGGCAGCAAACACAGACGAAGGCAAAATACTGACCGGTATAATAAATGAGTCGGAGAGAGAGAGAGATGAATTAAAATTGTAAGTGACAAACAGGAAACTGGTGTGGAGGTTGGAACACATGGGTTTCACCTGGAGTAAAAATGTGTGGAAAGACTGCTGCAAAGAAAAGAAACCATGGGGTATAAACAGGAAGTTAAAATAAAAGCCCCTCCTGTTTCAGCCTAAAACTGATAACATTAACTCGAAGGGTTCCTCTTCGCCCCACAATCACCCTCTTCCCTTTATGCAGCTAAAGCTCGCAGGCATTTTATAGCTGCCACTGGAGATATGGGGGGTAATGTATTTTGGGGGGAGGGGATAACAGGAGAAATGAACAGAGGTAGAGGGGTGGAGGAGAGAAATTACTCGAGTTTGAAGGGCATCACCCTCGTTCCATCAATGTCAAGCACTCAGCGCTGCTCTCAGATATTATCAAGAGGTTATCTCCTCACCCTGCCTGTCCGTCAGTCAATCAGTCACTGTGTCTGTCTCCATCTTTTCTTCTCTCAGAGATGAAAGAAACCTCTTTCTTTTTCTACAGCTTTGTGCTTTTGTTTTGGTCTCTCTGGCTCTTTACTACTACCTCATATTGTCTTTTTGTGGCTGTTTTACGGGCTGCGGTCCATAACTTTGAAAATAAAACAAGAAATAAACTCCCGTGCTGCTGGTGCCTTTAACTACATGCAGCGCTGCTGTCCACTCCCAGACACTGCAGACTACCCTGGCTCCGGACCTTTGAGGTAAATGTTTCCATGGCTCATTAGTAAAACACTTTAATCTACATTCCCTCAAGTAGGTAAGTGATTGCCAGCCATTAGTGCATGTCATGATCTTTACCGTGCAGTTCGCGGAGGTCCGGTAGGGGCAGGTTTTTCTTGTCAGGTGCTGGAGGAGGAGGACCTTGGACCTTGGTTCCGGGGCTTCTGGCCGAAATTGAGAGGGTGGTAAAGGTGCTGACCAGCAGGATGCACAGACCTACCAAAAGCACCAGCTACAGAACAGAGAGAGAAAGAGGAGAAGCACAACAGGTCAGAAACAGTGAATAAACATATTTTCAATGAGCAAATGATTAGGAAAATTCTGGCTATGTAACCTGAGCGAGGATGCCATTCTTCTGGATCTTTCTGTAGATGAGAGCAGGGCATATAAAGCAGATGAGGCTGCCCATGGTCGCTCCAGTCAGACCCAGAATGGTTTCCACTAAAGAGAGAAAAGGGGGAAAAAAAACACAGGTTACAGATTATATTGTGGTCCTTTTACAGCAGTGATTCCCAACCAGTGTTACTTGTACCCCTGGGGGGTAATTCTGCAGTTGTCAGGGCCTATGTGGTAATCATAAATAAACAAATCCTGGCCAAAACGTAATGGACAGCTGAAATAGTTAGCTTAAAGTCAGACGTGGTTTGCGTCCCACAGAGCGCACTGATCTCTTCTGCTATAAAACTCAAATCATTCCCTAGCTCCATTTAGACCTGCCTCTGCCATTCATATCCGGCACCCGGCCAGCCTCAGGCTCCCATCCATGGCACCCTGCTCCTGGCAGCAGAAAACCTTGGCCCCACCCCTGTCTCTGTGGACCGGGCCGGCTGGGCATCGGGCCTGGAAACCTATCGTTCATCCAGAGGACGGACACCAGATTGTCTCCCTCAGATTTAGTGTCCATTCTCCCCAGGGTCCTTACCTCCCTTCTCCTCAGTCTATTAGTCTGATTAGATACACAAAGACCCAGCCAAACACACTGTGTGTGTGTGTGTGTGTGTGTGTGTGTGTGTGTGTGTGTGTGTGTGTCCACCCAATCAAAAGTTTAACAAACAGCCACCATATAAAAGGATGAATAAAACATAAACTGATGCTAACCTTTACATCTCCACCATTTTGGAGCCGTTTGTGAGGGGGACAGAAAGACTCAAAGAACCTGACAGAGAGCCAATATTGGTGTGTACATGGATGTGTGTGTCTGCGGCATGTGTCTGTGTGTGGGTGTGAGAGAGAGAGTCTGGGAGAATAATAGCCCTATCTTCCCGTCTGCCCGTCTAAAAGGAGATAAAAGTTAGGGCCCTGATTTAAGGACTGTGTTAGAGTGTGACAGTCACTGACTCATATATTCACATTCACACACGTCGTAAAGCTCCCCAGCCACTCCGCCCACATAAAGGAACACATGCACCTCCAGTCAGCAAGCTGTACGCATACACATACAATTCAAATCCGTGGCTGATTGCTCACACACACACACACACGTGCAGGATGTACCGTTGGGGATAAGAATGCCTCCCAGCATGGTGCCAAAAACAATGGAGAGAGTGATCATCTTGAAGCGCAGAGGAGGCATGTATCCCCCAGCAGCAAACGTCCCATCCTTCTGCTGTAAGTCGGAAACAGAGAGTGATATAAGAGGTACAGAAGGAAAGACTAAATAAATAAATAAAATCTCACAAATGTACTGCATACGCGACACGTTTTTCTAAACTACAAAAGACTGTGTGCGCGTCACAGGAGTCATGTGCCTACAATGTCTGGATATGATGCAAATGCAATCTACGTCGCAGTTAAGTTCCCCAGCAGGTGTTTCCAGAGGGCTCTGTTGTTTACAGGGCGCAACATGTTCCTGTTTTTACTATTGTCACACTGTATTGCAGAGAATGGGAGTGCCTGATCAACAATGATTAATAGGTAGGCAATAGGTCACACTGTATATTAAATTATGATTAATTTACTTAGATTTACCCCATAAAGCTAGTTTATTAGTAGAATTCAAGCTGACCTGCTGCTCAAAAAGCATGGTGTTGATGGCCTGCCGGCAGGGCAGGATCATCATGGGGAAGCCAACGGCCACAGACATCATGAAGCCCACGCGGATCATTTCCGTCACTAGGTTGGACGGGAAGTTCATCAGCACGTTGCCTGCAATGTTATCTGTGAAACTGACGTAGCCAAAGAAACCCACCTGGTTCAGAGAGAGAGGCGGAGGGAACCAAAATATAGGTTTGGAAGGAAAACAAAAAGAAGGAGACGCACATGTTTATTTTTAGAAAGTCCCTCATTGTTTTTTACATGAAAGCGTACGTGCACAAGAAATCTGCCGTGCTGTCTGATGGAAACTTCACCTTTCAAGACTCTTCCACTAATACAAATACAAAACAGCTGGAAAGACCGACATAAAGATACTAAGACAATAATAATGGTAACAGACACCATTCAATACATTTTTAAGCACTGATTTCAACAAAACTATCAGAACAAGCAGGCACTCTCACAAGGTTTCCATGTGACAGCAGTGACAGGGGCAAATGTAACCAGTGTAAACACTGGAGGCTGGTGTGCATAGAAGTGTGCTTGCACTCACGGTGATGTAGAAGATGGTGACTACGTTGAGGGCTGAGGTGAAGATGGTGCTCATGCGTTTGACGGACGGCTCATCCAGGCTGTCGTAGGTCGGCAGCACCTGCCTGTGAGAGACAAGCAGCCCAACAACAACACTAGTCTGCGTGCTGCATGACACACACAGGTACTGCTGCTGTGCATTCATGTGCTGTCAGCATTATCAGAGACACAACTTTTGCTAAGGGAAGTGGCACCTCCAAGTCTAGAAGGGGGAGTCTGGGACAGTAGTTTCATTGATGTCACCTGAATCAGCAGAGTTGTGATTTTTCTTCTTCTGCTCAAACAGCTGACAACATTTGACAGTGTAGCTATCTGCTTACTTCAAATTTGATAATGGAAATTGCTCTGTAGATTTCTTTAATGTGCAGCAATCTGGATGCCCACTTGTTCAACTCATCATCAAATGATGCATCTCCCTCCTCACGCCCTTGTCAGCGTCCAACTCAGACAAGTGATTTATTTCTGCTTGTTTAGCCCATTAAAGATTTAATACAGTAAGACAGTTATGTAACACATCAAATTAAGCAAATTAAGTCAAATTTGTTGTTTGACTGGTCGTAAAGTCACTCGTGCCTACTCAGTGATGTAAATTTGCAGATATTCTGCATTGTTTGTTAATGAATATAGTTCACTACCACCTTCTGCAAAACTTACTCTTAAATAATCGCTTTAAATGTATGAATAAAACTCATATAGCCAGACATCATTTAAAGCACATGAACATACAAGTTGTGTGTCTATAATAACTTCTGCCAAGCACATGAATGCAACAAGTTTTTCAACATGTGGACTTTTTTCACATTCTGAATATTATGTTATTAATATTGTAGATGTAAGTAATGTCATGGCAAAGGGGGTGAAGTGTGTAAGAAGTGTCTACATATGAGCGTGTGTATGTGTGTGTGTGACACAGAATGGGTGACAGTAATCAAGGCTGGCTGAGGTTGAACCTGAGACTGTATGTAAACCAAGGTATCTGTCTCCTTCTGTCATTTTCGGTCCTCTGCTATAAGAGACTGTGACGATGTGGAGGGGACCAATAGTTTTACTCACTTGAAAAAATGGGTGTGTTCAAATAAAGGTTGGTATGTCCTGAGTAGTTTAACACATGTAGATGTGAATACCACGAAAAAAGAGCTGAAATTCTGAACTCTTGTCTCATACTCCTCTTTTGATGTTTGATTATATATATATAATGTGTGTGTGTGTGTGTGTGTGTGTGTGTGTGTGTGAGTGCCTGGCAGGTTTTACAGTATAATAAAGTTTCCTGGCAGACTATTTGTGCTTGCCTCTTCTTTTTCTCTCTTGCTATGAAAGGAAGAAATGACAGAGAGCAAGGAACCCTAACTTTCTCTGCCTCTCATTCTCTCTTTGTGTGTCCCTCTTTCACACACACTGGTTTTATGAGCAAGCACTGTCCCGTGGTGCTTTTTTAATCCGCAAACCAGTAAATCTCATAGCCAAGGTTAAATAAAACAGCTTATTGTAAGTGGGGAGCTAAAGCATCTAATGGTCACTCAATAGTCCAGACTCAGAGGCTAATGTGTTTTTGCTTCAACGCTGCCCTTAAATGGAGGAAATATGATGGCGAAGGTCTTCAAAGCGAATGTGGGTGAAAGTGTGTATGTGCTGTAGATAATATCATTAACTTGGAGTTGAAAGCATGCTGACAGTAGCATCACAGAGGGACATTTTCGCTGCATAGTTTTCTTATGTCCCTCTATTATGAGCTAACTCCTCCGCGCTATTCAAGCGTACAGCCAAAAAACAGCAGGGCCAGCTCCCATCCCGTCTAAATGGTGATGTTAAGTAATGTTTTAACTGAAAGTAAACACATTTCATGAATGTAATAAAAATCCAATGTGCTGAGAGCTGTTTAATCAGCCTGTGAATACATCAGTGTGTGTCTGTAAGATGGCGGCAGGCCAATGTGTTGATTAGTGGTTTGGCTTAGCTGCCTGCCGCCTAGCGGAGCGCTTGCCTCGCTCGGCCTGACCACAGGCCAAGAAATCACCCTGCCAAATATCAGTCAGCACTGCTAGTGGGAACCGACGCACACATGCATAAACACACACAGGCACCGCACTTTCTTCTTCTTCTTCTAACATGAGCACACCTCACTTGGTGAACACACCCGCCCTACCATAATGTTATGTTGGCTCTGTGAGATTACATTAATTAAAGTCTTGTTGCAGTCTCAAGGCTACAGTCACCCACTCCTGCCACTTACCTCACACTCTCTCACACAAACAAACCCATACAGTACCACCACCCAAACATCTGGCTGCTAATGACCTCACCATACCACTCCCTAACATCCCTCCCAGCACTGCATTCAAATCAAAGATAAGACTTCGTGCACCCAGATCCCATTAGACCCTCACACGTTGCCCTTCGCCCGCTCAACTCACTGCACACCCAGAGCTAGCACTAAAGCTGAGAGGACACAAGAGGTAGTGACAGAGCATGCAGGGGGATGAAAATGGAGAGGTGAATGAACACAGTGACTAAGAGTAGCTCTGATTAAGCTGCGAGAAGTGGATGTGGTTGTGTGATCTCTGCCGTCTCTGCGGGGTTAGTTAATGGAATGGAAAAAGTTAGGCTATTTTTCTTGCAGTGAATCCTTATTGTAGTTTTTTTTTGTGACATTTAAAAGTCACTTGACTGCATGGCATTGTTTTTCCAACAAATGTTTGCTTTCCATAACGGCCAAATTGAGTTTTACAACAACAAAAGCAGTAGCGTGGACAAAGAGCAGTTTAAGTCTCAGGTTAATTCTAGACTGGACGGACAGAAACAGATGAGCTGACTGTGAACAGCACATTAGCAAAAATAAGCAGCCTCCCTTTGCAATAAGAAATCCTCAACAACCACCTCATCTCCACCATGAATTTGTGTGTCTCTTTACGTAACTCACCCCAAACTCTCTCCACTGTGGCTTAAAGGAATGGTGCGTACACATGCGCTACCTGTGAAGTTTGCTGAATTTCTACATGCAATGATGAAAGATTTAATTCACTGTATTAAACAGTGGAAAATCCCCCATATGAGCATCTACCAACCACATGATTTTAGGACTACTGTCAGATTTGCCCTTATTTTGAATCTTGTTTGACATTAGTTTCATCATATGGTCCTGTTCGGGTGGAGGGGCGGGAGGAGTACTTACGACTGACAGGCGAAGGCCATCCCACAGATGGGGAGACAGCGAAACACACCCTCCCAGCGCACCACATTGACCTGCCCTATCCACCAGCCGCTGAGCAGCCCGTGTTTGAACGAGGATACCACCATCTGAGGGGAAGGAGGGGGAGGGGGGGAGTTACGGCCCGAACCAAATGAAGACAAGTGGGGGAAGAGAACGGAGAAGAGGAGGGGCTACACCCATGCTGATGGCTCACAGACAGATAATGAAAGAAATGAATGAGCAGAGAAAACCAGAGAAAATGAAGAAAGGGAAACAAGATATAGACATGACGAGAAACGCCATACTGAACCAAAAAAACCTGTCATAGCCAAAAGAAACTGAGTAATGAGGGTGATACGTGAAGACTAAAAGTCAACTCTAAATTTGATAAAGCATAAGAGGCTTACAAAAGGGCAATCTAGATTTAAAAAAAAAAAAACTCCACAGGTTTTTGATCAGCATGCGTTTCCTGTGTCTTGCTCCTTTAATTACCTGATCAAGTCCCAAAGGACAGCAGAACACTCTGTAACCCTCCAGCCTCCCACACCCACACCGCTCATCCTGGCTGTAGGGTGGAGGTGGGAGGGCAGCAAAGATGAAACTTTTCACTCGTCTGCCTTATTAATACTACTGCCACCAAACACACACACACACACACACTCTCTCTCTCTCTCTCTCTCACAGAGCTTGAATGGCTCAGACCAAACCCAAATTAAAAGGTGAAAACAGAAATGGGGATGACTGAGAGGACTGGACGGAAGATAGGTGTGTGTGTGTGGGGGGGGGGTTAAGGAGTATAAAGTTGCACACTTCCTTTACTCTCTACCCCGCACCCCCCACCGCCCTTATGGTGGTGTTATTTTGGGGGTGGTTTCCGTGGTTTACTTACGGGTGACAGCAGAAGGTTGTGGCGATAATGGGCAGGCACTGAATGACGCCCTTGAAGCGCCACAGGTGAACCTGCTCCACCCAGGAGCCCGAGATTATGCCGTAGCGCAGTGACGACAACACTATCTACAGCACCAGCAACAGAAACAGTAGTTGGACAGAGGAGAGGAGGTAGTCGAGGAGGGTGAGGAAGAGCAGAAGGAAACGAGGGAGCCGGAGGAAGAGAAAGAAGTAAAGTGGTACAATGGAATAGGAGGGAAAAACGAAGGGTAGAATAAAAGGAGGGAGGGAAGGAGATACATCACTGTTAGAGGGTTAGGGGTCTGGACCGGGCCGGGCCTGGATCTGAAGCCAGACACACACCACACCACACCACAGCTCCAGTTTATCGCCATGCTACAGAACTACAAGTCACATCACACAGAGAGACTTGTATACAGCAGTGAGAAGTCTGTGAAAGCAGTGCTACAGGTCAGTAAAACAGAATCTCTCTCTCACAAACTCTGTGTGTGCCTTTAAAGAGTAAACGAGCTGAATCACACCAGGCAGAAAACTGCTGCTGGACCGTCACTTGAGTCAAACCGTTTTAGTATGTCGCACCTCAGACCGCACTCAGAAACCATGAAGCCAAAAGCTCATCAGCTGTGAGAGGGCTGTGTGTTTAGTGCTGTTTAGTTAAATGCAAACAGCCGTGCACTCTTTAGTGGTACATGGGTTCAGCGCTGTGTGTCCTTTAATACTGATAGCAAGGGTTTAAATATATGTTTAAGCTGAAAATGTGCTCTGTGCTGTGCTGATGCCTGTTTGAACTGGTTACATGCAAAGATGTGCATGTCTCTGCTGAGTTTGCATCAGTACTGAAACAATTAGTCCATCAGTTGATTAGCCAATCGCTTTCAATTGCAGGTTCCAACTTTTTGCATGTGATTATTTGCTGCTTTTCTTAGCGGTGCAATCTAGACTGTCTGCTGCACGAAAAACAGCTGGGGTATCTATTGGCGTGCTGATTATCAGCTGATGTGAGCTAATTGCAGATAACTCAGTATCTGCGTTTATAACAGCCAATAAAAGACAATTACAAAAGGAACCGAGAGACTTTTCTTTATACGTTGAACTCTTATTTATCAAAAATGTAATATTTATTATTGTACTTTTGTTCAAAGTACCATTTATAACAACAGGTTTCTTTTTAAACTGCATTATGTCACAACTACACATAAGAAATGTTAGGGATAATCTTTGTTTATGTTATGTGTTTCTGACAAGAAGAAGAAAAAAAGAATATCGGACGATATATTAGAATATCGGATTTTGAAATAGTCAAATATTGATCTTAAAAATCCTATAACGGTCTAGGAAACTGCGATTGACATTTTTCACAATTTTCCGACATTTTATAGGCTAGTGTACTTGATTAATTCAAAAAAAGTCAAGATATTATTGCTTATTTGCATACACATCTAAAAGGCTACTGCAAAACAAAATGCACAGTGGAAAGAAAATGGACCATTCAACCAGAAAGAAGAAAAATAAAGTACAAAAAAAAAAGTACAAAATAGTTTTATATTAAACATTACTGGTTGGAGTGTAGCCAGAAGTGCAGCATCCTTCAAATGTTAAAAGGTTGAGGTGGGGCTACATGGCTAAAAATTCAATCTTGAATCTTCTTAATTTTTCAGGTTTAAATAATCGTTAAGGTTAGTATTAACCTCAGAAACATTTAAGCTGTCATGGAGGTGTTGCTAATCAATGGTGACTGACTGGGGAATAAAGGTATGTTCAAATAGGAACATTGTGCTGACTCAGGATAAGAGAATAAAGTGTTTTTCCTAAACAAATACAAGTATTATGTCAAATGCATTGTACATGCTGTACAAACAGCAGTTAATGGGCTAGAAAAATAAGTCTGGGAGAGATATAAAATGCATTTGACATATTTATATCAACAAGTGAGCAAATACATAAAGAATATTCCCTACAGTTGCAAAGGGTTGTGATTTAGTTGAGTTGAATAATTGCGTGGATTTGACCTCCATTTGCTTTGCACTTACAGTGCTTAAAATGTCTCTAGTGGCCATTACCAAACGGTGTCTCACTCCCAGGGGAAAGCCTTTGTTTCAGCTATGAAGAGCAGCACAGCAGTTGTTTTCTGCTTGATGTGATTTAGTGTGAATTTGCTCTTTAAAAAAAAGAGGAGCAAGAGGAAGACATGGTTCTGTACAAAGGAGCGAGTAAGGAAGAATGAACACAGAATATAACAAAATAACATTTATCCAAGACAATATTCTGACCATCAAATAAGTTAAAACAGAGAGTAATGTCAATTAACTATTTTGCCGGTTATAAAGGCATCTATAATATTTACATGTGTGACGTCTTTGGGAAAGAATTAAAGAGCATAAAGAGCGAATTAACTCTAGTACTCAAAATACATAACACAGTGAACACAGAAATGCATCAACAAAACGGCAATAATCACTTGACATTACATCCACAAAGGTTTTTGATCTAATTGAAACTTTAACTGTGCAGCTTGACAATTCTTTATGCCATCTTTCTGGACTGCAGATGTCAGATTATGACTGCACTTTATATGTCCGATGCTTTGCAACTGTACAGCTAACTTAAAAAAAGCGTTCTACCTCGTGCATTTTGACTGTTGAGCTTTGTAAGCAAAGCCAAAGTGTGTTTCCCCGGCAGTCTATTCAGATGCATTGAGTGAAGTGTAGCAGTCTGTGTGTTGGCGGGCTCACCGTGAACATGAAAAGGGTGTAGAACATGAGAGCCATAGCAGAGAAGGACTGGATGGACGACATCATGTTCCTCTGTAGACTCAGAGGGAGGACGATGAACAGAGACACAGCGATCAGCAGCAGCACGCGAAAACTGAAGGTCACCTTCAGAGGACAGTGTCACATGATAATACAACATTGATACTCAAGAACTTACTAACAGACTGCTTGTTGTTGGTTTGTCACTATTTTTGGCTGCTTATCAGTAAAGTTAAGAAGAATGCGGAAGAGAGCAGTGGGGACGAAAAGCACAACTTGATCATGATCATGAAGTTAAGAAATAAAAAAAGATTGAGAAATAAAAAATAGCAAATACTGATCTCAGACCTGTAAACCTAACAGCTGAGCGAAGAAATTTGAGCCCAGATCAGCTATCACAACGTAGAAGGCAATGCAGGTCCCCAACATCAAACCGATCATACTGCAGTGGGAGAGAGAGAGGGAAAAGGTCAAATCACAATAATTATTCAAGTCTATGGTTTTGAATATAAATCTTTTTTTTAATACAACTACAATAATTATTTGAAGAAAATCAAGTCACTTCAAATACAGTATAATGTAGCGAATTAATAATAAGACCTGCCTCGTCTCCACCAGTGTTTTTCCGGGTTTCCCGTAAGCATGGAAGGCTGCAGAGAAGGGAGTGACATGGGTGTAAACATGGGGACCAACAGATGGCAGCATCCTAAAAATAGTTTCTGCTTTAATAATGCTTAAAAATCAAACCACCATAACTGTGCTAATTTAGCCTTTCCCATATACTACATATCTTCCATGTGTACTACAGTACAGCAGCTTAAACCTCAAATCTTTGTTCATTTCAATGTCTGTAGTGACGCGGTGACTTTTCCATTGCTGACGCACTTTTATCTGACCTGCTATCGTTGCTACTGCTAACTGCCTTCTTCTTCCTCTTTCTGAACAAAGCTGCGGCTGTTGCTGCCAAAATGGTAAAACAAATCATTTCCTGTGCTTCAGAGGGTTCATCTGTGAAAGTCCTGCCATAAACGATGTCATGCGCACTGAGAAAAGTGAAAAGTTGCCAATGCAAAGCCTTTACTGTATAAAGGCTGAATCACTGTTGGACTGTTAGTAATAAACACAAAGCACCAAACACTTAGTTACAGAAAAATGTCACTCATTACTATTTAAAACTCACCCAATCCTGCATAGGTCCTTCTTTTGGTGCTGCTCGCTGTGTGGACCAGGAACATGCAAGACTTGTGGGTCATCCACGAACAGAAGAACAACAAGAGAGTTCCCAGCACTATCCCACACTGTAAGACACAACATACATCCTTAAAAATAATATATTTTTTCTTTTGCTTAAGGGAGAATAGTCTGGAGTATGTGCTTCCATGCATTGTCATAATAGTAATAATAATAATAATAATATAGCCATGATTATAATATACTGTACTGGTAATAAATTGCTGTTCTTAAAATCTCTGTTGTGTCTTAGACTATTGTAGAGAGGTATATTGCTGTTTTTTAATTAAAGGGAAATGTAAAGGCTCAATAAAAATATTATTTTATGTTTTAGTTCTTCCTGTACAGAAACACCTATAAATACAGCACACATTTTGAACTTATATTTTATTTGTGTACACTTTGGTTCATGGCCACACACCAAGCACCTGGAGGCAGTGAGGCAGGAAGTAGGCTTCACAGCAAGTTGTTTCCTGAGCTCTTACTGTGATCACAATTATGCTTTGTGAAATCCTCTCCCTTTTGGGTCTATTTTCCAGGGTTGGAGGGTAATGCCTTGCTCTACAGTATTTTCAAAACAAGTATTTGTGCCAAAACATGCAAGACAATATGTTCAAATGATTTTAATGGGGGGAGTGAAAACACTCTTAAGGCAGTCACACAACAGAAGGAGAATGATACTGATTATGTTCAACCAGGCGTCCACTGATCTCACGGGGAAGTTGCCAGGCTATAAAAGTAGTCACTCATAAATTTCCCTTCACACTGATGTCCTTGTACAATGACAACACAAAAAAAACACGCAGGCCATAGTGAAGTGCACTGTCATCAAGCTGAAGGTGACAATGTCCAGTTTTTGTTGAAAGCGCTTTAGCAAGAGGTTGATTCAACAACTCTGTGGTAATATGTTGTTTATTTTATTTCTAGTCATTTCATTATCTATTAGGGCTGTCGCGGTGAAGTAATTTCCATTTGGTGCCAAATAGCAGAGTAATGCGGCATTCAGACCAAACGCGAATTTTTTCTGGAACAGATGGATGCACATCCATCGGTTCCAGTGTTGTTGTTAGCCTCATTAGCTCTGTCGGACTACCGGACAAAACTGGACATTACTTGGAGAAAAGAAAGCGAGGAGATTGATCTACCTGGTGAGTTCAAAAAACCTGTGTCTGTAACTTTATTCCAACTATCATTGTACTTTACTGTGACTAAGTTAGCATAGAATAGCCCTGATCGATCCAAACTCCATTCAGATTGAATGGGCTGTCCTAACTAACTCCTAACTAACCTTTTGAACCTTTTTAACTTTTGAAGCACTCATTTATTTATTTAACACGCCCTGAAGTGTACAGTATGAACATTGTGGTTGTTGCGGTGCTTGCCATCCTCCGCGGTAGGCTTGACCAGAATTTAGGTATTTGAGGTATTTCAATTTTGCGGTTATCGCAACAGCCCTATTTTCTATTTGCACTACGTTGCCGTTCACAGTGTGAAAAGTGAATAGTAATTCAAGTTTGTAAAACAGACATACGTCACACCGCATTGTGCAAGAAACACCCGTCTTTAAATTCCACACCACCCCAAACTACAACTGACTGTATATTAGGGCTGAAACGATACATCGATTAAATTGATTAAATCAATTACTAAAATGCTTTAATCAGTATAACTACACAGCACAGTGTTTCGCACAGACATTTATTACTGTCGCACAGCGCACTTATGCTGTGAACACGACGTGATTATAATGGCGCTGTTTGTAAAGTGGAGGAAGAGAGAGAAAATAGCGAGCGACAAAGAAGAAAGTGTCCAAAGTATGGGATTATTTCAAGCTAAAGAAAACAACAACTCTAATGTCACAGTCCATCCACCATAAAACAAAACTTACGTCGCCTCGGCAACAGCACCTGATCAGAAAGCACCCGGTGTTCTGCCAGCGGACCACAGACAAGGTGTAAGTAACAGCAACTTTAGCATTTAACTGAAATCATGATTGATTGTTGAGTTGAAGGCTAGCCAAAGTAAGCCGCAGACCTCAGCTGAAAATGTACACGTGTGTTTGTTGTTCTCCTTTTTGGGCCGTGAGTTGTAACCTCAGTCATGAGTTAACTATGTGTCGGGGAGCTGCACCTTTTAACTCCCCTCCAGCTCTCTCTGTAGCTCAGACAATCCCTGCTACCTGTGTGTGCTAATCCATCCTTTCACCCATATTCTTTGCCTTTATAATTGCCATCTTTATAATAACAAACAACAGCTGTTTCATGTGCAGGAACGCTCATTTCCCATTTCACATTTCAGGTGTGTTTTCTAGACAAAAGTGGTTTGGCCTCCGCTAAACAAAAGTACTTCTTAAATGACGCATCGATGAATCATTGAAATAACCTATAGAAGCTGTGAACACTAAAATCATCGTTTGCTGCAGCCCTACTGTATATGATATTATTTCGATGAACTACATCAAGTTCGCTTTGTGTGACAATGTGTGTGTTGCTCTAGTCATTATTTACTGGGAACCAAATCATGCCAGATAGAGACATACAGTATAATCTATTCAGGTATAGCTACCTGTGTGTGGCTTGATATGTGATATTGATAAAATTAATGAAAATAAACAAAAGCTAGTATTAATGTTGCTAGAAACATTTCCCTATACGATACAATCTGACTATAACCTATTTGTTTTGTGCAAAAGGTATGTAGTCAATGATAGAAAGTAACTATTAAGTAAATTTACCTAAGTACTGTATACATGTACAGTTTTACAGTACCTGTCATTTACTTAATTATTTCCATCTTACCACTTTCTTAAAAGAGAAATACTGGAGATACTTTTTATTCAATTCTATCATTTCAAAGCTATAGTTAAAAGTTGTCAGATTAATATTTGATTCGTTTGTAAAATATGATGCATCATTAAAGATTAAACTACCCCTATGTATATGTACAAATGAGTTCCATCTTGATAAAGTACAACATCAGGTACTGCTTGTGATTGCTGACCTTCCATTTAGCCTCTTATGCATATACTCATTATAGTAGTCTGTCCACGTGTGTAGGGTTTAGGTCAGAGCTGTGAGAGTTTTCCTTTCTAGCCATTACTGTCCTGGCCTTGAATGTTCATTGAAGGCCGAGAAAGGATCTCTGTTCCCCAAAACATAGAAACTTGGACTGTCCAAATGATTATGCATCCCTTTGCTCTGTGCCAGACGTTAGTTTCTGAAAAGGGGACAAAACCTTTCATCCAGCTGATTTTTATCATATATGTCATTTTCTTTAATTAATAAATGCTTCAAAGACAAGGTTTGTTGCAACTCAATTATTTGCCATACCAGGAATACACAATGTTAATGCATCGTTAATGACTCAATAATATAATTATATAGACTAACATCTGTTTGAGTACTTTTTGTTAGCCTAATACTTCTGTTTTAAATCCAGGATACTACTACTTTTCCTTGAGTAAATAATCTAAATACTTGCACCACTGCACACAGTCAAAGTAAAGGCCCGTGCTTCTGGGAAGGATTTTGTCGCCGCACCTGCACGTCTTATCTGCTGGTGCGCGTGCAGCTGCAGGTTACCCACCTGTTTGAAGCAGAAGGGCATTGTGAGCACGCTGACTCCGACGATGCTGTTCACCACGTTCATTATCAGACCCCAGTTGGACGCCGTCATTTTGAACCGCTTCCGGAATTGTCCTTCGGAAAGAAAACGCAGCTCTTTGGAGGCCACCGGTGAAGTATACCGGTCTAATGTCTGGTC
Source organism: Micropterus salmoides (assembly GCF_014851395.1). Taxonomy (NCBI): domain Eukaryota; kingdom Metazoa; phylum Chordata; class Actinopteri; order Centrarchiformes; family Centrarchidae; genus Micropterus; species Micropterus salmoides. Next base: position 10,625,246 of record NW_024041262.1, on the reverse strand, counting down.
CAAAGCGGGGACTCGAGACTCCGACTGTGTTTTTCTGACTCCTCCGCAGATCACTGACGTGGCGCTCTGGGAGAAAACACAGAGGGGGAACAAGAGTTTGACACAACTGAGCCTATCGTCGTTTAGTAAAATACCCACTAACCAAACACACACGTTAATATTAAATGTTTTAAAATGAAAGAGACAGCGGGCCGTAAAGATAATAGCGTTTCGTTGGCGAGCTAAACAACTAACGTTAGTAACTCAGTTTCATTTACGTTAACTCACCTTTCTCTGAGACTTCTGCGTGCACCGCCTCGCTGTCCTGTTTACTTTATCATCGGCAATTTAGAGACATTAAACGGCCATTTATCGTTATGAAATTGCGTTTTTGTGTATAAACTTCAGGTTGACGCAGAACCGGTATAAGAGGATATTGACAACTCCAACCTGGCTGTTTTTCTGAACGCGTAACCAGGAAGTAGGAATTACAGTCGAGGAGGAACGAGAAGACAAGACAGCTCGCTGGTTTCATTACTGTTGAAATGCTTTGGCGCCCACTAGTGGACACACAGCAGTCATAATTTTGGTGCCACTGGACACACTTCAGTTAATAAAATAGCTCGATGTCTTGTCCTCTTTATCTTTAAGCACATTCATGTTGTTATCGTTTCTCCATTATTGTGTATTTTACTTGAGTATTTCCCTTTAATGCTGCTATGCTTAATTTATCTGCATTTCATAGAGAAATACTCTGCGTTTTACTTCGCTACTTTATCTAACAGCTTTTACAGGATTAAACATTAGAAAAACATGTGATATGCTTAGACAATACAGTGCATTGTTAAAGATTAAACCAGTGGCTTTTGACCTTTTACAAAAACAGCATCCACTTAGGGGCCTTTGTTACGTTTCAGATGTCTGTGAGATGTTGTCAGTCCCACTAAAGAGTGATTTCCCCTCTTAACTTTTCAGATGGTTTCCTTTAGAAATAACTGCTCAAGGTCCAAAATGGTTGAATATTAAACATTTCACAGAAAAACTATGATCAGAGAGGGGGGGGGGGGGAATACAAGTTACATGCACACATGTTTTTTTCTTATTTCCTCCTTGACCCTTTGAAGGGCGTCTAAACCCTACTTTGGGAATCATTGGACAAAACTACTGAACTGTATAAAATAGTTAAGTCTAACTCCACCATGACCAGCTAGAACAGCAAAATGCTAATGACACGCTGATGCACCAGTGACAAAATAATAATGTAATAATGCATCAGTCACAAGTGGCATTTTGAATTTTTTGTTTTGGTATATTTTTGTCTTTTTAGGCACATTTTGCTGATAATATTCTGCACTTTTGCTGAAGAGGGTTTTTGAAAGTTTTACTTGCGATGGAGTTTTTTCCTTTTACATTGTTGTGTTTTACTTAACTAAAGGGCCTGACTAGTTCTTCCACCATTGATGAGGTCTGTAATCATAACAATACAAACAGACATGCATGAATCCTGTTTTTCCAGATGCCTCAGAGACTCCCTTCAGGAAAGGGAAACGGGCAACAGAGGGATGCAAGTGCTAAATGTGTGTGTGTGTTTGTGTGTGTGTTTGAAGGGGGATGGGGGACAAAAAAGACTGAAACAGAACAGACCAATTGTGGATGACGTCAGAGTGAATAGTCAGCCCGAGCAACTGAAATGTTGCTGGCAGTCGGTAGGTTTATTTCCATCAGCCAAAGCGCCTGCCCGGTGCCCTCTCCGATAGATGACTATTGTGTTGTTTGACCAGGAAGGAGAAGACGGAGCGAGGGGCTGGAAGGGGCGGGGGCTTGACCTGGGAGCTTTCCCCCTGCCGGGTGTGCTTTCCCTCGGGGACGGAGGATTTTCAGAGGCAGGGATGTGATGAAGCTTTGAAAGGCAAACGGGGGGATTTTAAATTGTATAGACATGTGTGTGTTTGTGCGTGTGTGTGTGCCTTTGTGTCAAGATTGTGGAAAGTCCTGTCTGAAAAATATGGTTCTGTCAATATCATCTTTAACAATTTCCTCTGAAAACACACTTCTATCGACTTGAATATGTAATAATTACGTATTTGTATAGTTTCAATGCTTATAGGGCTTATTTTTATTTTACACTTACTATTCTTGCATTTTACCCTCTTATAAAGCACATTCTTAACTCTGCCTTTTACATACATGACATAAATAAAGTTATTTATCATTATGTGTGCATGTATATGAGTATGTGCGTGCATATGTGTGTGATCAGAGAGGTTAAGACAGGAAACCCCTGGCCATTGTGCACCAGTGACCCCTCAAAATCAATGTGACAGACCAGTTGATTGGCTGGAGGGTCCTGTCTCTCTGCACCTAATCCCTCAAGGTAAGACCCTCAGTCAGGCTTTCTGCGCTCACAAGTGTGTGTGTGTGTGTGTGTGTGTGTGTGTGTGTATATGTGTGTGGATGTATCTGTGCTTGTATGTGTCTTTCTGCACTTAATCCCTCAAGATCGACCAAAGGCCATGGGATGGGGTATTAGCGCAGTTACAAGGGGTCAAGCCAGCATGTGTGTGTGACGGAGAGCTTGAGTGTGAGCACTACTCCACAGTAGCCCAATTAGACTGCAGAGTACCTATCTATTTCTATGGGACTCAGTCATGTGTGGAGGTAGTAGTGGGTTTTTGGTGGGTTAGGAGGGGACCAAATTTTAGGGCAGATTTGGACGGATAACCCAGTTGGGGCAAAATTAGACGCAGGCATCTGGATTTGACCTCGGGCCCTCGCCGTGACCCTGGGTCACTCAGGGGTCACGGGCCACAAAGCTGAGCGCTGACCCTGCACAGGTCAAGCATGCAGGCGGCTGAAAGGACGCCTTTGTGGGGCCTGGCATGCTCACTATTTCCCATGAGCACCAGGGGACCGTGTCTGCCCAGGAAACTGGACCGGAGAGCGGGCTAGACAAGGTGTGCGTGTGTGTGTGTGTGTGTGTGTGTGTGTGTGTGTGTGTGTGTGTGTGTGGATAGAAACCATAATTGATTTTTGTTTATATTTCTGCTTGTTTGCTTTATGATTATCACTGACTGAAGGTTTACCTTATGCTGGTTTTTATTTACTGCTGCGTTACTTGGTATGTGTTTGTTTGTGTTTGTGCTTTTTGGGGAGACTTTGGTAGGCTGCAAACTGTCAGGTAAAAGCCATGCAACTCCAATTCATGTTTAAACCTCAGTTGAAGGATTACACACTCCTCGGTTAAAAAAATTCTCCCACCCTTGGGCTTATTTCCTTTCAAATCGAATCCTGCTTTTCTCAGTGCCATAAATGTTGACATTTTGAAGATACATGATTTTTTACTGCTGTTTATGTTTGTGTGTGTGTGTGTGTGTGTGTCTGTGTGTGTGTCAGGGAGAGATATGGCTTAGATTTTTAGGTATGCCTGTGGTCGTTGCTTGTGTACATCTGTTAGCGCCTCCTTAATGAGCGCATGCACGCAACCTCCAGTCCTGTGTGTGGCCCTCAGAGAGGGAGAGAGAAGCCCTCTGCTCCAGTAATCACATTTAATTACGGACCAGCATTAGAAGGCCTATGAATAGGGTTTTTAGGCAGGCCTCTCACACAGAAATTGGCTGCATCCAGCTGAACATTGCCCACCTTTGTCCTGCTGGTCCCACTATATTCTATTAAGACTTTGTCATTTGACCATCAGCAAAGCACTATGGTCTAGCACTAACAACTGCTGGACTAATGCTACACATTAAAAATGGGAAGGTAAAGGGAACAATAGGCGTTTTCTTGTCTGAACGGCTAGCGTCTGCCCCATTAATGAAGCAAATGGACCACACATTAGACTCCATCCACAACTTCATAGTGCCTAGAATCACAGATAAAGGATGTATAGTCTCAAGAAAATCCTCCGTGTCTGCTTATCTGAGGTTTAAGCAAAAAATTTTGGGATGCTTCTGTTTGGGAGAAGAAATGGAATTTACTTTGTTAATCTCCAGGGGGGGTTCTTGCACTGTGAAATCAATTTGGAAGCAGGGCGGATTTTTTTAAGATGACGTGGGATTTCGCATAGCACAGAAAGAGAGAGAGAGGGAGAGATGTCAAGCCGCCATCTGCGCCACTCTGCTCTGTACGCATGCATGTGCAATGTGTGCTTAAGTTTTAATGTCGACATTAATCACTATGTTTACATGCGGGAAGAATTCTGTTCTTACTCCGATAACCTAGTTTTGGGTCAACTTGTGTAAACATCACATCTCAGATAATTTACACTGTGTGTCAGTGAAACTATGAAATCTTTTTAGTGCTTTTACTTTATTAATCCTTGCAAATGCACACCCTCAAAGTATTATGGGTAAAAAAAAAGATTTAATTAATTCTTTTGCTGTATTTGCTATTGCTACTGAAATTGTCAATTTCCCCTATTATATGATATAAATGAAAGTTCAGTTGAAACAGAGAGCTGGCTGCATCTTCATTGCATTTTTATGCTGCTTTATTTGTAGATGAGATACCTGAGGTGGTCAGAGATATTATTTGGTTTATTCTTTTATGTGTTACTCTGTGCACATAAACTCACTATGAGACTCCCTCTTTCTAAATATCTCATCTCTCTCCATGTGACGTACTGTAGGGTCGCAGTAACACAGCGCTAATAACCTGCTCATCACGTTGACTGTTTATGTGTTTAATTCCTCTCTTGACAGCAAACCAGACTGATTTTCTACATTAGAGTCATGTTTAGGGAAAAAAAAATCTTCTTTTGACACACACACACACACACACAGAGTGCCTGAGATAGCGCCCAAACTGACCATAAATCCAGTGTGTTTTTAAAAGGCCAGACTCATAAAGAGAAGAGGTGACAGAGCAGTACTGATGGGTCAATATGTTCACCATCCTACCGCACACGCACACGCGCACACACACACACACACACACACACACACACACACACACACACTCTCTCTCTTTTTCTCTTTCTCTCTCTCAGATGTCACAGATACAGTAAATACAAATGTACTCACATGCATGACCACACACACACATTTGTGTATGTATGTTACATTTGCATGAGAACACACTCAATCACATTCATACAGTACATGCTTATTGTATATCTAACCACACACACAGACACGCCGAAGCACATGATGTACAGTATGTAGGGCCTTATGTGTGTTAACACACACACACACACACACACACACACACACACACACACACACACACACACACACACACACAGGGCCAGTGTGTAGTGAATGGTGTGTTTGACTGGAACAGAATGACTGTGGGGATTCATGCTGGCTTTCCTCTATTAAAGTCTGCAATAAGGCTCACTGTGTATGGGAGTGCTGACGTCCCTGCCCACATCCTTGATCTACAGCCTGTGTGTGTGTGTGTGTGTGTGTGTGTGTGTGTGTGTGCGCGCGCATGCTAAACTCTCTACCTGTTCCCAATGATCTATAACTCCAGGGGATTTTATATACCATATACGAATGTGCATTTGTGTGTGTTTAAATCAATGTTTGCGAGTGAGCGTGTCCACATGGACGTGCAGCTGCATGCTCCACGGCTCCGTTTCGCAATGGTTTGGGGTTTGGCACCCAGAGGGAGGGAATTCCTTCAGAATCGGACCGAGACAGAGGAGGGTCTCACTGGTGACTCCAAACTGCTGCAAAACTTGGATGGGGGAGTGATAATTTACAGTCCGAGTGGGCCGCAACTGAAGGAGACTCAGTAAAGTGGTGGAAACGGGCCTGCCTGTATATCTCCCAGTAATTGACAGCGTTCGAGCCATGTGCAGAGTTCAGAGCCAGGAGAGTTGGTGTCCCAGGTTCTCCTCAGGCTCCTCCACTTCTCCTTTCTCTTTACCCGTCTGCGGCTGCTCAGCCAGAAAACAGGCCCTTCATTTGAAACGCTGCTTTATATGGCTCTCTGGTGCCAGCAGCATCATTAGGATTTTAGGAGTGGCACTTATCACATGAACTGCCAGGTCCTTACCCAATGAATATTAGGATTATTCATCCTTTATTTTTTTTATTGCTATGCTGATTCATTACAGTCAGAAACAGAATCGACAGCAGCCTGAACACTCTCAACAAACCCAGTGAATTGCCTTGGATGATACAGCCTCTAACTTACAAGCGTTTATAAAATGTAAATTTAAAAAATGTATAAAATGTGCACTCAGTGTGCTCTGTGCACAGAAAGTGAGAGGAATTTTCCCAACCACAAAAGGATTACATAGAAGAGAGACATGACAAGAACCAGACAGCGGATTGACATTAAAGTAGTGAAGTGAAAGAGTCTGGAGGTCTGGGGTGGACAGTTTGCCACATTTGCTTTCAACTCTGTTAAGCATTTCCAAATCTTGCAAATAAGTTGTTATTTTTTTTTGTGGGATGAATTCAAATTTGTTTTTTTGTGAATCTTGACACATGTAGGCGCAGAATGCTGTAGGATAGGCAGAGGAAGTGAACATGGACGTTCCTGAAAATCTGAACTTTAGCTTGTCAAATGTTTTTAATCAATCTGTGCCAAGAAGCCATGCATCAGACTCGCTGCTTGTTTTTGCTCTTTATGTGGTTTTATTAAAGGGCCGGTTCACACAAATTACAATGGTATCTTGTAATTATCCATGCAGTTGTGCTGGGTTTTGTTTTGGAGATTTTTTGCCCAGGATTTAAGATACTGTACCAGGCTCTGAGATATCTGCTGCTATACAATGGTGGTAAACAGAATTTCACTTAAGGTGCTCAATTTTATTTAGTATTGCATAAAACAGCATCTTTCCCAAAAGAAATACTTTGAATCCACAGACATCATAGTGAACAGTGTTCTTCTACACCCATTTTACTATTTTCCCTCTATGAAAACTGTTGGTGCAGTGTTGGATTACCAAAATAGCACATAACACTTTTTTCTTAAAAGAAACACAGAGATTTTAATGTATATGCTTAATGATGTGAGAAGCACAAACAAAATCACATTCACCTCTAATCTGTCACAGTGGAGGCAGAAATCTCAGAGAAACACATCTCAAAACGTTGCGAAATGAAACCCAACCTATCTGCATAGAAAACAAGTGTTTAGTAAATTAGGTGACTCATTCTGCTGACTGATTTATTTTTATTTTTTTAAGCAAATAAAGTGCAGTTACACCTTGAGGATGTTCGGGCCAAATGACGAAGGAAAAAAGAACTCAAAGGTCAAAGGTCACATCTAAGTGACCTATGCCCACGACTTTGAATCACACCAGGACAGAAGAAAAGTTGACTCATGATTCAAATCTCAATATACAGCTGCTGTTTTTCTCCCCATCTCTCTTGCTATTTTCTCATCTCTCTTACCACTTGAGTCTTGTGTGTGTGTGTGTGTGTGTGTGTGTGTGTGTTGATGCAAACACAGTAGATTCCCCCTTATAAACAGGAAATATCTCTCCAATTCCAGCAAATCAGACGCAGGCCGAGGCATTCACTTGTCAGCACAATTGACGGACCGATGCTCACAGTTATGGATGTTATCTCAGTCCAGCAACACACACACACACACACAGTGACACACACCTCAAACTACACTCATGAAGATTAATTTTCAAGGATTGTAATTTTTATTTATTTTTTGGCTGATTTTAGCATCAAGTCTTGCAAGGCTCACTCTCTCATCCTGTCTTCTACATACTTTTCCACATTCCTCCCATTTCTCCCCCCCCCCCCCCCACCCCCAACCCTTTGCAGGATATACAATCCTTCTTCCCCCTCTCCCTTTTCACATGCCTTCCCCGCCTCTGCTTGTTCTCCCTTTCCTCTTCCTTTCTTCTCTTCTCATCGAAATTCAGCTGTGTAATTCCCTCTCTCTCCGAGGACACCATTGATCTCTCTCCCCTTCCTGCGTGTTTGAGAAACACTGGGTTGGAGAAGGACGAAGAGGAGAAGGATGCTGGAGATAGAGAGAGAGAAACAGGAAGCAGAAAGAGAAAGCTGAAAAGGGCGGGGGGGCAGAGGAGAAGAGCCAGACCCCCTCTGTAGTGGCCAGAGAAGAAAAGACACGGGCTTTCCTCGTGATCACATCTTCCGCCCCTCTTTTTGAAGCGCAGAGAGACAAGAGAGCAGCTATTTACTGGAGCCCACACATAATGGCCACTTTTATTTACTTTCGTCCATTTAGCTTCTGCCAAGGACTCTCTAGTGTGTGGGCCAAAAACAGGAACCCGAGGTGTTTTACAAAGTACCTAAGTCCCCTCCCCCTCCTCTATATGTGTGTGTTCTTTATTTATTTGCTGATATCCAAATTCAAACCATCCACAAAACAAAAATCCCAAATGCAGAGGCGATACATATCCGCCTTTTCAACATGTGGGCACATTTATATATGACCTGCCTTCAATCCTCCCCCAGGCCAGGGGACACACACACACACACACACACACACACACACACACACACACACACACACACACACACACACACACACACACACACACACACACACACAGACCCCAGCTCTGACACCAGAAAGGTCAGCAGTCCCATCCAGGCTGCGACGACGCTGACCCTCTGTCCTGAGGCAAGACTGGTGACCAACCAGTCCTCGACACCGCTCCTCCTCTCCTCGGAGTTCACCGTTGACCTTTTACAGAGTGTTTCATTGCTACCAGACCTCAGACAAACTGCAGCTCATCTGGAAAACCAGGCCTCCCTTCTCTGCTTTTTTGTGAATCTGACTGTCGTTCTCGAATCATCAAATGTGTCCTTATTTGTTTATGTAGAGCTTTCTTGTTTATTTCCTTGAGTCCAACTAAACCTAAAAGCTACAAATTTACCAGTTTCATAGCCCAAATTTAAGAAAATCCACATTTTTTGTTTATTTCTATTTAATTATATTATATAATTCTAATAAAACTAATAATGTACTTTCAAGGCTGACACTACTACTTGACTACTTATAATGACAGCAATATCAAGATTGTTATTAGTATTATAACTGTAAGTATTTTAGTTTTGCGTCACTGTCGTTTGAAAACCATGTAAATATGAACTGTATGTATGTCATCATCTAAGAAAAACAACCTTGTTTTCATTTTTGTGCTAATGAGGTTTTGAAATAATCCAAAGGATTTTTATGGGTTTTATTGGCCAAAGAAGTAAGACATTTTTCTCAACCTTTTAATCCTTCAATCTGGAAATGACGCCACGTGTTAGTGACGTAATCAGGACTGTAGCCAGGATTTTAAAAATGCTAAGGCCATGAGAGTAAAGTTTCCCCCAATGCAACCAAACCATTTTTTCATATTGTATTTATGTGGTTAAGTCTTCAGTTGTATTTTCGGAAAAAATCTGAAATATGGTTTGAACATTCACAAGGCCTGGAATAACATTCTGGTGGGGAAATAATTAAATATGTATGTATGTATGTATTAATTTATTTATTTTGTAGCTCAAATGTAAATATATTAAAAATAGGCTACTGGAATTAGTGTATAAAATGTTTTAAGTTTCAATTGCAGTATGCAAACTCCCCACAGGTACCTATAACATTGCTAAATATGTCCACACTATATTCCTTTTAGATGCCACTATATTTTCTTCTTTTATTCTTCATTTTATTTGCATAATGTTTAAACTGCTTACACAGATGGTTCATCCAATTTAGGAAATCCTGACACATGGCTGCCTTACTTCTGCTGTTCAAGGACAAAGTAGCACCCAGAACAAAATCCTGTTACCAAACATTTACCTTCACTGTGCTTTTATCTGCGCATTATCAGAGTTTCTTTAACTTTTGTGATCCTGGATCACATCATCACCGTGCAACTTCTCACTTCTCACAGACTCATCACTCGTTTCCTTGTGAAACTGCGTCCAGTGTGTGACTGATCATCCTGCTCTTGCACAGTGCTTGTTTTCTCCTCCCAAAAATGAGACGCTGTTTTCCCTCAAATGAAACTCACAAGGCTGGCCGATCACAAGACGGGGCAGTTTGCGCGTCGCTCTCTCTTCCCTCTCGTTGCCTTGTTCTGTGTGTGTCTGCTGACAGCACAGTGACGGACGCCCCTCATGCCCCGTGCTTGATGCCTTTAGTTAGGGGCCTCTGAGCCTCCTGCATTTAAAAACAAATAAGCTGCCACATAAAGATCATCCCTCATTTCTTCTCCAGTCACTCAGAGCCTCACCCCCTTACTGAGACACATACACACAGATGCACCATCACTTAACGTACTCTGACCTCCATACCTCACCAATCACTAACATACCAACCTCCCTTTAAAAGTATTACGTGCTGTCTCTACATAGCATTTCCTAACTATGCACACACACTGTATAACAAGGAAACACACACACATACACCCAGGCATGCACCAGAGGCTAACATCTGTAAGGGATTTGTACAGTGAGATGATACCCAATAATAAATAATGTGAACATTTGAAACTCATTTCAGTCCCCCTCTGTGTGACCCCAAACAAGGTCAGAGGGAAGTGTATGTGTGTGTGTGTAGGAAAAAAGGAAGAGAGAACAAGGCAAAGAGAGACCCCGCGTGCATGTTATACGCCATCAGTGTATTATTCATGCATGTCTATGATATGATAAATCCCAGAATCCCACAGGTGTTCCCAATTCTCAGTTACAGCGACGACCTCGGCTCACTGTCCCCTCTATCACCCTTCACCATTTCCCCTTAAAGAATGATCTTTTTTTTTTTTTAAACTCGCTCTCCATCAAATCCCACCTCCTCTGCTGGCTTTTAGTCGAACGGATCCTTTAATTGGTTTAGTTAATCGGATTCAGATGATTCAGTATCAAACTTGAGTCGCTCACTTTTCAGCAGAGTGTGGTTTGGTATGTGGCCAGTAGGGGAGGCTGTGGCTCATCCTTTGAGACTCCTCCTGTCGCTTCCCATAACACAAAACCAGCTGATCCTGCTGGTCAGGGGTCAGCAGACGGCCTTGGAGAAGCCACCAGGCGTTCCAGTTGAGCTGATTCAGAATTGAACAGATACAACAACAAAAAACCCAGAGAAAGGCGAAGGGGAGGTGTGAAGTCACTCCAGTGGTTGAAGTTTACTCTGACGGAGGACATGACTCCTCAGCCGTCCTCGAGCCTTTGACCTCCTCCTCCTCCTCCTCCTCATCCTTTTCTTCTTCTCTTTCTCAGGATGGCCTGTTGCATATTTTGTTGTTGTCATGGCAGCAGCTGTTTGAGCCCATGACGGGATCATCAGTTATGTCACCTGACCTTACTCTGAACCCACAGACATACAATTGTAGCGTGATGTCATCACAAACAAGATACCTTTAACTTTAAGTGAAGATCAATCTTCTGCTTTGATAATGTGTGTGTGGGTTTAGCATATGCGTGTGATTTTGTGTGCTACAGAGGAATGTAGAAAGCTGTGTGTGTGTATGTTTCATCTAATTTTTTATGTAGGTGAGGATGGGAGAGAGAGGAGGGAGGTAGAAGGAGAGGTGGCACATGACATGTATGTCAGCTATGAGGGAGGAAGGGGGAAGGAAATCTGACCCTGTGACACACCCTGCCACACACACACACACACAAGCAAACGCACACACCTTCACATCTGGTTTGGCTATCGGTCCCACTCTCAATTGATGTGCCCCTCCTCCAACAAATACACACACACACACACACACACACCACGCACACACACATTAATTCTCCTGTAATGCTGCTCCTCAACCCTTTCTCTATCACTGGCAAAGTAAACCCACCATGTGAGAATGATGAATGGGCTATCCTGCACCGGAAGCACACGTAAGAAACCCCCTGCCACCCCGAACCTGCTATATACACACACACACACACTCCCCCTTTGCTTTCTCTCACCCTTTCTAGTCCACTCTCCCATCTCCTTTTCTTTCTCTCCTGGTGACCTCATAAGCCTCCTTCCTTCCTGGTCAACACAAGTGTGTGTGTGTGTGTGTGTGTGTGTGTGTTTGTGAGTGAGTGAGACTAATACAGAGAGTGGAGTGTCTTGTTGATGGTGTCCATTGTCGTACACACACCTGCAGGTCATGTGCTTGTGTTTATTGTGTGCTTTGTGTGAGTAGATGCCTTTTAGTACCCTTTAGGTGTGTGTGTGTGTGTGTGTGTGTGTGTGTGTGTGTGTGTGTGTTGAGTCGGAGGCAAAAGGATGATGTGTTCCCCAAATAAAATTCAAGAATTTCCCTTTTTCATTCTTTATTCTTTTTTACCACGAAACAAACACCATGGAATTTAAAACACAATTCATGCAACATTATCGCAGTTTAGCATTGCTAATGAGATATTTCACCTGTCTCTTCTCCAGCTATAGACACATCACATGTATAGTTGACCTGGGGGAGTCTGAAATCAGCCGGGGGAAATGTTGAAACTCCAGGTGGTCCACAACCAATTAAATAAAGCATCACTGTGCTCCTTTTTCAAACACACACACACACACACACACGAGAGAGAAACCCTCTAGATGCAGAGAAAGAGAAGTTAAAAAAGTGTTTTTTTTCCACAATGTACTGGGGGAAAAAAGGAAAAAGAAACGACTTTCATTTGCTGTCAAAACATTTGTAGTGGAATTAAACATATGGATGCCACAGGCAAAGTGAGGGCTGGAATATATTAGAGCTGCACAATGTTACACTAACCCTCCAGTATCTTACACTGCTCCGAGAGATTAATGGAATAAAAAGGAGTGAGAGGGAGGAGGAGAAAGAGTGAGGGAGTGTGTGTCTGTCTTTCTCAGGCCACTGCAAAATCAATATTTTTTTCATGATACACAGCTCTCGCTATTGGCCTTATACGTTCAGACATCCCCATCAAAACTTAAATATTAGCTGTCCTGAACAGCACCCTGACTTCTGAGTTAATTAGACACGTCTGTTTGAAATTGTAGTATTTGATTTGTTTATGAATCTGTTCCTGAGGTTTCCCCTTTTTCTAATAAAACTAGACTGACACAGTCCGTATAGCTTTTCTACACACTCACGTAAAGTGTAAGTGGGTCGTCATTCCTCACTTTATAATATTTTGCACCCAGTTCCAACACGTTTAGTCCCATCATGTCAACATGCTGGTGTCTGTTATAAAAAAAAAAAAAAAAAAAGGAAAGAAAGAAAGAAAAAAAAGAGACAGAGCATAATACTGCATCGATTGTTTTCTGTTCTATTAAATGAGTGTGTTTCAGCACGGCGAGGTAATTGGGAAAGGCTTGTATGAAGAAAATGTCAGTGTGTAGAGAGAGAAGGGAAAAAAAGGAATGTGCAAGATACGTTCACAAATGAATAGTGGGCTTGTTGTTTTATGCCCTCAGTAAGGAGCGAATTGAACTATGCGTTGAACGTCTCAAAGGGAATGGAGCCTGATGGGAGGCGTAACTCACCAGATGCAGCCTTTGGTTTAAAAAAAATCTACAAGTTTTCAAGATCACTTTCAGAAAGAAATGCTGTGAAAATAACCAGAAATAACTCATATTTTCAGAAGTCAGCGTGGTTTTCACTTCTCCTTCAGGGGCCTTACGAGCTCATGTAACTGGCATCAGTGTGATACCACTTAGTGTGATATTTGCTATGAATGTGAGTCATAAAAAGTGTTTCAGTAGTTTCACCCTCCACGAATTTACACACTCACCAGGTGACTGGTCGAAAATCTATCATTTTAAATTAATGATTTATACGTTTTAAATCAGTGGTGTCAAGTCATGTATATTATTTATATTTTTAACATTAAACAATAAATTAATTATTGTTTGTTCTTTTTCACATGGGACCCTCTACATGTTTTTGTTCTGAGCGGGCTATGAGTGACATTTAGGCTATAAGTGAGTGCTGAAATTTTTATTTGAGGTTTTATCTGAAAACAGCAAGTAGTGTAAGACTGAAGTGGAATACCTTGATTAAACTTGCAAAATGGGCAATGGCTATGTACATTACATACTTATATATTATATTCTTCATGTTACTGTTACAGAAAATGTTTCTGCTTTAACAGAGATGAATAAAATGATTGTTCTGCATAAATCTAACATATCCAGTCGAGCCCATTTAAATCAATGGGTTGAACCTGAATTTAACCTGTGTGGGTCAATAGCACAGACACACTACTGGGTTAACTTTACCCAGTAGCAATGGGTTGTTAGTGTTATTTTTGTATAATTGTTGTCTTACTGGATCAAACACTGGGTAAAGTTAACCTATTGTTGCAAGAGCCCACAGTGGATTATTTTTCATCCTCTGATTTTTAAAGCGTTTTTACTATTTAAAAAAATGTAAAGTCACTCATGTCCTTACCATATAATATGTAAGTCTCTAAAATTAGTTTAGCTTTATGTAATATGGACACTCCCCATGGCTGAATTACATGAACATAAACAAGATTAAGCCTAATATAATTCATATTTTAGTAAAGAAATCAAGATTCTATTTATTTTCCTCAACTTTAATTTAATCTTTAAATCCTCATATTTGAATGAATGTGTTACAAAAAGGCTCTCGGACTTATTTGCAATCTCACCACATAACTGTCTGGTTTAAAGCAAATACATGAATGATTTTGAATGTGTTTATAGGTTTAGAGAAATGTTTAAAATGAGTTTGCATGGTTGTGTTCTCCTCCCTGCACCAGAGGCTGCAGGTAAGGACCCTCCCTCCTTCTCTCTCTCTCTCTCTCTCTCTCTTGCTCTCTGTAATTATTGTTTACACTGTTTACTGCTAAACCATCTTTTGCCATGTACTAATTTCACGCTAGACGGCCACAAAATTATTCAGCATTTTCACAATATGTGAAAGTCGTAGATTCATTTTTATTTTGCAGCGGCCGTTCTCCCTCACGGGTAACAATGTGGCAATTTAGTCCATGTAGCAGTTTGACCTTAAACACATGCTTTTAGAGACAAACCTGGTTATTTGAGGGGGAGTTTCCTAACAAAGGCGCGGACAGACAGTTGCCCCTCCTGGACTAAATTTGGTAAACGTGGGCCTATGCATATTTTACATAACGATTCTGCCTATTATTGCAATTTCAGAGATCCTACAGTGTGAGAACGACGACCAATTTATCATTCATTGCGGTAAAACGCAGCAGAGACTGCATTTAATTGAGTTTGTATTGTATTTCGTAGCTGGGTGCCTTCTCACTAAAGGGTGGGGGATTCTCTCTCAGGCCATCCCAGTGCAGCGGGGGCTGAGAGGGGAGGTGGAGAGGAGAGGAGAGGAGAGAAGAGGGGGGCTCCCTCCACCACTACCTCACCCCTCCTCCTCTCAGCTCCGCCTCTGTCTTACCAAATAATCAACTGGTAGCGAAAATAAGCATCTTTCATGTAAAGTATAGAGCAACAAAAGGCAGCAGATTCAAGTCCACATAGCAAAGTGGCCATAGAGTAGTAAGCATTTACTGGTCAGTTTTCAATGATGTTGATGACTAAAAAAAGTAGGTAAACAACTGACCCTGTACGCAGGGTAAGCGGTTGTCGATGGATGGATAGATGGTAAACAACTGTAACCTCCACTCTAATGTAAAAAAACGCCACCAGTGGCTGTTAAGAAAAGTTCATTAAATCTTTAGAAAAGCACCAACTTGTCCTTACCCTCATTTAGTGAGCCTGATTTTATCAGTTAAATGACTGAAATAATAAAAAGTGAAGGATGACGGTTTGCCTGCATGCATGTCTGATTTCTCTAAGCAATTATTAAAGTATTATTGGCAGCCTACATATATGAACGCTGTTTGAATTATCCCGGACACATTGCACGGACCAGCCACTTTGTTAATTAGCGTCTTAATTGTGTGCAATGCAGTTATGGAGATATGGATGGTCTGCATGACGCCCATCAGCGCTGCAGGAGGACCGCGCAGGCTGGACTCTGACACCCAGAGTCCCTCGCTTTGAGGCGACTAAACCTGCCTCTTTTTTTGCTAAAATCACCTCCGAGCGCCATGCAGCTGAGCACGGACACATCCCAGCATGCTCCGCTGCTGTGGCCCATCATAACCCTTTCTGCTCCCCTGACACTAAAGTCTGAAAGCGTTTTTAAAATGAAATTTGCACTTTAGGCCATGTTCAACAGAAGTTATGGGCAGCAGCCGTCTTTCAGGTGTGCCTAGATTACACACTAACACACACACTAAGCTTTTCTGTCTTCCAAGTTTTTAAATAATTCAGGTGGACCAATAACAATTACGCGAGCACAACAGGCACGCACAACAATCGTTGTATGGACAAAAAGGCTACAACCGAAAATATTAAATCTTCAGTTTAATTATTTAACAAATAGCCTAATCATTATGACACAAATACACGAACAACATTACAAAGTGATCAAACATATGCAGTCAGCAAAAGACTATGGAGAGGGTTTGAGAGAATAAACTCCAAAATAGCCAAACTGTTTATAAACATTTTATTTTAAAAGTACACAAAAAATATAAATAGAGGAGAAAATACAGCACATGTCTATATGTACAGCCTAGGCTAAAGTCAAATCTCTATTCTGTTATAATATTTTGGGTTTTTTTAACAATGCCTAACTGAAAAGAAGTAACAGGACAATATTTTTTCCCCCGCTTTTATACATGTAGGCTGTTTTATTTGGTTTTAGATTTACTGAATTGCTTGTTTGAGGGATCTGTGAAGCAGTTTTATTTTAAAGTATAATTCTTTGTAATCTTTTTTAAATTTAGGCCTACAATAATTTATAATTAAGAATTAATCAAAACGTTATGAATTCATATGCATTAATAACACACGTTTGCTTACTTTGATAATTTAAGTAGCCTATCTATTTAGAATAACCTATTGTATTGTATGTGTATTGTATTCTTAATTTTATTTAGGAATGTCTTAATATTATTATTATTATTATTAACAACAACTTATTAGTAGTAGTAGGAGTAGTAATAGTAGTAGCAGTGCAATTGTAGTTACATGTTGAACTCTTGGCAGCAGCCTGAGGCTCAGTGCAGCTTTAAGCATCAAACACACACGAACGACAAACTAGAAGTGGTCGTTCAGGCTCGTTGCTCTCCGTCTGCTGTAACGTTAATATTCCGGTGTGAATGTGTGTCTTATTATTGTTACTGCTATTATCGCCTCATAGTGCTGCACAGAAACGCTGACCGTCCCGCTGCAGTCACTTTGAATTAACTTCACCAACAGTGAAGACTCCAGAAGCCCAAACACCCCCCCAGTATATTTTGAATTTTAGTCACCGAAATTCAAACACGTTGACAGTTGTTTTTAATCGGTTGAGAGCAGGGCTATTCAACAAAACTCCAAGTAATCAACTGGGGAAAGAAATGAACGGGCAGGAGCAAACAGAATGCTGCCTTTTGTGAAAAATGTTCAAACTCTTTTGCAAAAACTGCGAATAAGATAATAAGGATAATATGTCTGCATTTAAATGAGCTGCTGTTGTACACGCTGGGGTGATTAGGAGAACTAAAAGCGTGTTCTTCAAAGTGAGCAGACTAGTCCACCCTGTGTAATTATGTAAAGTGGGCCCTGCTCCTGCAGCCAGCCTGTAATTTTACACTTTTCTGAAGCCCTGCGACGTTAGAAGAAGATAAAACATCAAATCAGACGAGAAGAAGCAAGAGGAGAAATGTCCATCTTTCTGCTTGAAAAAAAGACGATAAAAGTGACTAAAAATCTGTAGGAAACTGTTCTCACACTGGTGCCAAATTCGCTTTTTGGGTGAGTCTGTTTTGTTTCTTGCATCCAAAATCGGGATCATTTAGTTTATTTAATATATATTTTACATTTAAATTCTCCACATTTGATTAGTAGCCTAAATTACCTTCATTTTCAGTAAAAAATAAAATAAAGGTCAGGGTAATATGATCTCTGGACACACGCGCGCGCGCGCACGTACACACACGCACGCGCGCGCGCACACACACACACACACACACACAGGAGCTCAACATGGCGAATGTGGCTCGCCCACCCGCCAATGATCGACTTTTAGTTTTTATTTGTTTGGGTTTTTACGTCTTGAACGCACTGCCTAAAAGTGTTTTCTAACAGATTTTAAATAAAGGGAAATCATCCTGAAATGTTCTAATTTTTAAAATGAATTAGTCTCATATTCAATTTATATTCAATTATACTGAAAACGAATGAAATTACTGTCCAAGTAACCTGTTCAGATGTAATGTTTCACATTAAGTCGTTACATTTATTTACATCTATTTTTATGAATTTTTTATGTCATAACTTTGCATAATTATAGGCCTGTTAATGATTTTAACATGTTAAACAATGAATGCGTTTTTTCGTTTGGATTTTCTACACAAATAAAATGTAAATTCTATGGAAATCATTAAAGAACAAACAATAACCTTAATCTCGTTATACAACCCTGTGCTGTAAAATGATAAATCTACTGCGAATAACAATATCCTGTCACTGCCTAACCCAAACCTGTTGTTAATAAATGACCAAAAATGAATTGTAAAATTTCTCACCTTTCCAACAAAAAAACAAAACAGAACAGAAAAACAGGTGACAAGTTGATATTTCGTCCAGTTTTCCTGTTTTCGTCCTGTTCACTCCAAATTCTTCTTGGGCAGACATATGTGTAACATGAGACGGCAGGACGGCTGCAGCCCTCCTGCAGCAAAATAAATCTCATATGCAAAGATGGCTTTTGAAAATGGCGCCCTGCAGCAAACGCCTCCCTGTCAGTGTGGAGGAGGAGGAGGGTGCGAGGGGCACGGGGGGGCGTGCCATTTGCGTCGTGATACGCGCAATGGGGATGTAGCCTCTGCTCCTGTGTCGGTTGTAGGATCTGGATATAAAACCGTCCCTGGTATTCGCCGGTACAGCCGCACATGTTGAACCCCCCTCCCTCTTCTTCTCGTCAACAGCACGTCGGTACAACCATCGGAGAGACGCGCCGTGTCATTACGCACCGAATAAGCGCACTTCTCGGGCTTCCGTGGCTCTCCAAGCTTCCCCATCCCCCCTTTCTTTCTCACTGTCTCTCTCTTAGAAAACACGGATCTGTTTCCCGTTTCTTCCGCGACTGTGGCGTGAAAACGAGCAGCGGCGTGCACACATGCGCTCTCTCTTTTCTCCCTGTTTTCCAGCCCACTCCATTCCTTCGCTCCCCGGCCGCTTTGGCGAAGAACGGACCGTCGCCACTTCGGTGCGCACGCTGGCAGCCCGTGTAACCGAGCGGTCTAGCCAGCAGCTGGGGCTTCCAGGGGAGAGTTGTTAAGAGGGGATCTCTCTCGCGCTTTCTCTCTCTCTCTCTCTCTCTCTCTCTCTCTCTCTCGACCGCTCGCTCTTTCTCTCCCTCCACAGCGGAGCGGCAGCGAGGGAGAAGAGGAGGAGGGGGAAGCCCACGCTGATAGCTGGAGGGAGCCCCTGCGCGTTGAGTCTGTTTGTGTGTGTGTGTGTGTGTGTGTGTGCGCGCGCATATTATAATCGTTGCTAGGAAATCCTTTCTGTGGTTGTGTGAGGGACAACAAGCAGGATGATATCGCAGCTGCAGTAAAAAAAATCCTCTGCAAAGAAATCAAGATTTATCCTCTTTCAAATATAGATTTTGGACTTTTTTTTCCTCATCCTTTAGTTCCTAAAGTACAACCTATGCATTTGTTGAGTGAGGAATGTGTGCGTGTGTGTGAGTGTGTGAAATGGTGTACACTCCTATTTTTGTGCACATTAGTATTTGCATGTGTATGTACAAGTGTGCAGCTGTGAGTTAATCTTCACACACACACATACACACTGGAAGTGAAATAGGCTGCTTCATCCATAGTGAAGGAATTAATTCAGAGCAGTGCTAAAAGTGTGTGTGTATGTGAGTGTGTTTGGTTACTGGTGGTATTTTCAGATAAATCACTCTCGGCTCGCAGAACAGTCAGTCCTCACCTATGTAAACGCACCCCTGAGGGCAACAGATTTATCTGCAAGAGGATGGTTCACCTCCCTCACACACACACACAAACACGCACACACACACATGCACACACACACACACATGTCCCCCTCCCCCTTTCCCTCCCTCTGTTACCCCCTTCCCCTCAGCGTGGAGATGGATGGCCCATGTCCCTTTTGTCTAGATGCAAATGGACTTTAACCCCGAATTAATGGATAACTCCCCAGAAAGGCCTAATAATGCTCTGCTCACATGATGTGTACACACACACACACACACACACACACACACACACACATACTTTCACTGGCAGGCTTCTGATTTTATAAAACATTTAGACATGTTGCGTTTGCCAGCAGAACATTTACACTATAAATGTATACAGCACAGAAAAAGTCTAACTTGCTGCAATTGTACATTAAGGACCACTCCTGATGGAGTGCTTCCTAAATTAAATTAAGCCCCGCCCGGGGATTTCAAAAACCACACAACCGCTGGGACCAACTTTTCCTCCACAACAGTAGAAGAAATCCTCGGGTGCGCTCACTGACTGTTCTTCCACCTTCCTTTTATAACATCACATTGTTGTAATTCTATTTTCGTTTTATGTGAGGACATTTGAACTTTCAGGGCCTACTATATCCCGCGCCGAGTGCACAAGATGATGACAGACGCTGGGGTTTAACATGGAGCTGGTGCAGGAACAGGGATGTAGATGATCCCCCATTAGCTGTGGCGCCATGCTGCTCCGCAACATTACCACAGCACTAAAATTTTATTTGAGCAGCCCGCTCACTCAGGTTGATCAAGTGGAGAAGGGGGGGGGGGGGGGGAGAGAAAAGCAAGATGGAATGCCTCGGAGTAGTTGTGTTGTGTATTTAGGTGCGATAGTGTGTGCATGCACTTGTTATATTTCCTGAACAATAAACCCGCTTCCTCCATGTATACCTGTCACCCCTGAGCACAGTCAATGAAACACCCCTGTTTGCTGCATGTCAGGAGCAGACTGCATTACCACGGATGTAAAAATTCATCTGGGGAAGAGGCCACTTGTTGCTGGAGATGACGATAGCCAGCTGGAGGAGGAGGAGGAGGAGAGAGAGAGAGGAGGAAGTGGAATAATTTCATCCAAGTAAGATGGATGTTTTAATGCATCTGCTTCATGTAAAATCCTCCACAACGTGCCACATAAACATATCTGTCTTATGGATGCGGCTGCTGGGATGATATTGGAGAAGAAAGGTGGTGAAGAGTGGTCAGTTAGTTGTAGGTGGAGGGTGTGTGTGTGTCAGCAGCACATATACAATATACTGGGCATTTCTCTACATGTGTTTCTATTGCATAAGTCAATGATTTCTACCAGAGTTCTTTTTTTTTTTAAATATCTCACTATATTCAAAAACAATCAAATGGATTTCTATCATCTCCGAGATGGATTAGCTCTGGGCTGATGAAACCAAAGAGCAATTAAGGGTTTTTCTCCAAACCGCATTTGGTTAAAAGAAAACCAAACAGCAATCATGATTAAAGTAGCTATGAACCCATAAACTACCCCCCCAATAGTTTCCTTTCATCAGCTCAGTAAATCTTCTGAACTTTTCCCCTCATTCCTCAGCCACTGTTATCGCCACATTCACTCAGTCCCATGATCAACAGAGGGTGTATACACAAGCCATTGTTGATGGGTAGTTGACGAAAGAGCTTTGTCAGTGGACTACAATGCACCCATACTTCCTGATAGTACACCTGTAGCAGCATCAGTTTACAGTTGCCACACCAGCCGCGATGATAGTCAAATTTGAGGTTTTGCTTGTAGTGCATGGAGCTTTCATTAAAATGTAACACAAAAAAATGAAGTATGTCGAAATGCCTAAAAAGTAAATGAAAGCAGTGAGCTGATTCCAAGTTCACATGGCTCTTTTTGCAAGTTGAAACACGCTCAACTCAAAATCAGAGTGATAGGAACAAAATCCTGTGTCAAATGAGTGCCTTAAAGCTCAGAAGTTTCTGCCTTTGCTAATTTCACACTTACAGGGTATGACATTCTGCTCTTCTGCTATTTGAGTGTTTTTCTTGAACAGTCGATGTCCAGCTCTGGGCCTTGTTGTGGTGAAGCGCCTGATATTCTGGTGATGTTTAGATTTACTAACCACATCTGTGTATATTTAATCACAGTAACCCTCAGGCTTTCAAGAGAGAAATTTGGGTCAGACCAGAGGCTGAAAAGTAAAGAAGAAAGGAAAGATAGCATTAAAAACAGAAAAAAGAGGGGAAGGCCGGGGTAAAAGTGAGTTGGCCCTTTTGTGGCTTGAACTGATAGGATCAGCGTTGAGTTGACCTCTGACCTCCCAGATGGGCCAAAAAGGGGTTCTGACACACACTTCCCTTTTCTTCTCCCAGGCAACAGCCACCGTGGAGATCACATGACTCTCCGGGCCGGCCATGCCAGGCCGCGTGATGTTGCTGCAGATGTGGGGAAGAAAAAAAATTATAAAAGGAAGAAAAGAAGTTTTTAGTGAAAGATTGGAAGGGGAACAAGGGCTAGGGGGTGACATGGAGAACAAGCAAACGCGTCAGCAGACAGCGAGGAGGGGAGGGGGTGTCCACAAAGCTAGCTTTGTTTCTGATCTGGCTGCTGCATTAGCAGCTGCAATAAAAAAAAAGCTTAGAGAGAAGAGGATGGATGGACGATGGCATGGGGGGGGGGTGAATGGCCTGGCATGATGTTTGAGAGATGTCTCTGTTTGTCACTTCAGTACACTGTGGTTTAATGCTGCTTCATAGAATATGCATACACGCCATAACTCATAGAGAGAGATGAAGACCTACATGGCAGATTCAAGATAAAGGCACCACTATGTGCGCAGTGATGTAACACTCTTTTATGACTGATATGCATTACAATACGAGAGCAAAGATGAAAGAATTTAGTGCTTTGGCAAGAAGTCATATCCCAGGATGCTTTGCTCTCTTAGCTCACCCTTTTGTGGCTGTCTCAGTTATGCAGCTATGCTCACCTACGGGGTCACTGGGCCTCTATAAACTTGAAGAAGTGCATTGATGTGTGCGTGATTCTGTGAAGTGTGTGGTAGTTGTGCATGTGTGTGTGCAGTGCACTTGTCTCTGGGGCAAACAACGTCCGTTCTCCAAAAATCACATGACCACGTAAACTGCAGAAACCAGCACCAACTATAGGTCCGGTGGCACCTTGAAGTGTTTTCCATTTGCCAAAGAGGAGCTTGCCTCAAATTGGAACCAGAAACAGGTTTAGCGGCTGATTCTTAACCTATCGCAGCTGTGTCACACACACACACACACACACACACAAATATCAGGGATCTGCATACACACACATGCAGCAGGCAAGCAGTCTCTGAACAGGGTTAAGCGTGAGCAACTGTATTACACCACAGCAAATGAGAAGCATCACATCCAGAGAGTACATCTCAAACATTTGTCCACGTTTATCACTACTGCCATATGATCATCATGAGCAGCTTAAAAGCTTGTCACACTCACACACACACACACACACACCTAATGCTCTAAAGGACAAATCTTGTGTTTTCTACGGCTGCTGTGTTTCAAAGACTTTCACACTCCCAAACGAACGAGGGTTGCTCAAGAAACAAGGATGTTTTAATGCAATGAGAAATGACTTTGTTTCAACAGGTGCAGCATATTACAAAGAATCCGGGAGTGAAAACTACCTGACACCTTTGACAGTATCTCATCGAAGTGTGTTTACTCAAGCAGAGTGTGGAGCAGAGAGGGCCCGGGCTGGCCAGGGGGTTTAGCTGCGGCCTTGTTTGGTATCCTTCTAATGAGGAGGGAAGAGTCGCATTTCAGGCTGCAGGCGATGGTTTGAATGCAACAGAATTGTCCTTCATCAGAGTTGAAGTAGATGGATGAGTGAGTGCATGGATGGCATCTGTTTAACTGTTCGGTCAAAGTCCAGTTTGTACGTGCAGTTGAAACTTTGGTTGACAGACGAGGACCAGGGGCATCCCAGCTATGACGGGAAGTAAACACCAGAGTTTCCGTGAGGTCTTGCTAAAGAATTTAGCTACGTTTCCATTTTAATTAAGCTATTATGAGAGATATAAAGCAGAAAAGGGCTTTTCAAAGGTGTTTTAAAGTGATGCACAAGCTGCCATGTTATGTATTCCTCAGAAATTAGTAAATTCCAACCACAGAAGCACACAATGTGTGCAGAAAAGGGAGCAGGGTGGAATATTTTTCCAGGAAAAGGTCTGATCATGAGGCTTTATAAGACAAGACAAAGAGGCTTGTTTTTTCAAAAGACTGTAATGATATTATTGGTTGTCATGGCTGGGACACATTCTGTAAAAATAACAAAAATACTTTTTTTTCAAATAGGCTACACTCAACACAGTTATGTAATTCTGTAAAAAGTGTAGTTAAATGTTCTGTGTTGAAATTTAAATTTAAAGATGTGGCCATTTGCCATTTAAATGAGAATACAACATTTGTATAACAAGATAAATCAAAATTGTGCATTAGTGCAATAAAACGAAAATATCCTTCCTTACTATGACTTTAATGAAAATGTAGAAAGAGAGTTTGAGTGTATAGTCAAGCTGCAAAACCCACAATGCAACAGCAGGTCATTACAGAGACAAATAAAGGTCATGTGTGTGGGTGGGGTCTGCCGTGACCCTCCCACTTCCCCCTCCCATAAATCATTTCATAGGCAAAGCCAAAACCATAGTGGAAGGATTTATGTATATGTATTGTTAATTTTGGTCTAGAGAATAGTTTCTGTTTTTCAACACTGTGATGAGGCAGCCATGGTTTGGAAAAGTCATAATAGAATTACTTAACCCGGACCTTGGTGAGTTTATTTAAGTGGAGTTGCCTGTTGGGGCTGGTATAGCATAATTCTTATTGTGAGATGGAAACGTCTGGTGCCAGTCAGTGTTTTCATGCAGCTCAGTCCACTGACCCCACGAAATATATGTAAGACATACCCAGGGATGACTACAGACTATCGACTTAGATTTGTTGTGAGCTTATTATGCCATTAGGGATTTGGGATATTAGGGTGTTTTTGATCTGTATGTTGCTACCAAGGCAATAATTCCATGCTGTTCAATATGAATCATAAACACCGTCTGGAAAGGGCTGATAGGAGTTTTCTTTATAGGAGAAACAAGCACATTTAACCATTTCATATACTTAAAACATAGTTATTTGTGAGAGTTTGACTTTTCCACTATGTTGATTCAGAAGCTTCAGAAAATGACGAGAAACCCCCATGCAGACTAATTACAGCAGTTAAACTGTAGTCGGGTGAATTTCCACCGAATTGAAATAAATTGAAAGAAACCTGTTCCTCATTTTGCCAGAGACCTCCTGGACCCGCCCTTCGGGGCGCCAGGAGGTCCCAGCACCCCAATTTGGGGATCCCCCTCCTCCCTCCCTCTGCACAACCCCACAGGGCCCTCGGCTCCGCTTGTGTCCCGGACGCGGTGATGCAGGGGTTAACGTGGTGACGTGGTGCTCCTGAAGCGGTGACCCACGGGGGCAGCCGGTGGGGGCTGCAAGGGGAGAAGAGGAGAAAGCCGAGGCTGGGGTCTCGTTTGGGAAGGAGGAAAGAAGACTCCAACAACCGCCGCGTTCTCTGCAATTATTTCCAAGCTGCAGCTCTTATAGGCGCCACTTCTTCCGCATTCATCTCCAACATGCGGCTGACTTGTTTTACTGCATCTTCAGTAAAACGCCTTCCTGAATGGAAACTGTGTTTGTGTGTGTGTGTTTTTTACTGCACGGTTGTTTGCAATAATTTCTTTGTCTCTTTATTCCAGAGCGACATATCGAAGCAGGCTGCGCTCCCTTTATGTGGAGCGAAAACGGGAGATAAATTCACTTTTACGCACAAACTTGTCTGGACCGTTTGGACTTGATCAAAGGCTGCGGGGCAAGAGCGCAGAAACGCCGTGGACTCTTTAACGCCCGTGCTAAATGTTTATAGTGCTCTTACAATTGAACCCGTGTGTGCATGGCATTGCTTGCCTGCGCCGACCGTCCTCAGAACAAAATGCCTCTGATACGCAGCTATATATAGCAGGCATTGATGTACCTACTGGTGATTTTTTTTTAAAGGTGGGTAAACTGTGACCTCCAGGCGGTAATTAGGGCTACCATTTGGCAAAAACCCGCCACTATAAATAAATACCAATTGGATTTTCCAAGGAAGAGCTGATTGCTCCTTTTCATGTCAGACTCCGACTATTGCTCAAATAAAAACTGACCTGTTCGGCACAGCTTGCCTTCCGCCATATCACGGTTATAGGTTAAACACAGAGAAATGATTACCCAAAACCTCGCTGTTAACTCTGATAAAAACTTGTTGTTTAGTGCAAAGCTCATGTTAACAGAAAGATGCACGTGGAAGGAGTGATGGGCCTCCTCCTTCTCCTCTGTGCATAGATTCTGTTCAGCACACTCAAATGCAAACAAAACAATAGTAGTCAGAAAAGAGTGTGCGTAAATGTGTGTGAAGTCCACACTTGTAGGCTATATATTTGTTTCTGTGGATGAAAGTGGGTGTATTCCTGGTGTGTAACTCACAAGCATGCCTGATGATGTCCTTTTGCCCCCTCCCCTGATAAAAAAAAACAAACGAAAATGCAAGAAAGCTCCCTTCTACTCAGACTTGAGAGAGTGCATGGGAACGAGGGGGAAAGATAGAGAGAAAGAGTTTCTCCATCAATTTTCTGTTTAATGTCTGCACTTTAGCCCTACTGTGGGAGCGAGAAGACGCGTCATCCAGACATAAATTTGCTATTATACAGCCTCACGGAGACTCACATCCACAAGATCCGGAGCTTGTTGACGGGAAAACCCCTCGGCGGAGAAATTCAGCAGAGAACGTGTGAAGAAGCGCAGCGCTATATAAGTCCATACATCTGAATGCGTGTTGCTTTGGATAAAACGTGTAACAGCAGGATCCACCCCATCTCAAGTTGTGATGTGTTGGAAGGAAGAAAGACTCTTTTGAGGTGTTTATTTTCTTCCATAAATACAATTATGCGCTAGGCCTATTTGGAGGCAGTCGTTTCATAGGTAGGTGTTGTATTTTGTACTATGTTTAATAATCAGTCGTAGGTCAGTCAGTAGGATTTATCCAGCGATATATATATATATATATATATATATATATATATATATATATATATATATATATAGATAGATAGATAGATAGATAGATAGATAGATAGATAGATAGTTTTTAATGTAGGCTATTTTGAGTCATGGTTCCAGGCTCAACTATGTGCCCAATAAGAAAAGTGTTTGTATGTTTATTTATTTATTGTTTTGCCTGTTTAGATTGGTTGGGCTGGTTATGCGGGTTGGGTTGCTTTTTTATTTTACGCCTAAAACACAAGAAAAAGTTTGCATAATCGGGGTTTTACTCTTCCAACAGCTGACATTAACTACAAAAGGAATGCATAGATGCATGTTTTTGGCCCCAACAAATTGAACATTGAGTGTCTAGTTAATGTAAGGGCCTCTACAGAGGCATGTGCCAGTAAAGTAGCGCGCACGCTCGCACGCACACACACACACACACACACACACGGTGATTCAACCATGTAAAGTGTAGCTCCCTTTAGCTGATCGCCCCCACAGTTGGGTGTTATAGTTTGTCAGGCCTACTTCTGTTAGGCCTATATTAAGTTACACGTAACACTGTATAAGGATACCGAGTATCCCTCTCTCTCTCTCTCTCTCTACACACACACACACCAAGAGCTTTTGGCAACACCTTTGGCCATATAGCCATCCATGCGAGATGACACACGTCTTTTTCAGGTGACATTTCTTATTTCTTATAGTTCGATGAATTGGCAATAAAGACAGATGTAATGTATTTGACTGATCCTCGACTGTGATAGGTCTACTGATGCAGAAACTCCCTACCATATAGTCCTAGACCTTTATTGCCTTGCTTTCACATCAGGCCTAATAGGTCAAAATCTATTTAGTTATTTATTCATTTTTTTGTCAGTCTCATTCATGAAATATTGTGGTTAATATCCTGGGGTCAAGTCAAATATAATGTTCATGCCAATATTTGATTTATTTATTTTTGCATCTGTATGTACACATAAGCACTTTAGCTGTAGAAAAGAAAAGAAACTTTTTGCTATTAGTGTGCAGTGTAGGGAGGTCTACATGAAAGACCTGCTTTACTTCTTAGTCATACACTTTATGGGATTTTATTTTATTTTAGAAACCGCGCACATTAAGTAAATGTCCCAGAATCAGCTAAAAAAGATACAGTAAATGTCATTGGTGTGTAGGAAAGACAAGCAACTGGAAGATATATTTCGCAAAAACATTGTTAAATATTATAATTTTCAGCTATAGTTTTACTGTCTACAGATCATACAAGGAATAAAAGAGTTTCCCTCTGGATCATGCAGCGGTTATTGGACACATGACTGGTTTATAGTTCAGTCAGGTTGTAGTTATATATATATAACAGAGTTTTACTCTGTTGGATACTGCAGGTTGTTTAGTCCCAAATGTTTCTGGCTCCTATGGATCAGCCAGTAACAAGCACTCTGTTGCTGTTAACATGCATGTAGTGCATGAACTCAAAATGAAATTGTTGTTGGATGGGTTTTTCTTTTGGAATTGATCCAGATGCAGAGATGTGATTTGATTAGGTGCTTTCAGTAATCCTTAACCAACAATATGGTCAAAATATGACCACAGTGGTTAAGCAACAGTGGACAGATTACATTATGACTTAATATTAAAAATGTTTTTCTCAGAAAGTTTCCCAAAATTCAGTTTTGTTTTCTTCCTTAGGAGTCAACTCCTAGTGCCTAAAGTTATGAGTCATGCAAAGAACTTTATTGCAAAATAAGTTCTTGTTTTTGTTCAATTGCGTTTGCTTGAAATTTTGAGGGATGAATTGCAGAAGGTCAGCTGTCCCATTGACCCCAGGGCTGTACCCCAAGCTGGAGACAGTATTAAACTTTTAACATTTACTCTTGGTTTAGGGATTTCCCAATTGAACTGATCTTAGTTCTTGGAACAACCAGCCAAACAAAGATGTTTCATTTTTTTGGCATGTGTGTGTGCGGGTGTAGTGTATGTGTGTACTCAGTCCAGTCTGTCACATGTCAGGCACAGGATGGGCTATATTCAGTCCCATTATTTACGTGCGTATTATCAACATTTCACTAGCTGTTAAGATTCCATTCTCTCTGTCTGAATATGAACTAGGCATAAAGCTTACAGTGCAGGACGTTATGGCTGTTTATGTTCAAATGGTAATGGTAATTAAAGCCTCCACCTGCATATGGCCCATAAATAGATGCTACTGCTTTCATCTCATACAGACCTGGTGGTGGTTGCAGCCGGATATATGGCCATTTGACAGGTACTAATTTGGTGCCTGAGACATCATCGCCATCATATTCTTCTTCTGCTGCGCCAGCATCCTCTTGATCTGAAGGTGTCTGAACACATGAGCCTTTACTCATCTAACATCATAAGTTCGGTATTTTAAAGCATTTTGATCATGAAGTGAAACATTTTAAGCCATTTAATTTCTCATGGCAGCCATTCCACATTTCATGACCCATCATGAGTCCAGATCTCCTCTGCAGCCTATCTGTCAGGATGATCAGAAATAGCAGCATCTGTCTTGCGCACACAGAGAAGAAAAGGTCATGTTGTTTTTGTGTGCAGTCAACTTCTGACTCCATCATGTCTTCTTCTGAGCGGTTATGGATGCCGTTGTTGTTTGTTGAGGTTGATATTTACAGTGTGTTGGCCACCAAAATGGGGGGAGAAAAGGGTTCTGAACGATGTAGCCTACCCACATCACCGCTGTTACAGCCGTGTTTTTTATAACCAAAAGCTTGGCCGGCTACATTTCGCATGCTTTTCTACTCCAATATGGCTCTATTGTCTCATGGGGTTGCACCACCTTTCGATAGCCGGGGCGTCTCCCTAGTGAACGGCCCTGTTTGGAAATTCGCATCATTAAAGGGCTATCAGAAATATCTGGTGAGAATAGGATAGTTGCCCTGTATGGAGGGCCTCCCGTAGAGACAGCTCTCCATTTGGACCTCATTTAAAACCAGCCTCCCCAATGTGTTTCCCGGTGACTGTTAATTATGCTTTTTCTTCATGTGGTCCTACTTAGACGTTGAAAAGTTTATTCACTTAATGTTGTGGATGCAGTGGAGGGTATAGCGCCCACTTTAAACGCACTTCATCCACTTTTTAATGTGCAGAAAATAGCTTATTCGCCCTTTTCAACGGATACTCCCGATGAGGTAGAGTTTCAGTAGTACATCAAGTTGCAGGTATTTATGGTTTTGTGCGGCGTGTAGGTGGAAACAAGCGCATCAAAATCTAAAAAACAACCCATAAATGTTCGCAGGCGTAGTTTATTTGTTGATTTATTTATTTAATTTTCGGTTCATTCAGCTTTGGTACATCCGTGCACATGACGCCACATTTTCAGGGCAGAAAGAAACTGCTTCGGCTGGCCGAGCTGGCCGACAAGAAAAGCGGCCGGGTTGTGTGGCTCCTCGCTGCGGAGGAATAGTCTCTCATACCGGAGAAAGTGAGGAGGAAAAAAAGAGAAGAAGCAAAGGAAGACGGCAGAGAAGAATGGAAGGTGGAAAGTGTCAGTCAGGAACGCTTCGTTGCTCGAGGACAATCCGCGCAGGACCGGTCTGTTTCAAGAGCAATCAGTCAATCCGCATTAATTATCAGCGCCCCCCCCAACATATAGGGTAGCTCGCGCTGGCACACGGACCAGAAGAGGCTGGTGTGTGTGTGTGTGTGTGTGTGTGTGCGCGCGCAGAGAGAGAAAGCATAACATACACACGCACATGCCCAACCCCCACCTTTTAAGTGAAAAAGAACCAATAAAAATCAAGCTATAAAAGGCTTTTCCTTGTCACTAAATAAATTAAATGCAGATTTCTGTTTTAAGTGCCGGATCCCTTTTGTGAGCTGCGGAACAGGATTCTTTATTGTCCCTATGTCATTAGTGCTGAGGGCAACACTGTTGGAGGGGAGAAGGGGAAAAAAAACTCATTAAAAAAAAACATCAGCCTAAACAATAAATAAATAAATATATATATATATATATATATATATATATATATATATATATATATATATATGTATGTGTGTGTGTGTGTGTGTGTGTGTGTGTGTGTGTGTGTGTGTTTATATGTATAATGGAGTTACTTGTATAATCTATATCGACATGACATCTGTAGACTCAGGAAAAGTACTTATGCCTATAGGCTATTTTTGTTTCACTACTTTTGCTATGTTGCTATACCCTGTGAATTTGTAATATCACTGCAGACTTATTGGTTAGGATGAAGTAATGGCCATATTAGGATCCAAACCTCTTGGTTGACTCCATGCAGTATACATGTGAGATACAGCACTATTTAGAAAACAACATTTTTTTTTCTTATTGAGGCTGCAAAAATAAGTGTATATCCTATACATTTTGAGGGACATGCAGCACCATCTTACGAGTTTCACAACTCCACAAAGGTTTCTTTCTGTCATCTTACTGGACTCTAATGCACAAATGATAATTCAAGATAATAGCTGTCTTGAACACATTTGTATTATAGGCCTATTAGAACATAGACTTTGAAACACTCTGGAAGTCTGCAGAATATTTTTTGATTTTTTTTTGTATACTGTGTGTGTGTGAGTATGTGTGTGTGTGTGTGTGTGGACACGTGGTAGCCCATTGGAGAGTGCAGGGCTTTGGAATGCAGGCTGCTATGTAAATAGGAAAAGGGAGTAGCGATTATCTAATTAGTGACGTGATCAATCTACTGGCCTTGGCATTATTTGATTTGAATTATATATGTATCACTTAATTCTACTGTATAGATGAAAGTCTCGTTTCCCTCCATGCATGCAGTTTATAAGCTATCTATCGGCTGCAGAGCAGCTTGGGTCTCCTTTGTCCAGTCTGTTTTGTTGGGGGCTGGACCCAAGCAAGGGAGCGAGTTTCTGTTTTAATGTAAAGGGACATCAGTTGGAACAGTCTTCATATACTTTATGAGGTGCATGTTCACTGTTGTCAGCTCTGGACAAGTTCAGCTAAAAGACATATAGGCTGTAAGGATTTGCTTTCATGCAGCCACAATTTTTGCTGCGTTAGTTTGAAGAAAATAAATAGCCTGATCATAATGATTCCCAAAAAATAGACAAGCCATAAATATATATAAATATATAATATGTTTAATTGATATGCCTATTTAATTGTACTGTAATTAGTTTCATTGCATTTTATTTTTATTTGTACAATTTAAAAATTTTTATGTAACATGAAGCAAACGTTTTCGCATCAGGGACACATATTTACACATATATATTTTATTTTATATTTTGAATTTTTCACGTTTATTTTCAGATGTCTTTTTTATTATAGCCTACCCTACTGAAAATTAAAAATAGGCTGATGGTTTATTTCTTTTATTTCCCATTTCAGAAACTATTAATAACTTAATGTATTATTATAACTGGCCTACCGCGGAAATGTCCACTTAATTGTTGAACAGTGGTTAATAAAAAGTTTTAGTCAACATTTTAGGCGCAGCAGCACAGAGCCGAGCTGAGTCCTGACGATCCACTGTCGTCATTGTTTTAACATTTAGCCTAAGTGAGAAAATCTTACAATTTTGTTTGTTAACAGACCTATCGCTCTCTTACCACCGCCTCTTTTGTCGACAAAACTTTTCTCCCTTCGTGTTTTGTAAAAAAAAAAAAGAAGACAAGGAGCTCCCTCGCAGCAGCGCAATAGCTGTTTTCCGGTTCTTGTTGTCGTTCTCTCCTCCATTTTCTAAACAAAAAGTTGTTAGTCTATTGCACCATTCCGCGAATCTAGCCTCTACATTTAATACAACGTGTAATTTCCCCCCTTTTACCGTATTCCCTTTGATTTAGTCACTCTTGACTCTCCTTTTGCTCCGAGGCCAACGGAGTTCGCCATGGGGGGCGCCTTGAAACCGCCCCTCCTTATCTCCTTTCATCGTTCAGCGCGGGGCCGCCTTGAAACCGCAGGGGCAGTAATTGCTTTTTTCAGGCAGCCCAGTGCGGACTGGCCAGCAGCCAATCAGAGCCTTGTTTACACTCTGTGATTGACGGCACTTTGGCAACTTGCCAGCCAATCAGGAGCCTCGCAGGGACGAAGCCCTGAGTTTTAACCCTTTGCCTCCACGTATAAACAAACCTGGACGGGAATATTAGCCTATAGCAGCTCATATATTTCGACATGGAAACACACAAGCCCATATCCTTCCACTTTTAATTGGCTAAATTAGTGAACCGTGTGCAAGGCCAACCCCGGGGACAGTAATGCTTTCAAATTACGCAGTGATTCAATTTGGCCGAGTGTGTGTGTCTGATGGACAGACAAAGATAAACAGACATACGGCCATAAAATAGAAAATATTGAAAATATAGAATATATGGTAGCCTCTGTTTAGATAAAGGACCTACGGGTAACTTTTCTAAACCTTTCCCCGAATGCACATAAAAATAAAGCAACTTTATTAACCCTTTCTCCACAGTTCAAGTGTTATATATAACCTAATGACAGATTCCTTTATTTGGGCCTGTGGCATAAGTGAGCTGATGCACTTATGCTGATAGAAGAAATGCATGTCCATGTTCGCAACCTCCACTTGTCAGAGCAGGGACAAAGCAGAGAATAAGATTTGATAAGCCCCTCTTTAGATTTACTCCCAGTATCCCTGTGGACACGTTGTCTACATCAAACATACACTTAGCCTACCTTCAGCCTACTAATTGTAGGTCCTAAACTTCTCTTATCGCAATGTGATTGTGGAAATTTGTGCAAATTTTCTTGCACTGCAAATCCAATAAATAAATAAATCCAATAAATCAGATACAGATTCTGCAAATAAGGATTTATTTAACAAAACACATGCAGCGCAGCGAGTGAGAAAGCGGATTTCCCTAAAGGAGCATCAATAAAACTATCACATCATTGCTGTCACACAGCAAAATAACGATACACTCAGAGCACTTGCAGCATTTGAACTGAACTGCAGTGGGATCACACAGAATAGGCTAGATGCTGTTTGCTCTCCACCAGTGATCAGAAAGTGCAGGCAGCGCTGCACGGCTCCAGTTCCTCTCCTCTCTGCTCACTGAACAGCGCCGAGCTGTGCCGCCTGTCTCCTTGCATTTGCTTGTGCACGCAGTGCGCCGAGGGCTGCAAATCAAACGCCCGCCGTTTCGCTCCGCGGCTCCGGCGGCTTCTTCATTGGCTCGGAGCAGCAGCCAATAGCAGCGTGTGTTTACCGTCGATGGGGTGAGAGGGGGAGGTGGGGGTGTGTGTGTGTAGGAAAGGGTAGGGTGAGGCGGGGGCGGGGGGCGCCTCACGGGCACGCTTTCACATTGTCGTTCTCAAACCAATAGGCCTGCGCGTTCACCCCTCCCCGCGCTCACACACCCCTCCGTCCTTCTTCTCCTCCCCTCCTCCTCCTCCTCCCAGCGTGTCTGAGTCTCCGGCTGCATGAACGAGCCTCGATTCACTACAAGCCTGAACTTCTACGATGCGTCTCTCCCATACCTCAACTGACTGCACACCACAGTCTGCAGCAGCATAGGATGTAATCAATCCCACATGTTTCACCTCTGCGACTCGGGGATTTTCACTTTGAATATTTTTGTACTTTTTCTTTCATTATATCGTACTCGCCACGCAGTGGATATAACTTACCAGTAAGTAGCAAATAATTTCAGAGATGCCTTTTGTAATTTTTTAGTGATTGTACTGTATGTCGGGTGAAAGTGCTGCATGCAAGAAAGGATGATCTAAATTTAACGTTTTATTTAAATGGAGACGCATCTATTTATCCAAATACTCTTATTCACTGTGTTGCTTTTTGAGAAGTGAATAGTACAATGTAAGCTGATATGACTCTGCTAAACCTCAAAGAATAATAATCTAAAGACATCCCTCATTCAGCAGCTTAATTTTAATTTTCGCTTTAAAGCAACATGTCTCACGATTTGTCAGTATTTTGAAGGATTTACTTCCGAAATCTTATTCCCACTCTTTTCTCTCCTGTCCAGTCTGGAGGGCTGAGCTGTGGGCGATATGTGTGTCACTTCTTGATTTGACCTCTCTCCACGGCCAAATTACTTGTGTGTTTCCAATTCATTCAGATGACTATTGAAAGCCACTCGCTTTTCAACGCGCTTCCTCGCGCCTGTAGTTTTATAGATTATTCTTTGTTAGTTTCCTATTATGTGTGTTTTTGTGTTGAGAGGGAGGGAGACAGGGCAGTTTATTGCAAACTGCAGCGCTCCCTGCAATCCCCCTCGGTATGAAGGCTGTGCAGACGCCGGGCTTTCTTCGGCTCAGCTGGGCTTGTCTCTCCTATTTAGCCGGCCTTCCGAATATCCGGATTTAGTGTCCCGGTTATGCTGTGTGACTTTATTGTAAAATTGTTGAAGGCACTGAGCTGGCATTTGCACTCGGGCCACTTCAAAAGTGAATGCCTTTTAATAAATTTTTGTCTTTTGTCCAAAGGTCCACGCATTTATGCTTTACTAGATTTCTGTTCAAATAGCACAAAACGCATTTTTTGTTTGAAACACGAATTGCATGAGATCTGAAAAACGCAATTCTTTGTGGATTTGCTGGCTTTTGTGCTAAGTTCATGTAATGACCAGCATTGGTTACTTTTGTATGGGGGATTTTCGTCTGACGATAGTTTGACCCTTTACAGGGCAGCGATGGTCGAGGAGTGTGTGTGCGTGTTTGAGAAGTGTGTGTCTCTGTGTGTGCGTGTTCGGGAGGCGTGTGTCTATGCTGTGTGTGTGTGTGCGTGCGTGTGTGTGTGTGTGTATGGGATTTGGGGGAGTCTGGGTGAAATGGGAGGAAGTCTGAGCGCCTTCCACGTATACGCACACACACACCACAGCAGATCCAAATGATCATTTCCCCCCCAAACTGTTACGCGCGATCTGCTCACGTCGTTTTGTTTGCGTGGCGGGCGATAACATGGGATTTAGATTGAGGTTGTTAAATGTAGCCTGAGTGGCTCTCTGTTGACGTGGAATGTAAACACCGAGGACGTGTGTTTACGGCCTGAAAATTTAAAAATGTATAGACAAATGTCAGACGAGAGTGGTTTATGATTGATGTCCAGTAGAGAAGGGCCATTGTTTCTCACAGCCTAAGGACAGGAGAGAGTCCATTTTGCCTTCCCAGCGCGCTTGCAGCAGCCTGCGCTTCTCTCCTTATACCCCCTCATTTTTCCTCTTGCTGTCGACTAGATGTGTTCAAAAATATTTACGTGGTTCTCACAAACAAAAGGGAAATTTAATTATTTAAATGTACTTGCCGTTTATGGCAAATATTCGCATGGGAAGCATTTGAATATTTGCATGCACTGGTTATTTGTGGGTCTGAATGTACAACACACACTCACAAACACATTTGCAGACTCTGTCAGGGCTGCTGAACTTTGGAGACCCCCGCCCCCCAAACACACAATTCCTGAAAGTTGGGAGTCCTTGAGCAGCTTGTGTGTGTGTGTGTGTGTGTGTGTGTGTGTGTGTGTGTGTGTGTGTGTGTGCGCGCGTAAAGGATACTTGAATATCCGAGCTCATGCAGCCTGTATTCGTATGCACTTCATAAGCCCCTGGTCCACCAGAGCATTTGATATTTTCTTTGTTCCTTTATCGTTGATTCCTGGGAGGTGCTATCAGCATCTACAGAGCGTTAGATGGACGTGCCATGCATTGAAAGGCCTAATGGATGGACTGCTGGGGTGTGTTTGGCGAACGCAGGCACCCAGCTCATATCTGAGCTTCACATGGAGCCCTATTTAAGTAAATGACCTAGGCTATAAGGCATACATATAAAGTCGATGATTTGAGTCTATTTCACTGTTTATTGCTCTTTCGCATTGGGGTATAAAGGTGATTTGATTTGTGTCTGTGATTACAGTGTATAGCCCACATATAGGCTGCTGTATGTGTAGCAGAGATGCATGGTGTTTGCCACTGCCATGAGGCAAGGGCCACTGCTGCTGACTCCGTAGGAGTTGATAGAAAGAGCTGTTTCATTGCCGTATCATTAACAAGCAACACAACAAATAAGAATCCTGGTTACAGTGGTGCATATAACATGTTTATAAAAACATTTAAGGTGAAACAAGTTACAGAACACAGCACCAATACAGTCATATTTAATTTACAAATCCTATACACCAACCACTACTGATACAAGGCAGAATTGTGTGGGTTGGGTGTGTGTGTGTGTGTGTGTTTGTGTAATTTATATCAATCCAATGTTGCATTGCCTTGTTTTCTGAATTGAAATTAAGAATATTCTGTTTTATGAAGTGACACAACCGTTAAATGTGTAGCCTACAGTGGATCCGATTTTTATGACACCTGAATGGGGAAGGAAATCAAACGTACAAATTTACATAAACAACCATTAATCAGAGCAAAAACGTGTTTCTGTCTGTTTGGGGACACTGTGGGGACTTTAAGGTAATATGTAATGGAATATGAGTCGTCATGATTTAAAAACTGCATTTGTGCATTCTTGCTGAGAAGTGTTGTGCAAATGGTTTTCTTCATTTCAGTGCAAGTGCCCCGAGGTCCAGCTTGTTTATGACCAGTCCTTGCTCAGTCTAAAGACTTAACAACTCGTCCTTCATCGAGAGAGGCTTTTTACCGCTGTGAACTCTTGTACTGTAGCCTATATGCACCTTTTGTTTGTACCTGAGCCAGATCCCCTCTTTCCTTTACCATTCTTTTCACTGATAAAGAAAGCCTCCGTGTGCGTTATTTGCATCGTGTTTGGTCACAGGATGAAGGTGGGGGGCTCCTCTGTTAGGGGCCAACGATGTAGTGCAGGGTAAATCCATATAAACTCAGCCCAACCACCTTTTTATCTGCAGGACAGACTTTACTCGCCTTCCTGGGCTGACATAATGGTCGTTAAAGGAAACGTATGATAATACCAAGGCAGTGAGAATAATATGTAGGCTAAATGTGGTATTTTAAGCAGTTTGTGAAATTTGAATTGCTTTTGTAAATAGGCTAGTGGCTGTTTGTCTAAACATGAACAGCGACTGTCTCTCCTTTTCTTCTGCGCTACATCCCTGGTTGGCTCATTATTGTCAGCGATTTGACGTGTCTCCTGCTCTCTCTTTTGTAGGACATGACGGGAACTCAGTTTTTACCCTGCAAAGCCAAAACTCCGCTCAATGCGAGGGGAGCCCGAAGTTCATAAAAGGGATTATTTGCATCTGGGTGCCTGAGCCCTTCGGTGCCTCCGGATTTTACTTTGGATTTGGGATTTATCGGTTCTCGCCGGGATGGAAAGCCGAGATTTCGCTCCTCCGCACCACCTCCTGACCGAGCGGAGCGCGTTGGTTCACAGCGCCGCGTCTCGGATGGCGCCAGGCGGCCACGGCTCCGTGCAGCACCCCGCTCACTTCCAGCCCGGAAAATACTACTCATCCCACCTCTCCATGGGTCCGCACTCAGGTCAGTTTTGAATGCAGCTCTTAAAGGACAAGCATTGGTTTAAAAAAAGGGAAGGAAAAAAAGAAAACAGTCACTCGCTTTTATCTGAAGCATATGTTCTCCTCAGCTACAAACTTGGGAAGCTCTTTGGGACGAACTAGAATTTACTGTGGAAGGAAATTGCTCAGACTTTGTGGGCATTTAGAAATTAGCAAGAGTTTTATGTTTGACATAATTTAATGAACTGCTTATGACATAGCTGCTTTCTGTGTCTAATGGGCTATATGAAAATAAATATAGTTTATCAGTTTAGTGTTTCCGCCTTGCGTAAGTCAAAATATGGAACACGGTGGGAAATTTCCCTCTTAAATAAACTTGGCTTCTTTGGCCAATTAGATTAACTTTAAATTTACTGCATACTTCCCTTTGTTTCACACATAAAACCTCTCACTATTTTAGAAATATTCTATGATTATTCGCCTTTATTACACAGGGATTATAAGGCGTTTACAGCCTAATCTTGTCATAGATTTATAGGGTTTCATCAATTAGTAAAGTACTAATCATTGTCATTTGATGTAATTAATTAGAATTGGGTAATTCCACTGCTTATATTTCCCATTAAACAATAAATTAAAGCTATTAGCTGAGCATATCCCTTGTTTCTACGGTCTCTGTGTGGCTCCAGCAGGGTGGTTTGGTGCTGATGGGTTCAGGGCACATGCTGGTTAGTACTGGTCACAAACTCGGGGTCCAGGGGAGGGGAGCTTTGGCTAATAGAGGTGCGGGTAATAGCCTACCAGAAAATCCGGTTTCTATATTGAGCGGGGACGTGACGGGGTGCGAATGGGTTGACAGTGCATGCATTAGATTTAACAAGTAGCTTTGGTATCCTGTCTCAATAGGGTGGGGGAAAGGGGGTGGGAAGGTGTGTGTGTGTGTGTGCGTGCGTGCGTGCGTGCGTGCATAGAGAAAGAAAGAAAGCCTTTGCTCAAAATCATACAGTGTGTAAGCCTACACCAACTGGATGTATGCAAACGTGCCCGATGAGAAATCTCATTAATTATCATTTGCAGATGCAGCGGGTTCTTTAAATAGACTTTGAGACTAGGACCTATGAATGATATCGTCTGCTGTGTGTAGGATCCTCATATCCTCTGTCTCCACTTATTTGCATATTCATTAGTTTCGAATAACAGCAAGAAATGACGCAGACGCCCAGTACAGAATTTTAACTCTTAACAATTTAAACTAAATTCATAATTTCCGGTCAGCACATTAAACTCGGCGCAATGTTTGCAGATAGCCTATTTTAAGCTGAACCAGGTTACCTTTTGGTATGCCCCAGGTCCTGGCTCTGGGCTGGGCTGCCTCATATGGAGGGACCACAAACAATAATATTTTTATTAGCTTGTTTTGTCCTCAGAAATCTTCTTACACTCTTCATGACTCTAAACTTCAGAGCAGTGTGTAGTTGTAAAGCTCAGAATCATTTTCACTGTAACTATCACTATCACTTCACTATCAATATAACTGTATGTATGTACACGCTTTAATTTTCTATAATCAATTTACAATACGTGTTGGACTAATAGTACAAGATTTATTATTTTCTATAATTTGGACATTTTTTAAATATATTGTAAAATGTATCATATTTAATCATCTGTATTAAATAATAAAGGTGTTCTTGTAAATGTAATATTCACAAAATGTATTATAGTATGTATTATTCTGCAATACATGAATGTACTATCGTATGATACATATTACTTAATTTACATAATTATAGTTCTACATTATCCTATATTTAAATATATTATACAATAATTACTGCAATATAATTTATTATATATTGATAAAATATTTTATATATTTCATGAGACATTCAGCTGCATGTCTCCTTTAAATATGACTGAAATGATTTTACCAAAAAGATGAAATTTTAAAACCTGCGTCTGATGGTGAGGTTGTTTTAGCAAACTTGCACAACAATTTAAACACACAATCCTCCACTTGGACTGATATTTCTACTCGTTGACATGTATTATGGTTTAATTTAAAAATGATTCTGTAACACTGAAAGGAAAAAAAGCGTAGTAATGCAGGGTGATAATGCTATTGAAATATATTCAAGAGGGCCTCTCACTGGGTCTCAAGGTGCATGACACTGTATTGAGATTCCAGAGATCCAGACTCTCCATGCATGTCCCTGATGGGGTTTTGACTGACAAGATGGGCATAGTGGATTGTTGTTTTGGGATGGGGGTTGCGGTGTGTGTGTGTGTGTGTTTGCTGGGAGGTTAGGATGGGGGGTTACCTTTGTGCTTGCCCCCCTTAGAGATTCAAAAAGCTGTATGCCTGGCCCTAGGCCTCGGCACAGGGGGTAGATATGATGTGGGGTTGGCCATACCAGGGAAGGGGGGGGGGGGGGGGGGGGGGTACAACGGGGGGTTTGTTTCAGATCTTTGGAAAGAGACACATGCACACTCACATTTTTTACCTTCTCACCAAACCAAACTGGGTGTATCAGTTACAGAAATTCAGTAAAAAAAATTCTCCCTATCCCGGAAAACCTGCAATCCATCAATTTGCTGAAGCCTCTTATTTAGATCAGCATGGTGTCTGCTTGAATATGGTCGCGCTTGACAAGGTGATGGAATGACAGCCGCATACCAACGCCATAAGACTCAGCCCCCATTTGATAAAACCCCACAATGATATTACACAGGCGTTTAGATTACTGATAGGAGCAGTGGGAAAGCCTTTGTCTCTCTCGGTCTGTCTTGCTCTCTTTTCCCTCCCTGTTTCACTGCTATGCTTTTATTACACTCTCTCGCTCCCTCTCTTTCTTCCCCTTTTCTATGATGTTAGCCCCTGGGCAGCAGTTGTGCAAGTGTGTGTTTACGTGTATGTGTGTGTGCGTCTGTGTCTGTGTGTAATTGAGGTTAGGTTTAGCCTGCAGTAGCACAGGTGTGCAGTATTATGGAGGGCGTGGCAGGGCTTGTCATTGAACAGGTGTGTTATTTCCAGACAGCCGACGGTTTTTGTTTACATGACTTTGTGTGTGTGACCTGGTACTACAGACAGAAAGAGTGAGCATCTGCATGCACAGCTGTACACACACATACACACAGTCCAAAAGAGGGGTTCTCTCTTAAACTGCTTGTATTTTGTGCTTTGAAAAAGTAGTAAACCCTTGTCAGAATGTTTTGGTTTGACTAGATAACATCTCTGCCACTTCTCTCTTTCTTTTCTCTCAATCTATCCTCTTTGGCCTTCTCTGCTGACCCTGTTCTCCTTCTGTCCTCTGTCTCTCTCCCCACCTTTTACTGTTCTTTCTTCTAGTTCAGTCTTGTTAGTGAAGCACAAGATCCTGTAGTTTCCTTGCTATAAATGTGTGTAGATGTATGTGTGTGTGTGTGTGTGTGTGTGTGTGTTGCATGCAGCAGCCCTGTCCATTCATCATTAATGCTGTCAGTAATGTCTCTCCTCTCTTGGGAGTTTCTTGGCTTTGGCTTTGATCGTCACGGCACCGCAGATGAGACACGCCCTTCTACCTGCACACACCTTCACACACAAACAACTTGCATGACGTGGAGAGAGAAGATGATATGTGTGTGTGTGTGTGCATGTGCGATTAGAGACACAGAGGTCTGTAGTTGGTACAGATAACCATTTGTGTGTGTGCGTGTGTGTGTGTGTGTGGGGGGGGGGGGGTTGCTGATTGCACAGGTGTGTTACTTCCAGACAGCCAACGTGAAAAGGCAAGGGTGAAGGAAGGCCCTGTAGAGGAAAGAAAGAAAGAACAGGGAGAAATGAGAATATGAGCATGCAAATGATAGATGGATGGAGCAGAGGAAGAGAGGGAGGAGGAGAAGGAGGAGTAGAGGGAGTAGAGAGGCTGAATGTTTCCACCTGGTTGGTAATCCAGTCAGATTACCACCGCCTGACGGCACCCACTGGCCGGCATCCCCGACTCCGCTGCCTCTCAAGAGTGAAAGCGAGAGAGAAAAGACGCTTGCCTCAGTGTGTGTGTGGGAGATGAGTCAGCAGTAGATGAGTTGCAGACAGACCCAACCCCCCTCACCTCAGCAGCGCTACCCGGGGTACAAGGGGCACATCCTGGGTGCAGCGTGCAAGACGGCCCCCTGCGTGGAGGAGACAGCTGGTGAAGGCTGCGGCCAGCCGAGCTGCAATTGGACACAGAGAGGACGGAGCGAAGTGTGAACTGTCAATTCAATTCAAGATAAAGAATAAAAGAGACACACTAAAAATCATAATAGACTCAGTTTGGGGTCAATATTGCACCAACGCAATGCTGGGTTAACTTCATCATCATACCCATGGGTAGAAAGCCACCCAAGACGATATGTTGTTTTGACCCAGTGTTATTTTTTTTATATAGCTGTTGTTTTATTCACCCCAACTGAAATATGATTGTGAGCTCTAGCTTTTTTTTTTTACTTACCAGTAACCTATTTATTACTGACTGTTAATTTACTGACTGTCATATGCACATTTGTGCCAGTTTTAAGGTAAAACACTGGGTCAAAAATAACCATATTTTAGTTTGTGCAGTAACACTAATGCTTCAAAACAACCCATTGGTTCTGGGTAAAGTTAATCCAGTATTACATCAAAGTATATTGGATGTGGACAATTTTGACGTAATGATTTTTAATGTGTATTAGCATGAATTTTCATCTAAAGACACACACATTCCATACTAATTCTATATAAAATTAAATTTTGCAATCACAGTTATTTTTGTGAACCTCTAAATAATGGAGAACTGATTTCATACCCACACCAGTACAGCACTTATCTAAACTTAAAATAAAATATGCAGCAAGGCCAAAGAAATCAGTTAAATGAGTCTGACTGTTATATGTGTTGACGCATTAAAGGCATTAAGTCATTAAGCAAAGTCATTAAAGTAATTTCCATTACAAATTAGACTCTTGTGTATGCTTTGATATTTCAAGCAAACTATGGCACATCATTCAAATATATTCCTGAATGCTCCACTGCATCTAATCAAATTGACCTTGGAGTAACTGTGACCGAGATTTGAGTCGTCTAAAAGGTCACATGAGTGAAAAGATAAAAATGTGAATACATTAACTGGAACTCTTTTTGATGTTGGAGTTTTGAGTGAAGTGTGCATTTGTTCTGAAGCACATTTGCTGCAGTGACAGAAGACTTTTGTCTCATCTCCAGCTCTCATCCAACATGTGAACAGCTGCTTATTGTCGGTAGCAGTGATTTGAAAGGGAGCGGGGTGTGTTTGGTTGCGACATCTCCGGGGTGTGAACACACACTACCATCTGATGACTTGGCATGTGAATGGAAAGTGACAGACTTCCTGTGTCCATGTGCTCTTTTCTCTCTCTCCTCTTCCCCCTTTTCTTCTTCTTCTTCTGTCCCTCACTGGCCAGACCTCCCCTCCACCCATCTTTAACCACATGCTCGCCCTCCCTCGTCCTCCTCTCCTTCTGCTTTCCTCTTTCACTTCCTCTTCACTCTGTGTTCACTCTTCTGGGCTTTTTCGAGTGGTCCTCCAGCCCTCCTTCCTCCTCCTCCTCCTCACAGCCATGCACCTCCCCACTCCTCTCTCTCCCCCTTCCCTCTTTCCTCTCTTCTCAATCGATCCCCCCACCTCTTATATCCAGCTCCCATCTCTGTCTAACTCCCCACACACCCATCGTCTCCTCACGATATTAGCAGACCAGCTTCTCTAAGCACTCCTCCTATTTCTGTCTCAATTTCAGCTCCCTTGCTCTCCTTTCCACATTGCCTCATTTGTTTCTCCCCCCATACCCTCCTCTCTTCTTGCCTTCCCCCTTTCCCCAACATTCGGCCGGTTGTTAACGGGCCCGTCCCGGTGCTACTCGGCCCATGGCCAACTCACTAAATCAAAAACGATTGGAGG
Organism: Micropterus salmoides; assembly: GCF_014851395.1. Taxonomy (NCBI): domain Eukaryota; kingdom Metazoa; phylum Chordata; class Actinopteri; order Centrarchiformes; family Centrarchidae; genus Micropterus; species Micropterus salmoides. The sequence goes on along the minus strand of NW_024041262.1, from coordinate 10,580,895 downwards.
ATTTGGCAAGAGGGAGTGAGAGCTCAGCGCAGCGCCTTTGAAGTCAGAGAAACGAGAGAAAAATGACATTTTAAACAGCCCGCAAAACACAAGGCTAAAACAGCTTCTTACTCTGTACAGGAGGAGGGGAAGCTCTGTGTGTGTGTGTGTGTGTGTGTGTGTGTGTGTGTGTTCATTAAAAAAAAGCAGTATATGGTGTTTTATGTGAATATGTGGCTGCTTTGGCTAGTATTCATGATATGAATGCAGGAAAATGTCGCAAGATACGTGAAAAGAAAGCGGATATTTTGTGTGTGCACAAATGTGTGCGTGTGTGTTTAAAGACACTATAATTCCCTGCTATTTTATGGCTTGCCACTTCTTCAGAGGGGTCAAGGCAATCCCTTGTTTACGGGACATGACAGAGAGGTGACATCACTTAGCAGGGGGTGGACAGACATGATGTCACAGTCTCGCCAGATCCACAGGTCTGCACCCCCTGAAAATGCATACCGCAAAGTGAGGCGGTGCAACCACAGCAACCCTTATCACAGCAGCAAAGACACCTGAGATGGACCGGCTTTAATTCGTCTCAGGGTCACATTTATGCCTGACTCATCGTCACTCGAGCTGACTTGTTTGACTCAGCCGGGGCCCTTTTTTCTCTGCTGTTGTGTTTTGGTTCTCTATTCGATTCATTTCAGCTCTGTTTGGCTCATTCATATTGTAATGGCCTCCATTCAGGCGGGTCTATGTCCAGTTTGTTTTGCTGTCAGGGGCTCAGATGGATGGAAGGGGGCCGTAGGTTCATCTGGAGGTGAGGTTAAAGAAGGCGGAGTGGTCGGCCTGCCTCCTGAATCCTAGATCCTGCAAGTTTTTTCAGAGTCACACTGCTGCAGTCGTGCAGATTGAACAGATTGAGTATTTGGTGTGAAAGACAGCTAATGTGTTCTTAAATAGGAAATAGGTTCATATATATATATGTGTGTGTGTGTGTGTGTGTGTGTGTGTGTGTGTGTGTGTGTGTGTACGTGTGTGCGTGTGTGTGTGTGAATGTGTGTTTGTGTGTATGACGGGGGGGTGTAAAACAGAGAGAAGCAGCTGTGTGGAACAGCATGGATCGTTACACAGTGACACACATGAAAGCATTAAGTATATTCAGAAGTCTTCGTTGAATATACATGGAGCTGTGTGCAGCTTTATATATATATGTATGTTTGTGTGTGTGTGTGTGTGTGTGTGTGTCTGAATCCCCTCTCATGCTCTTGCTGGAGAGTAGTGAGAAAGAAAACAAGGAAAGAGAGCAGGAGAGAGGAAAAAAACAACAAAGATCCGTCATCAGTCATTCATGGCTAATCAGTCTCGTGGGACGTGCACAAACCACACACACACACTCACGCACACACACACAAAGTGCTGAGGTCCTAATCCTACTGGGACTGCTTGTGCCTCTGTGTGTGCCTGTCTAAATTTTGGATCCAGGCTGATTAGAAGCAAACTCTGTCTTTTTTGCATGCCTCTCTCTACCTCCACGTCTCTCTCCTTTTCTCTATGTCTCTTCTCCTCTACGTCTTTGATTTTCTGGTAAAGTGTCTCTTCTCCTTCTCTCTATTTTCCTCTTTTGTCTCTTTAATAACCGCCTACTGTCTTTTCCAGTCGTTTTGATGTGTGTTTTTGTAATGTTTGGAAGCATGTGAGCATGCATAATATAGGGATGTTTTTGTGTGTGTGAGTGCATGTGTGCGCTCACTCCTGCCTACGTGTGTGTATGAATGTGTGTTTGTACCTTCATCAGAACCTCTCAGTGCCGGTCTTGTCTGTGTTTTATCAGCTCTTCCATTTGTTTCAGCTTTGTCTTTTTCTTGAATCGAATAAGCTTTAATGGCATGCGTCTTAATTACATATCACTGAATATGATACATTATCATGAGAATAAACAGATAATAATAATATGAAGACAAATATCTTTAACAATACAGTCCTGTGGATACATATTGTGCAGCCAAGAGAGCTGTTTCACTGATCTGTCCCAAAGTGTCAGGATGTTTACCCTATTTTCTTCTGATTTCTAGGAATACAGTATGTTGTGTAAAATTTGGGGAATTGAAGATCTGTCTCAACGGCTTACAGTGTACAGTGAAAACAAAGTTAGTCTTGGTAGCCAGGGCTCATTTTCATAATATTAAAAAAAGAAATTTTACGATAGCAGTACAAAATTACATTTATTGCCCAGTGTGTTTCTACCTGTTGCAATGTCCATGCTGTGTGTACATCCTTATGGTTTTCCTCAGCTTCCTTTGTCAGTGGAGAGACAGAGTGCTATTATAAGTGTGTGTTTTTGGGGCCAAATAAGCTGCGTGTGTGCTTTGGTAATTCCTTTCCAATAGGCCAGGACATTTCTTTTAGTTTGTTTAGATGGATTTTTTTTTTGTGCCAATTTGATGTTGCCCTTTATTTCTCTACTGTGAATTGAATATTGTTGGGATTTGGAGTGCTAATTGGAGAAAGCAAGACATCTGAAACGCTTGGAGAAATTGTGATGGGCCATTTTCTTCACAATTTTTTTTTTGCCATTTCTTAGCCAAAATTATTAATTGAATAAGCAAGAAAATAATTGTCAGAATGTTCCACAATGAAAATAATTATTTGTTGCAGCCCTAAAATCTTTCCCCCCACTCCATCAGCCCATTCTTTCTTTTGTTTATTTTATTTCTCTCCCCCCTTTCCTTCCTCTTTATTTCCTCTCTGTGGATCTATCCAATAATCTTTTATTCCTGTGTAAATATTACAGCAATGAGGGAATATAAAGAATGGAAAAGCCACGCTGAAATAAGGTCACGCTAGGTTATTCTCACCTGCTTTCCCTCTATATATATGTCTCACTCTCTGTCTCTCGCGTCGGCACAGGCTCCCATCCTCCCTTCCTCCATTGCTCGCTCCTAGCCTCTCTCCTCCTCCGCTCTCTCCCTTGTTGCCTCTCTCTCGTGTTCGCAGTCTGCTGATCCCGCTCTCTCCTCTCTTGTTCTTCTCCCTCATACACACTGGCACACTGACTGTCTGACACCCACACAGGCGCACACATACAGAACACATGCATACACACACACATATACACACGCTGACACCTGCATGTCGAGCCGTTGAGGGTCTAATTTAAGTAAAGTGCTTCTCTAGGAACCACAACCCCTCAACTCACGATGATGGAGGGTGATACCGCGCGGCGTGGTTGAACACACACACACACACACAGAGATGCATGTTATACATAGATGCACACACACATCCTGCTCCAGTGATACTGAGATATGACTCTGTGGTGTGGGATTGAAGGAAGCACTGTAGATGGCTTGTAAGTAGCATACTGTAATAATAATGTGATATTGGATCCCCGTAGGGAAATTCACCTTTTCTCGGCTGCTGGCAGATCAGACTGCAGGGTCAGTTACAGCTGTGGCAGAGCTGGTAGGGATTCAGTGTCTTGCTCAAGGACACTTCAGCAGGTTGAATGCTTGCTGACATGGATCTGAGTCTGCTGGTTAAAGGATGTTGTCCTCCTCTTCGCTGCAACAGCCCTGCTGCTTTGCTTCTACTGCGTAGGTGTGTTTGTTTCCACTGGAGTTTGAGCTAACTTTAGCTGAAACGGCACGCTTCTGCAAATCTGAGGCCGCAATCCCAAACCTTAATGGAAAAAATAGCATGTTTTTTTTTTTGGTATATTTAGTCCATGATTAACATCATGTCAAGAAACACCCAACAAGTACTTCAATTACGGCATGTCTTATTTTATTATCTTATTTATTTCTACAAAGGAGTAGTGACTCTTGAAAGCAAAGCTTAATCTAAATCCAAGACACCTTAATTTTGTCTTTAAAATATAGCAGCACTGTGCATAAAAAGATTAATTCATACTAACATTTTGAATAATTTATCATTACCAAAGTAGTTTTATTTGCTGCAGCTATGGGAGTTTGTTGATTTAACAATGCTGTTGCTGTTTTTCACTTGTTAGCTAGCTTTAAGTTAGCTTGGGCTAGCTAAAACTCACTGCATTTCCTCCTTCATTTTTACTTAATTTACTCTTTTGGCCTCTGGGGCACCAAAAACGTTTAAGTAGAAATCTTGTTAGCAAGCTTATCTACAGATTCAGCACAAAGCAACATTAGCTTCGTTTGGACTTGTGTTTGTGTTCCCCTGAAAATTTTAGTCTAATATTCCTTTTTTAGCTCTATTTTTGGTCTCCACCAACTCATCTTTAGCTGCTAAATGCTCCATTATGTTCACAAGCTAGTCGCTAACTTTGTCTGCTTTTTGCTGCTGAGCAGCTAGTGTACAGTGGCCTTTAGAGATATTTTGCTGAAAACAGCTGCCTGCAGCTGCTGGAAATCAGATCAGATCAGATCTATCAGAGCATTTCTGGCTAGAAAACCATAACAATGAACTGAAAGATGCTGAAACACTACATAATTCTCAGGTGTCATCACTATGAGTGACCCCTTTCAATACAAGCAGTAAGTATGTGATCCATTGTTAAAATACTGGAAATATTGATTATGTCAGCTTTAGAGCATCAGTGGGTGGATTTAAATTTACTACCCAACAAAAGCGTTATTGCTGTAGCCTGCAGACAGAGCGCAGTGATAATAAACTATTCATTAGCCTATTGAAAAATGAAATTGCAGAAAATAAAGTTACACTCTACTTTTGCTTGTTTACATTTCAGTCACTGGATGGCCTAATTTGTCTCGCTGGTAGAAAATCACCTAATTCAAAAATGTTGAATTGAAAATGTTTATCAGTTATTTTAACTGAGAAAGAAATTCTTAGAAAAATTTTCCAGTGCAGGTGAAGAGTTATTTTTTGTTAAACATGAATGAAATTTAAACTTGTGGAAACTACATTCTTCTCTTATTACTTCCATTATTATACATCACAGTAATATTTGGGCCAAATAGTGAACCACTGCATCACACAGTCATTGTATATAGTCAGCTTTCATGGTTTTGAACCATTATGCTAATCAGGAATACATGTTAATAAGTAACAGAGTCCCAAAATGCAGCACTAAAGAACATGTGTTTAACAGGGACTGTGTGCTAATGTACCGTAATACATGTAGACCTAATATGTAACCAGAAAGTAGTAAATGTTGGTAAGTGGTGAACTTGTATTGTGTTTGAACTTCACATGATTCGTGGAGAAACACGTGTACCTGTTCATATCTGTCTCCACTTTGCTCTCAGCTCATGGTGACGTGTTTTCCGTTAGACTCACTTTGTGCTCTTCCTGGTGTCTTGACCCCCTGGTGTATTTCATCCAGCAGCAGGCACATGATACAAAGCTACAAATCATTATGGTCTGGTTTTGAGGGTGTGTGTGTGTGTGTGCTGTGGCTGCACACTCGGTGGATCACAGGGGCGTGGCTGGACTGGAGGACGCCCAGAACTGGCTACCTCACTGTTTACCAGAGGTGCAAAGCAACTGTGTGGGCGCTGCCATGACACACGTCCCTACACACACACAGACACACATGCATGCACACACAAGTTAGACGGAATTGCATTATTGACTCTTACCGCAGGCTTTCCTGAAATATCAGCACCTTATGCTTTTCATTAGTGTGTGTGTGTGTGTGCCTGCACGTACCATTTGTGTCTCATTCTGACCCAGGCAGCAGAACCAGTCTTGTATGACCCCTATTCCCCAAATTCCCCTGTTTTCTTTGGTAAAACATGGAAAAACTTACTCTAACAGCCCCCCTTTTCCCTCCTTCCTGCTTCCTAAGAATCTGTCATGTGTTGTGAGTTCCTGCTCCCCACTACCATATATGGTCCTTCCTTCTGCCGTAGGTGGGTGGGTGCGTAGTGTCCAAAAAGTCTGTGGTCAAAAGCAGGAACATTTTCCTCCTCACTCACAGTTTACTGGTGCATTTTGTGGGCCACGTCCGCCGATGGAAAACAACAACGGAGTTTTTTTGTGACTTTTCAGGCTGGGTTGATACAAGGTGCCATGTTTTCTTCCCTGTTGTTTTAATTCTTCATGCTTTTCTCCTCCTGCTTTTTTATTTCTTGTAATTCTCATGGAGTCTTTTAGCCCGCGGATGATGCGCCTTTTAGCATCCTCACCGGCTTTCAATGGTGTAAACGCACACGTGTAGGTGCAGTGAGATTGGGTTGTAACTGCAGTCGTCTTGTGCAAGCAGAGAGATGGTAGCAGAGAGAGAGAGAGAGAGAGAGAGAGTGTGTGTGTGTGTGTGTGTGTGTGTGTGTGTGTGTGTGTGTTTGGATGGCGAGGCTGTGGTCCGCAGCCTGGGAGTCAGGCTTTGAGCTGTGCTGTTCATAGTCTGCTGATTTATGCGCCTCACAGGGAAATCTCTCATTTGTAGCTCTTTCATCTCGTTTTTCCCCTCCACTCTTTCTCTCTCTCTTTCTCTCCCTTTCTCTTTCTCTGTCCTCTCTCTTCTTCCCGCCGTAATGTGATTCAGTACAGCCGCTCATCCCAGGCGACATGCCATGCTTTGCTTGCACACCCTGCGCTCTCTAACATGAATGAGTCAATTGATGAATAATAAGATAGAGCAGAAGGAAAATGCTATCTGGATCTAGTCGAGCAAAAGAACTCCTTTTCTCCCCTGAACGTTTTCTTTGTAAGCACCACCCGGGCGCTTACACACACATTGAATGTGTTTGTGTCCCCAGTGCCATAATGCTTTTACGGACCTTTGTGTGTGTGTGTGTGTGTGTGTGTGTGTGTGTGTGTGTCTAAGCGCCTTCCACAACCGCCTTGTTTGAGTAGCCATGTCACTTGTGCAATTCTGTGGTGTCAAAACAGATCAGAAAGGTCTGGCTTGACTCCTGCCCCTACACACACACACACACACACACAGGCAGAAAGACAAACACACTCACACTCAGACACACACACACACACTGAAGGCTCGGTGCCAGGGCCCTTGGTGGTTGGAGGCTTATGAAAGGGTCGGACTGACGAGAGGTTGCCAAATGTACGGCAATAAGCGTAACAGCCAAGCTAACGAGAGTCAGAACCTCTGACACACACACACACACACGCACGCACACACTGAGAATGTACTGTCAGACTCTCAGGCTCTCTCAATAGTCACCCCCAGTGGCAGAGTAGGTAGAAAAGGCAGTGTGTGTGAGAGAGTTCAGTATATCAGTGTGTGGACAGAGGCTTTTGTTAATTGGCAAATGTGACAATAGAGCACGAGAGGATATTGATCTTCAATCGTATTCAGATCGATTTAACTCGTCATCCTTCCAGGTGTGTGTGTATGTGTGAGTCTGTGTGAGTGTATATTGATCAGCAGCAGTTCATTCACAGAGCTGCAGCGAAGAATATCACTCCGTTACTCTATCTGTGTTTGCTTCTTTCTCCTTGTGACATTTGTTGTATCACCGGCATTGCCCCTCGCTTTGGTTTCTTCCTTTTCTCCTCTCCTGATTGCTTCTTCCTCCTCCTCCTCCTTCTCTCTATAGAATAGTGAGAAACCTTGGAATGGTCTGGTCTGTTATCTGTTGTCTTGCTGTTTTGTTTCACTGTAGATTTCATCAAGCACTCTTCAGCAGCTGCTGAGACAAACACACAAACGAGGGTGCAGGGCTATTTTCTTTTCTCACTGATTTTTTTTTTACCTTGCTGTGTGCAATATACTGCATACTGCATACTGTATATCAGGTGGTTTAGTAAAATGCAAGACCAGCTCTGTTATAATTCACAAATTACAAAAGATACTTTTGATTTTGCATGAAAGCGTTCAGTGTTACTGTTTCTAAACATGAGTGCCAAGCATTTTGAGCAGATGTGATTGATCCATCCTTAATTAAAACTGTCATAGCATGCCTTAAAGGTGTAAATGCGTGAATTCTCTCTTAAAAAATGCAGCATTTCTTGCACAATTTGAGCCAACCTTTTTTTAGCAACTTTTATCCATTGGGGTTAAATACAAATTCCACCCACACTATCATAGGTGTTATTTCAGTCAACCTCACGTTTTCCCAGTTATAAAACTACTTTCTGTGGTGAATTTTTATTTTTTTTGCTGTTTGTAGATAGATTTCTCCCTCTATGGTGTCTCTGAAGCACTGACACTAAATCCTGACGTTTATGCTGTTGAATCTCCAGATTTGCTGCTATCAAACTCCATTGTGGCTATGCTGGAAATACGACGACATCCAAAAATTCGTGTTTGGCCCTGTTATCCATGAGAATACCAAAAATATGCCAAGTAGTAAAAACCTGCCCAGAAAAGCAAGGCACATTTCCAGTACTTTTTTTATTTATTTTTTTATAAAACAGTGTTTAAGTGTTTTTGAGTGGATTTTTCCCTCCGCAAATCACATTACAGTCAATCATAAATAAACTAAAGCAGATTTTGCTCACTGTAAGTACAGCTGACTGTATTAGTATGAATAGAAACTCATAATTTGGATTTTTATTACCTTGGATTGTCAACATCGGAGGATTCACTGCCTATGTGCTGACACACTTTTCCAAGTCTTGATGCCAACTGGGAAAAATGGGAGGCATATGAACACATTTTCTACTTTAATTACCACTTAGGAGACTGAATGGGGCTGTTTTGTCAGTCAGCAGCTTGTATTGTTGGTAAATAACACATGCACATATAGTAATAATCTGTGCATGATCATGTTGTCACTTGGGTCAGAGAGGAATTTGTGACGTAGATTGATATCTGAGGTTGATCGGAAACTTAAACCCACTGATGAGTTTGTTTGTTTTGCTTGTGTTTTTTTCCTTTGATACATCTCATCAGTTGTGGGTAATTTGGTGTGTTTGCATTCAGTACGAGAGGATGCAGCGGTGACAGATGGAAAGGGAATGTGCAGGATAAAACAAAGGCGGAAACAGAGGGCAGGAACAGAAGAAGGGGAGGAGGTAAAAAAAAAACAAAAAACAGGGACAGAAATAAGGTTTACGTTAGTGGCTGGCGTCCGAGATGATTTTCCATATCAGCAGGCCAGAGGGAGCGGGCAAATATGATTTTCTCCTCAACTCGCCAACAGAAAACAGACAGTGAAGGGAGGGAGAGGGGAGGGGAAGGAGGTGACAGGAAAGAGGGGATAGGGAAGGAAAAGAGGAAAAAAGGAAAGGAATGAGTAAATGGAAAAAAATGGGGAAATGGGGGAAGGGTGGAGATCTGAGAGGGGGAGATTAAAGAGCGACTATTGGAGGAAAGTCAACCAGGAATGCGGAGTATTTACACCACTAAACATACTAATCAATAGCACTACTGTTTGAAATGTGTGTAACTAATTTTTGCAATGTCTTTAATGCGCTAACTTCTATGGCCCTTGGAGACACTTCAAGTTGCCTCATGTAATTTCAAAAATGCATGGCTGCTCAGCTGAAAACCGGCTTTCTTTTCTATTGTCTGTTGTAGCTGATGAGGTACAGTGAGCAGTGTGTGTGTGTATCAGTCTCTATTTGACGTGTGTGTGTCTGTATATGTGTGTGTGAGAGTCTGCACTGCCGGGGGGGGCTTGTGAAACTAGCCTGAGTCTTATATGAGCTGTGTTTTATTATGACTGGCTGAAAGGCCACTGATCTACAGTTGTACAAGGGAAGACGATTTGGAGGAGAAAAAAAGACTGGAGAAAAAAATAACACTGTAAAAATATCCTGTCTGAGAGAAGGAGACAGGACGAAAGAGAGACAGAAAGAGAGAAAATAAATGTCTAGAAGGGAAAGTTTTGGACCAGTCTTTTTTCCTCTTTCTCGAAATTTATTATGACTGCAGAGAGTGAAAATATCAAGGGCAAAATATAGATCATATATATGTGTGTGTGTGTGTGTGTATGTGTGTATGAGAGAGAGAAAGAGAGAGAGATTGGCAGACAGTTGAAGGCACTTGTGGTTGTGGTTGAGGTGAGGTACAGTACGTGTGTGTGTGTGTGTGTGACTTAAATGCGGACTGTTGTGGTTGTGGTAATTGTCTCTGATGCTAGGCAGCATTTATGGGTAACGGCCCAACCCACTGCCGCTCTCTCTCTCTCTCTCTCTCTCTCTCTCGCCATCCAGTGACTAATTACCTGATTCCCCATGGATTTGTTTCCTCCATCCCCTACAACTGTTCGGGTTGTTCCACTAAATGAGAGCATGCAGATAAGTGGTGATACACTCGAACAGAACTGAGCCTGTTCGCTGAAACTCTAACAGGATCATCTGAGATTGCTCTTGGTCCTGTCTTAAGAAGTGGAAATGGGTTTTTACTCCAAGTTGCATCGCCAAATATGATTCGTCAAATATTTACCAGGGTGTTACCAATAGCAGATGTAAGTGTAAGAGATATGTTGAAAAGACATGTGCTGAGAATAAAAAGATGCTATCATTTTTGTACCTACGCTTCAACTAATTTTCTAACATGCTCATTTCAAGTTTTCGCTGAAGTTCCTCTCAGCCCATTGTTATGTCTAATTGCCAAACCTGGATATAGCATCTGTTGGAGAGCGTGGTGTTGGGTTTACAGCTTGTTGACATCTTTGTTCATATCAGAAAGTCTGAATTTGGTTGCAAGGAGTAAAACTTGAATTATGCTTTGGGTGTCACGGTGGAGACATTTGTGTGTTTCTTTGTATTTACATCTTGAATGTCATCTACTTTTTTGAACTTCATGTTGAACCCACCTCCCAACCAGAGTTGAATCAACCAATCAACTTGCTTGACTTGCAGGTCTGCAGCACACACTGTTGATAACTGGCTTCTTTGCGAGCAAACCATAGTTACCCATAACACCTTTCTGTGTGGGTTCGCAGAGAAGTTAACATGTATCTTTCGAGAGGCGTAACTCCAGCTTTATCAGAAACCACAGCAGGCGTTTAGACCAAAAGCAGTCCCGTGCTAAAACAACTCAAGGGGCTACAGTCCAGGAAGTTCAGTTAGAGCTATAGATCCATAAGTTTAAAGGGTTTACAGATGTCAACGCACTGAGCTACACTGAGATTAATGTATTTGATGATACCACATTGCTGTCTGACAAAAAGTAAACCCTGGTTCAACTTCGACTTGACAGATCATTGCAAACATAGGACACTACCTATTCTAAAACATTCTTTATGTAAAATTATTTTCTGTATCTTTACCAAAACAGGATTTTTAAGTGCAATTAGCGACACCCCCCACTTCAAGTTTTGTAAGCGTCTGTTTTAAGTTTCGTGTGTCACTCTAGCACATTAGAGCCGTTTGAAGAATTACAGTTTAAATTGCCTCCACATAGCCTTTGACATTCAGCCACCGTGGTTATCATTTGATGCTAACGCTGACTAAGACTGGCACCAAAATAATAACAACAGTCTCAGGTGAGAATGATCCACAGTGACAAATTCTCATTTGAGGGCTCAAAAACAAGTTGCATGTCAGCCACATGCCTCAGGCCCCTGTTTTACAGTCATTCAGAGCAGAATTGAGAAAAAACAGTCCTGCTTTTTATCTAATCATAATTTTAAGAAGGAAAAAAAATCAGATATGCGTGCCACATGTGAGGAGAAAAAATCATCAGAATTGGGATAGTTCCAGAGGCAGTGTGAATGTGGCTTAGAGGGATTAATTTCTCTAGTGCAGGTCATGAAATTTCATTTTTCACAGCACTGCTCGTTAATATTAATACCATCCAGATCTGCCGTGTCTGACTTTTTGCCTTCTGCTGGAGTCTGAAAATGTTATATTTCGGTAATGTTAAAACAATATTTTGACTACCATGTAATCTATTTAGAAAATTAAGAATACCATGTCCACTGCCTTGTTTTTTTGTGACACACACATTGGGACACAAATGGAAATCACAGGCATTGTCAAAGAAAGGCAGGCGGGCATTAAGCATTTTCAAATAAGTGTGAAAGAATAGCATGAAACATTTGTCATTTATGCATTTCCTTTTTTTTAACTTTTGAGGAAGTTTGAATGCACATCTGCTCTTCTAAAGTTTAAAAGTCATATTTAAGAGCTTGTGAGTGCTTCTTCTGTGGTCTTGCTTGCTGCTTGCCCATTGGCACCTCAGTCGATCCTCCCCACCCTGCTTGTCCTGAGGTAAAATTGTATCAGCGAGCACCCCTCTAACCTCCAGCCTCTGTGTCTCTCAGGTGCTTCCTTCATGGGTTCCTTCCTGGCCAGCAGTCTGGGCTCCCCGCCCTCCCACCCTCCACACCCATCAGGACCCGCTGCCTCCCCCTCCTCCCCCTCATACAGGGCTGGAACCCATTCGAGGGCTTCCCCTATCTGGTTCCCCCATTCACATGAAGGTAAGACACACAAACACACACACACATGCATGAGGCAGCCCGGAGTGCTTGGGTGTGTGGTTAATCCAGGGTCTTGGTTTGGGATTAGATTGAGATGGAGCTATTAAGTGGTTTAACCAACACTGAGCTGAGGCCAAACACGCGCAGCAGTGATGCCTCAGATGATGCTACTTATAGGAACACACACACACACACACACACACACACACACACACACACACACACAACTCTCTTCTGGCTCTGTATGTCAGCAAGCATGCGGCTTTGTGTTTGTGGCTGTGGCTGTTTTCTAGTTCAGAGCTCAAGCGTTGGGACGCTTTCAAAACTGGTGCATGACCAAAACCTTCCTCTTCCTCTTGCCCTAACCTACAAACACACAAACAAACACGCAAATACACACACCTTCATGCAGTATAAAAATAACATCTCATAATCTGCAGCAATACAGCAATGCACTTCAGGGTCCTTTCATTTACTCCCCTCCTCTCACTCAATCATCTCTCAGCCCCCCCTACTCTCTTTTAGGGATGAGTTTTAAGTTTCATGAGCTCCTACACCCCCCTTTACACACACACACACACACACACACACGCACAGAGACTGAAACTTACCCCTATTTCCACCATCCTCTCCCTCTTCACAGCCCCCTCCCCCTCTGACCGCAGCCCCACCCTCAGGGCCCCTTCTGTGCTAACCGACCTCCAACGGCCCCCTTCCTGATCAGACACACACATGCACACAAAAATGCGCGCATCCACACGCATCATGTCCTCTTTCGACTGTTAACCGTTTGTGGTCAAAGAGTGAGCTTCACTTAGTTATCTGTCCCTTTCAGGTATGTGTGTGCATGTGTTTGTGTGTGTGTGAGGATTTCTCTTTTGACAGCAAGATGGGTTTAAAGAGATAACCTCCAAAAGGGCTTTAACAGAAAGACAGCTTCCGCCACAGGCTGTATTTCTCAACTAACTGAAAACGGTCTGAATCAGAATTTCATGTTTCATCAGTTTTTCACTAAATGTGAGTAAACAAAAACACCCAGTCTCTAAACATTGTTGCTGAGGAATCAAATGGAAATCAGTCAGTGTTCAGTACCGACCGTAACTTTTCTTCCCTCTTTGATATCATGCAAAGGAATGCTCTCTGACCGCCGTACTAACAGGCCATTTTCACTGCATTTTGACATGTCAAAGCAGGAAAAGCGGAGGTGTAATCAATAACATTAATAACGACTGCATTCCATTCAGGTGAGGCAGATCCAACATCCTGCTATTGTGCAGGAAAAACTTACTGGGACAGTGAGTCATTGTTAATGTTATTAGTTACACCTGTGCTTTTTCCTTCTATGACATATCAAAATGTCTGCTGTGCAGAATGGCTCTTCTGACTCATTTGAAATTGCATAAACTGATCCCACAAACCATATGACCAAACAGTAGCGAGGTCGCACATTTGTCCCTTTCCCACCAGTTGCCACTGTTTGGACAATCCGCTGATTTATTCGTAATCAACCTTTAACAGCTTTGTGCCATAACAGCAAGAGAAGCAAAAGATGAAGAGTCCAAATTTCTCTGGAGGAAGGTGCTGTTTATGAAACCGTTTGCATTTCCCTCCTATGAGTTTTAATTTGTTACATCCTGTTGGCGAAAGAAGTGTACACACCAGAATTTAATTTGGGCAAATAAGTCAAACATACTGCCGCTCACTCATGGAGACAGGACATTTCTCCTCTGTGGCCCAAAATTGTGATGTAAACTTACAAGATGGACTTGCAATGGAGATGTGTTTTTACATAGAAATCTCTCCTGATGCAGCTTTAAAGCTTGAAAGGAGACATGAGTTTTGTTTGTACAACTGCCTCATTTGCACCTCATCAAGCGATAAATAGCAACAGTTAAGCCCTGAAAATGAGCACTAATGTCGCCCGGAGTGACTGTCTTAAATCAGATTCATAGAAAGAGTCGGAGGCAGGACTTCAACGTGAACGCAAGAGAGAGCAAGAATGTGTGTGCGGAGGGAGAATGTGTGCGCTATCAGACAGATTTTGTGTCTGTGTGGCTCAGCTTTGATGTCTGAACGCACACACACACACGTTCTCGTGTGTGCGCACACTCACATGGACGAACACGCGCACACACACTACAAATGATTGTTTTTAAGAATTCAAGCCAGGGAGCTCCGGTAGGCGGTTTGCCAGCTGGCCACGGTCCAGAGAGTGGAGCGTAGCCAGCACAGAGAGAAGAAACCTGGCTGATCCGTGCACACACTCACACACACTCACATAGCAACAGACATATTCACGAAGAAATGCACAGTTGTGTTTGAAAAACAACGCATATTCCCTCAAATACACAAACACAAAATCTCTCTCTCTCTCTCTCTCTGTCTGTCTGTCATACAAACAAACCTATCCGCTCGCTCTCCTCTACCACACCTGTCCTTGTTTTTTGTCCCCTCTCTCATGTGCTCCTCTCCTTACCTCCCTTTCCTCTTCCCTCTCATCCATCTCAAAGCTCTTCACTTCTCTTTCACTTCCTCCTTCGTCTTCCATCCCCCCCCCCCCCCCCCCCCCACACACACACACACACACACACACACTCCCCTCTTACCATCTCCATACGCTTCACAGCAGCACCAGATTGGGGGCATTTCATATTAACAGCGCTGTTCTTCTGGTGTCTCCTTTACTTTTAGTGTCTTCACATCGTTTGTTCAATCACTAACCTCCTCTATCCTTTCTTCCCTTCCATCCCTCCTTTACTTTCTTCCTCCCTGCTTTTTTTCAAAACGGGTCCCTCTCCTGTCTTTGTTCTACTCTTCTCCTGTCTCATCTCCCCTCCTTCCCTACCTCCCTCCTGAGTTTTATCACTCATCATTACCCGGGGGATTGGCTTTAGATGGCTGATAGAGCCTTTTGGCTAATTGTCGCTATTTAGATTCACTGGTTGTTAACCAGTCAGAGTAATCACACACACACACACACACACACACACACACACACACACACAGAAGAGTGTACCCATTCATGCATTCACATTACAGCATGAACACGCAGACACACTGAGTCCCACACACACATGCTGGGAGCAGTGAGGGGGTGTCAGTGGTTTTGCAGTGCAACTGTGGAATGCGTAGGATGAGTTTTTATGGAGTGCTGTTTACTTTGGCCACCACCGTTAAACTTTTAACGGCTGCCAATTAACGGGCCGGCAAGGACACTCTGTGGGGCATGAAACCAGCTGTTGGAAAACACACACACACACACACACAATCCAAGCCTTTTGGCCCTGTAATGTGGAGTTGTGTGCCTCCTGTGGTGTGTGTGTGTGTGTGTGTGTGTGTTTGTGTACTTGTGTATGAGCTTGTGTGTATGTGCGTTAGCCTGTGGTGATTTTGCTTTTTTTCCCCCTCCAATAACACCTCCCACCTCGACCATCACAACAACCCCACACACATATGCACCCATGCACACCCACACCAACCCTCACCCACCCTTACATTCATCGGCCCCCATTAACACAACCACCAAGACCTCCGCTATCTTTAAAACTATAGTTCAATGTCCTTGAAGACGAGGAACAGAGTGGAACGACCATTCACCTCCCAGTGACCTCCTGGGAGGACTTTGTGTGTGTTTTAAGGAGGGGGGTTTGCGATGCTTTAACACTATTTGTCTTGGGTTTTGGAAAAACGTGTCATGTAGAAGAGCAAATTCCATCCAGTTAAATGCTGCAAACACTTGGCAGTAGCTGTCGGCTGTGGTTTTTGTCACCACTTTGTCCACTGTAAATAATGTCAACTCATGTGGCGTGTTTGTGCAAAAGTGCATTTATGGTGAAAGTAGCACTAACTGGCCATATTTTTTCTGCGTTTTCCAAAATGGCCCCATTTCATGATAGATTGTGGAGATAAACTGTTTGTTTAGAGGGCTGCTGAATGTCAACACTGCGGAGAAACATCAATTCTTCCTCGCTCTCCCTCCCCCTGACAGGGTACCCCAGCTATTCAGGAAGTCTTGCTTCTCCTTTTCTCCCCATGAGTCCTCTGGATCACCATAGCAACGGCCTCTATGGACAGCACCGCTTCTATGAAACTCAAAAAGGTAGGTGTGTGTGAATGTAAAAGAGTGGGGGGAAAAAATTGCATTATATATATTTGCCCAAACTGCTTAATCAGCACTCACCACAGGAGCAAGAACAGCTGGTAACTGGGGGTCTGGTTTTTCAAGTTGGCATCTTCTCATTTCTTTTCCTCCATATATCAAAGGAACACATTTTAATATAGTGATTTTAATAAAACTGTATGCAAAGTAATGTTTTAAACTTTCCAGCTAATAGAAATCTCTTAAGGAACCTTTAGCCATCCATTTTAAGCATTCTCCTCTCCTCACAGATCACTTCTACCTGAGAGGCCTTCCTCCCCAGCCCCCTTTGCTCTCCTCCAGTCACAGCCTTCCTCCGCTGTCCAGGACTGCCCCAGGCCACCCGCTTGGCTCTTGCAGCCGAGAGACGGACAATGGGGGAGGAGGCGGGAAGAGCACCAAGGATGTGGGTGAGAAAGGGGTTTCGTCTGTGTCAAAAATGAAGGAGCGATCGAGCAGCAAGGAGCGGCACCATGAGAGCAAAGACAAACAACATCAGCTTCATCATCACCATCCCCATCAGACAAACCCTGCCACCACTCCATCCGGCCACCATCACCAAGCTTACCCCCACTCTCACCATGCCCTCCTTCCTCACCTGACACCGCAGGGCAGGGAGGAGGACCACAGACACTCCCTGGAGAGACACAAGGAGTACAGAGACAGTGACTCGGGCAGTCAGGAGACAAAACATATGAGTGCCTGTAAACTGTCCAGTGGTTCGGCATCAGAGACTGGCTCTGGAGGAAAGGGTGGAGCACTGAGCAGCTGTAGTGGTGGTGTGTCTGGCAAACCTCCGTCTGGAGGTGGCCGGCGGTGCTCCAAGGATGGACCCATAAATGGGGAGATGAGGATCAGCGAATCCTCTGCTTCTTCTAATGAATGTATGAGAAGAGGCGCAGCTGCAGTGACAGCAATCTTGGCATCTCCAACCCCCCACTCTGTGGCATCCTACTCCATGCCTCCTCCTCCCCCTCCGCCACCTCATCCTCATGCCTTGCACATGGGCTCCACAGTGGCAGGAGGGTGGCTACACCATGCACATCACCATCCTCATCCTGAGTTTTACTGTTCCCCAGCCCCTCTTACACTCACACCCTCCAAAGATCCAGCATCCACCCCTGTAGGGTCTGGCAGGGAGGCTAAAGTCACTGGCCCAACTTATGTGCCCTCAGTTGGGCCACTGGCAGACCTGGCAGCCACTGACTGTCATGGAGCAGGAGGAGGTGGGAGAAAGGGAGATGACAAGAGTGGAGAAGGATCCTACGAAAGTCCCTCTCATCACCTCAGCCGACTTAGTAGTTGCCAGAGGAAGGACAAATCCCTGCCACACCAGCAGCATTTGGGATATGGCAAGGCAGACAAACCTCCTGACTGGAGCCACCAGACGCAGCAATTTCACAAACCCAGCTCCAACGTGAGCTCCCAGCCTGAGCTGCGGTCCTGCAGCCTGGACACATCTTCATCCTTCAGAGATAAAGAGATTGTGGATGATGTTTACAGGCCTTCACTCCCACTAGATGCCCAGGGGACACACACTGGTGATGGACAGGGCACACCGAAAAATAGCCCAGATACCAGCACACCTCCCTTCAGGGACTGTTCCCACTCAGGTCCTCATCCTGAGGGGCGGGTGGGGTCAGGGGCAGCGACTCACAGGGAGGGTCAAAAGGTTGCAAGGATACGGCATCAGCAGCACAGCAGCCACGGAGCAAGTACAGAAGAGAGGGCAAGAGATGGGGGTCAAACGGCATCTTCCTGGGGTGCTCGAGGGGGCTGCCAAGAGGACCAGAGAAAAGGTTCCCATCATGCATCAGGTGGTAATAGTGAAGTAAGAGGACTCAGTAACAGAGCTCCAAACAGTGACCAAGGCCAGCCCCATTCTCAACTGCCTCCACCTCTATCCCGCTCCTCATCGCATTCCTCCGAGGGTGAGGGCAGTGCTATGAAGAACCTAATGAACTACAGCTCCCAGCAGCCCTTGCTGCTGCCACAGCGGGGCCCCTTCGGTGGTCTGGGCTGCCTCAAGCCAGGAGAGAGAACAGAGAAAGGGGACAGAGGAGGAGCTAAAAGCAACACCTCCCTTCAGGACCCTCCCAAACCATCGCTCCCTCCTCGTCGGGGCTCAACGAATGAGGGAGATAGGGGTGACAGAGGTGGGAAGGAGATGGGGGAGGCAGGTGAGGGGGAAGTGCGACAGCCTCCAGTGGGTATTGCCGTCGCAGTAGCCAGGCCCCCCCATCGTTCTCCTGACAACACCCCTGGACACAGCAGACAGGGCAGAGTGCTGCCCAGCATGAAAGGTCAGACATCATTTAAGCGCCTTGCACTGAAAGTCATTTAATACTACATCTGTGCTCTAGACTGCATTAAGGGAAAAATCCGTGATTACACACTCGAGGACAGCTATTTGTGTTGTACAGTATCTTACCTTTCTTGTTGGTAGTTGACGTTTACTGGGAACTTATTACTGCGATTAATGGGCCAAAAAAAGACAGCTTTGCAGTCAAGCTTTAAGCACTGACTAGCATGAATTGCAAACAGCTTCTGTTTAGACACCACATTCAGGGAGAAATTCAAAGAGGTAGAGATACTGAATTCTGCACGGGCAGTCAAAGGCCTCCTAGGTAATACATCACTTTTTGTCATCAAAATATATGATGAAATAAACCGGTATTTTGATTGGTGCATGACAGTTGCTGTAAGCTCGTTACTTTGGTTGTATTTACAACTCAGGGGTGTCGCGCCCTCTGTATCCTCTTGGTCGGGAGGCAGAGGAGAGGAAGAGGATGACAGAGGAACAGATCAGCCTTCATCACCTGGAGAGAGACAGAGAAATGATGATCAGGTACACTTAAATTCACAAACACCAACACAAATGAACATACGCTCACAGACACACACATGCAGACTGTAGCATCTTTTCATTTTCCCTCTCATCTGATAAACTGCAGTTCTTTTATTCTCTCGGCTTCTCTCTCCCAGTCTGAGGCTCTGCTTCTCTTTTCTCTCATCCCCATTTACTCTTCTCACCCTTTGATGTGGTATTTCTGTGCCCCCTCACTCTCTCTCTTCCCCTCTCTCTTTTTCTCTCTAAGATGAGATGTGGTGCATTAATGTTACAGGGACTAATACGGATGTCTCTGAAGTATCTGGCTCTTATTATGTAGTCATATTAAGGGAAGAAAACATATAATGAGAACTCATAGACCAGGCAAAAGATGATGGATGTTCCTGTTGCCGTCACATTTCCTTTTCTTGATGATTATAATGGTAGTAGTGGTAATGAAGATGACAAGGATGAAGATAATGATCATAATGATGGTGGTGATCATGATGATGACAATAAAAGGGATAATCAAGGTAATGACGAAGTTCACCACAACAGGGAAAACAAGGATCGCGTGGAGTTTGCCAGGATCCACCCTTCTAGTAGTTGCCATGGTGACCTGACCTCTCACCTCTTGGTTCCCGGGGGATCCAGTCAGTTAGGGGTGGACCCTGCTGCACATGCTCACCCAGCTCACCACCACTGGATGCAAAGGACAGGAAGTCCCTCCCTCTGGATGGGGCATTCATACAGTGAGTAGAGTGGAGGCACAGCGCCTGATGTTTGTATGGCCAGTGAGCACTGTTTTGCTTTATACATAGAACATGGTCTCAACCTTTAATGCTCTCAATTCCATTTTTTTATTCAATATTAATTGTTTTTTATTGTTTTGTTGAGATCACGTCAGTCATTGTGGGTGGTATGTGGCAGGTTCCCTGGATTTAATATTAATGAATGGGGTTTTTATCCTTCTTTTTTATTTCATGTTTTTGTCTTTCTTTTGTTCATCCATCGTTAATAATGCTGAACACAGAGGTCTTTATAGTGTAAATGTTTTCTTCACAAAAACATAAGTGTTTAGAACAGTAAATATAAACCCTTTTATTCATGGGCTATAGTCCTTATCAGGGTTCAAACCCTGATAAAGACTTGCAAAGGTTGAAAGCAGTTTTATTTGTTTCATAAACAGACTATACAATAAAGGCATTTGATAGAAACTCCCCATTACTCCTGCTCCTAGTGCCAGAACTTTGGTCTATTGTTTGGTGGGCACCAGCGGTTTCTTTGTTTGTGTATACCCACAAAGCACACTGCTATCTTTTTGGAGTAATAAAATAAGTATTTAAATGTTGCTCTTATTTGACTGTGTTATGTGTATTTGTGTATTCCAGGTCTGGGCCACGTGGGAATGAGTCCTGGCTTCCCACCAGGTCTGCCCAGCTCTCTGCAGCCTGTCTTGGGGTCGCTCACCCAAGACCCTAATGCTCCGCTGGTGGTTCTTCCTACAGAACCTGGTCCTCATCATCACCTCGGTATGCTAAGCATCCTTTTACAACAACACCACACGTGCACACGCAACCAGCAGAGCCCATATTCATTGCTGTCAACCCGTACTTACTGCCGGCTACCTCCCTCCATCAGAGTTGCTGCTATTTCTCTCCCAGAGTTTTAGTATCATTGCTTAATCATAATATAATGCTCTATAAGTTCCTCTGTCATTGGGACTGTGTTTTATAGCTTTATTAATGGGAGCAGCAATTCTATTGCCCCCGTTTGCATGTACCCAGCGTTATACAAACCATTTTAACTGCCGTTCATCTCTTTTGTGTTGGAGCACTGGTGTGTTTGGACTAGACTTTGAATGTGGAGGTGTGTGTGCGTGTATGTGGACATCTAAAGTTAGTTGTGTTCATGTCTGGAGCAACATGAGACATTGCTCAGTGTTAAGGGTTGTGTTGTACATCTCAGCTATTGCTAGAGAGAGAAAAGAGTGTGCGTGCCTTTGTGTGCGCGCCTGTGTGTGTCAACGCTGCTTTGCAAACAGGCTGTGAAATTTAATTATCTCCCGCCTCCCTTGCCTCGCTCCGTGGGAGTTCCTGCAGAGAGGGGAAGTGCATCCACTGAACCCTTCCCCTGGGAAACATTAGCCCACTCAGGCTAATCTCACAGAACAAAGGTTCCCAGCGACAAGGCAGCCAAGGAGGGATGTGTGTTTGGGTGTGTGTGTGTGTGTAAATGTACATGTGTATATCTCAATTCATATGTGGCTAGGAAAACATGTGTTTCCCTGTATAGGGAAATAAAATATAGAAAATAATACTAAAAGAAGGTGAATGGTGGATGTGAAGCATGCATTCAGGATTCATTGATTGTGTCTGAGGCCAAACTATAGCTCATACAGGTCACAGTTGTTACAGCTCCAGTTAAGGTAGCCGAGCTCCTCTGTAATCACACATATTCACATATTATACCAATTTTGTATTATTCAAATCAAACAAAATGCTAAACAATCTCTTATTTCCCATTTGTCTCTTTTTCTCTGTTTCCTACTCTAGACGTTTTGGAGCAGTCAGGTCTGTGGCCCCCTGTATACGCTGGCAGAGGCCCTCCTTCTCACCTGCAGCATCACCCCGTCTACTCCCGCTCCTCTTTCCTACGGCAACAGGAGCTGTACGCCCTGCAGCATCAGCACCAGCAGCAGCAGCGAGCCATGGAGCACATGCAGCGCCACTCCTTAGGACAGGTACAACTAATACAAATATAATATTTTTGGCAAGACTTTAGATTTTAATCTGAACGTAAAAGTAAAATACTGTTAAGATAATCTTGTGAAACTGTGGGCAAATGAGAATTAGGAAGTGTGGAAATATTGTGTTATGCAAAAATGTATCTTCCTCATTTGAGTAGTTTCATGACTAAAATACACCAACACTAGTTGTTTGTTTCAACATCTCTCAGCATATATATCCTGATTTTACAACTCTAAAAGAAAAGCATTATAAAAAATGACACCCAACAATAATTATTTAAGCCAATGACTTTCTCTTTTGTTGGCAAAACATTTCATTCTAACATTGCCAGATCATTTGGCAATCAAACAGTGTGGCTGACACGGTTTCATGGCTTTCTGTCAAAAGTGTTCTTGGTATTTGTGCTAATGTGTACATCGTGTGCTTAAATAACCCTGTTCATTATAAGGAAACTGCTGCATCTCCTGCTTGAGATATAATGCATCAGGAAAGATAAAGTTTTAGATGGGGGGATTCGCTTTGGTGTAAATTCAGTACAATTAAGCAGTTAAAATACATTAATTAATTTGAAATATTATGTATATAAAGAAAGTTCCTTAAGTTTTCCTCTCCACTTCTCCTGAAACAGAGAAAACACGAGGAGCATGCTATCACTATAGAGGACTCTCTTCATGAATCTTCTTCCTCCAGAACTCTCTCCTCCTCTTCTTCCTCTTCTTTGTCCACCACCACCTCTCATGTGGCCAAACCCTTTTCCCACACTCCTCCACCACCCAAGACGTCCACACCGTCCCCGGGGATGTGTCCAAGCAGCCGTCAGTCACCTTGCTACCACTCCCCGTCCAGGCGACCGCACCCACCCAACCCTCTGACCCCTGCGCCGAGCCCGGCTGCAGCTGCACCCCGCTCCCCGGCACTCAGCCCTGCTCCTTCACACCTCTCAAAGGGGCTGGAAAGGGGCAGTGATAGAGGAGAGGGACAGCCACCTCAGGACTACCCACAATCCCTAGAGCCAGGTGAGTGAGGAAAAGTCTACTGGCTGGTTAATGAATGCAATGTCTGAATTTAATTAAATTTACCAGTACGTTGAACTGTCAGTATCATACCAGTAAACAGGACACAGTGTAAGAGACAAGGTAAAGATAGAGAGACATGAGTGAGAAAAAAAAGAGAAGGATAGAGATGGAGGGTGCTGCTGCAGAAATGTAGCACTGGTCTTTGAAGCATGGCATTCTTTTGATTTTGCAGAAATTGTTTGAAGCTTGGCTGATTCCTTGCTCTGTGTGTCCTTGAGTGTGTGTGCATTTTTTTCTGTGCAAGCTAAAGAGGGACAGCGGGCAGGTCGGCCATTAAGGTCATGGAAAGCATATGGGGACTCGGTGTGTGTATGTGTGACCTGCCAGAGTGCACGTGTGTGTCTGAGCTTGCATGTGTGTCACAAGAGGGAGGTCAGTGAAATCTTCAGACAGACCCTGCTTATCCTTCATGGGTCCTTGAGAATTACAGGCGGAAGGATACACATTTATCTGGTTGTGTTGTCAGGGGGCGGAGGGATACCATCAATAATAAGAGCGTAGAGGTGACAGGGCCCGCACTGTAATCACAGGAAAACGGCGGGGTGTCATCAATATCCCAAATAGATCTATACACTCGCTCAAACACACACGCACACAGACGCAGAGTATATATAATGTACAGTACACATACACACTCTGCAGTGTATTATGCCAACTGTAAACACATGCTTCAGCCTGTCTGCCTGAACAGAATGGCAGTAAATTTAGAAGGAATAAGGACCTGACGGAAAGACAGTGGAGATTTTCTATTATTATCTACAGATGCTTGTAAATACATTTTATGTACAGTTTGTTTTTTTATGTCAGAAGACCTGTTTGACCTTTGCTTTCTCCCCTTTCCGCCAGACCTACCACCTGTTTACACCTTCCCTCCAATCACCATGGGCTACAAGGCCGGGCCCTCGCCTCCTAAAGCTCGATTGGCTGATCAAGCCACGGTGGAGGCGGAGCCAGCACAGCCTGACTCCAAGTCCCTCCCACATCCATGCCACACCCAGTCCCTCACCAAAGAAGAGGAGAGGAGGGAAGAAGAGGATGGGAGAGACTGTGAAGTGGTGGAATCCCAGAGTGGAGTTGCAGAGGAAGAGAAGGAAGAAAGGAGGGTGGAAGCGAAAGGATGCTCAGCTTCCAAGTCCGAGAGCAAGATTTGTGGATTGCCGCCATGCCCTTCCCCAGCTCCGGTCCCAGATCAGGCCTGCCCAGCCACAGCCACAGGCAAAGCCCTAAAAGTAGAGCTCTCTCTGGGTTGCCCGGGCCAGAAGGCCAGCCTGGAGGAGCGCCAACTATCCAAAGAGCCCGACGATGACAGGAAACATGGAAAAGAGGACATGGCGGAAGATGAGGGACAAATGGGGCCTAAACCATCAGAATGTACTATCTCTGTGCCTGTAGAGCCTGGAGAGGAGGAGAAGGGGGAGGTGGAGGAGGATGGGGGTAAAGATGGAGAGAATGTAGAGGTGGTTGAGGATGAGGATAAGGACGAAGAGGAGGGGAGTGGGATGAGTCCAGACGAGGACTCTGTGGAACTAATATGTAACTCTCCTGCTCATTCCCCATCCTCTGACCCCGCCCTCCCTCCCATGGCAAGCACAGCAGCCCAGTTGCAAGGGGCCTACATGTGGAGCCTGGAGCTCTTGATTGCCGCGGCTCTGTGCGCCACCAGAGATGCCTTGTACCCACCAGTACCTGCTTTCCAGGCACCAAACCCTCCATCCCACCACGGTATGGAGATACTGGGAGAACTTGCTGAGCTGGAGATCCAGCAGAGGAGCAGGGAGAGCAAAGAGAAAGACACTGAAGGTGAGTTGATTTGCAATGGATTGTTCTTTTTTCAGCTGTGGCCTTCGAATGTTGCATGCATTCAAAACTGTTAAAAGTTTATAAAATTCCTGTGAAATGAAACCAGAAATGTAGAGATGAAACCCAATAATTAGGTGTATCCTTTTTTAATACACTGTGTTTACAATTTGCTTGTGTTTAATTGTGTTGTTACAGTAAAGAAAAAACAAAATGCCTCTGAAGAAAAAGTTACCCTACTTCTTTCTTGACGACACAAACACATACACCTCCAGTGAACCAAAAAACAACCCAGATGTGGAGACACACACACACACACACACACACACACACCAATTTCCCACTGACTGTCCTGCTTTCTTCCTCATCTTGGATGGTCTCTTTTTGCCTATAGACCATATTTTTCCCTCTGGGAAAGGTGTGTGCATGTGTTTGGGGGAACACAGAGATGGACAAACAAGCTGAGCTTCAGACACAAGCTAGGACACACACACACACACACACAGACACTCACACACTCTGCCCAGTGTGTCCCCCAGGCTCTGGCGTCTTGCTTTGCTAATTAGACCCTTTCCTTTAAAACACTTCTCCTGTAAGCGCTCCTATTTTCCTCCCGTCCCTCTGAGGGAAAGTGTTTTTATTTATGCCAGCATGTGTGTGTGTGTGTTTGCCAGCATTTGTGTGTGTGCGTGCACGGCGGTGAGTGTGTGTGTGTGTAAGCTGTTAAGTAATCCCAGATGAATCCCTGCTCTCCTCCATCAGAGTCTATGTGTCTCTCCACAAGGCTGCCAGCTCCCTGCCTGCGCCTCCTCCCGCCTCTCCTCCTCCCTCTTTGTTATTTTTTACCCCTCACCTGCTTCTTCTTTTTCTTTTTTTTTATTAAACCAATGTAATCTTGTGTGTAAATCCTGCCTCTGCAAGCCTTGTTGACGGAATTAATAAGTGTAAAAATCATAAGTCGCTCTGCAGCTGTCTGTGCGTGTGTGATACAGAGTGTGTGAGTGCGCATTTGTTTACATGTGCGTGCACGTGGTTAGCATGTGTAATAGGTGTGAAATCAATAAGTCCTGTCATGGCGTGGAAAACGTTTTCCAAATTGCAACACATTTATTTAAAACTCGCTCCGGCCTCGCTGCATGGAATGTTATTAATACCGCTGATGGCGTTTGTGTCATCCTGAATGTGTTTGGGAGATGAAACCGATCCCAGACAGATGCATTTATGCCGCTCCTTGACGCGGAAGGATATCTCAGCCGTTCCCTGGAGATCGCAATTACAGATTAAGGAATCAAGACAGACTTTCCCCTCCAGTATAAATTAGCACTATTACTTCCATTTACACATAGTCAGAGGAGATGTTTATGTCATAGTTTCCTTTATTCCTTCACATTTCCTTTAGATTGAAATTTCAGCTCAATAAACTTCCTTAGTGGCCTCCAATGATGACTAGGCCCATATCAACTGTAATGGTTTTTAATTTTCCTCCACTGTTTTTGTTTTTCCCCTTCGCCTGTGCAGCCTCTTATTACACCCTTCGCCCCCCTTTAGAGACACAGTATGGTGTTATTACTGTGCAAAGATGCGTGTGTGAGTGTGTGGAATACTGCAGGCGGAAGGTATCCATCGATTGTGGCCATCCTCCAGGATACTAAACCGGGCGTGGTGATGTCAGCGGTGATGTCATCCTGTCAGGGTAATCGGAGCGTGCCATTGGCTCAGAGGTCTGACAGATGAGATGGCATTGACCTCTGCGAGCCGGGACAGGACAAAGCCGCATCTCTCAGCACCTTTCCTGCTCACCTCTGTCTCTCTCTGTGAGGAGTTAACTGTCATTCTCACATCCGTTTGTTCTTTTCCTTTGCTTCACAGATGAAAACTCCATCGTTCCTGCCCTCTTCTTTCTCCTCTGTTTACCACATTTCTGTCTCCATCTCCCACTCACACACACAGGTTTTAATAATGTCAGACGTCAGTGAATAGGCCTTGCAGCTCCAGTGCACAGACTATGAGTGATCCAGCAAATCCTCCTCTCCTCTCCTCTCCTCTCCTCTCCTCTCCTCTCCTAGAAGGGAAAATTGGATTCTGTCCATGTCCATAATGAGGAGAATAAATAGATAGCTCAATAAACACTTTGCCTCTTATTGCTTCTCCTCCCCTTTACTCCCCATCCCCTCCCTCGCTTCTTCTCACTGCGTTGCACTACTCCTCCTCCCTCCTGCCCGTCGTTCTCCTTCTCTCCAGTTTTTCCTCACACACTCATGCAGTTTGCCTATGTCTGCGAAGCTCAGCAAAAATGTTGTAGGTGCATGTGTGTATTCAGAATGATTGTGTTTTATTTGCATCTGTGTGTGTGTGTGTGTGTGTGTGTGTGCTTACATGCGCTTGTGTGTGCGAGTGTGCACCGTCTCATGAATATTCTGTTTCGTCTGCTGGTACTGTGACAATGACAGAGTTAATGACAGTGACAGATGTAGAGATCGTTCTCTACTGCTCCACCCTCGTGTGTGTGTGTGTGTGTGTACGATTAAGCAGGAACACTAGTATACATCAAATTAACTGCACAGCTAATATCATAAATATCACCACTATTCAAGGCATGGTTTCATCATACTGGAAATAGATCCGTTCAGCACACAGCATGTTTTTATAACACTGTGTCAGCCGCTATGCAGCTGCTGTGTGACGTACCAATCTAAACCGAAACAATCCGTCTCTGTGCAGGTGAAGACATGCTGACCTTTGACCTCCACAGTCTGGCTACGCTGGCGGCCGCCCGTGCCCTGGAGATGGGGGGAGAGGTTATGGATGCGGGGGCGGGCCGACAGTGTCCAATCAGGAAGAGGCTCAACCTGCGCAGGAAGTGCAGCTGGACGCCTCGCCATGAGCCGGTGAATGCGCAGTTTGTGTTTATGCATGCAAACATAAATCATTCATGCTAAAATGTTGGGAAGTGTCAAACAATGGGCACAGACTTCAATTGTTTTTTTTAACTAAGCCTAAAAAAACTGTTACAGGGAGTAGGAGGTCACTTTTTACATTTTAGGATTTGATCTGAATATTCCAAACACCAAACAACTAAAAAATTAGGTCATCTTTAGTGATGCAAATATGAACATCAAAATCATCCATATGTACCCAGATGATTTGAGTTTTTCATGCAAACACTGTAGTGTATGCTACTGTGTGTTGAGTCAGACAAATATCCTTATGTTAACCATTCCTGTCCAGCTCCAGTAACAATTACTTTAATGGAAACAACAACTATAGCTTTTAATTGAAATGAGAAGTGAAATTATTTGTTATGTGGTTGAACTTTGCAGTTTTGAGCAGAAATCAAAAGGTAAACATTTTCACAAAATGTGATTTTAATTAGCAAAAAATATTTTTTTATTGATTCCATAACAAGTGAAGGTGATTTTAGACTATGAACACCTGCTGTGGATGGATCAACATTTTTATTTTCTTTAAATAGTCGCAGAAATAAAGCTGGCTACAGTAAATATATATTAAATATTTAATTAAAATTGTATTAAAATAAATACAATTTTATTAAAACATTTAAATATAAATTGATCTACAATTACTAAAATAACTATTTATATATAAGTATATTTACTTTTGTTAATGCTAGTTACCTATGTTATCATGTTTGCAAATATTTTTACATATAGCACCAGGTCAATCTCAAAGAAATCCTTGCTTTTAAGCGTAAATGCAGCTGGTCGACATACTTAAACTGCTGTAGTGACCAAACCTGCGAGCTTCTGGTTTCAGGAAAATCCCTCCAATCATCAAGCTGCCCAAACACAAGCAGGCTACTTCACATATCCACTGGCTGTTGAACTCAGTTTGTGTTTTGGCATCAGCATTAAAATTTTCCTGCTGTGTGTGTGTGTGTGTGTGTGTGTGTGTGTGTTCGTGTGTGTGTATTCATGTATGTGTGTGCGTCAGGTGTGCCCAGTGAAAGGCTCCATGGAGACGATGGGAGGGGAGGAGCTGGCCATGCGTGTCCAGCTGGCTGAGCTACAGCGCCGCTACAAAGAGAAACAGAGGGAACTGGCCAAGCTACAGAGGAAACACGACCACCAGTGAGCAGAGACAACACGCACACACACACACACTCTTTTTGTCTAGATTGAGTCGTGCATTCCAACATTCACAATTCTGCTGTCATGCTGCATCGTCCTGATTTATCAGGACTTGCTGCCTGCTCATACCAAATGCAGTTTGACCTGTAGCCGATACAAGTTTCCCCCTGATTTCTCCTGCTGTCCAGACTGTAACTTTGATCTCTCTCTCTTCCCATCTCTCTCTCTTTCTGTCTCTCTTCCTCCTCCCTCTTCTTGTCTTTCCCTCTGCAGGAAAGAAGAGACGTCTCGTAGCCCTGCCCGCCGGGGGCCCGGCCGCCCCCGCAAGCGCAAGTCCACCCCCGGCCCAGCTGCTGCAGAGAACTCTAAAAGACTCAGGTCAGCCCTCTGATATTGCGTCAGTATAATCAGTGTGATTGGCAAGCCCAGCTCATTCATCCTGATTTCTGTTTGTGTTTTTAGTGAAAGGCACGGTTGATTTTCAAGAAGTTCTTCTTCAGCTGAATTGATTCAAATGCTCTATAGCTGATGATTTGCTTGATTGGGCACTGGAAGGAGCTGCTCGCACACACACTCTCTCTCTCTCTTTCTCTCTCTCTCTCTCTCTCTCACACACACACACACACACACACATACACACACACAAAATGGGTCATGTGAGCTGTAAGATGGTTGTGATTTTAAATGAGAGAAGGTAATGGAGATGAGGCCTTCATTAATCACTTTTAATCATATTTATCACTTGCATTGATTATGCCCTGATTCCCTGTGAACCTCCAGCATATATTAATGCAGCTGGACAAAGTCCTGATGTACAGTTATTACAGTGATAAACGACTTAACACCCCCCACCCACCCGCTGCAGCACACAACCACACATTATTTAACACCTTCGATGTGCACACGTTCATGCTGACACACATTCCTGCACAAAGTGGAAAGCACACTCACACACAGCCAGTATTCAACACTCATAATGATAAATGTGTTTTCTCATGCTGCCCCACCTCTGTTAGCATGTGCACCCTTCGCCTTGATAAAATGATTAGAGAAACTCAAGGTTTGTCACGGTTACCATGATTAGAAAGCGCTAATGAAAATGACAATGAAAGGCTTTAGTCATACATGCTGGTGCACCACACACACACACACACACACACATAACTTGTTTAATTAGTAGTGCTGTTGGCTACGTGCCGGAGCAGCATTTCTGTTGTTATTAACAAGCATGCATAGTTTGTTTATGCTTTCATCTTCTCGTGGGAGTTGTTGGTTGAAATGAAACAGTGAAAGAGTGGGAGATAGAGAGGCGGAGTAGTGTTTCCAAACTCAACAGACGATTCCTCACATGTATACTCTATATGCCCAAAAGTATGTGGACACCTGAAATGTGATCATTGCATTCCAAAACCATTAATGTGAGATCTGCTGCTGCTGTTGGACCATAAATGCTTGCTTGAAACAAACAAGTCTGACTGATGTGTCGTCAAACCAGACCTTGAGCCAAACATGTTTAAAACCACTCTTGAAGGCAAGGTGAATAGGAATAACAACGCACAGACATTTGGACAGTCTCTCCTTGAAGGCATTCATGGTGTTGCGCTTACACGAAAAGTGATGGAAACAGTTGTGTGGAGAGAAAAAAAAAGAGAGCTTGGGAGTGAAGTTTTAACCCTGCTTACTATCCCACCTCTACTCATCTGGCCAGTCGCTGTGTGAAGCGGGCGTGATTGTTGATTTTCCGAAAGTTACAAAAATAGCAGGATGCAACCCCTGTTCATCCCAAAGGTGCTGGATGGAGTTGAGGTCAGGGCTCTGTGCAAGCCAGTCAAGTTCTTTAACAAAAGAAAATGGGAAAATTATCCCTTTGTGTACCTGGCTTTGTGCATGAGGGCATTGTGATATTGAAACAGGAAAGGGCCTTTCCCCAAACTGTTGCCACAAAGTTGGAATGACACTATTGTATTGTATTGGCCCTAGCCCAAACCATGAAAAACAGCCTTCTCCAGACCAAAATTATGCAAGTTTCTGCACATATACATATGTTTTGGCCATATACTCTAGTGTACAGAACGTACATTGCCATGCATTGATGAGGATGTGACATGAGGTAAACTTTGCGGCTTAGAAGCTCAGAGGGGTCAGAAGTGAACAGGCAAGGAGGAATTGCAACAGACAGATGGGGTCTGGATGGATGGACGAACATCTTTCAGATATTTGTAGATCATTTTTTTAGATATATAGCTCTTTTCCCTTCCTTTCTTTTTTCTCTCCTCTCTTCTGCTCTCCCGGGAGCTGAGACGCTGAGAGCAAAACCTTCCCTCTGTGGGAATATAGGATTCACCTGCCTTAGACACCAGCTGCTAACAGAGTGTGTGTGTGCTGGCTGCCTGTGGTGTGAGAGAGCATGCATGCAATGAAGGAATGACAGAGAGAGAGAGAGGGAGGAGTATTGTTCAATAGAGGTTAGTGTTTATTGATCGAGCCCTGAAGCTCCGGTCAACGGACAGACTCCCCCGAGACTGCTTCATCTCTCCCTCTGTCTCTTTCCCTTCCCCCTCAACTATTTGCCTCCTCCCTCTGTCTCTCTCTCTGTCTCTTCTGCACCCTCCTTCACACCAGATAATTCTTATCCTTTCATGTGGTGAGCTTCATATTCACACGGCCGCTGAATATTTCTGTGTTTGCCGTCAAACTGTGCAGACGGTCGGCAGAGCCTGTCTCTTACCTCATCAAAGTTATGAGACAGAAAAGAAGAGTGGGAAGAGTGGGAGACAATGAATGAACTCGGCAGATAGGGAAGTGAAACTAGAAAGAAGACACAGAGCGGCAGAGTTACAGAGAAAATCCTCCTTAAAAGGAAAGAAACGTGTGATCAGATTGATTCTGTGATCCCTTTTATATATGATAAATTCTCATTTAAGTGCGCCTCCGCTGTGTTTTTATGTTTTCCAGGACCGGGCTGAATTTACTGGAGCAAAAACCCAGGAAGAAAATGTCCAATCACGGCTTCAACAGTCTCAGCTCTGTACAGGTTGGTCTCTCTGCGGTCCCTCCTTGTTTATCCCCACACACAACCACTTCCTGCTGCTAATGTTTTTTTTCCTTTCCTGGATGTTTTAATTAGGAAAGAAATGAGTCAATAATTAGCTGTTCCGCTCCTCCCCTACAGATGAAAGCTCGCTGTAAGCACAGAGGGCGGCCCAGCACCCTGAGCTCCAGGCTGGCCAGGAGGGTGACCCAGCTGAAGCAGAAGGCTGCAGCCCAGCGTGGTGCACCGTCAGCAGGCATGCTGCACTGCAGAGGGACCCATGGTGAGGAAGACGCCTCCAGGAGTCACTGCAGACAAGGAAGAAAAGGTGGGTACAGAGGGGACATATATGCACACATTTTCTGTCCATTAAGTAGCATTCTAAAACTATCCCACACTGTTGAT
This sequence comes from Micropterus salmoides, assembly GCF_014851395.1. NCBI lineage: Eukaryota > Metazoa > Chordata > Actinopteri > Centrarchiformes > Centrarchidae > Micropterus > Micropterus salmoides. The sequence goes on along the minus strand of NW_024041262.1, from coordinate 10,548,526 downwards.
CCATCAGACCTGCATCAAGACTGGGCAGCTGGTCAGACTGTAAAGAGGAAGAGGGGTCGAAAGCCCAAAGTGTTGATGGGCGTAAACCCGAAGAGAGCTCACTACAAGGATGGCCGGGCCACTGAGAAACAGGAAGTTAGGGAAGAGAAGAGTGACATCGAGAGCTCAGACTGTGGTGAGTTACAGTACAGGTCACACACAAGGATTTTCTCAGTGTAGTCTGGTGTTTTCCTCCAGCCAACCAGCTAAACAAGGATCCTGCAGATGATTCCTTGGCTATAAAGAATGAAAATGTAAAATGTCATCAATGGCCTTTTATTTTACCATGTTTTTTGAAAAGAAATGTTCCAATGTCCACCATCAGTGCTGGTAAAATATTTGTAATGCAGATACAAAGCTCCTATGAGATTTGCTATCAAGAGTTCATTGGCTGTTACACATATGAGTTAAGCAGTGCTGATTTGGCTGATGGCTTAAACATCAACCAGACATTGTGAGATTTCACTTTGAGAGTACGTCTGTGTGTGTGTGTGTGTGTGTGTGTGTGTGTGTGTGTGTGTGTGTGTGTGCGCGCATGAAGCTTCTGAGAGTGAGATGTCTGCCATCATCAGGGGGCCACCTCTCACTTCCCATCTCGTCTGTCAAACCGTTAAAACCGTTAACGACTTACCACAGGCATGCAACGCTGCCACCCCTGCCCTCAACGCCATACGGTAACGTGAGCCCACTCTGGCCCCGTTCAGAATGTCACACCCCCGGTTCTCCCCTCATTTCTTCACCTCCCTCGTGAAAATGCCCTCCGTGGAGGCTTGAGTTGAGGAGAAACAATGACGAATGCCTTACAGGAGAGGACAGTTTGATCTGACACTAACAAAACCTCCGGAAAACGCTAGAATCTGACCTGGCCTTAGGGAAGTAGTGTGTGTGTGTGTGTGTGTGTGTGTGTGTGTGTGTGTGTGACCCAGGCAAAGTGTTGACCAGAACGCCATATTAGTGACAAGTGTGTCAGAGATGTGTCGACACCCGACACGACACTCGCAGCCAGCGACACACAGCTGCCAATAACAATCTGTGTGTGTGTGTGTTTGTGTCTGTGCACATGCAGCGCTGCATATGTGCATGTGTGTCAATGTTTGCTTCACTGCAGTTAAAGAACAAGCCTTGCATTATTGTGCAGCTATTACAACAGGTTTGATCAATCAATGGCAACATTCCCCTGTTCTAACTTTTGTATTTACAATAATATAAGTTTAGCCGCAGGCCTGTGAACTGAACTGTAGATGCTAGAGGAATATTGAAAGCTTGCTGTCAATACATCTCATCAAGCGAGTCCCTGGCTTTAGTTAACTGTGTTTACATTTAGCTCACTTGAAGCTTTCTGACTGATCATATTGATGTGTTGATTCCACAGAGGAGGAGGAGGACGGCAGCTACGACAGTGAAGATGGAGTCGGTGACATCAAGATTACCTCATCCTCTAAAGAAGCTCCTGCAAACCCTGCCGGGATTGTGCCTTTTTCATCGCAGTCCTCCAAGCTCCAAGCAAATCAGAAAGCCAGGAGTAAGAGACCAGGGCCTGCTGGTGAGAGCTTTATACATGTCTATGCTGATGTGATTTTTGGTTTTTGACTTGAAGTGAAGGATAGCTTGAATTGCTTCAGAAAAGTTTCAGAATCTAAAAGGATAATAATAAAGACTGATTTCAGGTTGGAGGTGCAAGGTTTTCCCCCAACTAGTAATATCATTAACTATTTTTTGTAGGATTATGGATGGTTGAGCAAGCAAAAGTATTTCAACTAATTGTTATGTGGCCTCCAAGACAAGGAAAAGACTGTATCTATGTTTCTATTAAACAAGACCTCTGAACATATCTAATCTAACATCAGATATTGACATGTTTGCAATGTATCTGCCAGCTCTAATTTCTATGATGTCTCCTTCATTCTCAGACATGGGGAGCATGCCCAGTACAGATCAGAGGAGAGCACCCAGAAGGCCGAGCCTCTCCAACACAGAAAGAGGACGCCCAGACCACCAGCGGACTAAAAAAGCATATCCGCCCAGCTGGGGTGTGTCATCAGTAGGCTGCAGCTTTGGGGATGGCCGCGGGAACCATGGAGCTCTGACAGAAGCAAACAGGGCCGGCAAGGAAGCTTTGAGAAACAGCTCAGCAGCAGAGGGCATTCTGGGAAAGGTGAGACGGTGACAGCAATATTTTACTTTTACTTTATACTAGTCAACCAAGTAAATTACTCCCTGACAACAGCAATTTATGGCATGACTATATCACCATGTTACACCCTTAAAACTGGCATTTGCATCTTGCATTTCCCTCCTCAGCTGCTTCAACTGTGCATGGCTGTGTAAATGATCAGGGGAACTAGACTGTATTTCTGTTCCCCCAGCAAATGTCCTGGGCATAATACGTTGATCACATTTATCATATTCTCCTGTGCTCCAAGAAAGAAGTCATGCAACAAACTAGGATCTAGGAGCTAAACTTATAAAGACAATTGTTCATTGATTAATATCAAGCAGGAACACTTAAATGCTCTTCAAAAGTTAAACATCCTTTTAAGGGTCCTTCACAGCTGTTTTGTTTCCCCTGATCATTGACACAGAAGTGCATGGGAACTGAGAAGGGAAAGGGGAGATGCAACTGCCGTTTTTAGAGGTGTGATGGAAAGGATATGTCATCAGTATCACAATAAATTACTGCTGTCACCGAGTTGTAAGGGATTAGTTCATGAGCAAAAAGGCACATGTCTGTTTTTATGTTATGAACCCAACAGTGCTCAGGACTGGAAATGTGAGTAAAACAGCAAAGGTGACTCATGGTCACTCCCTTTGGCGTTCTGGTTAGCAAAGGCTGAGAAGGAGAGAAGCAAGGAGTAATTTTGAAAAGCCCTCACCTTGTTTTCACTCCTTCCTTGTTGATGTGAGCCACACCTTGCCAGGAAGTTTTAACATCCCATAGATTACAAATGACTACCTTCCAGGGAGATGCTTAGCATCAGCTGTAAATCAGTCACTTTGTCAAATATACCATTTGCTCTTGTTATAGGTGTGTGTTTGCATGCCTAACTGCTGTGCTAACACACCACTGGCCTGTTGTATCCATGCAAGCAGCCGTTGGCGAGACACCACGTTCATTTTAATGAGAAATACCCTGAGGTTATCTTCGTCTTTGAGTCATTGTGAGGGAATGTCCAAAAACACATAACTTCAAACCAAACAGAGAACGATAATCATTCCCTACACACACCCAGGCATGCCTCCACACACACACACACACACACACACACACACACCACCACCACCACCACCACCACTAAAGACCAAAGAACACTAAAGGGAAATACTCACTCATGCCCTCTGGAGATGAAACTTCTGTCATTAAAATATATGGTCTCCTGATGTGGAAAACTCTAAAAGACAACACATGCACACACATCATCTCTCTTGCACTGAATTTTTTTTTTTCTTTGGAAAGCCTAAATACAAGCAGAAACCTGTTGGGCAAGCTGACTTTCCATCATCAGTCATCAATCATCTTTAGATAGACTAGCCTAAACCGGTCTTGAGATGGATAGTATCTGGTGTGTGTGTGTGTGTGTGTGTGTGTGTGTGTGTGTGTGTGTGGGTGTGTGTGTGTGGGTGTGGGTGGGTGTATCTGAAGATGAGAAAGTAAATTAAGGTTCAAGTTTCTATATTAGCAGGTATTCACCCTGTTGAATTGTCCTTGGGCAAAACACTAAAGTCCTACCAGTTCAAGAGCTGCAGTTATTACTGACTGTGACCTCTGAGTAAACAGTAACAAGGGAGAAAAAAAAATCCCACAGGCTTAATCGAAGTATCACATTACAAGAGGCGTTGGCGCCTGTGGTTGCTTTTCACTGATGGATTCACCACATCAGTCACATCAGACTTGATTCAGTCACCTGCAGATCCTGTTTACTGTGGATTAATTTGGGCATATAATGAAGTCATACCATATCCTGCTTTCTGCCCACTGATGTCACATCCTGTTTCCTGTCCAGGCCAAGGGCCACGCAGTCAGCCGGCTCCTGCAGAGCTTTGCTGCTGACGAAGGCTTTCGGCTAGATGAGGAAAGCAGCTTCTCAGAGGGCGAGGAGGAGGAAGAGGAGGAGGAGGAGGCGAAGGAGAAAATGTTGATCCACCTCCCTCCCAACATGCCTCGCAGAATTCCCGGTAGGCATAAACAGTAACACATCATTTACAATTACACACACACACATGCAGGTTTTAAAAGCATGTTGGATCCTTTTCACACATGCATACGCAACTCTTTCTCTGCCTTCTTGTCCCTCCTTTTCACTTCACTTCGCAATTATTCAACACACTCACAAATGATGTATATCTCACCTTTTATCTTCTCCATCCATCCATCTTTCTACCACGCCCTCCCTCCGCAGCACTGCCAAACTGTGTGCTGAGTAAAGAGATGTTGGTGGATGGGCTGAAGATTCTGATCTCAAAGGAAGATGAGCTGCTGTACGCTGCTTGTGTCCACACTCTGGACCTGCCTGACATGTAAGAGTTCAGGGTTTCCCACAGTGTTTTATAGCAGAGTTGGTCCACCTTGCGTAAAACAAAGACCACCACAAAAACATTAATACTCCTTTATGAAATAAAACATTAACCTTCCAGGGAAAAGAGCAGAGGGATTATTTCACACAGCCATATAGACTATAGGCTATTGATACCAGGACAAGAAGCATCAAAGTCCAGGTGGATAACCACCTCTGCAAAAATTTCCCGGGGAAAACCCTGGAGTAAAAAGACATATTGCAATAAGAGTCTGGTCTGATTTACAAAAGAGTTAAAAAACTTAGCTTAGCGCTAGTTAAATGCCGGGCAGCTGTGAGAATCTTGACAAACAAGAAGTCTGGACATCTTCAAAGCCAAGACACGCAGCAGTAGAAGCCAACACAGCTGCCAGTGAAAAAAAGAGAGCACTCATGACAAAAAACCCTATTTTAAAAAAGACAACCTTGAAATCTAAGAATGAAAATCATGCTAAAGTTAGAACTTACAAATTAAAAATGAGGAATTTTATTTTTCATGAATTTGCCTTTCCCGTTTCTTCTCTTAGATTCAGAGTTGTCATCGAAGGGGAACGAGGAAATCATCCCCGGATCTACTCACTGGAACAACTACTGCAGGAAGCTGTGAGTTTCTGTCTTGAGGCTCTGTTGCATCTATTACATTTTGCAGTTTTGTGGGTAGTTGCACAGTGGTGGGTAGCTTGAACTGTAAACCCTGTTTACATAGAATTTTTTTGATTTTTCCAGGTGTTAGATGTGCGGCCCCAGACCGAGGCCATCCTGACTGCAGGGACAAGAGTCTGCGCCTACTGGAGCGAGCGATCTCGCTGTCTTTACCCTGGATACGTCCATCGAGGTGAGCGAGCAGAAACGACAATCTCACTTTGCACACATACACTGGGACATTCCCAGCAACTCATGTAGTGTCTCTCACACTCTTGTGTGTTGTACTTTAGGAGGTCCTGGTGAGGAGGAGAAGGAGGGCAGCGTGATGGTGGAGTTTGATGATGGAGACAGAGGAAGGATCTCCCTCGCAAACATCAGACTTCTGCCCCCAGGATACCAAATCCACTGTGAGCATGGCTTTAAAAATAAGGATGGAAAGAAAGACGTTCAGACTGACAGACTGAACTAATGAATGAATGAAAAGAAAGAAATTCCACCATTTAACAACTCTTCTCTGTCAGGTGCGGAACCCTCTCCAGCACTTCTGATCTCACCTGGACACCGTGGTCGGAGAAGCTCCACCCAGGAGAAGAAAGACACACCCACAGAGAAACCAGCCAACGAGGACCCAGCAGTGAGGCCCCAAGAGAAAAGACCAGGTGTAGCATCCTCTATCCTTTTGTTTTGTTACTCCCTTAAAAAACACACAATGTTTTGTAAAGCAGATACTTTTTAATGGAATATTAGACTTTAGTTGATTATGTATAAGAAAGACTGGCTGTCTATTTGATAAGACGGTCTGAGGAATCCACTCAGACATTAAACATTGCTCATACTGAAGCTTTAATATATGTTGTCTGAGAAGTACTGTCTAACTGCTAAACACATTCACAAAGACACACAGCCCTTCAGGCTGTACTAAAATCCCCCAAACAAGGCCCCTTTTACAGTTCCAAGTGTCAGCCAATTATCTGATGCCTCAGAGTCAGAGGAGCGCACTGAGTGGAAACATATAAACTCGTAAATTTACATTCCTTGTTTGCCGCCTATCATTTAGCCACTATATGACCACATTAATCATGATTTTATGAACTGTCATCAGTGTGCTTTGTGTAGTTAAGCAACTTGTAACTCGTCACAAACTCAGGGTGACAATAAAGCTGGGAGAGACAGGTTTACCAGGATTGTTGTGGTTTGAGTAATGAAAATGTCGAAACTTACCTGTCTTGGGTAAAGATCAAGGAGATAAACATATTAAGCTTCTCTAAAGCTCTTAGTTCCACAATTAATCTCAGTCCACTGTTATGATCTGTCAGTTCATATTGATTATAACTTCTCTCTGTTGCCGGCTCCTTTTTCAGTTGGCAGGCCGAAGAAAATCCACTCAGTGCCTAAGACTGCCAGCACACCGACATCAGTAACAGACACTGTGACCAAAGGCAACCCTTCCTCGTTGAACTGGTCCGCACCCAGGAAGAGACCGCCAGTTGACTTCTTCCTCTTCAATGGAACATCCCGTAAAACCCAGCGGAGGATACGAGAGCAAGACTTTGGTTTCTTTCATCGGCCCACCTCCCACCCTTTCGCACCTCCACTGCCTATCAAAGGCATCTTTGGCTCCCCTTTTGAAGGTGACTCATTCAGTAGCATTGCCAATGGCTTCTCTACTTTTGGAAGCAGTGGAAGCTCTGGAGCTCGGCGACCGATTAGCACAGTAGCTTCCGTAGGGACCCGGGACCCCTCGTCCTCTGCTTGCTCCTCAGCAGTCAACATGGCAATGGCAGCTGGAAGCAGAAAGCCAGTGAGCGAACGGGACAGGAAACAGTTCCTGGTGAAGCTTGACCATGAAGGAGTGACCTCTCCTAAAACAAAGAACGGCAAGGCTCTGATTCGACTCGGGGGGAGTGGAGGGAGAGAGTCACACAAGAGCAAGAGTCTCACCTCCACAGGGGCGCCGCTGCGATACATCCACCCTGCCCTGCTGGTGAAGGATGTCAAGAAGGGAGGAGGGGGAAGCGACAGCGCTGGGGTTCGTTCTGAGGCTAATACAAAGGGCCCTCCACCTCTGAGAAAAGATCTTCTGTCAACAGGAGGTCTTGGAGTCCAAGGTGGGGATTACAGTTTGGACTATCCAAGTGACTGTCCAAGCTCTTACTCTGAGCTAGATGAGGATGATGAGGATGATGGTCAAGATCCTGAGGCACGAGGAGGAAGTGCAACGGTCACATCCCACCGTGGAGGTCGTTTTCTCTCTCGTCTCTCCAACTGCTTCTCCTCATCTTCATCCTCTTCTTCCTGCTCCGGGTCCATCTCCTCCTCATCCCTCTGCTCCTCGGATAACGATTCCTCCTACTCCTCTGATGAAGAGTCCTCCTCTGTGCTGCTGCGCCGTGCACTGCTCCAGCAGGACAAACACAAGCACAGGCCTAACATGACCTCCGACCTCCCTGACCCTACCACCTCCAACTCGTCTCCATCCGCCTCAGCCCCGGCTCACGGCTATCTGGCAAAAGCCGGCATGGCCGTCTCGGGGTCCAAGGGGAGGGCTGACAGAGCAGAAGACAGGAAGGAGTTCATGTCAAAAGAAAGTATGGTGGCTAATAGTAGCAAGACCCAGCTGAAAAGGAAAGAAGGGATTCCTAACAGCCACCATCAGAGCCAAAGCAGTCCTGTGAGCCAGCAGCAAAAACCTGCCTCCAAGGACCCGGCAACAGCTAAAAGGCAGAGGATGTCGTCAACTGAGCCTCTATCTAACATGGCTCCCCTTCCGCCTGGACGCCAGCTCTGGAAATGGTCTGGCAACCCCACACAGGTAGGACACTTAAGGTTCTATATCTGTATTCAGTATCTTGTTGAAGAGATGGAAGAGAGCTTGTTATTTGGCTTGTTGTTTTTCCAAGATCTCGTTTTCTTTGGTAACCTGGTATTGATTTTTGTTGCAGTTTCTGCTGTGTCATACAGTGATTACATACAGTAAAGGCGACGAACAAATATGATCTCTCTTGGCATTGCTTATTCTGCCTTTGTACACATTGGTAACACTATCAGGCTTAATTGGTGTGGTTAATCTCTGAATTTGTTATCCAGATTATTAAGTCACGATCCTGAGATAACAGAACCAAACAGTTTGAGCAACCGCTGCCATTCGGCGCTTCCATGTTGTTTGCTTTGTTATCATGTCTGCATCTGTCGAGTGAGATGTGCAGCTTAAAAAGAAGCTGCGCCTTTGGTGTGTACATGCCCAGACATATCAGAAGATGGAGCAGAAATATAAGCGTGTTACCCACGTTATGATTACTGTGATCATAATTTCTACATGATTTTCAATAGTATTTCCTTTAACAGGGTAAGAATAAATTATTTGTGCAACTCAGTTGGATCAGTGTTTGTTTGAGTTTGAGTGTTTGTTTGATTGGTGTTGGGCAGTGAACCTCCCCCACACCTATTTTTGTCTAGAAGCTATTTTATGGCTTGGAAAAACATATTAAATCTTTGTTAGACTGGGATTGACAAAACAAATCCTAATTCATTTGTGAAATGAATGAAATAAGCGGGTTGAGATTCCTCAACGCTGAATAAATTGACTGAGAGTGCTATTTTTATTCTCTTTCCCCGACAGAGGAGAGGTCTGAAGGGTAAAGCCCGCAAGCGTTTCTACAAGGCCATCGTGCGGGGCAAGGAGACGGTGCGTGTCGGGGACTGTGCTGTGTTCCTGTCACCTGGCCGGCCCCAGCTGCCCTACGTGGGTAGAGTGGAGAGCCTCTGGGAGTCGTGGAGCTCCAGCATGGTCGTCAGGGTCAAGTGGTTCTACCACCCAGAGGAGACACGCCTGGGGAAGCGACACCGCGACGGCAAGGTAAAGACCCGGGAGTGCAAGTAGAATTTCTAAAATGGGAATGGTCAAAGTAACAGTCCGTGACATTTCCATATAAATATATTACCACATTGCTTCTTTTTATTCCCCATTCCAATCTGACATGAATGGTTGAGCCTCCACTAGGTTCACAAAACTGTTGCAATTTGCAGTTCTGAAGGTGTGTCTTTCCCAGGAAAAATCTCTGCTGCACAGGAAGTCATGCATTTTGCATTTCTTGCGGCAGCAATAGTGGTTTGTTTGGAATAAATAGAAAAAGAGCTGGGTAGTTAGCAGGAGCAGCAACATCCACCATTGCTGAGCTAACATAAAAGATCACCACTTGCTGAATTTCAAATTTCACCATGAAAAAACACACAGTAAAAGACATGACAGAGGAGGGATGTGTGGGAAGTGCACACGTAATGATCTCACTCACCCCTTTTCTTGCAAACGTAATTGTAAATGCCACATTTTGATTGTATATGTAAGATGTGAGATAATATATTATCTTGCTGATTTATCAACCGTTCATCCTGTCTTTCTCCTAGAATGCCTTGTATCAGTCAAGCCACGAGGATGAGAATGACGTGCAGACCATCTCCCATCGCTGCCAGGTGGTCAGCAAGGCTGAGTATGATCACATGATCCGTGAACGTAAGCCCGGCAACTCAACGGACGACCTCTTCTACCTGGCTGGAACCTACGAACCAACCACGGGCCAGCTGATCAGCGCGGATGGCATGGCCATTGTGTCCTAGCACCACCAGCTAGAGAGAAATCTAAATATTGACCTGAAGTCTGGAGTTGACTGCTTCCTGGATGGTCCTTCAGTACAGAGCAGGGGACAGAGGGAGGCGTATTGATCTGTCCCTTGTAAGAGAAAGAGCTAGCCCATTGGATAAAGCCCGACAGTACTGGCACTTAGAGGAGTCTGGTTTGTTCTGGGGAAAAGTCTGATTCATGTCAGATTTAACCTCTTTATCAGATGTGGACTGAGGCTCCTTGTTGCAGCGAGAGTTAACAGCCTTCCCTGTGGCTGAAAAAAAACAGAGTATCTTGTCACTGAGACAAGATTACTGCAACAAAAGAACAGGAACCAAGGACATGAGCACTTGGAGAACAGTAGCTTGGATATGCTATGGAAGCAGGGTGGCAGACTTGGTTTTCTGAAACAAAGGCTGACACAGAGAGCAGGAGAGACTGTATGGTAAGGAGAGACTTACTGTAAACCACACTGGTTTGGGGTTAGATGGTCTTCTACTGGTAGTTTGACGATGACAACGTGATTGGGAGATCGCCAACAGGACCAAAAAACACTGTAGTTCGGACTTTGTGTGTAAATGCGTGTGTGCGTGCGTGTCTGTTTGCAGAGTGGCTGCGATTACCCCTGTTTGGCATTTAATGAGCTCTAAGTAAATAGTGCTTTAGCGTGTGTGTTTTTTTTTTCTTACTGTATGTGTGGTCATGCACGTGTACACCTGCGCTCATCAAGCAAAGATGACGTCATGACACACCGTCGGTATATCGCTAACACACACACTGATTATGAATCTGTTTAGTACTTAACGTGCAGAAACACGAAAAGAGTTCTTCTCCTGTCAAGCCATACACGTCAATACCTCTCTCTCGTATCCTCGTAGTCAGGTGCAGAGAAATATGTACAGGAAGTTGGATTGTTTATTTGAAAAGTGCGTGCATGTTGGTGTGTGTGCGTACGTGTGCATTGGCGTGTGTGTGCGCTTTGTACAGCATTATGTATAATACAACATGTTGTAAATAGTATACATATATATTTGTTCTTGTTTTTTTGTTGTTTTCTTTTGCAGAGAAGATTATTTTATTTAGATTTTTTTAAGGGTGTGCGTGGGTGGGTTTGGGAGGGTCTGACAGAGGAAGGAGGTTGGGTTAGTTTCCTTCTCTCTCAATGCACTGAACAGGATTGGAGGTTTGGATTTGGGTTTCAAACTCTACAACAGATGTGAAGACTTTGCGGTTGCAAGAACTGCTTTAGGCAAAGGGTGAATATGTAGAAAGGGTGTTTGGGAAATGTTGTTTTTATAAGGAAATCAGAAAAATGCTCTTTTTTTAACATGTGTCCAAATTCTTTTTTTTTCTCTTTATTTTACTCTGTTGGGTTTAGAATGTGCATTTCCTTTTGGGAGCTTTTTTTTTTTCAACAAATACTGGAAAAGAAACTGAGTTTCTACTGTTCTCTGATCCTAAAAGAATCTAGTTGTTCTTTATCTATTTTAGCCTGTATTCCTATATAAAATGTAGATATTTATCTGGCATCAAAAAGAAACATACCAAAGCACCTGTGAGTTTACGCTTCGCCGCATTAGAAGAAAACAATTTTATGACAAAAGACAAAAAGACGTTCAATCAAATCTGAATCCGGGACCCCTGCAATCACCAAGGTATTTTAAGTAGAGTTCCTCTCGTTGTCTGCTCATTCATCCAGCGTTGCTATGACAGCCTCTGAGAAACGTTGTCTGCACACTGCCCAGCTGATGCACTTGAGCTCTCTATGGCAACCAGAATGGCATCACGTGACTGTGAAGGACAATCAGAGCCAATCAATGGGACAATGTTGAGAGACAAAAAAAAACAAGATAAGGATCAAATCACAAATTATGCTTCTTGTCACTTTTATTCCTGCTTTGCCAAAAATGTGTGTGTGTGTGTGTGTGTGTGTGTGTGTGTGTGTGTGTGTGTGTGTGTGTGTGTTTTGTTTGCTCGTTTTCCTCGTTTACCATTGTCTTACTGTTTATGCAAGCCTGTGATGACTGTTTGTTGTCGGTGTATAGGCTGTACAGGGGGGAATAACATGAATGCCTTTTTTTTTTAGGACATTGACTGACTTTTAACAACAATGTTGCTGTTACACTGCAAAGCAAAAGCTTTAAAAGGAATCTAATGTGAAACTCAATTTTAAAATATTACTTTTATGGGTCTTTAATTGATTTTTTTTTTAAAGCTGTATTTTCTTTAAGAAACACTGGATTCAGTTCTAACCATCACATTTTGACAGAAGCGACATCATTGTGTTTTTTTAGACCCACTGGAACCTGCTTTGTACGGTTGAGATAGCCTACTAAAATATATTATGTAATTTCAGTCATTCTTAGGAAATATGACTTAAATATTTCCTCATGTACAAAAGAAATTATTTATCTTAATTTTATTGCCTTTTTGTGTTTCATTAAAAAAAGATTCTTACAAAGATTTGATAGTTTTTTTCTGTTCCTGCGGGGTGTGAGTCCTCTGAATACCGCCTTGTGTTCATCAATGCCCATCATTTGTCTGCTGAAGGAAAATGGACCACAGAAGAAAGCGTGGAAGTATGAGATGGGGAGGGGGGGAGAGAAACACACAAGAGAAGGAAGCAATTTGAAACTATAGCTGTAGCCAATAGACGGGGAAGAATGGGGTGAGAAAAGGAAACTGTATCTAGCAGTGTTTCCTGGGAGACGTTGGGCAGGATAAAGTCTCCTCTGGCTGTACAGGTGGTTCAGGTATTCAGAATAATAAAAACGGAACAGGACCATTAAGAGAACAAAGCGAGGATATCAGCTTTCAGCCTGCAAAGATTTCACATCCTCCCTTTTTTGCATATGTGTGAACATACTTGTGTGTGAGTACAAAAATGCAGCACACATGTGCTCATCAGACAGTCCAGTGGGTTTTCGGCTCTCTTCTGTGTGTGTGTGTGTGTGTGTGTGTGTAATGCGAGAGCTGGGAAGAACAGTTGAGATTTTCCCCTGCAGGGTGTGGAGTTTCTGGGACAAAGTGCGCAAATTTACTGCATTTTATTTGAGACTTCCTGTGAAATATTCACACCTTTTTATCGCACTGTAACTGGAGCCCTTTGTGACGCGGCTTATTGCAACATTAAAGTCTAGATGGAGGATTTACCTTTGACCTCAAATTACAGTCTGGTTGCCTCGTGGCAGCCCGCGAAGGAGACTTGAGCACAGTGTTGCCTTGAACGTCGGCCGTAAACTTTATTTTACTCTGAGCTGTGTTTTGAATGTCAGCCCCTCCTTTGTTTCTTTTTTCTTCCAGGCCAGCGTATCTCTCTCTTTGCTTTACTTGTCAATACAGGAAAAGTTGACTCGCCTTTTTTTATGAATAACTTTGCTAATGGTCCTTGGCCACATTTTGAAAATCACACACATTCAGGCTCTTTGTCCAGCGGTGTATGTGTTTGCTTTCCTTTTGTAGTCTGCGTTTAGCTTTTTCTGCAGTTTAACATGTTATTACAGAGATATGAAACAGTACGCCTGCCAGTGTGACCCTTAAGCACACACACACACACACACACAAATAGGCCTATGCGGCCATTCTGCTCACTGTTGGTCTTTTACATCCTCCTCATGGGCTCCTCAATCAACCAACGCCTTCAAAACACACAGACATTAAGTGCAGTCTTTGACTGCTTATCAGCAGGTTTGCATTGGGCTTATCTGGTTGACATTGTTAAACTACTTTACCCAGAATGCTGCGTGAGATAGGGGCACAATGGGAGGCTGGGGGTGCCCTCTGGGTTAATGAGAGGGCTTTCACATCGTAAGAGCAAACATGCCGCAATGCTGATTTGTATGTGTGAATGTGTGTGTGTGAAGGGTCAAGGTGTCAGAGCAAGGTGAGGCAGCTTTTTATTGTTTTTTTTGTTTGTTTTTTTTATTTTTCTGGCAGGGGCTGGTGGATGGAAGCAAAGACGCCACATGTAACCACTCTAGAGGAATCTAGAGGCTTTATACATTGTGATCTGCTCAGTCGGGGTGTGTGTGCATTTGTGTGTGTTATTATATGGTTGTGTGTGTGTGCGAGTGTGTATACCTGTGTTCTGAAACAAAGAGAGAGGTGTACAGCTGTGAAACAGTAAAGATTGGTGGATTGTGTGTGTGTGGGGGGGGGGGGGGGGGGTCCAATCTAGAGAAAGCCCTCCATTTAGATATAGCCTGAGCCTGTCACTGAAGTGAATGAATGGCTGTCAGCTGCAACGTAATGTAGCATGTGTGTATAGTTTGTATCTGTGTGTTTGTGTCCATGTTTGTGTGTGTGTGTCTGTGTGTGCGTGTGTGCTGGGGTATATTCAGGTCACTCAGAGTGGGAGTAAGGAGATCAACGGTCTTCTCTCTCACCTCATCCATCGTTCATATGAGCCTCGTGAGCTTGCCACCCGTATCCATCTTTGTGTGTGTGTGTGTGTGTGTGTGCGTGTGACATTGTAGATGTCCGTATAGCCAGTCTGACTCATTGCTTGTTGTGCAATGTATTCTGCGGCAACAGATGGTAGGCTTACATAAATCATTTATTCTCGGCAGTGTGGAAGTCATGTCCATGTTCCTACATTAAAACACCAACAAACCTCCACTGTTCTATTTCCTCCAAGTTTACAACTTGTTTCACTTCAAGGCCCTGAAAGAAATGGTGATGTACTCTGCTACTTTTCCCATAGACAATTGGTCCTATTTAGATGTTAAGACAATATTTTCAGCTCAACGATGGAGCAGACAATGTTTCACCAATCTAAGACAGTAAATATCAGGATTTGGTGTCCCTAAAGAGCTGAGGCTTCTTTTTACACTCACTGTTTAAACATACTGTAGAGTTTAGACTTGTGGGTAAGGTGGGTTGTCATTAACAAACTTATTATCCTATTATTATTTAATTCGAGGTACCATCAGAAAATAATGGCTGCAATACACAATGGATATTTAGTTTTTTATTTCTTTGACTTTTTTGACCACATTTCACAGGTTTCATTTGGACGCCTGTGTTTGGACGGTATGTTTTTGTGCCTTTAATTGAATTTACATTACCAATAATAAAACATGATTTTCAGCAAATATTGATGCCTTGTAGATAATAACTCAAAAGGGAAAACCTTTTTAAAATCTCTTTGTAAATTACCAAATATTACATTTTTCATGTGAATGAAACAGGGCACCTACTTAATCCACAAAGGGTTTTTAAATTGCTAATAGAAATTTCAATGAACTTAAATATTAGCTCTTTATTATATATTAAATAATAAAGAGCTATATATTAGCTCTTTTTATATATATTATATATATTATAATTATATTATATAATTTTTTTAAAAGATGTATGTCAAATTAAATGTTTTTGTAGTGCAAAACATATTGTACACATTTTATGAAACAGAAAAAAAAAATTCCATTTACCCATGCTATGCTTTACCTGAAGTTATGAAGAAAGGAAAAAGAGTGGGAAGAGAAGGAAAAATGAAGTTAAAGAAGAGGATATAAAGAGGAGCAGAGGGACAGAGGAAAAGCAGGAGATGAGGAGTGTTTTAAAGCCGGTATGCTGGCTGGGGGTCATCTAGGGTCTCTAACCACCTAATCCACAAGATTTTGACACCAAACTGCAGAGAAACCACCATGATGATATCCTCTCCTTAATGCAGACAACATACACACACACACACACACACACATCAGGTTGTACATAGCTGTAGTGGTTATCGCTGATGCTGGTATTTGATATTTGGAATAGTAGAGGAGTCTTGGCCGGCTCGAGGCTGCCTGCTCCAACAGTCAGAGAAGGTCAAACATCCTGTAAAGTCTTAGTGGACACAGCAACCGGAGCCACAGATAGCTGCTGTGTGGGAATGTGTGTGTGATATTTATGATATGATCTGGATGCAGGGGGAATTTATATGTGCGTGTGTAAGACACACAAAGTTAGCCAACTCTACCACAGCGACAGTAGGAGAAAAGATATTTACAGTATATTTAGATACAACAACCGCTGCAAACATACACACACACACAAACAGCCCCTTATGTTCTTTCCTCTTGATGTGTTGTCAGCTACGCTGCAGGGGTCATCAAAATACCTGTAACTGTACACCTGTCTGGATATAATACTTACAGTAAATGAATGTGAAACCTGAACGGTGTGACAGTGTTTGAGGATTTATCTCCTCACATGCATCTATCACCACTTTAAATGTGAACTGACGCAACATTCATGTTGTCATGTTAACGGGCAGAAAGTCAGGTTGCATTTCCTTACATTTCGTCAACCTTTTTAAATTCATAGCATTACGAGCACAGAACCAATTGCTAAGTAGGCCAATCGCTGTAGACATGTATTTGTCAAAAGACAGATATTTTTCTGTATTCCAAAGGAAAGTCTG
The DNA here is from genome assembly GCF_014851395.1 of Micropterus salmoides. Lineage (NCBI taxonomy): Eukaryota > Metazoa > Chordata > Actinopteri > Centrarchiformes > Centrarchidae > Micropterus > Micropterus salmoides. The sequence continues at coordinate 10,532,265 of NW_024041262.1, read as the reverse complement.
CTTTGATACTTAAATGAATAGTTTGAAATTGAGGGAAATATGCTTATTCTCTTTTTTGCAGAGTTAGATGAGAAGGACATAGCCAGGCTAGCTGTTTCCACCTGGACAGACAGACCACTGCAACCTGCAAGTGTCACATGTCTGATGGGGGTAGCTAAGCTAGCACTACCATCATTTGCTAGCATTCTGACTGACCATTATTTGATGTGCAAGCATTACTTATTATGAAACTAGGAAATTACTTATGGAAAGAGACTTGATTGTTGTCTACTTATTGCATTGGCAATGTCCTCTATCTATACAATTATCAAAAATGTCTCTACACAGTCTTTAGCTGTGCGACAGACAGCTTGCTACAAGTCTTAAGTTTGTTTCATGATCATTATACATTTGCAAATATTTGCATTGTTCAACTCACAATTTATCAAAACCAAATGTAGGTGAAAGACTAAAGAAATGCAGCGGTTTGAATAACAAGGGCCATTTTGTTAATTTTCAAGGACAGTTGTGTTATGCGCTTCTTCACTGTTTACCTTCTTCTACAGCACAAGAAGACAAGCTAGAAAGGCCATCAATAATTAGCATACTGACACCTTTGGCTGTCTCTGTGGGTCACATGACCCCCGCCTTGCAGGTTGTAGAAGTGTCTCCCCTGTGCTTCTTGCCTATTTAGATTAATAAAGCAATGAAAGAGATACCATACTTCTCATTGAACTCCAGATGTATAAGCAAATAGCTGTATGTCTGAAAATCTCAACCTATCTTGTAAAGATTTACCTAAAAGTAACACTTTCGGGTGCGCCACACATATCCAAATTTTTTTGTTTTGCTTTGTTCTTTTACAGTTTACTTTTCTCTTCCCATAATATACTGAAAACAAAATGCAGCCCTGTACTCACCAGTCTAGATTAACCTGTAAACCTCATGCAATTTGGGAATTTACCCCCTATTTCTGTGTTTCCAGCACGAAACACAGGCATAGGGGCTAAATTCCACTCCACAATAAGCTCCCTCTTTCCAAATGGCTCTCCATGCCGAGTAGCTGGATGAGCTTCCTGCATTTGAACCCAAAATTCAATCCAAGCTCTCAATCCCAATTAACCAATTTTTGAAACTCTATTTACAGATACGCGTAACTAATATTACCTGATGACCTATGTGTGTTGTGAAACATGGAAGGTAATTTGCAGTGGATTTTTTTACTTTGCACTTTATGAACATGGCAGATTCACAGCAATTAAGAAAACAGACGATGTCTGCAGTTATTACAAATCACCAGAGGAGCCCAGGCAATACTAGTCCCATCCGAACAGCACTCATGTCAAGACATAGTTACCATGGTAATAAATGGCATGAAATTAATTAACAATTTAGAGGATAATTGGTAAACATAGCAATCTCTGTGCTGAAAGTAGCCTCAGTAGACCTCTTTCTCATCTTCAAAGACTGATAATAAAAGACCATGTAAAACACACAAAGAGTAAATGCAACGTACAACAAAGACGACTGCCTTCGTACGTCTATTTTACCTTTTCTGCCTAAAGTTCTCTGCCTATAGTCTCTAAAGCTCAAAGCTGCTCTGCTGTGTCTGAATGACTGACGATTCATCAACTGACAGCGATCCTGAGAGATTAAGACGCCACGCTGAGTGAGCAGAGCTGAACCAACACACCAGGAATGTACAGTACAAAATCAATGGAACATTTAAGCTTCCTATATATCACACAACAGACAGGCGGGGGAAATCCTGGTTATATGTTGGTCTTTTGTTATCCGCATTGACTCAGCAAAGTGTGTGTGTGTGTGTGTGTGTGTGTGTGTGTGTGTGTGTGTGTGTGTGTGTGTGTGTGTGTGTGTGTGTGTGTGTGTGTTAGGAAGGTATGTGGAGAATTTGTGGCTATGTTCTTATATATATACTAGTGAAAGCGAAGGATGGGTGTGCAAGCGAGGCTGCAGGTTTAGGATTAGGGAAAGCACGTGTGTGTGTGTGTGTGTGTGTGTGTGTGTGTGTGTGTGTGTGTGTGTGTGCGTCTGGCAGCTGTTTGCCCTACCCAGAGTGGTGTTGGCAGTGTTTCTTTACTGTAACTGCACCCACATGTTGGCACAGCAAGGCCACTCTCCTCAGGTGCCAGGGGTCTGTGTGTGTGTGTGTGTGTGTGTGTGTGTGAGAGAGAGAGAGAGAGAGAGAGAGAGAGAGACTGTTTCTCTGTCTGTTTTTGAGTTAATGAGTGGCCCAGAGACATTACTCTCCTCTCTGGAGGGAGTAAAGAAAAAAACAACAATAAATTGCAAGTGAGAATCAAAGGAAGAAATAGTTTAACATTAACATTGTCTCCAGCATGTTGATAAGTCTGAATGTGATTTCTGTCTATCAGTCAATCTATCTAACTATGTAAGTGTGTGTTTGTGAGCATGTATATGATAGTACAGCCTCCTCCGTGCTATTCATGTCACGTTTCTGTTGGCTCAAAGAAAACTTTTCATCTGTAATCATCCCTTCATCTTCCACAGAGGTGTGTGTGTTTGAGTGTGTTTTTGCATAATGTGTCTTTTGGTTCTATAAGTTGGCGTGTCTCCTCAAGTACGCATGCATGTGTGTTGCCTAGACACGCACATCAGAGGCCTTAGTCGCGGGCTTCTTCTCTCAGTGTGTGTGCGTGTGTGTTGATGTGTGTTTGACTGGGCGTCTGCGTGCTTGATGGCTCTTCACTCTTTCATCTCATCAAGCGTTCATCACTCCGTCCTTCATCAATCACACCATCCAGCAGATCAATCATCAACCGAGGGTCCTGCTTTTAAATGATAAGATCTCTTGGCCCACAGACTCTCTCTGTTTGTAACACACACACACACACACACACACACACAAAACGTTGAATGTGATCATAGTGAGTTTCGAAGGTATTCTTGCTTACACAGTGGGAAGCCTCCCCACGTAGCACCTACACATTATTTCCCCCCCTCATAACACACACACACCCTACAGCTCACTGTTGGTCGCCAGTGCACACACATGCATACACACACAGTTTCCATGGTGATGGATAGGCAGCCATGCAGAATGAGTGCATAGTCCCTTGGGACATCTCCTTTGTCCATCTTTCCATCGCTCTCCTTCAGTGATGACAAGACGTCTCCTCTCTGTCTCTCTTTCCCCTCGGCCTCTGCTCATTATGCATAATGCATGTGCTTCAATTCATAAGCTAAATTTCATCTGGCCCATCCAGTGTGTTGCAGCACAGGCAGTCTTTGTTCCCGAAGTCTTTCCCCCAGATTTGCCCACTGTATTGCTCTAAACTCTGTTTCAACAAATGCAACTGAGACTATAATCCCAGTTGAGCTGGCTCGTCCTGTAACCTCGCCAGTGTTGCAATAAGCGCAGCTTGAAGCAGTTTGAGTGGCAGCTCCTCCTTATGACAGAGTAAGTGTGGTATGGATGGAAGGAGGGAGGGGGCGAACAGATTGGTTGTTCTGTCAGAGATTGTGAGAAAGGCCTCGTCAAGAAGATCCCTTTATTTCCTCTGAGTCACCACCAGTTTTCTCTGCTGGGCAGAAGAACTGTCCTCACGACAACACCAGCCTGGACGTTTGGTATTTGAGGTGTCCTGTCAACATGTTTATAGACATATCTTTTTTTAATGGCAGTCTTTAAGGATACTGAGACTGTGACACTGAGACAAACTGGCACATGGCTGCACTGAATCCACCTAACTTAATACACTCATGGCTGCCCTATGCTGGTATTGCAACCCTATCTCCTGACAAGAACTTTAATATTACCCCGGACTATGTCCATTGCCAAGATTGTTTTAATTTTCGTTTTCTACAATGTCTTTGCATGGCAATTACAGCACTATTAATGTTAGGGGAAATCCTGGTGTGGTAAATAACTCGTGGTTAAGGAATGATCAGGATTAGGCACCTGTAAGGTCAGGGAAAGAGTATCGTTACAGTTAATAAAAAGGTAACCATCAAATGCAGGTCAGTGACAGGACAGTGAGATCACCCTGATCTCCACACTCACTACATATATAGGCGTCACTGCTTTCTGCATTTTCACAAAATCGGACATAAATTGTGAGGCGCAATTTCGTCCAATATGATGTAATTCCTGCGGGTGCTGGGTTTGGTGTCAGTTGTTTTTGCTATCAAGTTCACTGTGGAAACCTGTTGGTTGTTACAATAAAAATAAGTACCCCGCTGCTCTTTTGTGACCAACTACTGCGTGGAAAATTTTTTAGACCTCTGTTGTATAAAGAGTGGCAAAAGCAGACTGGTCAGTTTCCAGTGACACCAGTGACTGCTTTGTTCTGCGTGGAAGACACTGAGAATAACAGCATAGTTTTTTGGTTAGTGCATGTTGGGTCATCCAGTAGATGAAAGTTGAGCTCAGGCAGGTGATTTCAGCGCTGTATGTTTTGGCATTTAAATTGATAAGCGCAACGTAGGTGTTAATCTCAAACAGTGTAATGACATATAGAGGGTTGACATGTCTTGTTAATGCCTTGCCCAAGGTAGCCTACTTCATGCGTAGTAGACATCACATTAGTAGACTTAAAATTTCTTTCTTCTTTTATGGTCAACTAAAGGGAATCCAGAGAGTTTGGAATAAATGCACAAAACATATCACAACATTATATAACATGTTCCATGGGTCTGTATGGAGCTTGATCTCTAGCCCGTTGTTTTGGTCAGACATCTTAGTCAGTGTTGTGACTGCTTTCCTGACAATTGTCATAATGATTTTAACCTGTGTGAATAGTGCCTTAAACTTAATTTGTCAATTTTCATGGTGTGGTTAATTGGAGGTTACAACAAGTTTTAGTTTCAACAAAACTAATTGCTGTGGCTTTTGCTATTTTCCGGGTCTGCATATTTATTTTTCTGGACGCTGTTTGTCACTAAAAACTGACTGGATCTAGTGCTGCTGCTTATTTGGACTCTACTAAGCTGAGATAGCCCTGCAGACAGATACAGACAAATTACCCCACAAACAGAGACAGTATGTTAAAGCAGAGAGAGAAAAAATTTGGTGCAAAACACAGTCATTTCAGTGCACAGACAAAAGGAGCAACATTGTTATAGCCTCTGTGCAAATGAATCTGTGTTGCTGTGGGCATAAATTAGTCTCTGCTTCTTTTATTCTGAGACATTTGAAGGCAGAGAGGCACCACATGCTTCTTACACATTTGAGTTGGCTGAGTCTGACTCACACTGAGGTGATTCTATAACTCTGGGACATTTCATATCCGTGGGATATCTCTCACATATGTTTTTAACATTGTTTTTCACACCTGAGCAAGTTTGAGAAAATGGCACCATATGTATCGTATCAACTGGTCAACTGATGCAAGATATAAATGGTAGATACTATGAAAGCTATATTTAAAGCTATAAATTAGTAATTACAATGAAGTAACTCATTAAATCTTTTCATCACTTTCACCATGTAAACTGATAACCATAAAACCATCTGTTGCCAATATTTATTACATCATTCATTCAATCAATAATTCATCACTCCTGTTAGTCCAAGAAATCCCTTGCAGCATTTCACTTCTTCATACATTCATTCTACTGGTATTAAAATATAATGTTCATAGATTTAAATGAGTTTGCATAGAAAATGGACAGACAAAAGCAGCACAGTCCTTTTGTGAATTTGTTAAATTCTGTACTGCACGCTGTACTTTGAAAGAGTCAAAGTACAGCGTGCTAATGTTAGCATGCTAATATGCTTACAGTGACAATGCCTGATGCTTAGAGGGTATAATGTTTACCATGTTTACCGTCTTAGTGTAACATCTTAGTATGCAAATGAATGTGTGTACCAAATTTCATGGCAATCCATACAATAGTTCTTGAGATATTTGAGTCTGGACCAATGTGGTGGAGCGAGCGACTGCCCAACAGACATTGTCAAGAGCCATGATGCTGGCGTGTCCCAAATTTATTTACTGAAGGTCAGCAGTGTTCATTCAATATCTTATTTAGAAAATATGCGGCCTTTGATTGTATGCCTCGATGTGAGGCCCAAAATCACAACATCAACTCTAATATCTGCAACGAAATTGACAAATTATTCACTTAACATTTCTGCTTTTAACTCACTTCCTGACAACATTTATAACTTAAACCTTAAACCTTTACATTTACTGGTCATTTAGCAAAAACACAATATCTATTAAAATCATCCACTAGCAGCACAGCTGGCTAATTCCATCAAGCCTCAAGTTTTTGTTGCTCAATCGCCCCAGCAACATGCAACACAAAATGTTGTAACAGTCGTTCAAGATTGTAATGTTGAGATTGGAATAGGAATGAGGACACTGAGAGGTAGGGTGCAGTGAAACAGAAAGCTTGTGCAATGTTGGCTGTAACAGAATGGCGTCGCCTTCAACGTGGGTCACTGGACTCAACTGGACAGAGAAAAACGAGGAGATGATACAAATGTGTCCACAAAGACATATTGTGAAGGCCGAGAGCTGGACATTCCCATGAGTGTATCGTAGGCCATTTATCTTTCACTCTTTTTGCTGTGTCAGAGGGTTTTTTAACAGACTTGCCCTCCCCTATGGAGAAATGTTGAAAATCTGATTGCAGATGGGAGATGTTTGATGTATTAAGGGGAAATGTTGAGAAAACATCATCTGGTTTTAGCCTACGCTGCCCTACCACCCCGTGACTGTTACACCACAGGATTCCTAATAAATAAGAATCTCCACACTTCACTTTTATCATGTGTGAGTGTGTGTATCTGTGTGTGTGTGTGTATGTGTATCTTTGTGTATGTAAGTATGTGTGTGTGTGTGTGTGTGTGACCTCCCCCTGTCCATTGGCACGTGGAACATTTTGCTCGGCTGTTTTTACAAGCCGGGTGTTAAGCTGTCTGTCAAATGCCAGCAAAATACCCTGGATCCTTTTCCCCCTATCACACACACACATACACACACGTACAGATACACACACATCGATTCCTCAGAAACCACAGTTGCAGTAGCCGCTTCTCTGCCAAGCTCTTAAACACGCTGAAACCAACCTCTCTGCTTTTTAAGGCCTCTCTTATACATGAGCCTTCTCTTTTTACATATGTCCCTCTCTCATCCGTCCTCCCTTCCACCCATCATTCACCTCTCTCTAAATCGCTCCCTAAATATCCTTTCTGCTTAGATACAGGCCATGTTATAAGGCCAGCAACTGCTGACTAGTGGGGCCGTGATACAGCCAGCCTCATCTGGCTTCACCACCTTACATTGGCTGGTTGGGAGATATGCTTGTAAATGTAAAATACAGCTTGACTTGGTGCGCGGCACTCTGTTACTGCGGCTTTTTACAGTCAGAAGAGAGGGGGCAAAGGTTGTGTGTGCATTCATGTCTTTATGTTTTATTACAGATAGGTATAATATATCAAGCTGAAATGGTCTTTATTAAATACTGAATATTGCAAGAAGCTAAATCACCGCCACAGAATACCTGTTTCGCTGTAAATGAATCCTCCTGTGAGGGCTGTGTTGCGTTCCAGATTAACCACCATAAAGCCATTTTGGTCACGTTGTTTTAAAGGTGTTTCATCTTTCTGGGTGTTGAGTGTCTGTGTCCCGCGATGACCTCCAGTAAATTTATAAATATGTTTCAGAGGTCACTGAAAAGCCAAAAACAAACTTAGAAAACATGGAAGGGAGAGCACTTTTTAACATAGGATTGAGCATTTTTGCTTTTAGTTAGAAAGTCAGGAAATGTGGGGATAGATACAAGGATGCATGCAACAATGGTCACCAATTTGATTTGGACCAGTTTAAGCTTTCAGCAAGGTCCACTTGATCTCCACTAATATTGAATGTGTAAATGTCACTATTTTTTATTTTGCTACCTGCTATTTTTGTTCTTCTGGTCTTTATAAATACGTTGGTTACCAGGGTGACAGTGTTTTGGAAGGTGGCTGAAAAGGAAGAGATTGGATCAGAGATCCCACAGAGCTACGAGCCAACCAGCCGCAGCGCGCAATCTTTAAAATTTTGAGAGGTGCGTACTCAATTGTGGAGGTTTGCAGGTATTTGCGGAGCCTGAAGCGAGAAGCATGTACTTAATGCACTATATGTAATACAGCTGATTTGATTTTGACAAAACCTTAGGAAGGTGTATCAGTTCCAGTGCTGTCATATTCAAAAAAGGTTGAACAAATTTGAACTAACAATCGAATTAATTTGAACCAAAATCCCAAGAAAGTGACAGCCCTACTCAATTCAGGCATTTTCAAAATATCTTATATATATCTTACATTGCATCTTTTAATGGTTGATTACTATTTTGTAGTTCCTTTGTTCAGCAAGTAAATTGTTATTTTTATACATACTGTAAATTGACATATACTGTATTTTCAATCAGCAGTTTCTAAACTAAAATCAGTATTGGTCTTAGCCTTCAAAAACTCAGTGAAGCCCCTGGTATATCTATACATGTGTGTGCCTGAGAGAGAGAGAGAGAGAGAGAGAGAGAGAGAGAGAGCGAGAGAGAGAGTATACCTGGGGAGAAAACACTACAGAGAACCTTTGACAAATAAAAGGTGGGAGACCAAGGGGAGAACTAAAAGGAGGAAAAGCATCACAGGGGCCATGATGGAGAGAAAACATCAATACTGTGTGCATTTAGAGGAAGTGAATGAGAAAGAGAGAGAAGGACAGAACCACGGGAGAGAGGCGGGGAGCTCCGCTGAGAGACAGAGAAAGAGAGAGAGGGGGCTTGAGAATCAAGAGGGAAGTCTAAATGAGATTATCTGAAAGAAGTCGAAAACAATGAGAGAAGCATTCAGAGAAACAGACAAAGGGACGAGTGGAAGGCTTTCTACAAACTGAGCAGAAGGGAAAAATTCAGCCTTGTCACTTCCGCGAATTTTGTTCAAACAGATCTTCAGTTTTGCTTTCAGCGTGGACATAAAGACTTCTAGCCTCCATTAATGTGTGAACATCAGTAATTAACATCCTCATCTTACCTGCATTTGCACATTAAGTATCCAAGGTGATAGGTTGGAAGGCCATACATTGAGATAGACTCGCAGAAAAGAAAGAAAAGGGGAAAAATGCAGCCCTGCAACTCTACCAATGTGCATACATCAAAGTGGAGTAAAAGAATAAATCATACAGCTACTCCTGAGAGGATGGTTGAAAAACATGTTAAAGGACAAGGCTCATGTTATTCTATATGTTTCTTTTCATCAACAATGCGTCAAGCTCTCAATACTTTACAACTTCCGAACCCTGTTGATGGGATTTTTATAGTTTTTGGACAACAATGGACGTCCAAGGCATGAATGAGCTAGATGAATAAGCTATACCAGGCTTCAGGCAACACAGGATCAATTCTTTGTTGGTTATGGTACTTTTTGTAGGATTTGTTGTCAATAAGAAATACATCATCAGTAAAGAAACAGAATGTATCAGTTCACGAGGCACGCGGGCGAAGTTGACTGTAAGTACACGTATATGCTGTGACTTCCAAAATGGCATTGGGACCCACAGGACAATCACATACAAGGACTTTAAACACTGTGGTTGCGTAACAATTACAGCTCCTTTACTGGTTGGGGTGCAGCCTTTTGATAGATCTCTATGACTTATGTGAAAATTATAGTTGTGCAAAGATAAATGTAAATGTCTCTGAAAATGTACGCCCAGAAGGGGCTTCTGAAACTCAACAAGAGTTTCGTGGTGGTGACTGGTTCAGCTCCCTGGTTGGCACTGAACCTACATGCTATCTACTAAATTGATACATGCGAAAGATTTTTATTTTTCACCTATGCAATAGTACTCCCCAAGACATATAAACAGACTTTGAGGTGGAACATTCCCTTTTAAATCACTAGATCAGTATGAAACTGAGCAGAGCGTAGGAGAGACATAAATAGCCAAAAACAATTTTTGTCAGGAGCTAGCCGTCAGTTCAGCTAACATCCGCATAGTCAACCACCTAAAATGGTGTCTCTAAGGGCTTGCCATAAACATGGGTGGATGGGAGTGTGTGTCTGTGTGTGTGTGTGTGCGTAGAAGGTTTTGGTGGGGTCACGTCAACAGAGAGTCAGTGATATAATTGCGCCTCATTAGTCGTACAGATTGGTGCCTTCCACTCCCTCTCCATTTTCCTCGCTCCGGACGACCCCATAGGACGGCTGCCACTCAGAAGAAAGTCATTAACCAATCACAGCATGCCGTTTGTCACTAAGGGAAAAATAATGATAATCGTAATCCTTAGGATCTCCCAGATAACTGATTTATTTCATTTAAAAGCCAAATTACTGTGCTCAAATGCAGCGGAGGCCACAGTGGCACTCAAAGTGGAGCGTCAAAGAGGGCTGAGCGGCGTGTCGTGTCTTCATTAACTGTGCGAGAGGGAACCAAAGACTCTGCACGCAATTAATGCAACATCACAGCGCTAACGTTTGTCACTCGCCCCCATAGACACACACACACACACATACACATATGTAGTGAGTGACTTAGACACAACAGCACACTGCTCATTACTCCTGTGCAGGTCTGGTCTCCATGGTCTAGGTGATGTGATGGGGGCTGTGGGAGCAGCCTCCCAGTGATGTCTGACACACACACACACACACACACACACACACACACACACACCTAGCTTCACCTGCTATAGGGGATCAGGATGAGGGAAACCTCTGATTCACCCCCTTTTATCTCAGGCAGATACAGACACACAGAAACACTCTCTCTTTTCTGTCTCTCTCTCTCTCACACTCACACACACACACACACACAGTCATATCTTGATTAGGCAGCTTAGGTGGTCCCGGGGAAATACACTCATCTCTGTCTGTCTCTCTGCCTCCCCCTCTCTGGCATGTTGTTATCTCCAGGGTCCAAATGTTTGGAGATATCTTCACACACACCTGATGGCAAACAACCTCAGTTGTCTCCCCGGCCTGTCCTTCTTCTAACAGGCTCCTGCAGCCTTGACCGGACCCACAGCCTGTTTACAAAGGGTCAGCCCCAACATGCTATTTAGCCCTGTTTGTCAAAAGGCAGGAACAGAAAGGTAAAAAGGCGGCAGGCTTTGCACTTCCAAAATCCTTCTCTGGGAAATTGGATTCCTTACCAACTGAGGAACTTAATTTGCATTTTGCTAAAAATGATGTATTCTACTGAATATTGGCCTGCTCTTTGCAATGCCAGTACAGTATATGAAAGCCATTTAAATCAATAGTTCCATTTCTGGTGAATTTCCCTTTTTTTCCTCTTTACCAATGGATATTTTTATTTATTGAGGGTTTGTTAAAATGGTGAGATTAGCCAGCTTAGCTTATTCATATGATACTGGAGGTGCAGCAAATAAGCTTGTGTAAAAATGTATTATTTAAAGTCAAATGTATTGCGTTGAAATCTAGGAATACAGCTCACCAACAACTAGGCTGGAGGTTAAGCTCAAAATTAAACTGCACCCGGATGCATGAGATGGTATCTATAACTTTATCTGACTGGGAATGTAGGAACAATGCTAATTTCATATCATAAACCCAAGCCATGAGTTTAAAGTGACAATATGCCTCTGTGTAATTGTAGGGATGTCATTTTTAATTTGCTCATACATTTCCATCTCTGTAGGAGGAGATGTGAACTGACAAACATTAAAGAAAGAAAAGAAAAAAAGGACATGAGCTTATGCATGATGAAATGAACATATATTGTGGAACAAAGTATCATCAGAATGGTCACCTATTTTGAGTGTGGTTTTATTCTCCTATTGTTATTACAAATCATCAAAAGTAGAACATATTTGGTTTTCCCTACGAAAAGGCCCTCATTCCCAATAGAGAACTTTGGTGCTCACATCGGTGCTCTGTTGAATACATGCACGCTCATCCTAGAAAGATAAACACACCCAGACACAGGAAAGAGGAGTTCCTCGTCAGTTACGCAGATAGTAAAATAAGTTATAAATCAGCTAATCTATACAGTATGCAAAACAGACAGAACAGGTTCAATGGGCAACAGACATTTGTGTTCCAGATAACAGTGTGTTTGTGAAGGGAGAACCATTTGCATGATTAAAGGTATGTCAACTCTCCTCACACCTCAACTTTTTAAAGGAGTTCATCAGTCAATAGAAATGTCTGCATGACTTGTGATGTCCTCCTGCTCTCAAGCGCTAGACACAGGTAAATTCAGATGAGTTAGAAAAAGTCCGTATGTATTTTTTATTTAAGACTTTAACACTCAAAAACTGTTTTTGATCCAGTCTGATTAACAGACTGGCAACACAAGCAAACAACCCACCAACAGATTTAAATGTTGAGAGATCCTGATTGGTGCAAGTATGTGACATTGGAAGAAATGAAAGACAATTTTATTCATGTAATTCCATTATTATAATTGAATGATTATTATTGTATATATTTTGAGTTAACTTTGGTGTTTATTGCTCAGTGTTTCAGTTCAACAGCATGTAGTGTCTTTAATGTTCTTTAATTAATGTAGGTATGCTGACATAGGTGGCACTCTTGCCTTTGTCTGTCTAGGTTTTCTTATTACCTGTATAACTGTGTCCCATTGCAGGGGCCAGCTCCTTTAAAGTCCACTTTCCAAGACCAAATACAGCACATCATATCCGGTTGACAAGGCCTGTACTATTCCATAGGATCATCTATGTGGTGGGACATACCCAGCGCATTATGTACAACCCTAATTATCTCAAATCTGTCACTTCAGTGTTGTGTTTGTGCCAAACCTTGACAACTTGTAAAGAGAGGAAATATGCACAGGTAAATCAAATGTGAACTGAAATTATTTTTAAAAATGTGTTAATAATAATAATATAAAATGTGTTTGTTGTAGGTTGTCACTGTCATTTACACATAATGACAGAAAAATGCATTTTATGGAGATATTTACCATAAGCCTGTTATACAGCTTGCAATTCCACAAGACAGGAATTAACCTTAGCCAAACATAATCTTCACTGTACACATGCAACTTTGTGTGTCAGTGAGTAAACCACGGTGATGAAATTCCTGCAGTGGACCGGTAGCAACGAAACTGAAAGATGATTGACATGAGTACAGACAAGTACGCACACACAGAAACACAACTTGCACATATTCTTTCTATCTCTTACACACACACAACTGATCTGGTTGAGTGGGCTCTGTTCAGCACCTAATGACTGTGCTATGTGGTTTTTATTTTTCTTACTCCCGTATCGTTGACTCATGCTCCTCTGCTTAGTGTGTGTGGGTGTGTGTGTGTCAAAACGCTAACAGAGTTCACTCTTCTCATATTTACAATAACTGATGATGTGGTGTGACCGGTGACTGTAGCCAAAACTATTGCAGACAGGTTTCAAAATGAGCAAGAGGAGGAGCTGTTCAATTTTTCAACTGACTGGCCGTTGAAAGCCTGAGCTGCTTGAATAAACACACAAATGCGCACAGACACACTCACTCACAAGTATGTATAGGCTCATATATACAGATACACAAACACATACACACATACACAGCCATGTAGCATAATAAGTAAATGATAAAAAGGGAGAATAAAAAATAATTCATGCTACTTCATCTTCAATCTTTGTTTTGCTGGATTAGTTCAAACTGGCAAACAATGATGTGAAAACACACACATACACACACACACAGGGACAGGTATATCATGCATTCAGGGCCTACAGTGCCAAGGCGTTCAGTAATTGAAAACAGGGCTGAATAATCTGAGAGAATGACAGCCCTGAAAGATTATGTGAACTCAAACATTAACACAATTAAGTGTGTGAGCGCTGGAGTATGTCGCAGCATTAGACACTGTCTTAATAGTCCCCCAGCACAAAGACAGAGCAATGTGTGTGTGTGTGTGTGTGTGTGTGTGTGTGTGAGAGAGAGAGAGAGAGCCCATATCACCATGGTGAGATGAAGAAAGACCAGAAGCAAAGTAGTGGCTGCGTTTTACAGTGATATAAGTTTGATTACAAAACCAGAAATTCAACTAGACTCCTCCTGAACCCTGCGAAGGGAAAAAACACAGTGATAACAAATAGTGTTATTTTTTATAGCAGTGATCCGGTTGTTAAAGACAGACGCTTTATCAGACAGTGAGCAAATGATTCAATTGTCTCCTGGTGATTCCACGCCTTAGCAACAGCCGCCGGGTCGGTGTGGCGGCGGCCCAGTTCTGATTTATCTAGCAGGCTACACTCAGGTGCTGTTTTGTTAACAGGATTGCAGCCATTTATAACTGTGTTTCATTACTGTACTAAGAGCCGATAAGATGATCACTCACGCACACACACGCATTCCACAGACAGAGGCACTAATTCAATCCGCTGACAGGGAAACACGGCAAACAACATCCATTATGGCCTCAGAGCTAATTGGTAATGGTGGGGGTGAGGAAAAGAGGTGGGGAGAAGGGAGGCGGAGGTGGAGGGATGGGTACAGGGAGCAGGAGGAAGCCTGGGTTTGGTGGGGGATTTCCACAGTGAGGTGTACCTCCGGAGCATGTTCTATTTTTCACCATTGTTTGCAATTATTAATCACATCTATCTCTCCCACTTTCGCCTTATTCACCTAAAAGCCAGTGTTTCAGAGAGCAAGACCCATCTCTTCTTCCTACTTTCTTTTTGGAAGAAAGGCTTTGCCAGGAGGTAAAGAGGAAGTAAAAATGAGAATACCTGCCAATAAACATCCATCTGACCAGCTGCAGTAACAGTAAAAGCCCAAAACATAGATGGCATCTCGGCCCCAGGTGGCATCAAACTACTGGTGACATTTAATAATTCCCTCTCTCCCACTAACCCTCACCCCCTCCCTCCCTGATCACCTGACTCTATCACTATTACAATTAGAGATAAATCTTCTTCTATGCACAGAAGAAAAAGGGAGGGAGAGACAAGGTAGTGATGTATTACCGTCATTCATGCAAAGACAAGATCTTGTAGGATTCCTGGCTTTGGCTCTGTTTATTTACTTCCTCCATCACACCACATCAGCAACAGAGTGATGGTGGATGAATGGCTGGATAGGCAGGCAGACCGTCAGACAGATGGAGTTGCAGGGAGAAATAAATAATGCCAGTGGAGGTGTTTGAGAAGAGGAGAAGGAAAGAAGGAAATTATAATAAAGAGAGAGAGAGAAAAGCAAGGAAAGCGCAGCGGGGGAGATTTGAATGCCCGGGGAAGAGAGACAGATAAACAGATAGAGGCAAGTAGAGCAAGAAGAAGCAGGGAGCAATGGATGAGCAAATTTAGAGGGCAGGAGATAAGAGGAGAGATAAAAGCATGGAGGAACAGAAGGAGAGAGGGGGAGAGGGAGGGGGAGGCTGCTGCAGCATACAATGTTTACATGCACCAATACATTGTTGAACATGTCTGCTTACTTATGTCATTAGCTGGCACTACTGAGTACGCACACACAGTATGTGTTTTAGCAGTTAGATACACGTGTTTCATGTTGACAGATCCTAATCCTGTGTGTGTATGTGTGTGTATGTGTGTGTGTGTGTGTGTGTGTGTGTGTGTGTGTGTGTTGCGTGTGTCTGTTTGTCCCCACCTAAAGAACAACTCATAAAATAACTGATTAAAAAATATAGCCTATAGCATACATCTGACACA
The DNA here is from genome assembly GCF_014851395.1 of Micropterus salmoides. Classification (NCBI taxonomy): domain Eukaryota; kingdom Metazoa; phylum Chordata; class Actinopteri; order Centrarchiformes; family Centrarchidae; genus Micropterus; species Micropterus salmoides. The sequence continues at coordinate 10,516,650 of NW_024041262.1, read as the reverse complement.
CTTTGAGAGTGAGTCTTGGTCATTTTTTCACCAAGAAGCTAACGGCATTGGCTGTCAGTTTATAACCAAATACCTGCAAAACTACATTCTGTACTTTGTGTTTTGTGATGATTAGCAAATGTTAGCATGCTAAAACACTAAACTCATACAGGTAAACATGGTGAACATTATACCTATAAACATCAACATGTTAGCATTGCCACCGTGAGCATGTTAGCATGTGGACATTAGCATTTAGTTCAAAGCACCACTAGCCTATACCAATAAAGCCTCACAGAGCTGCTAGCATGGCTGACTCTCAGTCTTGTTCAGTGACTGAAAATGAAAACTCAAAAGCTATTGAATTCACTGCTATGGAGAATATAATGAGAATTGTTTTCAGTCCAACTCAGATTAATTTCCATATTGTATTAAAATGACGTAAATTCACTTGAAAAAATATGTGGTACACAGTGGAAATAGTATGAAATGTATACACTTTGTACATGGGCTATTATACACACTGGAGGTGGGCTGGTATAAAACCTCTCCAATCTCGTGGAGTTTCCAGGCTTGTTTAAGTTCTCATAAACAGGGTCAACAGCTGCGCAGTGTCTCACTCTGTCCGGTGTGTCATACTCTGCAGACATGGAGTTGATATTCAGAGCCATGTAGGAGTCACTGTTGGGATAGGGAGGCCTGAAGCAGAACATCTTCTCCTCTTCTTCATCTTCTTCTTTAATTGAGGACTACAGGCACCATTATTGCAATAACCAACATGACGCTAAAACTGGCTACAAGCATTATAGGGAATCTAAACATGCTTTTGCCTTGGGGTGTCTGGAAGTTCTGTGTATCACAGCGTTGTGTCAGAGTCGGTACACTTTACTTTTTTGATCCAACGTCAGGAATTTCATTTGATACCCTAGTGTTTCTGTGTGTTCTCAGGACTGTGAGGCTAACAGCAGACAAGGGGAGGTCTTCGTAGTCAATCATGGCGCAGACATAACTGCCTGTATCTACATAACTGATTGGGTCCAAAGACAGGAAGGGTGAGTTTGCATGGCTGTCATTTAATTTCAGTCTGTTCTTGTACCAGACGTAGCCTTCATTGGAGTTCAGATTTGCAGCACAGTTGGGGACGCAAATCAGCCTTATCCTCTGACCTTCAATCACTGTCCCATCACACTCCTCCACCAGGATGCTCACAGGAGATGTAAAAATGTGAGTCTCACCCCAGGGAAACCTTTACATGTGTAATATCCCATAACATTTTTAAACTTGTAAACAAAACAGTAAATGGATGTGTCACTCTGTTTTAGGCCTGTAAGATTCATAGCCCAATCAATGTTGCCACTTTTCACAGCAATAATGTGATGTGATGTGTACCTGTGGCAGGAAACAGGACCAGAATATAGGCCAAAAATACACTTCCTGCTGCCTTCAGCCCCATTGGTTCTTCAAATACACTGCACCAAAATTACCAAAGAAAAGGCATATGAAGGGAGAGATACACACTTTATGTCAAAACAGCTTATAGTTAAGGATTTGGGGGTGAATCTCATGCAAAGAAATTATACAGTTACCATCCAGAAATTAGAAATATTAATAATGAGTGGTAAGATAAATAATTCAAGTAACACAAAAGGTAACAAATAATTTGCATTGCTTAAGATAAAAAACAAATTTCTTTTACATATTATATAAATATATATATCTATACTTCATGGTTATTTGTTTTATTTATTTTTTTGCTGTGATATTAAGTTGCAAAGAAAACACATGGTTCAATTAAAATTAAAACTCGTTCTTAAAGACCAAGTAGGACTGTAAAATCCTCCACAGTTTCATCTCTAAGATCAGAAAAAACACACGACTGACTATAAAATAACATAAATGATCACACTTACAGCTTAGACAGTCAGAGAGTCCAGTCAGTAATCATGAAAACAACACAGCAGGTTTGTTGTTGTGGTTGGTTCAGATAAGTACCTGATGATGCGGATGTGGAAGCCCCCCATTCACACTCACCACCCACCCTTAATTCCCATTACTCAAAATGAGAGCATAAACAGCACAATTATGGTTTCTTTACAGAAAGTGCTTCTGATTTTCAGACAAACAAATGCCAAAATTTCACTTGATCAAGCTACAATAGACATACAAAGTGCTTTTCTTTATTTATGGTATATCTCTACCTGTCATCTGCTGAGAGAAGTGTGTATTCCCTCTCTTATCATTACTGGTTAAGAATACATCGAATTAATTTAAAACCGTTTATAATAGGATAAATTATAGCTCTAATTTTATACTAAAGTAATAGCTTTGCATGTCACCCTAAAAATGTTGTTTAGTCTTTTATAACAAGGTGCTGAGTTTTATACTTTGGTACCAACCAACACATTTCTGTGGCATCAAGTATTGAAAGCTGTCAGTGACCAATGGTTTGCATAGAATGCCTGATCATTTGCAATTTTACCAACTTAAATTATTCATGCAAAGTTATGTTATGACTGTATGTGTTTAAACAACATTTAACATTTGAGAAGTTTGCCTCCTTTTGTTAAATGAAACATTACGCACACGTCATTGCAGATCATATGAAACGGTGGATCGGCCATCATTGGCTATTGGCCAGAGACAGCTACATTTGTGTATTTTTATCTAAAGGCACATGTTTGCTAATTACTACATTACATTAATAGCCTCCTTAGCTTTGTGGTCATCACACCCGGTCCAGCAGGCTGCTACTCTCAAAAGTTCCATGGGTGACTTCAGTGTTGGGAAAAACCGCCTTCTCATGCTGTGTCCCATCTACCTGGAACTCCTTTCAAAGGACCCAATGGCTGGAGGTGCTGGTACCTCTTGGGAAGTTCAAATCCTTGATTACAGAGGTTTTTAAAAATGACTGTAACTGTTTTTAAATGAGCAGGCATTACATTAGTGTATTTTAACTGCTTAATGAACTTTTAATGTACTGGTTTTGATAGTAGGCTGTTACTGTTGCATATGTATAAAAGGGTAAATGTCATTGAATGTGGGTCTTTCCCCCTGGTTAAATAAAGGTTAAAACAAAATGACACTTTGGTCTGATTATGAGACTAGCTCAGGCTGTGATGGCTGCCAGATTTGACTGGATTTCATTATTGGCCAATTTGGGTGTAAAATCAATTCCAGCTAGTGGCACTTAGACTAGCTTTGGTGTAGAATCACCAGGTGTACCTGAGCCAGTTCTTGTGTTACATTCATCACCTACTCAAGTCATTATAGCTGGTTGTATTGACTTGATTGTGTAAATGCCTGAAGGGTTAAAAAAACTGTGCAAAACCATTTGGTGATTATTATTTGCAACACTTGAAGCATCTACTTATACTTACTAAGCTTTGAAAAATATTAAATGTATTAGTAAACACTCATGTGGTTGATCTCCGAAGGATGCCTCCTTTCCCACAGCACATTGCCTGCATGCCCAGGCAAAAGCTCCGTCTCAAGCCAGAACATGAATATCGTCCAGATCAGTGAGATGTGAGTAAGTTGTCAGTACAATATGTCACAAATGTCAAAAATACATGATACTGTCACCAACACCCCCACACTTCCTGTGTTACCTCTAAACAAAAAAACATATTTCTTTTTCCTGTTAATGAAATACTTTGTACTTTGCAATTCACACATGATACACTTTAATGTCTTTTAAAAGATACGCAGTGTGTTTTACCCCAAGGACATACAGTATATTGAAATGAACTAATTTGACATTATTTGCCTATATTTTGATTTAATTTAGCTAGAATTATCAGGAAAATGTAATAAAAACTTAAAGTCCTCTCAAACTTAGGGAATTACTTGGAAATCAATTTAGATAGATAATAAGATAAACAAAAAATGAATTACACTTTTAACACCAAAGTAGAGTGAAATGCTTTTGATTGAAAGATGTAATCAGAGACAGGAAATCTTTACTTTTAATTGTCCAATATATATTTTTTGGTTCAGAATCAGAGTACATTGTGTTTAGGATTTGCATGAGAACAGCTGAAAAACATCTAACTGGCTATATTGGATATTCATTTAGTATAATTTTCCTCCTAATCCTACTTCCAGTGTTGTTTTACAGTGTGTGTTTTGATTTTGGACATTTGTGCAAGACTTTTTTTAAAAAAGCCTCCAATTCTTTGAGAGATTGCAGATGGATCTCTGCACTGAATGGTAAGTGTTGAACTGATAGAAGGTGTTTGACTTCATTCTGGAGCTCATGAAACCACTTTACAATTTCTCTAGCAGTGTGCGTGCAGACATCTTTATCTTGGAATATGGGGAAATGATGCAAGAAAATGGCCTCATATTCCTCAGCTGTTATAAACCCATACAACAGAAGCATTGGACCCAATAGACTCTTATGAGAACCATGTAGACAACTCATTAGATCGTCTTACTCCTCTCCGTTTCTCAGGGCTCTGGGTTTTGTGGTCCTTACTCCAACTGTATCCTTGTGTGGCAGCGCTGAATACCTGCTTTGTGACGCTCACACTGCACAGTATTGGTTGACACTATGTCACAGACAGGTTGAGAGGTTGATTAAAATCTGTGGTCAATTTTGACACTGTATTTCTTCAAATTTTATCATCTTTCCTGTCACAGTAAATGTTTGTCTATCTCTGTGGCTTCATCTCTTGGCCCCTTTCATCTATTAGATGATTGCATGAAAGAATTTTGTCACTTTTGTGAGTGTTGCAATGCGTAGTTTGGACTCATGTTGCTCGTGAAAACCACATACCTATCAGGACTCTTTTCTTTTTAAACAAAATGTCAACTTTTAAGAAAATTGTTCTTGTTTTTTTTTTATATATATGACAGCTTATTTTTAAGACTAACAAATAAATTTGTGAGTTTATTTTCTTGACCCATATAAATTCACCCAGCCTTTTAATGAAAGCAAAACCATGAAAACATTTCATCATGGAACAGCAGCAGTATAACAGTACACACATACACAGGTATACCCTCCAGTTCAGACAAAGCAGTCCTGAAGGCTGACATGTTTTTACATTTCTTGTTCAGATCCAGACTCTTGTGTGTCCAAATGTATCTAAATGGTTATTTGAGGTAAAGCAAGGGCCAAGTCATGTTTTAACATCTTCCACAAATTTCTGCAATATTTGCTAGTGCATTTGTAGTTTGAGAAATTAACATTTTAACTCAGTGTGCACTTACTATCTTGTCTCAGAGCTCTCCTGGTCGATGACTTTGACCCCATTTGTTAATGATGAAAGCTCCAGAAAAAGCAAGAAAGTGGACTTGGAAAAGGTTTGATCATACTGCTACAAAGAAGTTTTCCATCACTTCCTTTCTGTATTTTTTCTTTTTACATTAGATCATTACACTACATTAAATTGCATTTATATTACATCAGTGTTTATTTCATTGCAATCAGAGACACATTTGTATTCACGCCAGACCACATATGTGGTATAGGTGCAAATGCGGGCTGTCACAGACTATGCAGTTTGTTCACTTTTTTCCCAAGCAAAGCAAACGCATCACTGTTCAAAGCAGTAAGTGAACGCATCGCAGTTCATAATGTTCTGTGCTGTGATCGTCTTCAGTTCAACCTGTTACATTCATTTTAGTACAAAACTAGGTCTAAACAAGCACTGTTATAGGATTAATAGCTCAGTAGCTAGCTATTAGTACACACATCATTGTTTCTGCCACTTTTAGTTGTTATTAGCAAGCCTGCAACCAGGAAATAATCATGATAGACAGGAGCTGCACTGCCAAAAGCAACTGACTTGTTCAGTGACAACATCGATTCAGTATAGTCAGTTTGGTTTGAAATCACACATGATAGTTCTGTAGGTGTATGGCAGGATGATGTAGAGGTGGAAGGCAAGCTACTGATGATGATGGCTTCCTGCCTTTTACATAGCCATACCGATTTCAATTAATTATTGTGTTACTGTCACGCATTAGCCCACTGGCCAGAAAACAAATGCTCCTCTGCAAACAATCAAACCCAAGAATAAACCAATGAATTAATTTATTCTTGAGGCGATGGCAGAGTCAAGTCCATGAAAACGGAACCAAACACCAACCATTATTCAGAGCAGAAGCGATGCCATCTGGTTTGAGTTTATATCTCTATGTGCATGTAATTTGTGCTGTAGTTGATCCGTGTACAGAGTAAACACAGTTTAATACACTGCGGGGAAAGAGAGAGGAGAACATCAGGACAGAGACGAGTGACGTGGTAGCACTCTCTTCCTCTGCTCTCTCTCTCTCTTTCTCTCTTGCCATGTCTGTCCTCCCTCTCCCTCCCATCTCTCAGACACTTTTGGTATGTTGATGGATACAGCATACTCAGCAATATTTCAAGGAGTGATAGAGGTGCAGAAAAAAAAACCTTTCATTGCAAAACAAACAGGCCTCGAGCTGCTTAGGCTTGTGTTGACAAATGTGCAGGGAGCATTAAGAACAGTCAGAAATGGCAATGTGAATCCCCTGAAGAATAGAAAGCAAAAATCTGACTACTTGGTTAGACCATAACCATAACCATAAGGCTTGGTAAATCTCACACTGACACACACACACACACTCGTGCAGTCCTTTGATGAGCCTGGGGCCTAGAGGGAATAATGGTTAGCAACCTGAAAAATGCCTTAATCACAAAAGGCCTCTGACAGTAATAAATGAAATAGTTGAGCCAAACACATTAATCCACGCCTGTGCGTCTGTGCATGTGTGTGGCTGTGTTTGGGTGTTTGTGTGCAACTCTGTGTGTGTGCGTCCCTGTTTGTGTATTTGTCTGCATATTGCTGCTAGTATCTGTGTGTGAGTGTGTGTGTGTGTGTGTGTGTGTGTGTGTGTGTGTGTGTGTGTGTGTGTGTGCGTCAGAGAGCGAAAGAGAGAGACAGCTGCTTTAGCGTAGAGGCTAAGAAAGTGCGAGGTAGTAACACCCTGTCAAAGCAAATAATCTTGCTGTCAGTCTCTTTAGGCTACTTCATACCTATCAGAGATGGGCACAAATATATCACAAAGTATCTTGTTACAAAATAAAATTCAAAATACTGGTGTGAGAAATTGTATTTATTTAAAATACAAGTCATTTGTCATTTGAAAATATAAAAATACATTCTGTATATGTTACTCACTAAGCGTTTTTAGTCTAACAAATAAATAAAACTCAGAAAATGTCACAAAAGTAAAATATTCGTATGCCTATTTTCCTTATCAAACAGAAAAATACAACTGTACACCTGAATTCAAGTTTCTCTCTTTTACCAAACGTATTGCCTTGTTAACTCATCGTAAAACACCTTTCATTCAAACTCGACAGAAACAAAATAAAACTCACCAAAACCGTCTTGGTTAGTCTTTCCACTTTTCCATCTCTCAACAATTCTGGTTTGGTTGAAATAAACCCTTAATTCACAGAGTTAGATGTGAAAATATTCTGGCACTACACGCTGTCGCTGCCTCTTTGATTCCCAACCTCCCACTCGCTCCCCCTCTCTTTGACGCCCCTCCTGTTCCCTCCTGAACCTGCCGTGTCTTTGTCATCTTTGTAGTGAGCCCAAGGCCTAGTCCACACGTACACGGGTATTTTTATAACTGGAGTTTTTCTTCCTTCGTTTAAAAAAAAAACTCTGTCTACATGAAAATGCAAAAACCTACTTTTACTTTTACAATCGCTGCAGCTTCCTCTGCCGCCATTTTCATAAGTTTGAAAATAACCTGGTGGTCCCGCCGCTTCCACTACGTAGCTAAGATGGCAATATTCATAGTGCAGGCGTGCCTGCACAGAGGGCTGCTGTACACACGCCTCTTGCATCAGGTTGTCAGTTGCAGTGACAAATGGGTTGAAATTGTATGTAGTGCGACGATTGTGTGTGTAGATTGTGTTTCATAGATGATCTGGCAACCTGGGTGTTGTCAGACAAACATCCAAATCTTGATTTATAATAAACTTTCGAGTCACCCAAAGAAACTTTTCAAAACCATATAATACAGTTCATACATAATAAAAGATTTAGCTGGCAAGAATATGCTAAACAAATACATTGATAATATATATACCATGAAACACACAATACATTAATAATATGCATATCAGGAAGCACTACGAAAGGTTAATTTAAACAGGTGAGTTTTCAGTTGTGATTTAAAAGGACCAACAGATGTGCACAAGTGTCACTAGTGAGCGAGTGGGTGTGTGGGGATGGAGAAGATTCGATAAGTAAGTAGGTGCTAAGCCATTGAAAGATCTATAAAGTATAAGTACTAAATACTTTAAAATAAATGCTGTATTTAAGCTTGAGGGCCATGCAAATTCCTGGGAGAAACAACAAAACAGGAGGGTGCTGAGAGATGGCCTTGAAATACAGGAGAAACCTGGTAAAAATGGCAGGTATGCTTGTGCCTAAGTTACGTCTGACTTCTTACTTCCCGTTTCCTACCAGTATACCATTTCATAACCTTAAAGGAATAGTTTGACGTTTTAGGAAATACCCTTATTCGCCTTCTTGCAGAGTTAGATGATAAGATTGATACCACTCTAATACCTCAGGCTGGAGCTATTGATTATTTTAGTAATCGAGTAGAATACTATTTTCCATTGATTCATTAAGTAATCAGATAAGAAATACTTTTGCTTGGTGCCCCCTGCACAGGGATCAACTGTGTAAATCATATCACTGTACAACCAAACTCACAGACTAACCAGTCGGAGAACAATAGCAACAAAAACACGTTTATACATCTACAACTAAGAATTGTGCCTTACCTTTGCTAGACTTCATCTCAACTAGCAATCATGATTTATGTTACATGCTAATGATAACGTTACCTTGTTTCAGGTCCACTCCGTGGACTGGAATGCTTAGACTGGAAACTTTCTGCTCAGATGATGAAACGTTGCCGTCATGCTGTTGTGGTAGGCTAGTTCTGTTTTACTGTAGACACACCGCACAGAGTTGTTGTTTTCTGTTAGCCTGAAATGACTGGATACTTTGTCTTTTTCTCTGGCCTGTCTCTACTCTTCATCCCTCACTGTTTATTATCTCTTCTAACATTTTGCAATGTGCACCATCAAATCAAGTTTTCTTCACTTGTCCGCACAAAACAGTGCACCGTATATAGTTATATTGATTAAACAAAGCATCGATGCAAAGAATTGTAGTTGAGCTACTCGAGCTTCTCAATGAATCGTTTCAGCCCTACTTATATCTGTCCATTAAATATAAGGCTATAGCTAGCAGCTGGTTAGCTTAGCTTAGTGCAAAGACTCAATACAGGCGTAAACAGCTAGCCTGGTACTGATGAAAGGTAACAAAATCCACCCAACTGCTGCAATGATTTTCCACACCAGTTTACTCATCACAGGAAGTACTACTCAGCCTGTGAAAAACAGTTGTATTTCTTCTGTGGTTCTGGAGGAGCTTACTATTGTCTGATCTTGGCTTGTGCTTGGAGACTACAATGTCTAATGAAAAACACTGTGGAGTTGCATTTTGGGAATTGTAGGATCTGACATTCACAGTCTCTGCTGCGTCCATTTTGACCATTCTTTCTTTAATCAGTCTCTTGCATGTGCCCTAACTTTATGGAAGTGGAATAGGAAATCGGAGTACTCCTGACACACTAACCAGGCTTACATCATTGCTTTCCAAAGGCTTAGTTTTCCACACTAGAATTGGTGGCTGCCGCTTTCAGATTTATCCACCCTGGAGACCACTTTTGAAAAGTTCAGTTGAACCGCCAGCATAGAGAAAAATTAAATACAGCCTAATTAGTGTTGACATACTTGACCTCCAACCACTACTCCCTTTGCCAAATTTTGCATGTTTGGCCTCCCACTTCTTCTTCCACTCTTACTTTTCTCATCTATCACTTTCTAAACTGTTTACATTTCCCTTTTCTCTTTGTCTCTAAAGTGTGTATTTTTAGTCACCATTTGGCCTCACCTTGTTCCTCCCTTCATTCTCTTTACCTTCGCTCTTTCCCTCGCTCTCCAAACTATATGTATATTTGGGTCTGTCTATGGGGAGTCAGGGGTCATTATTAATCTTGCTAGCTCTCCTAGCTTCAGGCATAACAGCAGGGCAGCATCTGTGTGTGTGTGTGTGTGTGTGTGTGTGTGTGTGTGTGCGTGTGTGTAAGTGAGAGGGAAAGGAGTGGTTGCGAATGAGTCAGTTATGCTTTTCGAGTAAAGGTGTAGGAGAACATGTTTTTGTGAGTGCACCGTCTGTATGCCGTTTAGGTGTGTGTGTGCGTGTGTGTGTGTGAAGGAGAGGGAAAGTGCATTTTACCATGATGGATCATGAGAGACCCACATTCTTAATGCACACTCGCACAAGACAGACACCCATGAGAAATGAGGTGGAGCCGAGAGGGGGAGGGAGAGAGAGAGGTGATGAGGAAACAGAGTGAGAGAGAAAGGAGAGTCCCTGTTCCTCCTGAACTCATTAACCGTTGTCCTCTCCGCCCTCCCTCCCGCACTCCCACAATGCCGAGCAGCGGCGTGCATCAATAATGCTGGTGACAGCACGAGGGGGACGGGTCAGACAAGCAACCGCCATCTCCCTGGCAACCACCACTACGGCCACCATTGCCACGACAACAATTGCCGAGCGCACTCAGGGGGTATCCCCCTTCCCCGCTGGCCCAGCTCCCCTCCTGCAGCCACCGCACAGCAAGGGCCGCCGCGCCTGCTGCTGCTGGATCAGAAGCAAGCTAAATCCGCAGCACGGCTCCGGCACAGGATGAGGCGAGAAAAAGCTGACTGATCTAGATTCTGAGGTGAACTGAATGGACAGGAGATTCAATCTGAGCAGAGTTTAGCGGCATTATTCAACAATTCAAGAGGAGGAGGACGGGTGAAGGATGTTCTGCAGGCAGAAATCCCAAAAAGAGTCACCGTAGCTGGTCTGTGAGGCTTACAAAGTATCGCGAGCTGCGTGGAAGACACAGTTTCAAGAGAAAAGTTACCCTTCGCTGTCAAAAAGCAAGTACAGTATGCATGTACATACAGAATAACTCAGGCTCAGGATGCAGGAAGAAAAGTTTAACATGATTTAAATAAGCCTGATAGCTGCCAGTTATATTTGGTGATTCATCTGCCTCTCACATTTTCTTGGTAGTTAAACCAGAATCAGTTCATTTTTTGTTTACATTTTTTACACCATATGAAAGGATTCCATGTTATGTGAAAAGGGTCCCTTATAATGCTAAAATTATGAAGAAGTAACTCCTCACTCTGCAGCTTACAGAGCTTTTTGGCCTCTTAGCTGCAACCCATCCTTATACCTTAACGATGGCAGGGAGTACTGGACCTTAAGTACAGTACATTACGTAAGTCACGTAACGTAAGAAGCATGACATGAAATGGTCGGAGTGTGGTTAGGTTTAGGAAAGGGCCGTGGTTTGGGTTAAATACATTACATAACTCATAAGTCACGTGACATAAGTTACCTACATAATGTTAACTTAAAATCTTAAATAAGCCAACCGTTCACCCATCCATCCAATCCAACCACCTCCTTATGCAGACTTTCTTGCTCCTAATACTTCGTCACATGACTTCCTCCTTTGCTACCGTCATGTGATCACTAGAGGTCATAACAATCTAAACATAAATATGGGTCGTAATAAGGTGCTGCACAATCAACCTATTTGGTTTCACTGACCACATCTTCAAAAAACAAATTTTGGCTTCATATTCACCAGGTAGCCATGACTCAAAAGGCTGGATGTATCAATGCACAAGCATGTGGTTGTAGCGTATATCTACCTCTCAGGTTGGGTTTTTTTTTACTGCCCCCTAGTGGAAAAGATTTAACGCAGTGAATGAGCCTCAAATAGATACAAAAGGCCCAGCCTGTGCTGGCAGGCTTCATCACCACTAGCCTCCGTGCATCCCATGGAGGTTTTCCTTGATTTTCCTGAAACATGAAATATTGGAGAGAACAGAACCAAGCTATAAAAACAATGACTTTGCTAACACTCAACAACTCCCAGCACAGCTCCCATTATGTTTTGACTGGGCGCCAGTCTCAGAGATTTTAAACTGTTAGGAGCAAACACACTAGATGTTTCTGGCATTGAGAATCACCATTTTGTAATTCAAAAAGTTTTTTGTGAGCTTCTTATAAGGCCTGGGTGCCTCACCTTTTATACACTCACTGCATTTTGCAATTTATTTAAAGAAATAAGCCTTGATTGCTCCCTGATTGAACATGTTCAACTTCGAGACAGACTATGTATATTGGTCTGTTGAGGGAAAAAAGTAAATAATGTACAAGAAATGCAAGACAACTGTTCAGCAAACTTCTATCAAATTGTACCAATGGATAAAATCATGATAAATATGAACAGAACCAGGCAGGGAGCATTGCAACTGAAATAGATGTTAAGTTGTTTTCTTCAATAAATACTGTCACCAGCTAATCACTGACAGCAGCTCCTACTACGTAGCTAAAATATCTACCAACCAAAAGTTGTAACAGAAATTATTAGAGCTCTTTTCTTTCAGTTTGAACATTAAAATGAGCTTAGATTAGTTTGTACTGCTACACACAGAATAGGCCACTGCAAAACTAAAAAACTTTGCATTTTACCTGCATATTCAGTGTTTACAGGTGTATAAGTCCTTAACAAGACATTTATACATTTCAGTGATACAGATTAATGTAATAGTTAGGAAGCAGTTAAAAGAACCTACAACAAGATAGATAGATAGATAGAGACCAGAGACTATATTCTGAGACTCTAAATTTGATTAAGCTCCCTTGCCTATTAACATTTAGTAACATAATTAATGCATTAAAGGTTAATGGTCCTGTCACTGCAAAACTGCACATATGAACATGGACACGTGTGTGTGTGTGTTGCAGTGTATGTCCAGTACAGACGGATAGCGAAGCGGCTGCTTTATGGGGAGAAGGTGAAGAAACAGAGAGACAGGTAGAGCAAACGTCTCGGGGAAAATTGGCGATGAAACGAAATAACGGGTCCTCTCCCAGAGGCGTCGGCGGAGTTAAATATCATATCTGGCAATCGTGTTTTATTCACGTATTTTCGGGCCGGTAAGAGGATCAGTGCGAAATGTCAGATATGAGTTCGCGCGCCTCACAATGAAGCGGCGGCGGCGCGGCTGCCTGCGCGAGTCCATGGAGCTCGCGAGAGGGATGTTTCCTTTCCTCTCGGACTGAAAAACAAGGCGGGGAGGGGCGGAGGGGAGAGGGTGAGGGAGGAGTTAATTGCTGCAGCTTGGCCAATAAGACAGTGAGACCCTCCGCGGGCGGGTCTCGAGTGTGAGGTCTCAGCCAATGAGAGCTTGAATGAGGGTCCGTGCCCCCACGTGGGTTTTGAGTCCCAAACAAAAGCCGCTGGGCTTTAGGCCAATCACAGGCGCGCAAGGTGTTAATCTTGACGCGGATTGGCTCGCTGCTTTTCACAGAGTCCTCTCACTCATCACGTTTAGCCCGTTGTTATTAACTCTTTCCTACCACACAGGAAGGAGCTGCTCTGCCCATAAAACACAAACCCGCACTGTAATAGCCAAATGTGAATTAATGAATGATTCAGAGGCGGTTTGTTTTTAGAAACGCGATACATCAGTTAATCCGGGCTGTTTCAAAGCCTCGTTTCAGACACATTTAAAGAAAAGCGAGGGTAATATACTGTACTATACTGGAGCACATGGGGCGAGCAGAGCAACGCTGCAGCCTTTTAAACGTGCGTGTTGCCCTAATCATAATCAAATCAGCATGCAAGAAAACCAAATGAGATTAAAAGCACATGAGAACGTGAGCAGTGAGGTATAACCCACATTCACACATCCAGGCTCTAAAATTGTGGGTCAAACATGCTCCTGTTATGCCATGTAAAGCCCGCTTTAGGCTCAGGCTCCACGGCAGAGAAACAGATTCGGGTAAGGTGACTGGAAATTATTGATACAGGGAAAATCCCCCCTCCCAGCCCTCTGTTTTTAATTGCACTGATGTCTTACAATTGATAATGCTTCACGTGATGTTGACGCCTTTCAGTTTCTGCGAAGTCCCCCTCAAAAGCAGAATACATTAAAAGCAGCCATTTTAAATAGCACTAAAGTCCTTCCCTCCTACGCTATGCAGTCACACAGGCACCAACAGTGTCTTACCAAACATCAATCTTCTCTCTCTTTTTTTAACCTCCAAAAAATATATAGGTAAGGTTCTCATAAAGAAGCCACAGTAGAAGGCTGACATCGCCCCTCAGTGGTGGCTTTGGGAATTACAGCCTGCCAGTCTAAAGTGTGTGTGCGTGTGTTTGTGAGGATGCAACTGTTTCAAGTGCATCCAAAGTAGAAAACAGCGATTAAAACGTTTGTTTTCTTATTGCAGTTCCTAAATGAATAGTTGTATTGATTTTAGAATGAAGACACGTGGTATGTTCTGCATGGATATGTTATAATATTGTTCATTTATTATTGTTTGTTATATAATATTGTTCCCTTTGGGTCGAGTTTCTCTTGTTAAAAGTCTGAGATGTCCTCCAGTGTATAATGAGAAGAGATGGAGGAGCAAAGAAATGGAGGTGTGTTGATGAGGAAAGGAGGACAAGGTGGTAAGACATGAAGGAAAGGTTTCACTTGTAAAAACGTTTTATCCAAGTCTTCAACAAAACACAGGCTAAGAGAGAATGATCTGGCCGGCACAAAGAGTCTTTTCTATTGTTTTCTTACAAACCTTACAAATGTTGTGTATTCTGTTGTGAATTTAGGGTAAGTACGAGACATTTGAGTATAGTGTCAGGATTTAAGTTTACATGTAAACAATTTTTTGCACGTTTTTTCACCCAATACAGCAGAGACCTTTACACTTCAGAAAAAGCAGTCAAACAAAGTCTGAGTTTTCCTTTTCTCTTTGATTTCCGACATGGTCGTCAAACTAGTTTTTTTCTTGTGCAACCCTTAGTCATGTTTAATTGGGTAAGCTGTTGCAATGTAATCTATACTCCCAGTGTCCCTATACAAATGTGGTCCTGATATGAGTTCATCTTCACTGAAACTGACTCATAATGTGTCGGGGAAGAGAGGAAGGAAACAGACAAAGAAGTGAACAAAGCTGGACAGCAGCAAAAAACCGTTAGAGCTTGTTTTGGCATGCTTGTGCAACAGCAATAACAAGGACAACCAGTGGACTCAAAGATTGATCCAGCTGATCTCTCTTTCATTCAGCTCACAACCTCTGGAATTGAAGTGAGGACGAGAGAGAGGAGAGGGTGGGAGACTTGAAGGAGAATAAAAAGGGTGAAGAGGATGACTGGAGGAGGAAACTGAGAAAGAGAGTGGAAGGGAGACTGTGTGTATTTGTTGATGTGTGTGCAGGAGGGGGGTGTCTGCAGGAGTAGGGGGGGGGGCACTGTGGGGTGTGAGGCAGCACCCCGCAGTCCCAAGTAATGGCAGAATAGAACTTAATAGGGTAGAAAAAGGCTGGAGGCTGTTAACTCAGAAACGGTCATTTTGAATTCCCCGTTCTCTTTCTGAGACACTCCCTTCCCTCTCATCCGCACCTTCTATATCTTTAACTTGTTTCCCATCCCTGCCTGCCTGTGTAATTTTCCGATTCTCCCTTCGTCCCCCTACACCCTAACCCATCTCCCACCGCGCACCTTTTCAGCTATTTCCCCTTATTTTCCTCTCTTTCACCTGCCTCTCCCTGTTCTTCATTTGCCTCCACTGCCTTTTCCTCTCCTCCTAGCCCTCACCCTTGCCTCCTCCCATCCACCCTTCCTTCCTCCTTCCCTGCCTCATCTCACCCTCCTCTTCTCACTTCCCTCCCTCCCTCCTCCTCCGTCTCTATCTCCTTGGAGGAGGTGTAATGATAGCTATTTGAGTGTCATCAGAGGACCGCTGTAATGGCTTCTAAAGCACCATCCCACGGTTGCCACAGTGAACCTGGCACAGCCGCCGTCCCCGAATAAGGGGTAGAGAAAAAAAACATCTGGTTGGCTATGGGCAGGCGTCACCGTGCCGACGGCAGCAGGGAGCGTCTGCACATCAGCAGACAATGACGTGGCCCCCGGGGGCCACAGAGAGTGAGCTAATGATGCGTGGGATAGGATACATATGAGGAGGAAGTACAGTAATAGTGATACTAGTGATTTAATAGTGATAGTAATGAAAATAATAGCACTGATAACAGTAACAGTATATTACTCTTTTTGATTTGTGAGCACTGTGTCTGTCTCCTCCTCCCACCTCCTTTTTCTAAGGATTTTATTTGTTTATTAGGATCCCCATTAGCTAACACCGTGACGTCCGCTAGTCCAAACACACAAATCACACGGTAGCAAGGTGGGGAAGCAATACGTTTATAGTGAAGTAATTTATCCACATCATTATATGTGTTCATGAACAGACAGGTAGATTGGAGAGTCCTTCAAATGTTTTTGTCCTGATGGACTTCATAAAGTAGGTGTGAAACTGCCACCTTATTGTAGCTTGCTAATGCCGTTAAATCGCCCTTTAATGTCCTAGTTTGAACTGTAGCCTACATGTTGAGAGGAAACCTAAAACTCTCAAATCTTGAAGATGAGTTTTCAGGGGTCACATCGGACTGTGCTTGACCACCTTTCTGCAGCGGACGCCCCTCGGAAGAAGAAATTGTACACTTACTTGTACCAGTCAGTTTCAATGGCAGGTGGCATAGTGACTAATCACAACTACTTGTCATTATTGTAATTTAGCTGTTGATTTTTAAATAGTTGGTTACAAAATCAGTTTACCCAGAAAATTTGAATAAATTGTCCTTAAATATTTTCATTTATTAACAATTGATATGCACTGATGTGAAGAGTCCACATTTTAATAAACACTACTTATCATAGCAAAGTTTCAGACTTGAAACAGGAAAACTGATCTCAAGTCAGCATCTCAGAAATGTGGGATGTCGTTTAGTTTAGTGTTCACACACTCAGTTACAGCACTCACGTCCTTCAGTGTCCGTGTTTGTGTGTAGGCGTGTGACACATTGTTTTCACATTTTATGTAAAGTGCAACAGTTCAAGTCTGGGTCAGGAAGAGTAAATCTTTGGGTGGGTGGTGTTTGAACCCTGGGACTCTCTTCTGACCTTTGTGTGTGTGTGTGTGTGTGTGTGTGTGTGTGTGTGTGTGTGTGGTGTAGTTGCTGTGGGTCAGTGAGTCTATGTATATGTTTATAGCCATGGACAGGCAGAGGGGGTATTGTGTGTTTGTGTGTGTGTGTGTGTGGGAGTGGGGCTGGGGGGTAGATTAGCCGGGTTGGGATGATTGGGTTGAGGATTAGATGGATTCAGGAACAGACACGTCTGTTTACTCTGCAAAGAAGGCTTATAGGCTGATTGGCAAGGTTGATTACTCACACACACACACACATGCTGCACACACACATTCATTCAAACCCCCATATGTTGATTAGCTCACCTGTCATTTCCTTTCCCTTCGTTTGTCTCCCAAATTCAGAGGAGTCCAACTCCCTCGGCCTCTCAGACACATTTCCCATTAGGACTGACCCAGACAGCTTGCAATCAGAGAAGGTGTGTAACTAAACCCCCAGCATAGGCAAGTAAGTGGAGCCTCACTCAGGCAACTACCCCAAAGGCACAGGGAGTGCTCTGGTTACCCAGCACTGTGTGTGTATGTGTGTGTGCATTGTTTCAATGTACCTGTCTTTATGTGCCACAGAAAGAGCCGAAGTGCAGAGCTCAGAATAAAGCGCAGAGGCAGAGAAAGGCAGGATTATACACATGGCAGGTGAGAAAAGGGCAGAGCAAGAGAAGGAGAGGATGGGAGGAAAAAGCGACAGAGAGAAGCTTAAGATTACAGAGGCAAGCACCCTTTGTTGCTGAGTTCAGTTGTGATGGACGGCTTATGTTTAGGGAAGGAGTAAAGGAGTCCATCAATGCGCTACCATAAAATTTGCAGGACCGCTGAGGATGTTCTTCTTCACTGATCAAACTTTTGTCTGACAGACGAGGAAACTGGACTTCAAGGAAGGTGAAGACGAGGGTCAGAGCATTCGATGTGATCCAAAGATAGTAGGAGCTAAAGGAGCCAAAGGAGGAACAAAAACAAAAACCCAAGGGAGGACTAGTCAGGAGGGGCCAGGTGATTAAGCCTTCAGAGGGAATAACAAGTCAAGCAAGAACAATAGTGAGGGTGGATGAGAGAGCATTGTTTAACAAGAGAAAGAGAGAAAGGGGGGTTGACTCCAGTGGAGATAAGCAGTCAAGAGCAAAATTAGACTACGGAGCAAGAGAGGTTGATGCTGGACTAAAGAGAGATCAAGGTTGACTCAAGTCTTCCCTGCCTCTAACCTGATTAGGCTGAGGAGCGGTAGTGGTGGAGGGGAGCCTGGAGACCCGATCAACAGAACGGGAGAGAAGGAGGGGAGAGAAAGAATTACAAGAGGACGCTCGGTGAAAGAAGCCTCTTAAGTCCGGGAGCTGGAATTAGAGCCGCAGAAACTGCAGAGGGGAAGCCACAAAACCACAGTAAGTAAATTAGGAGCCTGTAGCTGGAAAAATGTATAATGAAGCCATGGGTGGGGGAAGGAATTTGTGGTTTTGGGAGTGCTTTATATACTATACCTAAATGAATTGATTTCCTGTCTTTAAGACTTTCTCATTTTATCATTCTCCATGACTTCATATCCTTCCTTATTCCTCACCTCTTTAAAAAAAAAGCTTCCCCCCCCCCTTTTTGTGCCTAATCCTCACTCCTGCACCCCATTTCAGGTCTATTTACAGCTCTATACCTTCTTTCTCACTCTTTTCCCCATCCTTAACTTGTCTCAGCCCTTTATCTCCTTCAACAGGTGAAGATGCCTGCTAATGGGAACAGTCCCTTGAAATTGCAATTTGGTCTAATCAACCATGAGGGTCGTTACCTCACTGCTGAGACCTTTGGCTTCAAGGTACAAACACGCCATCCAATGTAATAGAAGAACTGTAACACATTTGCATGACTGTTGGTATCATAGAGCTGTCTTCTTAAGGCAGACGCTACAGGCATTTAATTGCCAGGTTTGTTGCACATAGATCATAAGACTAAGGATGAAAAACCTTCACTCTTTGTTGGAACATTTTCTTGTCTCAGGTGAATGCGTCAGCTCCCAGCCTAAAGAAGAAGCAGATATGGACTCTAGAGCAGGACTCTCAGGACACCCAGGTGGTCTACTTGCGCAGCCACCTGGGACGGTACCTGGCCTCTGACAAGGATGGCAAAGTCACCTGTGAGGCTGATGGGCACAATTCAGATTGCCGCTTCCTCATCGTGGCACAATCAGACGGTCGCTGGGCTCTTCAGTCCGAGCAGCACCTCCGCTTCTTCGGTGGCTCTCGGGACTACCTGTCCTGCTTTGCCCAGGTAATCACAGATGCCGAGTTGTGGGCAGCGCGCCTGGCTCTACATCCGCAAGCCAACCTTCTGTCTGTGGCCCGCAAACGTTACGCCCACCTCTCTACCGAGGATGGGGAAATTGCTGTGAATGTGAACATTCCCTGGGGTGTGGCAGCACTCCTGACTCTTGTGTACCATGATGGGAAGTACTGCCTTAAGACCTGCGACAGCCGCTTTCTCAGCAATGACGGAAAGCTCTTGACGCAGTGTGGGAAGGCCACGGCCTACACGCTGGAGCTGAAGTGTGGGAAGCTGGCCTTTAAAGACTGTGAAGGGAAGTATTTGTCTCCCATGGGGCCTACAGGCACCCTGAGGTCTGGACGATGCTCCAAGCCAGGCAAAGATGAACTGTTTGACCTAGAGGAGAGCAACCCACAGGTGGTTCTGATGACAGCTAATGGGCGATATGTCTCCATAAGACAAGGTAAGAAAACACAGACACATCAGCAGGAGATGATATTGTCAGAAAACTGATTTTGCCTTGAAGCCTTGCATGGATGCAGGAGGGCCCACAATGATACTAGATTGAATAACAGGATGCGGGGAAGGGCCCATAGTTAATGTCTATGCACAGGGTCCAGAATTTTGTACTACACCCCTGCTTGCAGCTTTCTAGGCTCCATAACACAGAATCCCAAATGTCTGATTTAATGGACGATGGCTGACCTTATGTGCCGTTGAGGGTGGTCACACGAGCCTTTATCTGACACACACTGACCTACACACATGCAAAATGAAGCAGAGAGGCAGTAATACTACAGCTACTACAGTTACCACTACTACCCTATATATAGGGTATATACAATGCACACTGTGCACTGATACACCCCCAGATAACAATTTACAGGAAGTACATTAACTTGGTGGACATGCTGATTATGCGTGGCTAAGGGAATAGGCCACTCTCTGACGATTGACAACTGATAAGGGATGCATGGTAATTATGGGTAATGTAGTCTGCACATCAACATGCATGGATATCACATCGGATAGGGGCATTTTTCCAGGAAAACAAGATAGATGAAGCTGATATGGGAGACTATCAGCCTCATCTGGGAGAGCTGAGACAAATACGTCATTTGTTTTAGGGCTGCTATTGATTTAGGTTAGTCCACTGTCAGTTTTAAGTCTTACACTGATGAGTGATATGGTCAAATAACAGAGGTATTGTGCACACATTTTGGGAATAACTACAGCAATAGACCTCAACAGCAATTTGCAATGGGTTTTTCATGAATGAGATTTAATGTTCCAGAAATGAATGTTGTCAGAGAAGGGTTTGTATTCCTGAAATATTGGATATACCCTGTTATACCCTAAAATGTAGCAAATATAATAAAAACATTTTACCAAATAATCTATCATAAATGGTGATCTTTTGAAAATCCCCTTTCATTCACTCTCAAATGTGCCTTCTGGCTTTGTTGGGTAATGGTGTTACAGTCTACGCTGTTGCCCCTTGGGCTTTCTGAAACAGCTGCCTGTAACCTATATGCGGCTCTGTTGATACTGTATTATGTATTTACTCTTCGGTCTTGTGACAGGGCTGTTGGAGTGCGTTATTTGATCAGCATGCAGCCATGACACCACCCTACTATACTGATGGATTATATCTGCTCTATATCGGCTTCAAAGTTGTTGTTTTGTTCTGCAAAACACATTGAATATCTTTGATCAGTGAAAAAACTAGAAGGATTGTGATTGTGATGATCACGTTTCATCTAAACAGAAGTGCATTACGGGATTTACCAAGTGTTCAGTTGCTGATGGTCGAAATCTTTTGCCAGTCTGATTTGAAACTGGATTTGGGGTGGATTAGCATACACTAACATAGCTTGTCAGCATACTTGGCCATGACACCCATCCACAGGCTGCAGATTCTTGTCTGCAGGGTCGGGTTACTTCAGCCCTGGGTGCTGTAACTGAATCTCTCCCCGCTCATTGTTCCTGGTTAGCAGTGGGAGTTTCGGGCAGAAACCAAATGACTGGGAGCACAGTAAACTGATTGGTTGAAGGGAAAGGAAAGAGATGGTGCAGGATTAGAACATACAGTGTATAAATTCAAGTACAAATGTATGCACAGACAGAAATACTTGCCTCATGCTCACATTCTTTCTCTCCCTCTCTTCCTACACTTGTTCTGCACAAACAAAAGCTTTATCTTTCTCTGATACACTCGCCCACAGACAACCATACCGTCCTGCTGCGGCGAGTGGTGAGGTGGTGTTTTGAATTATTGATGAAGTTGGCCCCTGTTCCTGGAAGGCGAGGGAGGGAGTCTGCTTTCAGAAACCCAAGCTGCCTCTCACCTGGGGCAAAAGCTTCAGCCCCTCCAAGTCCCACTCTAACCAATAGTCTAACCTGCCAACCCCCAGCACATCAGTCAGTACTGATCAGTTAACGAGCGTGTCAGTATGCCGTAGTTAGCAAAATATGACACTGCGAAACGGTCACATCAAGGTACAAGACGAGATTTATTATCAGCACGTATCAGCAGTTTTTAATACATCAAATCAACAATTTATCTTGCACTTGCAGAATCCCAAATTATATGAGTAAATATTAAAGCTTGCATTCACACAACAGACTGGCTATTGACATGTAAAAACTGTTCAGTGAATTAACCACTTTTCTTATAAGTGGAAGCATTAGCTAACTTTCCCTGGTTTCCCAACTTGCCAGCAATTTGCTGATTATGTTGCATGCAGTGTGAACACCTGGTACCACTGAACGAAACAAGGGAGAATGGATGGTAGTTTGCAACAAACATTGAAAAAAAATTATATTAGGTGAAAGGTTGAATCATTACGTCAGACTAAAAGGGGGACAAAAGTGCAAAATGGAAAATGCTAGTACCTCAAAATTCTTGTAAATACATTGTTACCTTCTACCTCTGCGTCTGACATGATGATTAAAGGAAAAGGGGGAAATGGAAAGCAGAGAAGGGAGGATACAACTCTCAAAGGACTTTAGGACAATAGGACTATTTGTGGAGGCAGGCGGGCTCTTCATCCTCCCCAATGTCACCTGTGCCTTTACACATAAATTTGCACCTTTGTTCCTGCTCTATTTAGTGCAGAGGAGTCATGTTGGCTATATTTTTAAAAGTGGGTATGTAGTAAATGGGTTAGTAATCACAGAGGGTCAGCTGTTATGTACTAGAGCATGACTTTAGATATAAAAGTGTTAGAGAGGTTTTGTATACAGCAATGAGATGCAGTATTTTCTGTCTGCCCTGAGTTGTTTTTTATTGCCTGTAGTGTGTGTGTGTGTGTGTGTGTGTGTGTGTGTGTGTGTGTGTGTGTGTTAGCATGTAGATCTGTCATCTTGTCTTCATCTGTCATCATCTCACTGTGTTCCTCGGGTCTAAGTGGTCTGAAAAAGAGATGATAGTCAAAACGTGACACGTGAACACATGCACACAAATACACACACACACACACACACACACACACACACACACACACACACACACAGCCCAGGAAAAAAAGTGAAAGGACTGAAATAAAAAAACAACAGAGAATGCAGTTGTGAAGGATAAAGGTATGGGAGAAAGAGGAAAATAAGGAACAGGGGGATGGTAGTATCAGCTTACTATTAATAATAGATGTCAGAGCCATCTATTGCTGATGGATTAGTTGGACCTGCTCCACTTGCAGGCTGCAGGTAGGACAACATCAGAAAGGGGAGCTGGATCTGGGTTGTGATCCAAAATGTGCCACTGCTGATGCTACCCATGTGTGTTTTTTGTGTGGGTCTGTGTACCAGGGAGTGTACTGTTGAAGAGTGTACTGTGCTACACTGAATAGTTAATCAATGATCATGATCGTGATGACATCTTATTTCGTATGCTTGACCAACTGGTGTGTCAAAGATGGTCATCAACACAGCCATTGATATCATCAGATTGCTGGCTTGGATTTCAGCATATCTAATCTCTTTCTCCCCCAATTCTCTGTTTCTTTATCTTCCTTCATCCTTCTCTCCTTCCTCTGTCTCCTCTCCTTTCATCTATCAGATATCGGCTGTGAGGTCCCAGCTGAGCCCTGTCAGAGGATCATTTCTGGGTTGAATTAGTGTGAAATGGACATATGGAATAGGTAGACAAAGCATGACATTGAGTCGGGATGAGAGAATCAGAGTGATGGGCCTCCAGGCATAAGTGCAGAGTAGAGGGGCAGAAATGTATGCTTCAAATGCACTTAAGATCAATGATAATTTAACCAGTTGTAAAACCTTATGATACCCAGTTTATCAGGTGTGAATAAGATGTTATTAAAGCGTCCCGGTAGCTCAGTAAGCATGACATCTTTGTCGAATGCCATCCCCTTTCTCCCTGCTCCAGTCTGTATCTACGGCCTAATATCAAATTACAGCAAAATAATTTTAAAGTAGATGGGATTTAACCTGTCATGACCCATGAGCTAGGGCTGAACAACTGGTATAAAAAATGTGAAATGAAATTGGGGGTTTTTCTGTCAAAAAAACTGGGCTGTAACTGTGCGCTTTCAACTTATACATGTATGTGCATCTGTGTTGGATTATGCAGATGTAATTTATATGCATGCATCCATCAGTAGCCTTAAACCACCATAGTGAGCTCAGGTTTATTCTATTGGTTGCCTATTGGTTGGTTCGCCATTAAAATCCTGTAGGGATATCCAAGGTCAAATGCCATCATAAGGTCAAACATTTAATTTGTCCAATACTTGGTTTATACCAAACCTGCATATCTAATGACATCACCATCAGCCTTAGCTCTAATTTGTGTTTAGTGCTAATTAGCAAATGTTAGCATGCTAATACGCTGCACTATGATTAGCTGAACACAGCAAACATACCTGCTAAAAATCTAAATGCTTGAGTGGTCATTGTTAGCATTGTGGGCGGTGGAAATCACAAATCCCTTTGTTGATTTGATCTGTTCAGTTCAGTAGAAAACTTGGCCTACACAAACACCGTACATGTTTGCAACACAGTAATCATGACTGTTTCTGTGGCTTTCAAAGCCTTTTAAATTAAATGTATACCACAGGTCTTTAGCGACCCAGGACTATATTACACCCCCTCTAATTCATTAATTGTATTCAAATAACAAAAATATTTGATTTTAACAATGTTCTGGTCTCATGATTGATATTGTTTTCTCTAAAAAGTGTAAAGCGTGGCTAGAGACCCAAGGTATGTAGGAATGTTTGAAGCCTAAATTCTTTTAAGGAGGACGTTATTATGCTGTATCACAGCTGGTGGAGCTCCATTTCCAAAAGCTACTGATTTGTTCACAGACAATCTTGATTCAGTATAGTCAGTTCACCTGGACAATTTTGTGTTAAATATTAGTTCTTAAATGTACTGAACACCTTTAGCGAACATGTTAGCATTCAATCAAAGCACCGTTGTGCCTAAATACAGCCTGACAGAACCTAGCATAGCTTGTCATGTCTGTTATATTCACTCTTGTTTACACTCATTGTAGTAGTGTTGTTTGTAACCCTTGTATGACTCAGATGCAGCCACTTGCAGGTTATCATCATCATTTCTGGGGTTTCAGTATTTGAAAAAAAAAAATAAGGCATTGTTGTCACATAGATTGGCTCTTTTTGGTTAAATTAAAGTACCTTCTATACAGCAGTATAATCTGAGTTCATAAAGATGTATAAAACAGCACAGCTAGTTAATGCATTTACATTTTTAGCATGTTTTCCGCATGTGTGATCACACAATGCTCCGTTAGCTTGAGGGTTGAGAGGGGTTGGTAATTATCTGTACATCCTGCTAAGTGAGGACCATAAAATCCTCTGGTCTTTTCCTGTTTGTCCTTTATTATTTTATTGAGGGGATTGAGGGATTGGATGGGTAGCACTTGAAAGCTGATTATATCAGAGCCCCACTGTGAAGAGGGCAGATAGGCCGGGCCGGAGGTGGGGTGACAGTGGGAGGTGGGGATTTAGGGGGTCAGGGGGAAGGGGAGGAAATGGGGGAAGGGAGGAAGGTCGGAATGATGACCAGAGTAGAGAGAAGGGAGAGAAGAGAGGGGGGTGAGGAGTACAGATCTGCGTTGTTAAAGGATTAAGAAAATGTATTGGGGATATTCAGGGATGCATCTGATGTGGGAATTAGCTCTCTACAATCTGTCTCTTGGTGGTGGCAGACAATTGTTTTTTTCTCTGACAACATTTATGATAATGCTAACAGCTGAAAATATTGCAGTGGCTTGTTTTGATGTTAGGGCCCGTAAATCACAAAGGACTTCTGAAATAAAGAAGAGTTTAATAGTAAAGCTGCCCGTTTTCCTCTCAAACTGAAGCCAAACCACCCGTCAAAGCAGAGAGGCGTGGGATGTCACACTGCTTCAAGCGGCAGCAGATAGTAACAGAGCCGAATCGAGGTCTGTATAAAACAGGGGAGCCGGTGGGACGCTGAGCTGTGTTTCACATCACGCCTCTTTTGCATCCATTGTTTGGTTCAGTGTTAAAAAGCAATTACGGCTCTTATTAACAGCAGTATTGTGGGATCTCCCATGTTTGACACCAACACTGGTTCATGGGTTTGCACTGAAAATGCTATAATAATTGGTTTCTAAGTGTGTCAAAGGTCAAAGTGTGTCAACAGTGTGACTTTTGTTTGGTTGTCTTGTGTCTGTAATTGACGCAGAGCTTCATGGTGATAGTGTTATCTCTGTATAGCTGAGAACATATATTATTGTCAGAAACATTTGGGGTGCAATAGATCGTCTCTATAAGATTTTCCTGCATGGGCACATTTAGTTATTTAGTGTAGTATATTCTGTCCATAAATGCATCCAGAACCACAATCAGTGAAAATGTATTTACCCTCAGGAAGGTATATGCTTGGCAATTCACATCAGTTTAAGACGGAACTAATTCAAAACAACCAAAACATCCCAGGATCAGACGTGATTACCAGCTCTTTCATGCTGGGCCAAGCTGAACATAACAATACAACCTGATCTTCCCAAACGACTCTGTTGGTTTTTGACTTTCTACTGAGAATCCAGAGAGGGAGGAAATAAGAGGTCTGTAGAGGAATTTGTTTTAAGCACACTCAGCCTATTCAGATGTATTTTGTATTTTTGAAGAAGTTCATTGCCTGATACAACTAACTCTCATGTCAAGTCTTAAAAGTTGTAATAACACAACTTGTTTTGCAGTAATTGCACTTATTCAACACACAACACTGCAATACAATTGCTAAAATGGAAAGTGATCAATAATACAAATGGTGGGCAGCACTGAATGGATGGATTTCTCCAGACTCTATATAGTCCTCAAGTTCACGCTGAAGTATTGATGACAGGACGTGCTTGCTATGCCTCTGCTAGGAGTAAGCCTTGCAGCCAATCAGGAAGATGAGACAGACATGGAGACGTTTCAGATGGAGATCGACAAGGAAACCAGGAAGTGCACGTTCCGCACCAGCCAAGGAAACTACTGGGCTCTGGTGGCCCACGGAGGCATCCAGAGTACTGCCACTGAAGTGTGAGTGAATGCTCTCATATCAATTGTGCAGAGTGAAAAGGAACATCATCATCTATTGTCTCTGTCAGTTCTAGGCTATATTTTATATCACAGATATGGGTTTAAAAGCAAATATTCTGCACCATCACAGTATGTCCTCAGCTAAAATGGAGTGACTTTCTCTTACCTCACTATCTCACTATCTATACTACTACTATGACCTCTGAGTTCAAGAGTTATAAACACAAATAGTCAAGAAAATGTGTCATTGAAAATGCAAGTCAGCCATGGAATTTATATATCTATTGAAAATAGAGGTGACTGACAACAAAATCTGAAAGACTGAAAATAACAGGGATAGTTGCACAGTAGCATGCATCAGATGGCACATCATTAGAAATCACTGGTTTGAGTACATGAGCTCAACCACCCAAAGGCAAATGTGATTTTATAGAAATTTCAGTCTGCTTAGTCTTGCATGTTTACAATCGTCACAATATTTCCAAGAGCACTCAAAGGAGAGTAAAGTCTAATTTTCTCTCTTTGGTGCACAACTGCAGGTCAGCGAACACCATGTTTTCAGTGGAGTGGCTTGGCCACAAGGTGGCACTAAAAGCTAACAATGGAAAATACATTTGCACCAAGAAGAATGGCCAGCTACTTGCTGTCAGTGATTCCATAGGTAAGAGCCCATTCTCCTCCTCCTTCCTCTTCTACCTCTCTATCTCACTAATGTACCTCCTCCCTCAGACCCTGCCTTGGACTTCTCTTGTGTTCCTTCTGATGTGTTGTCACGTTTTCTTAGGTGAGGATGAACAGCTCATTTTGAAACTGATCAACCGACCCATGCTGATCTTGAGAGGAGAGAACGGCTTCATCTGCCATCACAGGAACTCCAACACACTCGACGCCAGCAGATCGGTCTATGACATTTTCACCCTGCTGTTCAGTAACGGGGCCTACCATATTAAAAGTCAGCATGTTACCCGCTGCAACATTTAATCCCATCTCTCAAACAAACCACACGCACACACTTTGTCCAACATGGCGCCTAAGTTAAATCGGCAACACTGTTGTTATACATTCATGCCAATAAAGCAGATTTGAATTTAATTAAATCCTATCATATGAATTGCTAGCATGCATGATGTTATTCCACACTGAATCACTGGCAAACTTCTGCTGCTCTACTCTTTGGGCAGATTATCAACCGCAGATTTCTACTCTGTCTGACCTGAATATTTCCCTTTAACCCTGTAGGTGTGGATGGCCGGTTCTGGTACGTGGACAGTGCTGGGCTGGTATGCTCAGACGGCGAGGCCCCTGAGGATTTCTCTCTGGAGCTCCTGGAACATGGCCGCCTCGCCATCCGTGGCAAGAACGGCAAATACCTGCGCGGAGACAAGGGAGGCACGCTGAAGGGAGACGGACTCAGCCTGAGCAGCTCAGCCCTGTGGGAGTATTAACACTATTTAATATTCTTCCAATCCCAAGCTCTAACACTGTCCCCTCTCATCGCTGAGTTAACCTCTTTTGAGGTGAGTGACAGTTACTCATCAGCGCCGAGGTGCAGTTTGTCATTTCATCCCACTTGTTTTCTCCTTCCTGTTACAAAGAGGCGGGAGAAAGTGCACGAAGAGGGACTGACCATGCACGTTCAGCCAAGAAAAGTCTTGATGAAGAGAACAACGTTTTGATCTCGAAAACAGCAAAATTAGTGTGAATGAACATTTGAGTTTTTGTGTTGTTCCTTTGCATTTTTTTCCCAATGAGCAATTCCTGCAAGATTTAATTATTGTCTGAGGCGAAACTACAGATTAAAAAAAACATTTCAATAAGACTTATGCTGTGAAACTAAACATCAGTGTGACATACAACAGCATCCTCTTTCTCCTCATCTTTACCATCCCAGCCTTTCTGCTGCTCCTTACAGTTACAGGTGTTACATTATGCATGTACAGCAAGGCACCAATGTGGTAATACAGGTGTGTAATGACACTTGTCACTCATTTAGTTCAAGAGGTACAATTGATCAGTTACTGTAGAAACAGTAGACGACTGTAACTACATCTACATTTCTTCTTTCTTTTATGAACATAAAGATACAAAATGCACTTGTTTGGCTGGTTATGTTTTTGATTATTGATGATTGATGATTTCTACCAGGATTACAGGAATCGAGTACAACGTTATCTAAGGGCGCTTTCACAACTTTCAGATCTGGTCCAGTTCATGTTATACAGACTCACAGGTTAGTCATGCATTGGCCAGCTTTGGCGACTGTCCTCCTGCGTAACAGCACAACTGGAAGCTTAACATCCACATACAAGCATACTCCTAAGACCAGTGGTTCCCAACATAGGGGATGGATTCAATGTTGCTTGAGCCAAGGCTAAATGACCAACTTGGTAAAGTCTCTGGAGGCCTGAAGACTCCAAGTTAACTGTGTGGAAATTAGTTTGTGGTGATTTAATGACCTGAACATTTGGTTAATACTGCATGCACCAACAAAAGCACATTATAAACTTAAGCGCCTTTAGGCACAACCAGCATCATTACCTAATGATGAAGCCTCATCCTGAGTGTTAGTATGTAGTTTTAACCCAGCTGCTGTGGCCTGTAGGAATCACTTAAACTAAAAAAATTACTTAAATATAAACTTAGATATACAATATAAAATAATCTATAAATATGAAAATAAAAATATATTAGAATATACTAAAAATATATCGGGAGCGGTGAAACAGTGAAAGGTGCAGGTGTTTGTGTGGTGTGGTAAGGTGCAGCAACAAAAGCGAGTGAAATATTAAATACATCCAAAATGTGTTGAACTTGATTATTTTCAGACTTTTCAAGCTTAACACAGTTTAGATGTATTTAATATTTTGCCAAGCAACCTTTATTTTAAACATACTTTATTGCCCTTTTCAAAAAACACAGTGGAAAAAGTGTTCTACAAGTGCAATATGCCTGCAATAGCTATTGCAGGCATGCAATAGCGTTAAGTCCAACAAAAAGTCACATTGAATGATCAAACACTGAGAACAATAAAACTGTAAGACTCTCACCTGTGTGTCTTGTCGAGAATTGGGAGAGGACTGAGCTTTTTGTCTCAGTTGCTGTATAATAGAACAACCAGAGGGTGATTACAGGCTTTACTTGAACAAATTCCTTACTTTTGTATTTGCTGGTCATTCATAATCAAACCCGTGCAATCTACCAGTCGTCTGGAAATGTGCGCACTTGTTCAAGAACAACTATCTATCTAAGTCACTGTTACACCTACATGTCTGGAGACATACATCAGGAGATTGTGAATCGCAGGGCCTTCACCCAGCTATGAGTTTGTGATAGCGTGTATTTTTACTCCACCTGAGCTCTTCAGTCAGCTTGTGCTGAATGTAATGGATTGTAAAGTGAAGTTGAACTGAAGCACAGAACTAACAAAGAGTCACATGAGGATAACCACAAAGGGGAGAGAGTTCACAGGCACAGTAGTTCTTGATTTAATTTATTGTCACGTGACTGGAACCAAATAATCGCTCTCATAAACATCAGCGAAGTCATGCTGCAAACCCTTCTTTGTGTAGAACATAAAAACGGGAACAGCCATTCACAGGGATACAAAAGCACGTTTTAAAATAGCAATCACTATTACGGACATTATTTTTCAATCAGCTTCAAAAACTGGTTACAAAACGCAGAACAACGCCTGGGGCAGCTGTGTAGGCTCGGCTGATAAATAAAAGTGTTAAATTATGAGGAGAGGGTTTTCTCTGAGTTCTCTGTAAACGCTGAGAAGAGATCGGGTCATCTGCCCTGCAGACACGCCCACGTCAAACGACCCTGAGACCCGACTTTGCTGGATCTGCTGCAACAGGTGCTGACAGGAGAGGAGGAGATAGACAAAGGTTCAAAAAGAAAGAACACCAAGCTAGTGTGGATGTAAACACAATCAAAGACAATGACAAAAAGCTATTGGGTGCATCTCTGTAGTCTTGTAAAAGTATTGGGATGAATGTGATTTATTTATTTATAAAGAAATGTACTATTTATTAAAAACATCAAGCAGTTGCTGGTCATAGCTTCTCCAAAGATGAGATTCACGTACTTTTCCTTCCATGTCACTTTTGGTATTTTGGTAATTGCAATGGGTACCTTATTCCGTTTTTAGTAGGACTGAAAAATTAATTAAAATCCTATCAAAATCGCAATATGGCCTACTGCAATTTTCAAATCGCAAGAGGTGCAATATTTGTTACAGGCAAAATGTGTGTCAAAATACCATTTTAAATTAAATATTGTCGAGCTGCAGAGATGTCCTGGCCTACATGTCAAAATGAGAATAATTATGTATAAATTATCATGGTCCAATATCGCATATCCTATTGCAATTGCAATATCAGTCAAAATAATCGGGATTAAATATTTTTTCAATATCGTTCAGCCCTAGTTTATAGGCTGAAAGAATACAGATAGTTAGATAATAATAAGAATAACTGTTAGTTGAAGCACTCATGGACAAAATTAAGTACATTAGGTACAGCCCAACCGATAAATTGGTGTACTGATCTTATCAGACGATAAAGCATAACAGACGATAAAAGACAATTAAAAAAAGAAATGGAGAGACGGAAGAGGGATGCTTCAATAATGTTATGTGTTGTCGTTGCACAGGTTGCCATGAGCCCCTGTTGGCAACACCACAAAACACAGCAACCTGCTGACATAATCAGCTGTGTTGTTTGAAGTGCCATTTATAACAATAAAAAAAATTTTTAAACTACATTATGTGATGTTATCTTGGTGAGGTCTCATAACTGCACAAAACAAATGTTAATCTTATGTTACGTGTTTCTGAAAAGAAGAAGAAGAAAGAATATCGGCCCATATATCAGTATAATATTGGGTTTAAAAATCCTTAATTATCAAAATCTGTATCGTTCTTAAAAATCCCATATCGGTCAGGCTCTAAAGGCACTAATGTCTTACCTCAGCCCGCTGCAGTGCCTGTCTTAAACCTAAACTCTGGATGCTCTTTGTAGAAGCAGCCTTCTCAGGAGCCCTGTGCAACAGAGTCTGTGTGGAGGGCAGAGAACAGAGCAGACAACGAACCTGTAAGAATTTCACATAAGTTGTTTTACGTGTGCTTCTAAAAGCAGGAACAAACATAAGCATAAAGGCTGGGTAGATCGAGCTGAGTCACAGCAGTCTGGGACAGTCCAAGGTAGTTGTGCTGTCTAGTTGCAGCTACAGTCTAATCAATGTGTGTGTGCACAATTCTTCATAACGCTGACCCGGAGTTTCCCTGCATTTACCTGCATTTACAAGAAGTCTACCATGTACCTTGTACAGCTGAACAAAATTAAATTCCCAGCACTGTGTGGAACTCCTCTCTCAATCTATAGCTTGCAATTCTTTCTTTGTCAGGGCAAATCAAAGCCAAACATCAAGTTAACTAAATCAATTCTGCATGGTTGTTTTGGAAACACAACATTAAAAAAAGAATACAGGACTAAAAAAAAATACTAAATATAATAAATAATAAAATAGGTGTCAAAACTCAATATTTAGATCTGTCCTTAAAAATATCCATTACGCCTGTGTTAAGTATAAAAATGTCTACTACTGTAAGTTTCTCTGAAAACGCTGTATAGGTTGGTAGTGCGTGTGTTCGTACCTGTACCCGGCGAAGCACGGCATGGTGCAGTCCACACACTGCTGCTATAGATGAGCTTTCAACATGAACCTCCATTGTGGTCAGGGACTCCTCCTTCCCCGCGCTCTCCTCCCCTACATTGACCTGGAGAACAAAAGGAGCACTCCTCTGTTTTATTCAAGTAGCACAAGATCAAATATATGAGGCAAACATTTCTAAATATAATATTAGATCCCTCTTTACCTCTTTTGCAGTCAGTTTGACTGTGTGTCCATTTGGACCTCGAGCATGGACTACTGGGTTGCTGAGTGCAATCTTGTCCCTGTGGCGTCCTGTCTTCACTCCTCCAGGACCTTCAGACAACAGCCATTCCAGTAGAGAAATACACACATTTTGAGGAGCCAACTTTAGCCCCTCTGGGTCCAAATCTGAGCCTTTCAACACCAGTGTATCCCTTAGTAACTGTGATGACACCCGTACACTTGCTGAATACTGCTCCTGCTCAGCCTTTGAGGCACCCTCTCCTCCTTCCTCCCCTCTTCCACTGCACATAATCCGGCGTGAGTTTACAAAAGCCTGGATGGTCTCTGTTGTGGTGTTGTTGGCTTGAGATGTGGCCTTTCTGTGGGTGGCTGCTGCTCGACTGTTCACCTGCAGGGCGTGCAACCAATCCACTGTGAGTGTGTTCAAGGGCAAACTAATGCAGCTACCCAGCGAACCAGGAAGGTTTGACGCCTCCTCTCCCAGGAGACTCGAGAGTGAGAAGATGAGCGAGCAGCTCACTGTCATGGGGAAGGATGTATCGCCTGCAGCTGCTAGAGGCAGTGATACTTCTAAAGTTTCCCCAGGATGGAGACTGTGGAGTGGGAATGAAAAATTGGTGGAGGAGCTTTCCTCTCCTGCGCTGAGAGAACAGGACAGAGGAAACACAGTGATGCTCAGTGTCCAGCCTCCTTCCAAAACATAAAGACTGGAATTATCCAGAACACATGTCAGGTTCAGCGAGTCTTCTTGAAGCAATCTGCTCCACTTGGTCATGGCATGACATCTGATTGGCTTCTCCGGGATGGGAATATGGCCATCGCTATTTGTACTGGCTTTGAGCAGAAAGCTGATGTTAAGCACCTGATTCAGGTGCCCCAGGATTTGGTTTTTGGATTTGATAGTAGTTTTTAGCGCCGATGCTCTAAAAGAAAACAAGAAAAATCACATTTATAGTAACAGTAAATGTCCACTGTGTTTTCCCATTTCAGTGCTGATTACATTAACAATCAAAAAGGAATCATGTTAGGTATACCTTTCACAAACATCCCCGATAGCCGACAGGATGTCCCTGACGCTGCGGCCCGGCTGCGTGGAAGGCACCTTGGACAATCTTGCGTCCTCTCTCCGCACAGGTAAGGTTATCCTCTGGAGCTGGCCGCTGACTGACAGCCCCAGCAGCTGAACTTCACGTAGTATGTAAGTAAAAAAACTAATAATTTAGTCTTTAGAGTTCAGAGGGACTGAAGCCATGTTGCAAAGCAAACATGTAGACTCAGTTACATAATTGCGACTGAACTCGAAGAGCATCTCAGATGCAGAATGCAGAATCATTCAGTAAAAAAAGAAGTTACCTAGAGGATAGATATCAGTTCATACAAATAAATAACATTAAACATTAAATCTGATCTAATGAAAGTTACTTGTGGTGTTCCACAAGGTTCGTAAAGTGTCTAAAATATAAAAAAAAATTTAATTATTATTATTATTACTATATATTGTTTGCTGATTTGTACTGTACGGGAAAAAGTTTGGAACGGCTTCTTAATACGGTTGAAATTGAATTGATGGCCTTAAAAAGATAGTTTGATGATAATCGCCTTTCATTGAATTTGAGTAAAACAAAGTTCATAATATTTAGCAATCGACGAAGTAATAGTAATGTTAAAATTAAGATTAGTAATGAGGAAATAGAAAGAGTATATGAATATAAATTCTTAGGTGTTAATTATGTTGGAAATCACATATAAATAATCTAAAGACAAAAATGTCTAAATCCATTGCAATACTAAATGGAATAAAACATATTTTGAATGAAAAATCATTATATATATTGTATTGTTCGCTCATAGTTCCATACATTACTTATTGTGGGGAGGTGTGGGGTCATAGATATAAAACTTATATAAATTCAATATATATGCTAAACAAGAAAGCATTAAGGATTGTAAAACGGGCTGACTATTAAGAACCAACAAATATATATTTATTAATTTACGAGCTTTAAAATTTGTTGATTTAATTGACCTTTATAATGCCCACGTCATTTTCAAGTGTATAATAATTTAGTTCCGAATTGTGTTCAGAGGCTGTTCGAAATTAGAGAAGGTCAGTACAAATTAAGAGGAATGTATATGTAAGAGCAAGAACTAATATAAAAAATAGATGTATATCTGTTAAAGGGGTAAACCTATGGAATAATTGTGACAAGGAATTAAAATTGTGTACTTCATTCTGTAATTGTTAATAATCACCTTGTTTAAAAACAAGGTGATAATTATATAACTAATTACGATTAATTTGTGTACGCTTTATGTCAAATATTGAAATAATATCTGAGATGTGTACCACTGTAATCATGTATGAATATCTTGGGGGGAAAAAATTCTCCTTTTTTTATGTAACTGTACGTTTATTTTGAATGGATTAAGAGAAGAGAGAAAAGTGACGCTCATTAGATAATTATGTAAAAAGGGTAGGCATAATAAGCATAGGCTTCAGTCTACACCTTTTTCGGTTGTTATGCTTGTATATATTGTTTTATTTCATTGTTTTCCTTTTTTTGTTATGGAAAATTATGTGTGAGGACCGAAATAAATTTTGTTGATTGATTGATAGATAGATAAACACTCTTTTCACACCAGTGATATCAATAATCAAATACTCCACTGCCACGTATGTCATATCATACAGTTTACAGTACAGACATACAGTCATGCACTTTGCAACATGTGCACTGCTTCAAATCTTAATTTAATTTAGGAAGAAATGATTAAAAACAACAAACAGCATTGCTTATAAGGTGACAGCCACCGCAGAGTGGAAGACTTCTATTTTCTGCTTTCGAATGGAAAAGAGAACTGCCTGATGCATCATTTTACAGCATAAAGAGATATTCTACTGGCTTCAGACAACCATTGGTTTCTATAACGTTCACTACTATATGACAGCCATCTAACTTGCAGAGACTTCAGAAAGTAAATCAATCACTGTGAACATTTCATCACCTTTATTTTCTCACTTAATTGTTGTCAAAGTGACTGGTGATTTTCTTTTTGTGTTAAATAGGGTTGCTGTCCAGCAGCTGACTCAGACACACTTGAACACACCTAACAGTCACTGTTTGGAACTTTTTATTCCACCTAACTAAACCATATACAGTAGTGGTATAAACTGAGAGCAATGGCTGCCAGAAGAAAATCATTCAATGGAAGGTATAAGTCAACAGTATGCTCTGCCTGAGTCTTCTTACCTGCAGTGTTGCATGTAGGCTCAGCCAAGGCGATGACTCCACACACATTTAAGTTGGTGGGGCTTTGGAGGGCAGCACCTGTCTTACTAGATGTCTCCGCATCCCTTTCTTGCCCTTCTCTCCCAGATGATCCCTCCGATAGATCCAGTCCCAGCAGGTCTGACCCAGTGCTGTAGTAAAAACAGTTTGTATCCGCACAGCCGCACATCACAGGCCCCGGTATACACCTCTCAGTAAAACCAGCTTTGTGACCCCCTCCCTCTGGCCCTCCCTTGTCCGTTTTGATCAGCACCATTCTCCCTTGTTCGCCCACTACCACCAAACACTGTGCACGTCCCGGACCCGTTTCCTTGGCGACATATGCTCCAACAAATACGACCGGCTGCTCTAGGCTATGCAGAACTCGGAGCCGGGATCCTGGTGGACGCAGAGGGAGGGAACACAGGCCCCCGTCTGGCAGGCCACAAAGGATAACCGGTGAATTAGCGAGGGCGGCGTCGATCCCAAACAGGAGTTTGAAGAGGAGCGGTTCGAGGCGGATGTGGCCGTCAGTTAAAATTGCCTCTGAGGAAGAAGTGGAGGAGGAAGATGGAGGTGTTGCATCACTTGAATGGACACAAATCAGCACAGGCCTCCTTCTCATTCCTGCGTGTACAACAACAGCTGGTAGACTAAATGAGCTGAGCATCTGGTAGATGCTGGACTCCGACTGTTGTGGAGATTTGTACAGAGTCAACATCCAGGACGTGGCTCTCTGGGAAACAGTCAGGAGTACAGAGCCGACAAGGAGCAGCGATAACACTCCTTCTTCTGGAACAACAAGAAACTCAGAGGAGATTTTCAGCTCAGCTGGGCTGGAGGACGCATCAGCTGGGGAGCATTGAACTCTGCAGAGGTGAAAGGTCACATCAATAAGAGGCAGTGACAGGATTCAATTTAACTAATTTTATACAACATGTGGGCAATGATTCGGGGACTTGGAGGAGCTGTATGAAAACCTAACTTCTGTGAATGCAGTTTAATTGGACCACATATGAGGGTTTATACCTGGATAGCAGAAATTGTAGACTGACACAATAAACTCCGCTCCCACAGGCTACATAGAGCAGCTGCTTGTCATGACTCTCAACCAGGTCACTCACAAGACCAGGAAACTGGAGAACAGCCTGCAACAAAACACAGTCAGGCACAGAAAACGTGGACGCGACAGTCAGTTATCTTTACCAGCTGACCAATGTAACTAGGATGCCTGATCGATGTATGTGAGTTAACGTTACTTGCCGTGAGTTTTCTCTCCTGAGTACTGAAGACGCAGACCTCGTCACCGCCAACGCAGAGGAACACATCTGTCCCAAAACCAAACTTGATCTTCGGTGTGCATGATGTTCCTGAAAAGCCCAGTTCTGCCAAAGTCTCAACAGGACATCGTCCTTCCATAGTAGCCACAACACCGATGAAGAAACCGATTGGTCAGCATTAACGTTAGGCAGGGCACAC
Source organism: Micropterus salmoides (assembly GCF_014851395.1). Classification (NCBI taxonomy): domain Eukaryota; kingdom Metazoa; phylum Chordata; class Actinopteri; order Centrarchiformes; family Centrarchidae; genus Micropterus; species Micropterus salmoides. The sequence goes on along the minus strand of NW_024041262.1, from coordinate 10,479,103 downwards.
TGTGAGCAGAGTGAGGGGTGGTAAAAAATTTAAGTGTGTGGCAAAACTGGACGAGGTGATCCTAGCCGGTTGTTTACAGAGGATGTTGCGTCCTCACAAAGTTCCGCGCGTCGCGATTTTGGACCAATAACCGCCACGAACTACATTACCCAGGAAAAATAAACGGAAGTCTGATGCCAGGCGGTAGATGTGGGTTTGGCGTATAGACTTCTTACAAAAGAAGAAGGCAGATGATGGCATTAAAGGTTTCTATTGTCTTCCAAAACAATTTAGTAAAGACGTATTGTTTTTTTGTTTGACTATTTCGCTACAGTGTCCGCACAGGCGAGAACAATTGGTGGCGTGCTTGTGCGCTCTACAAGTTGTCGATCCACGAAGAAGAAGAAATGCGCCAATCAAAACAGTCGAAATGAACGTTGGCCGAAATTTAAAAAACACCGTCCAACATTTTAGCTCGGTAGCTTCAGGTGGTGGCGACGATACTGGTTCATTTTAACGTTAGATATAATGGAGCCTTTAAACGAAGAGGATATCAAAATGTATTTTTATGAGAACAGGCTGAAAACTTTCGAGGGGTGGCCATTTGACAAAGATTGTTCCTGTACCCCGGAGAACGTGAGTGAACGTTTAAAGCGGTTGACTTTCATTAACGTTAACGTTAGCCTACGGTCAGCGACGCGAGCTAAGTTAACACAACAACAATTAGCTTTAAAGCAAGAAAACCGCTAATATTTAAATGAAATAGACCGTGACCTTACCACTAGTAACGTTAAGTTAAATTATCACTCACATATTTTAACTTAGTAAGTTAGCCCTGTGTCACAAAGGTAACTGTTTAAAGGTTAAATTAACGTCAAGAGTTAACGTTAGGTTAGCTTAAGGTCTCTCAGTGAAAGCTTTGAGTTACAGTAAGTTGACATTTTATAGGTAGTTCATGCTATGTGTCAAATGTAACAACATGAAAGTGTTGTTGCTCATGTATTAAAGGTCATTTTAATGTGAGGTCAACATCACAAAACAACTGTTATAGTAGATATTGTTGTGTTATTATGGATGGATGGTTGTGTTATTATAAACTGCGATTACCTTGGAGCTTAGGCAAATGATTGGCTTAAGTTAACCTTATACCTCTAGTTTTAGTTCATATAACAAGGGTTGCAATATTTTCATTTTGGACTAATTTCTTAGTTTTGTTTTAAAATAATTGATAAAACAATTTAGTCTATGCAGTGCAATGCGACATCTTCAAATAGCTTGTTTTGTCTTCCTAACAGTTCCTAAACCCAACAATACCAAATTCTCAATGATACAGAAGAGAGAACAAAGCAGCACACTTAAAAGGCTGAAACCAACAACTGACGTTTTTTTTTTTTACATTAATCATTTGTCTATTAAAGGTAATAAAATAGTGAGAAATGCCCATCACAAATAGCCAGAACCCAAGGTGACATCATTTTTAATTTCCTTTTGTCTGAACGACAGTCCAAAGCTCAGAGATTCAATTTACAATAACATGAAACAGAAAATGAGTGAAATGATTAATCCATTATCAAAATAGTTAACAATCAAGTTTCTGCTTATTGTTTTAGTTGTGGTAATAAAATATTTATGGAGCAATAAAGTTGTTGTTGATTTATTATCTTCTAATTAAATACACATTTGTTTCATAGTTTTTTTTATGTTGCCTGTTTGTTCGTTTGTTTCTCCAGATGGCCAAAGCTGGCTTTATTCACACCCCGTCAGACAACAGCCCAGACATCGCCATGTGTTTCTTCTGTCTCAAAGAGCTGGAGGGCTGGGAGCCAGAGGATGACCCAGAGTAAGATGACCACATTAGCTCATGGGTCAGAAATGCAAATAACTAGGATGGGAGATTTTTACTGCTTCATTTCTTTATCAATTAAAGTTAGTCTTATATTTTATAATTAGTCTAATTCTCTCCAGAAATAGGTTGGTGTAGTAACAGATGCAATGTGATTCAGCAGGGTAAACAGACACATGGCTCATAAAAAGCAATGACAGAATCATAAAAACAAACCATAAAATAAACTATATTAAGTATATGCATATCAGATTTAAGGAGCACTCATGTGGTTTAATGTTGCACTTACAATAGTAAAGGACTGGCAAGACAAGATTTAACAAAGAAAGGTCAAATTTGAGGTAAATTTTTTTTTTTAGACCCTCTCTGCCTGGTAAACAGCCACATCTTTCCAACTAGTTTGTAGCACACACTTTTTGTTAAAAAAGACATTACCTTCAGAAATCTGGCAGAAGACACAAACAATTTTTCAGGCCAAATATGCATGTACATTTTCACAAAATGATTGACAAACACATTTTGATGCAGCTCTCTTGCCTCAGACATTTCACCCTCTTTGGCTCAGTTGTAACCTAAGTGGTAAAAATCAAAACCTAATAAAAAGAAAAGTAGCATAAAAACCCTAATAGTAAAGGCAGTTTGGTGAAGCTTATTAATGAATGATTTTTAATAAGACCAAAGGTTTTGTTATAATTTACAATACTTTTCTCCTCCATGTGTTACACAACTTTGCAGTGTTTTACGACTACAACTCTTTGTAGCACTGTAAATTATTTGCTACACGGTCATTGAAATGACACAGCTTGAGTTACTGTGATATAGTCACAATTGTTGAGCTTCACAATATTGTGTTGGTTCAAGCAAGCTGTTTTCTCCACAGCAAGCAGACTTATATTGGAAACCAGACTGTCCATTCCTCGCAGAAACCTTTTAGAGAATAAATGTTGTCCATGGACAGTGAAGTCATTTTCATTTCCATTTTTCATTGGTATAATGTCCATTCCTTCCTTCATGTGTTTGAGCACATGGTCCTTTTTTAATGAAAATATTTGTCTCCCCCTCATCATTCTCTCATTGCCAGAAAGGAGCACAAATCTCATTCTCCATCCTGCCACTTCATCACCCTGAAGAAGAAAGTAGAAGAGCTGACTGTGGAGGAATTCTTCAAACTACAGAAGGAGAGGCACAAGTCCATCATTGTATGTTCTTCAGAGGACTCCTCCATAACTTAAAAAACTAAAATTGCTGCTACATAATGCTTCATTTTTATGAAATGACTATGTCAGATGGCAACATATTTTTTTCAAACCGTCAAATCTTTATCTCTGTTTTCCTTTGGTTTTCTAACATGTCTTAAAAGTCAAGTGGTTAAACACCAAGACTAACACCATGCTAACAAGTTCCCGTGAGAACAAGTGACCTTGGCATTATGTCTGATCCAGATTTCATTCTCCACTCCCAGAACAAATCCTGTAACGAGGCAATCACCAAGTTTGAAGAGGCGGCCAAATTGAGAAGAGCAGATATCATCAAGACAGCCATGGGTGAAGAGTGAAACCTGAATAGATGCTGATGAATGAGATGAGCGGTGTGAAAGTTTATTGTTGCTGGAAATCATTTGACTGGCTGAACTCATTTCCATATTCCCTTATGTCTTCTTTGTAATACTGTTTATTGTCTTCTGTTTTTATCCATTAAACTTGTGATGTTGGGTTACCCCATTTATTTATTTATTCATTTATTTATTGGGGGGGGGGGGGGGTGCATTCATACGGGAAATCTTCTAATGTGTAGCATGTAGGTGAGCCAGCATGAGGGGAGCAATACAAACCATACACTCATGAGATTATTTAGTTTCTTTTATGTCATCTTTCCGTGAATCTAATTGAAGATGCTGGTAAATTTGGACATTGTTTTTGTAAGCTCCATGTCCTGCGTAAACGTGTGCGCCTCCTGAACCAGTTCAAGTCCCTCCCATAGAGAAGCTGCTGCTGTTCAGTGAGGCTGTTCTCGCTCTTGTGGAGGTCTGTGACTTGCTTCACTCAGCCAAGTTGATCTCCACCTCCACACTAAATTTTAAATACTGCCTGGAAAGCTTTTGGATCACCTTAACACCATAATACTGGGGGGGGGGGGGCATCTTTGGGGTCCCTTAATGAGAGCAGTAACGTTTGAAAGACAGGACCAGCGCTAGAAAAGCTGCGTTACTAAGTTAAATTCATCATCGTTACGGGTGGATGAAACGCTCACCTGGACAGGATGAAGGTAACCTTCGGCGCCCTGGTGGTCTCAGCCGGCATCTGCGGTATTCTGAGCTTCGCTTGTTTGGCGACTTCGCTTGGAACCGAGTATTGGTACATCATAGAGATGAATCCTATGAACATGAGCGACTTTGAGGACATGAGCTCCCACTCGGGACTGTGGAGCATCAACGAAGGTAGGTTACTTTTCCATAACGACCTCACAATGATTGAGATCCAGGCTGTTTTAATTACCTAATTGGTGATGGAGTGAGAATGCAAATGTGTATATAGCTAATATGTTTATCAACGTTTATAATTGTAACCTGCAGGTGGGAAGATGTACGCAGACTCTATCGACTCTTTCACAGCTGACCACTCCAGGTACTCTGAGACTGAGCTGCACATGCTGAGTGAGTCTCTCCTCTTCCAGCTCTAATGAAACCCTGCGTTTATAATAACCATATACTCTCCTAATGAAGTTGCACTGTCAAGGTAGCAACAGCTGCACAGATGAGCCATAACCCATCTGTTTTTGTGTATGTTTATATGCAGGCATGCATAGTGCAATAGTGCTGGTGCTTCCCTTCAGCCTGGTCCTATTACTGTTTGGTGGCATCTGTGGATTAGTCAGTTCCCTGGCTCGGAGCCCTGTCCTCCTCACCAGCACAGCCTCCTACTTCTTCATCTGTAGTAAGTTGTCAGCTCCTTCACTCAGGTGTGCTCTCACTGTATCAGTCTTAAGGTATAGTGGAAGAGGGAAAATCAGGTCCAGGAGTTAAGCTGTTTTTCCCTCGGTGTGTCCTTGAAGGTGACATAAGTAACTTTATAAGGTAATTACATTTTCTGAGAACCCTTAGAGGTGTTTTTGTACATCTACTGAGAGATATTGCCAGCTTTTCAGAACAGATCCATTAAAACAAAAACCACAATGTCCAATGGCATTCATGCTCTATCTGAATCAGTGCTTCCAGTGTACCAACTACTACTGGCAACCATCTAAGCAGTATGGCTAATGCAGTCTCTAGTGTGCCAGTGTTTTCTATCCAGAAGACAGTGCGTCTTTTATCACATTTAAATTCAATAATGGTTAAAAACATTGAAATTACACATTACTGCCAGTAGGTTGCAGCAGAGATGGTGTTAATAAAAATGACAGTAAACATCACAGTAAGTGCAAGAGAGAGGTATACACATTAACAACACAATGCTGCTTGGGTCATTTACCCTAGTGTTAATCAAAGGAGGAGGCATTAGGTAGGTGGTGGCATACAGGAGAGAACAGTCTGTTGTCCCGACACACGCTGTTGAAGATCGTTTCACTCAAATGGCTGTGTGCGCGAGAAACAGGATACCTCAGAAGTGTGCAATACATCTCTGTGCAGTGCTTTCACTGTAAACAGCATTTCCCCCTCATATGTTTACTGTGGCAGTGGTACCTGGGCATTGAAAATTCCAAAACATTTAATTTAAAGAATATGGTAATAGCAACGCAGTTACTAAATAGATAACAGTATACAAATGATAGTTCTAATGGAAAACACAGAAGCAGAATGACCAGAAATAACATTTAAAGAGCACAGTGCAGATACCATTTCTTTGTGGGTATGGGTGTTTTAGTTCAAATCTCCACAAATACAGCATTTAATGCACTGTTGATATTACAGAACAAAGTGGAAAACACTAAAAAGCTGTGGAGGGTTTGGTGGAATATATATGGCTGGAGTGTGGCAGTAAAGCAAGGCCATGTGGTTAATTTGAACAGACGGGATTTTATGTGACGGAAATTGACCTCGGATATAGTTATTGACCTCATGTGGTCAAAGGGACTGACGTTTATTACCAGCCAAGACTGATTGGCTGTTTGATTTGCCCATATTGGTTAAATGCCTGAACGGGCAGGTGTGTGTATGTGTGTGTAGCTGCTCTTGCGTCTGTTACATCAGAAGCGTTTCATCCTGTACACTGTTAGATGGGTTATGAGAGATTTTATTCGTCTGTAGGGAGGCACATCAGTGAAATCAAATTGCTTTGGAAACTGCATCCCAAATTTGTGGCTCTCTATTGTTCTGTGTTTCATTTTATACCTTTTTTCTTTAATTTCTTTAATTTCATGTTGTTTGTGTGGGTCAGTTGAGGAAAACACTATAGCCTGCTGTGCGCAGGCTGGGACATCGACTTGGTGGTTCACGACGGCCACATAATGTCACATCGCTTGTGCGTAAAGCAAAAATTTCAAGGGATTTTTTTATTTTAATTGTAATTTGTTTTGAGTCATTACTTATTGCAAACAAAAATTTAAAACAAAGGCATATATTTTTCTATCATATTCTAACAATACTGTTCCACTAAACTTCACTCATCTTTGCTGAAGATATAAACAATGATATTGAAGTTGACTAACCCTAAGGTTAAGATTACCCATGTGAGTTTTGTTTCTTTTGGTGTGTGTTTTAAATGTCTGCCACACAGGTAACATAATAACCTGCGTGGAACGCTGTTATTGGGAGAGTTAGATTACTATTAATAACATTAAAGCTATTATGTTAACCTGGCTATTTACAGCAATCAAGTTATACGTGTGTGCTAGACATAGTGCCTGAGCATCTGGCTGAGATCGTCTCATGGGGGCTGTCCTAGTAACGCCTTATGACCACCATAAAGAGGACCGTGTGATGGATAAACACTTACTTAAAAAGACTCTTTATAGTCTCCCTATAATCAGCAGCACATGCAATGTGTGGAATGGAATAAAGGCTTGAATTAGATTGTTGTCATCTTGTGAACTTGTTGACTGTCCGGCTTTGAAAATATCCCACCCTCCCCGGCTGTCAAGCCAGCTTTTTCTTTCTTCTCTTAATTAACTGCCAGAAAGGCAACAGTACCTCAAATAACCACTTGCTACAGCAGCAGAAGACCACTCCGGGTGCCACTCCTGTCAGCTAAGAACAGGAATCTGAGGCTACAGTTTGCACAGACTCAGCGAAATTGGACGATAGAAGATTGAAAAATGTTGCCTGTTCTGATGAGTCTCGATTTCAGCTGCAACATTCCGATGTTAGGGAATTTGGCGTACTGGTAAACAACATGAAAGCATGGATCCATCCTGCCTTGTATCAACAGTTCAGGCTTGTGGTGGTGGTTGTTTAATGGTGTAGGGGATATTTTCTTAGCACACTTTGGGCCCCTTTGTATCAATTGAGCATCGTTTAAATGCGACAGCCTGCCTGAAGGCGAAAGGGGGTTCAACCCAGTACTAGCAAGATGTAACTAATAAAGTGGCCAGTAAGTGTATATCATCCTATATATAGACTACACAGTGTATGTATGTGTGTGCATATATATATAAAAATATACTTAGAATTCGCTGTTAATTGCTTTGTTCGTCTTCCTTCTAATGTTGCAGCTTCTTTCCTCACCAACCATTAAACAGCCTAATGACTATTTGTCAGGGCTCCCTGCAGAGCCCTTCCATTGCTTCCTGTGTACTTCATTTTCAGCACAATTTCAGGTTTCCTCTCAAATGAAAACATTTATAGAGTGTTTCCATGTTGAAAACATTTACATTTACATTTATTCATTTAGCTGACGCTTTTATCCAAAGCGACTTACAATTGCTATACATGTCAGAGGTCGCACGCCTCTGGAGCAACTAGGGGTTAATTGTCTTGCTCAGGGACACAATGGGAATTGAACCCAGGTCTCCCACACCAATGTGCCACCACCACCCCGAAAAAAAAAATCCACACTTATTTCTTTAAAGAAGAAGTACAATGTTGTAGTGTATTTTTTTTCAAGTAATAATGGTAAGAAATTAATTGTTTGGGCTATAAAATCTGAGATAAGGGTGAACAAGACTAAGAGTGAAGGTTTGAGTTACAAGGATTCATCCTTTGGGGGACCATGAATGTCTGTGAAAGATGACATGGCAATCCATCCAATAGCTGTCACAGTCTGGACCAGAGCGGTGGACTGATTGACACACCGATATGGCCATCCACCAAGCCATCTCCCTCCATCCTTAGCTAAAAATGCCCATCATATTTTCCTAGAGCCCAGGCTGACGTCTATATTCAGTTTCCTATGATAGAACATAAAAAAAGCAGCAAATCGTCACATTTGGGAAGGAGGTGTCAGTGATTTGTTTTGGTATTTTAGCTTAAAAATGGCTTAAATTATTTATCAGTTATCAAAATTGTTGCAGATAAAATTCTGTCCATCCACAAACATAGTAGTAGTGGTAGTAGTTGTTTTTGCATGTACAGTATGTGAGACAGTTTCCGGTCTGTTTTTCTGCTTCTCTCCTCTTCATAGTGAACTGCATAAGAATCATGTGCAGCTTCCTCATCATTCTCCCAGCTAGTAGCACCTTAGGGTGTAATTGTAATAAAAGGATTATTTGTCCCGCCCTGGGTAGCCTCTGTGCTCCATTTGCATCCCATTAAAACCAGTAGCAAGCTGTCAAAATTAAAAGGGTTTCCAATAGCAACGCTGTGAAACTTGTGAGGACTATGAGGGTTTGTGTGTGTCTCTGATGACTGGATGTCGTGTAAGCAGACCACACATGCGTCATTACATTTCCTGTCTCTCACAATATGAGATTTTCGGTAGCTAATGGCTTGATGTCATTGTTGGTTTTATTGAGGAGCCCTCAGCACCGAGCGCTGGCTGGTAATTTCCGCTTTATTATTGCTTGTGCATTGTTTTAAGAAGTCTTGAGTGCCAGTGCCTAAAAACAAATATAAATAAAATGTTTTTTAATGAATAGATGTGTGCATCTCTGTCCAGGTCTGCTGACCCTGTGTGGTGTGAGCCTCTACATCATCTACTCGTACCAGGCCCTGGCTGAGACGGAGAGGCAGGTGGGGTCGGAGGGTCTGGCCTATATTCAAACCTCCTTCGGCTGGTCTCTGGGTCTGGCCTGGCTCTCCTATGGCCTGGAGCTCCTCGCCGGCATACTGCTGCTTGTAGCTGCTCGAATGGCCAAGCTGCAGAGCAGCAGTCCCACCGTGGCCTGACATGAGCCTCCACACTGGATCCAACACATTGGGGATGGGGATTGAACTGTACTGAACTGTATGTGTTGCTGCCATGAGGTTCTGCCTTAGAAAAAAGTAACAACATATACAAATACAAAGGTTGAACTAAAGATGTTCTGGACTGTTCAATGTCCTTCAATCTGCTTCAGATTGGAGACAATCTGGTGATTTTCAGTAAGTGAAGTGTAGCGGTGGACTACTAACTTACATTTGACCAATTATGCCCTCTTGTGGTGAGAACTGAAGTGGCTCCTCACATCCACTGTCGGTGCACCTGGCTATACAGACAGTCAGACTGTAGTAATTTAACCCGTGCCAAACTAAACTGACAATCTTACAGTTCAAGATAATTTCATGTTTCTTTAAATCTATAGAGTTGCTTTTATTCTCAATATTCAATAAACATTGGCTGTATTTTAAATCATCCAAATTAATTTAATGTAAGATGTAGCTCTTTGTAAAAAAAAACAAAAAAGAGAAAAAAGTGTAGTATAGTAAGTGTAGTATCGTGTGTTGTGTTAGTTTATTTTTTTTTTATCTATATAAAAGTATAATAAATGTTTCTTACATTTGACTGCACTTTAAAAATGTCACTATTGCAGTGACGTCTTGTCTGTATTTCAAGCCCATTGATCTTACCATTTAATTCTTCTAATTACCTGTGATAATTACCCGTTCCAGTGTTCCTATAGTACCACACAAAAGTTTCTGAATCATAGTGTTTTGTTTAGATAACCACCAGTTTTACTTGTTAAGTTTTATTTGATAAATCAGAAGGTTATTTTGTCATATAAATGCTGTTTTTAAGTGTTTTTCAGTTGCCAGATGTATTTCTTTATGACACTATTGCCAAATTAAATGTGGCAGTTCTCCACTGTAGAGAGAGAAAAGCTATTCATCCCTTTGTGGCACCAGAACCAAAGTCACTCTCTACTCCGAGTTTGGTAGTAACCCTGAAAACTGCAAAATTTGCAAAAAAAAAGACAAAGTAGATAGACAAAAATGTTTTGGGGCTTAAAGTAGCAGCACTGGGACTGTGAGATTTGGTTTGAAGGTCACAGCACAAGTGGGCAGAGTGAGACTGCTGCTGTCACCTAGCCTACGGGATATTTTCAGAAAAACAAACACACATCACCAAATGCTTTTTTTTAAATGTTCCTATGGCAACATAAACATCTTGTGTATGCACGCAGACAAAGGATTAAATGTGGGTGTAAGATTCTGTTCTAAGCAAAGCCTTCTTTTTTTAAGCTCTAACCTTGAGATGTTTGACTTTATTTAATGAGTTGTGGAAACATTTCATGAGCCCAAGAGAAAAACTATTTAGTCCTTCAGCTGAAATGAAGCTATATGTTGTCAGAAGGAAAAAATGCCATTTTTTTGTGATGACATTTCTTAACTACTGATAGTTTGTCTGCATCTTGCCTGTACACTGTTTTAGATTATTACAGATATTATGGTCTTCTAAAATAAAGACAAATTGATGAGTCAATACATGTTCCGACCATTTTTAATGAGATGACATCCTCCATGCTCATTCATGAACGTCACAGTGCTTCTAGAAACTGACACAGTCTGGTCGTCTGTTCATTTATACAGAAGTAGGCATCAACGTCTCAAATGTATAAAACAGAGATTCAGTCATTTATTGATACAGTGTTTAAACAACAGGGGACATTCAAAATTGTGAAGTCTACATTCACTACATCACTAAAAATAACAAAGCTGTAGACGAGAGACCAGAACAGGTGTGACGTGTTGATACGAGTCTGGTGTTCACCCGCCGAGCCATACTGTTTAGGTCAAGGTTTAGCGCAACTGCATCACAGAGACCAGCTCATCTTCCTGTAACACATCCATGGGTACAACTTTACATTACTAATCCCCATAATGATATACAGAAGAGTTGGATTATGGACAGATATTGCAGATAGACCATTTACATTCCAGTTTTAACATTTTATATGCTCAATCATTTCATGCATCCAGAATTCTAGAACTGATCCCATGAAACTCAACAATGTTAGTTATTTTAAGGTTAACAGCTCTTTAAGGCAAAGTGATCCACCACACATAATAATTAATGGCAGGGAAACTCTGTGATACATTTAAATACAAAATACCTTAAGAAATAAATAAAATGTGCCCAAAAAAGTGAAACTTCATTGTATATATTACAGATTGTTCCATATAGCTGCGGTCAGGGAAGGACCTCCATCATATTAGAAGTGACTGGCCGATATTTGGTGCTTTGCTTGGCCAGTATCAGGCCTGACAGTGTAATCTCAATATGTGCATCGTGGATGAGAAGGGCATCTGTCATTCTTTTTCAACTTAAAATGGCAGATAAGTCCTGATGTTTTAATCTGTTTGCATCGTGGTTTTTAATATTCTTCTGTCTTCTCATCACTGTACAGGCATCCTTCAGACCAGATAATGGCGAGGGCCATTTCAGAGCTCTCTGCGATTGCTCAGTCCCTGAACAAAAAGATGGACGCAATGATTTCGGCTGCAGTTACGAGTGACAGTTCATCCAAGAGGAAAAACACAAACAGGTGCTTCTCAGTTTTGTTCTACTTCAATGATATTTCCAACACTGCCACAGAAGAGACAATTCTAACAAAAGTTGCCTTCAATGGGGGCGTTTCTCCAAAGGTACAAAGAGAGAAGGAGGGTATGTCAGCCGGGCAGGCATACCTTCCCAGCAAACAGCAGTCCCACTATGGTGAAGAATATGGACAGGACAAAGAGTACATAGGAGGAGCCCACCACTGTGTTGTTGGGGAGCTTATACGGCTGTCCTCCAACCTCGTTGATGTAGAAGCCGATTGGGAATATGAGAGCAGCCATACAGAACAGAACCACTGTGACAGAGCAGAAGCACATAAAGAAGAGCATTAACACCCCCCCTGGACCACTGATTCCCAAACCGGGGTACTTCTGCAGATGCCAGGGAGTACGGGGAAAGATGTAATGGATAAATAAAATAGATAAGTAATGGATAAACAGTTGAAAAAGTTAGCTAAAAGAAACAGATAAACAGTTGAAGTAGTTAGCTAAATGTAATGGATAGCTGAAATAGTTAAAGTAATGGATAAATAGTTAAACAGTTAGCTAAAAGTAATGGATAAAATGGTTAAAAGAGAGCTACAAGTAATAGATAAACAGATAAAATTGTTAGCTAAAAGTAATAGATAAATGGTTAAACATTAGCTAAAACATATAGAAAAGTAAGAGTTGAAATAGTTAGCTAATGTATAAACGGTTGAAATAAATGGTGGCGTCAATGAAAGGGTACCTGCACCTTTCCCCAGCTTTCAGTTATTATAATGTGTGGAAAAACTGCCCCTAGTACTGATGGTCTACTCAGGAGAACCTGCTTCATATTTTTCTATATTTAGAGCCAAGTGAAGCACAGCTCCTGCTCTGGTCCTCTGGACAAACGCTGTCTCTTTGCTGTAAAAATAGAAACCAGCACATCAATTACAGCTCCTCGGCAGTCACTTTGTCAAGATGTTCATTATTACCAGACTAAAAGCTTCTCAGAAATTAAACGCAGAATTCTGATGACGAGGTACACTCCATTTATTTCAGACGAGATTCTCAAGCAGTATCTCTCTTATTTTCACAGGCATTTTATAAACTATAATGGGCAGTTTTGCCTTGAGCTGCAGTTCACTTCTGACCTTGATGTGGTACTTTACAGCTAAAAGGTTTTAGTGTGATATTAAAGCAACAGCGCAACTTCAATATTCATAAATCCTGTCATGTAACAGCTGCAGAGTGGATGCAGACCAATTACTCACAGGATCACCTGTTGGAGCTAAACCGCTTTCAGCCAGATGCAGCACGCATATCCATCCAAACCATTAACATCCCTCAAGAATTATTTCGGAAAAACGGAAGCATATTTGAGGGAAAGGAGGTTCCAGAGGAGGGATACGCAACAGACTAAGGAAGAGAGGCAGCCAGCTACTACCTGCGATGACCCTGTCAAACGTTAGATCGCCACGGAATAAGACTGAGGAACTTTCCACGCTCGTCAGGTAAGATCTGGATTATCGGCAAACCAGCCTGTTCTGTTTTACAGGAACATGGCTCTCGGGGGGTACAGACTTTCAACTAGGTGGTTTTAACATCATTCGCTTTGACAAAGATGCAACAACAACACGGAAGTCAATTGGGGGCGGGCTCTGCATGGCTGTCAACAGCAAGTGGGCAACAAACTTTTCACTGTGAGAGACGTGAGAGACACAGAGCTGTAAGCATTATGAGCACATGAGTGTGTCCTTCAGACCTCACTACTTACCCCGAGAGTTTTCTCAGATCACCGTCTTTTTAGTGTATGTACCAGGGCCTTTAATCTAGCTGCAGAACACATAGCTGACAGTTACAACAGAGCTGGCAGTCAGACTGGAGAAAAGTCAGTGTTTTCACTTAGGGGATTTTAACAGGTGTGACATCACCATTCACCATTTACCCAACCTAGAGTAATATGTCACAGGTCCCACCAGACCATACTGAACCATGCTATGGCAACATCACAAATGCATCTCAAAACCATGCCCACCTCTCGGTCGCTCTGACCATAATGTCATTTTACTTCTGCCAAGATATAGATCACAAAAACAGGGGAACCCATCACAAAATTTTATTCTGTGAGGACACTGTCACTCCCAACAAGCAAATAACTATTCACCCAAACAATTAAAAAATGGGTTACAAAGGACAGGAAAAACTGCCTGGTCCAGAAGAAAACCCCCTTTTCTGAAAGGAGACAAGCTCAGGGTGAGAGAGCTGGAGAAGGAGTTCAGGAGGAAGGCCAAGCTGGCTAAGATACACTATAAGAACAAGGTGGAACAGAGACTACCTCTGGAATGTGAGGGAGGCGTGGCTTAAACACCATGATGGGCTGAGCCCCCAAACCTGCAGTGGTTGGCCACTCAGATCCCACCTCCTTTGCAGAGTAGTTCAACAGTGGCAGCACTCAAATCACCTGGACCTCCCCAACCCCCAGCTCCTCCCTCCAAGCTATCACTATTGATGAACATCTGGTAACCTCCACCCTACACAGGGTCCACCCACACAAGGCCGCTGGCCCTGACAGGCTCAGAGGCAGGGTGCTCAAAGAATGCTCCACTCATCTAGGTGGAGTTCTCACAAGGTTGTTTCAGCACCTCCTGGATTCTGCCTGTGTTCCAGCCAGTGGAAGGAATCCACCATAATCCCACTACCCAAATAGACACCTGCTAAGGACCTGAAGGACTACCGACCAGTAGCCTGGACATCTGTGCTGTGCAAATGTACGGAGAGAGTTGTGTGCAACCACCTGTCGAACATACTGTCAGACAAACTGGATCCACTTCAGTTTGCCTATAAGGCAAAACGTAGTGTAAAGGATGCATGTCTCACACTTTTAGACACTGTCACTAAGCAACTGGACTCGGCACACCCACACACGAGAAATTTTATTCATGGACTTTTCTTCTGCTTTTAATACACTAAACACAAACAACCTGCTGCACTGCCTCACTGACCTCCAGGTCCCCCCCCCACTGATTTTATGGATAAAGAATTTTTTACAGGACAGACCGGGCTATGTCTCATCTCCAAGGGGGTAAGCCAGAGATTGGACAGTGAAGCTGACCAAAGCCTGCATGGAGGAATCCATGTAGGCCCAAAAATGACGTCAAACCCTGTGACAGCCCATCGCACATGAGAGATGTAACCGTATTGCTTAGATTATAAACTCTCCGCAATCAAAAAAAACTATCAGAGCCGCTGTGTTGGTGTTTGGCAGGTGAACCTTGTAGGTGGGCTGATTAAACAGTGACGATCCGAGTCAGACAAACACATTGAGCCATGAAACTTTTTGTTGGCGAAGCTATGCAGCTACTAGAATTATGGTGTTTCTGCCGTTGTTCTACATCATTAAACCACGGTTATGCTGCGCGATCATGTGCAGTAGACGGTGGTGCCAACAGGAAGTAGCCCTGTAGTAGTATTTTATTGGTCCAAAACTGGCTTCACTGCTCTCCATTTAAATCAGCAGGGTGGCTTCATCCAGTAATATACGGTCTATGCTTATCACCCATTCTCTTCTCTGCTTATACTAACGGCATTTCCGGCAGCAGTGAAGGAATAACTCTTTTTAAGTACGCAGATGACATGACCCTGGTGGCACACCTGACCGGCACTGATGCCCTATCCCAATACTGACAGGCAGTCAACAACCTGGTCCAAACATTTACTGAACATTCACTGGAGCTCAATACAAAAGGAACAATACAAAAGGAGCTGTGCTGTGGCGGAGTCAAAACATCTTCCCATCTCTTCCAACCTCTCAATGGGTCAGCTGGTGGAGCAGGTTGAGTCCTTCAAATACCTGGGAACAGAGATCAACACCTGCCTGTCATTCATACAACAGCTGACTCCGTGTACAAAAAAGCACAACAGCGCCTCTACCTGCTGAGGAAACTAAGGACTTTTCATGTCAGCAAGGATATAACTCTGGTTTACTGTTCACGCATTGAATCCACTCTCACCTTCAACATTTCATCCTGGTATGACCTCTTCACTGCCAAACATAAAACCATAATAAACCACTGCAGTAAGATAATCGGCTCACCACACACCCCCTTTTCTGAACTGTACAACCGCTCTGTGATCAGTCTATCTATCTATCTATCTATATTTACCAAGGTTGCTGATGCTTTCTACCAAAGGAAAGACGCAAAATATATAAAGATGATACAAACAGTCTTCTAAAGCATTTGATGGTTAAGAGACTGTCCTTGACTCTGGAATGCCATTTGCTAAAAGAGATACAATTAAATACGTCCATAGATAGTGTGGATTGGACATTGCATGGACATGCATTCCAATTGAAATTTTGACACTACTGATTCAATCTCCACATGATGACAAGCGTCACCTGCATGTGTGATCACACCACAGAGACATATTTGTGGTTGGAATAAGAGAGGAGAGCGGAAAGGATGAGAGGTGACGGTGAACACCTACTCCCTGTGAAGGCGATCCATCGGGCGTATCGGGCGGCCTCGCGGCGCCAGCTTGACATCACCAGCAGACCACAGGTGACAGTGAGGGAGATGATGCCCAGGATGATGAAGAAGAGCGTGATGATCCACTCTGGGGGCAGCTGCGGGGGCATGCAGGTTCGGTCTCGGCCGTGGATGGTCTGGCATTGCCGGATCAGACCCACAGTCAGAGATCCTTGACGGAGACAGAGAGGGATCATTTGTATTAATACTTTTTAACTGCAATTCTACATTTATTAAATATGCTTTTATTTCACACTTGCTTCTTGTTGGATACATCGATAAAGCGACAAAATCATAGTCAGTTATTACGGAGCAACATTAGCATTAATTGGAGTCATGTTTCTGGTCGCCTGGAGAATGTTATCAACCATTTTTTTGGTTAACTCCTTTGGGAAATATCTGGCTCATTAGCACCTAACCCTAATGCTCCACTATGTTCACCAGCGAGTCACTATCTGTGTCTGTCTGCTGTTTGGTGCTGAGCGGGTAATGTACACAGGGTAGAGTTTTTTTTATTAAAACCCAGCTGCCTGTTGCGGCCCGAAAACTACACCATAATAGTGAACCAAAGCAGGAAAGTTGCGGCCATAAAGCTAAACAATGAGCTGAAACTCACTATAAAGCTCTTTAAAGGCGAGGGGAGCTGCAGATTTGGTTATTTCTGTAGGGTCATTACTACAAGCACCCCATTTCTCACTGTCACATAGTTTTCACATTCTCATACATTTTATTATAAAAATATCAATTACAATCCCTTTAATTTACAAAATAAAACTCAATCAAGTTTTCAGAGGCTTTAAACCCCGTTCAGATTGGATGAATTTTTCAGGGATTGTAATAGATAGAACATTAGCCTGGCTCCACAGTAGCTAACATATCATCCCAGATGGTTTTTAGCCTGTACAAAGTGGCTGTTAATAATAATACTCCACAGTCTACTGCGTTTTAAATCCATTATATGAAAGGCAGCTTATAGCATACTGGTAGCTGGCAGTACAGCGGTTTGTTTGATGAGTTTGCTTTCTATACATAATAAACTCAGTATAATGCACAGCAACATATGACATCATTTGTTCATATGTTGACTCTGGCTGTAAGACATGACAACCTCCAAGGAGTTTGATTCCCCACAAGCCCCGGGGCCCGAGAAACCTGTTGGTATGGAAATACTCTGGTGGGCGGTGTGCCAAGGCAGCAGTGACCCTCAGTGATACATGTGTGACGTCAAACTGGTTCAGGGTTGTGGCATGAACCACCAAAGCATCAGCGTGAGAGACAGAGGCATTATTACTGAGTACGTAGAAGCCTCCACACCGCACAGAGCGTATGAATGCAAAATTAAATCCTCCCACACCTTCATTTATTCCTTTGTCTTCTTGCTTTTTCTTACTTATTATCTTCAGCAAGCAGTTAGTGCCTGCCAAGCAGAAACAGAAGAAAGATGGGCTTTATACATTTTATGGACTTATTCAGGGCAATTTAAACCCATCGTCTGAAGAATTAACATAATTGTCATGATGGCCAAAATTACAAGTAACCGATATTACAAAGAGTGGAAGAACACAGGGAAGCACTGAAACATCTTGTAATTAGGAGGAAAATTAAATAAAATAAGCTTGTTTTGAATAAACCTGGTACTTAAAACCATTAAGGACCCATCAATTTACTATTTTACTATTTTTAAATTATGTGCAAAATATGTACAAGTAAAATTATGGACCTTAGAAAAATACAATTAACACAACAAAACAGAAGACAGAATTTAGACAGATTCTCGAGACAATCCTTTAATTATTTATTGTTGGCTTGAATTGGCTTCAGTTCCTGGTCATGGCTGCAGTACTAGGTGATGATACCAGGACCAGGTTGAACCACATCCTCCTACAGGCTAACCTATTCCCACTATACGCACGACATCCTGTTCCCTCTCAACACATCCTTTCATACCTCGGGGGTGGGGGACAGTGTAAACTGTGCATTAGTTTCCTGGCTTACTGGAATCTGCATACCAAAAAAAGAAAGTGTGTTTTTGCTTTATGCCATTATCGAATGTGGATTTTTGTTTATAATAAAAAAATTGAATAAGAAAGCAATATTTTTAAAGTTCAGTGTGTAAGTTTTAGTGGCATGTAGTGGTGAGGGATGTGAA
Source organism: Micropterus salmoides (assembly GCF_014851395.1). NCBI lineage: Eukaryota > Metazoa > Chordata > Actinopteri > Centrarchiformes > Centrarchidae > Micropterus > Micropterus salmoides. The sequence goes on along the minus strand of NW_024041262.1, from coordinate 10,460,789 downwards.
TTGCAACCAGCAGCTCCCGGTGATTTCCCGAGTTGTGAAGTCGTTCTTCCATCTTCAGTGAGTGTTCATGTGCTCTTAAGCTGGAATGTGGTATCAACATGGACGCTAGTACAAATAAGAGTTGGATTAGTATTATCAGAGTGTATAAACAGCTTAATACTTACAAGTACTTAAAAGGTCTTTACACTCATACTGTGGCCTTACCAAACTAATAAAAGACAGAAGCGGTAGGAAATAGCGCATGCTTCACTTCTTACAATGTGATGTATTTGATGTTTCACTTTGCATTTGTTAAAATGGGATAAAGGGAAATGAGGAGAAAAAAGGACTAGCCCAGTTTAAACAGCTTCTTCTTAGCCACCAAAAGAAAAAATGTTCTGATTATTTCAGAAATGACACTTAAAACTTTGCCTTGCTTTTTAAACATAATATTTTGATTGTGGGAAGCGTCACTCAACTGCTGTGCATTATCCAGTATTTTAAAAGGTAACCAGAAATGACCAAAAATGTAATATTGAGATGCAGTATTAGTTATCTGCAATGCATACTGACTCTGCTCATTAAATACAGATTTGGATACAGTGGTGAGTGGCATGACATGGAGTATAATTTTATTTATTTTTTTACCTCTGAGTGAGGCTGCCAGCTGAGACATCTGATGTTTGCCATAGCCGTGGTGTGAATACCAGCAAGCATTGTGTTTGTGCGCGTGTATGTGTTTTACAAGTGGCCAACCTTAACCTATACTTAGTGACCACTTTGAAAATTCAGACACTCTCCTGCTGCTTCAAATCTCTCAACACAACACTTAAGCACACAAACACACAGAGTGCTATTGGTGCGCGGTTTCCCACACACACACACACACACACACACACACACACACTACTAACATCGACCTTGTGGTAAATGGCAAAGCAATATGAATGACAGAGCAGTTTTTGAATAGTAGCTATAATAAACCAAAGTGATTCTAAATGATCGTGATAACCAATAAAAAGTTATCAGATTTACCTACATATTCACAATGACCTTATTAATGCCCCCCCCCCCCCCCTTCCTCTGGGTGTTTAAACAATCTGACCAGGTAACTAAATAGATTAATCAGAGCTGGGCTATGTGCAGAGGCACTGTTTGAGAGAAAATTATGAAACACATATTTGCACACACAATCATTATCTTTATGTTTTTGACTTCTACATTTACACAAAACTCTGACACCGCCAAAATAAAATACGTCACGACTAAGCCAGACGGGCTTTAATTCTCCAGGTGGAAAGCATTACTCTCCCAGGAGGCTTAATTAAAAGTCACACATCTTCATTCCCAAACAACACATCCTGCCTTCAGGTTATTACTATTCGGCTAATTAAACCGGAACAAAGGGCTTTTAGTACAGTAAGTACAGTCATTTCACACCATCATGTACTATGAGAAATGGGAAGGTAAAACCCTCCAGAGTGTGAGGTATTCTGAACTTCGGTCCACTTTGTATTATGATGATTGAGATAAAAAAGATTTGTCCGTGGTTACTCATTTAATTATGCAAGAAAAACTGCTTGTTATGTAGTCCTACTCAACTTGCAGCTGCAGTCAGTATTTTTTATAACAAATTAAATCCCATAATAACCACTCAGCACGGCTGTTATGTGCTTATCTCTACTCTACTGTAGCATTAGGTTGGAGGCTGACGAGCCCCGCTGGCAGCTGTGTATATACTGTAGTGGTTTGTTTGTCTATTGCATCAGTTTTAGTCCATTTTAAGGTTTTGGACTTTGTATCTGAATTTTACTCTATTGCCAAAACTAGGAAGGGTGGATGTAAGTAGAAGATAGTGGGATTTAGCCTAACACCTGCATTCACACACTTTAAATCTTGTATCAATAAAATCTGCCCACAAATACATCCTTTCAGACACAATCCTCTGTCCGTAGTGGAGCATAATAAAACTATTTAAAGACCCTGAAGACATCAAGTATTCTCTAGAACATTAAATACCCATGGCTAAATACGAAACAATTAAAGATAAAGTTCAGAAATCATCCTTAGTTAAAGGTTAATGGGGAACTCTCCCAATTTTATACATGACATTCTATTTACAGCTCTTAGGTATAGATAATACTTCTACATCTGTGAAAAAAGTTGTACAAAGCCTTTTATGACTCCGGAGAGAGCAGTGTAAAGTGAGATAAATGTCCTCAGGTGATGTCACTTGAGTCAATGTCCCTTGGAGCTGAAGACAAAGTTTTCTAAAGTTTGAAAATGAAAAATATTGGGGGGTGGAGTTAGAAAGAAGTGAGGCTACCAGAACTCTTTAGCCCGCTCCTCATCTCTGCTTGGGGCTAGCGGCTTGAGGCTACATTAGCAGTTACTAACATAACACACCCGAATCTGCAACAGAACCATTGGGGGTCGAGTTGCATGGTGGGTAATGTAGTTGCATGGTGGGTAATGTTATCCTTCTTTTAACTGTCTATCACGAATCCGACAATGTTATGAGAGTGCAATGCCAAGCATGCAGTGTACTCTTGTAAACACTTAAAACGCTCTGATCTGCTTTATCAGCACCGTGTTGGTGGGGTTTGACTACATTTGACGGAATGCTTTACATCCCATTTTGATTAAAATACTGCAAAATCCTGATTGGTGTACATGTGACATCAACTTTTTACAGCTCATCCCGTCCTCAGTTCAAACCAGTAGAGAAAAGCACAGATTCAAACACAAATACAAAAATGTAAAATAACCAAAACTGTTCCAACTTTGGCAGAATTTTTTTTTCCATGTAGGATTTAATGGCAGTTACAGTAAGAAGGTGACTGAGAAAATTAGTGTTGGGCCTTTAAACTGCACAGAAATAATGACTGAATATATTTACAATGTGGGTGGCTTCTGAGGACAAACTCACATGTTGTGAGTGCCACACTACTATGTTATGTTGAAGGACAGGTGAAGATGATCTTTCTTGACCTTTGCTGAACTCAGGAGCCAATTTAGACACTGCATTGTTGCAGTAATCACTATTTCCTTTTTTGTTTAGTTCCCACTCATTCACTACCCCTACATTGTAAAATTTCTCACCATTCCTCTGATTCCTAGCCTGGGGGACGCTCCATGGGGTCCCAACAAAATAAAGTGTGGTCACCACATGATTAAGGGGTGCAGAAAACTTTATCTTTTTATATCTTTGTGATTTTCTGTTGTCTGCAAAGTCTCCTTAAATCACTGTTGGTGGTAGCAGAGTAGCCTACCTTTTAGATTAGAAGTTTCATTTCCCCAGGGATAACCTACATAAACAAGTAAAACTCCACTTTTTCAGAACAGAGTGCCAACAACAAACCTACCAGCTGAGTCCCCGGTGCTGATCCAGTCCGGGTTGGCGATGCTGGCGATAGCGAAGACGTCTGCAGCGAGGAAGAGACATCCTGATATCACGGTGAGTTTATCCATGTCGGTGGACACAGGTGGAGGTCAGAGTGTTTTGGTGCCTCTATCTGCCCTAAAAGGAGGCGGGGCATTTAGAAGTCGGTAACCCGTATCTCGTGTCCCATCATCCCAGCCAGCGTCAGGGAACTTGAGGTGATAGTGAAGGGGTCGTTTTGATCCACGATTTGTCTCCACATCGTGTTTGATCCCAGGCGGTTCCCTCAAAAGATAACCTTTTCATAAGTCCTGCAATACCCGAGCCTGGTCCGACCTGCTGTCCCTTCTCCAGCCCAGGAGGAGAGGATCGCTGCCCGGGCTCATGGATCGCTTAGCTCCGGATGCATCCCAGCGACATTTACGGAAAGGCGAGCGGATAATTTACATAAAGTGTTTGCTTTAATCGATGGTTAATTATAAGTGAAGGGGGATTCGTGCATGCAGTCGACTTGTTTCCTGAGTCTGCACGGAGCCCCAGACCTCTCTCCCTCCAGATGAACGCGTTTTCTTTCCTCTGTACACACACAGACGGAAACGCCGCCCATGTTCGCAGCAAACCGCTCTCCGAGAGCTTCACATCTCCACACTCATATGCTGCGGACCGTCTTTTCACCCCTTCAAGAAAAAACCTCTGTACAGCGCAGCGAGTGTTTCGCAGCGATGCTGTCCTCTCTCAGCGATGGAAACATACAATTCAGTCAGCTTGCGTCTCCATGTCTGTAGTGGATAACTCTCGCGAGAAAATAACCGACGCTCATGGTAGTTTTCATCACCATAAATTATGCATAGGGGAGTCATTTAAAGGAGTTGCTGAAACACCTCTGAGCACATTGTGCAATGAAGACTGGTACCTTTCCTTTCTAAGAGTTAATACTCAAAAGTTGCACTTATTAAACTGGAGGGCCCATCCCTTGCTTGCTCTGGAGCTATACTACAGTCTTTGTGGGCAGATTGAGTTTTCCCTTCTTGGACTTCTCCTCCATTGACTTGACAAATCATTAATTTAGCCTGACTCGGTCAAAAGCTCCAGAATAAGCAAGTAGACCTTGAGTAGGGACTGCTTTGTTTACATGAATCAAGAATGAACTGTAAAGCTAGAGGTCATACATTTTATTTTATAGCATCCAAGACATAGAACACCACAACAACAACTAAAACTCTATAAGGTAGATAGAATTTATTCATTATTTTACATGAGCTATACAGTTAACATGGACAGATGAGTTGTGCATGACACTGTTGATGCACCAGAGCAGCATCACCTGAAAATAGTGTTACAACACCTATAAATAACCAGTGGTGTTGACATCATATCTCTCAGAATAACATTTCAAAAGGTGATGGTGACCTCTGTCCTTTGTCAAAATGTAAAGGAAACAAATTCTGCTTTGCCGTCAGAGTTAGGTACAGTACGAGGTGTCGAGCATGGCTTTAGATCTCATCCAAGAAGGGTGTTTTTACAAGGTTGCCACTGGATGCCATAGTCTTCTTGCCGGACACAAATTTCTTGGCAGCCTGGAGATAAATAGCAAGAAAGTTAAGAACACCATTATTAACTAAAAAAACAAATTTTTACAGAATTCAGCAAATCTTGAAATTATTTTCTAAGTGAAGTATATTCAGTAATATACAGTACAACTATGTTCATTCTTAAACATCCTGAAAATAACCAAGCACTGACAAGAACCAAATGTCTTACGTTGGCGATGTCAGTCAAGGAGACGTTGTCAATGTTTTTAGAGATCTCCTCAGAGGAGCAGTAGGATCCGCTAGTCAGAGCCTGAGTGCCCATGGCCTCCAGCAAACCCTCTGAAGTCTCCAGAGACATCAGGAACTGCCCCTTCAGCTGGGCCCTGCAGAGAAAACAAAGACAAGGACATCATAAGCTACAATAGTGCAAACGAGGAGGAAAACAGTTACCTTGATATATTTTCTTCTGAATGTTAAGTATGGTGGGGGAAAGGAAGTGAAATGTTTTAATTAGTTCAGTTTTGACCCTTTAATCAGTTAACCAGTTCACTTTAAAGCAAGATTATGTTGAGGACAATAGTTTTACCAGGGATGTAGTATTTTTTTCTTAAAATAACAGCCTCAAAAGCATTTTGATGGTACAATGACTTCTAATTAGGGAGGATGGCGTCCCCGTCATTGCCACTCTGGGTGTGGAGCGCCTGCTCTAGCACTATGTAGCATTGGAATCCCAGGCAGGCTCTGGATTCTCAGTATGGCTTTCCTGGCAGAGGTTATGAAGAGACCAAAGAAGACAATGGCAGAGGAAGCAGGGAAGAGAAAAAGAGAGAGTGAACGAGCAAGCTGAAAGGCTGCAAGACAAATGCCGTGCTGGCCTTCTTTCTGTTAGACTAGTAGGGCTGTGCAATATGGCAAAAAATTATTTTTCTGATATGTCATTTCATATCCCAGTAACAATATACATCCCAATATAGAAGATTTTTTGTAAATTCAATGAAATATGGCATTTCCAACTGGAACTCGGGATATTTCTCTGCATTATAAAGGTGGGGTAAGTGAGAACTAAGAAGGGAGAAATCCAACACCATGACAAATGATAGAGTGAACAACGACACAGCAAGTAATGTAACTAATGTTAGCTAGGTTATGGATTAGCAAACTGACGGCACTTACTGCTGCAAAGCTAACATGAGAGGACGAGATGGTCCCAGAGCAACACAGCAGTTCGACACAGCAATTTCACTCTAGTGCTGCTACAGCTAACATCACAACAACAGCATGTCTTGTTGAACTATAAGGTAAGCTGTAGGGGGTGGTGACGCAGTGGATAAGACGCATGCCTTTATATACACTGTGAGACACCAGTGTCTCCCTGAGCAAGACACCTAACCCCTAGTTGCTCCAGAGGTGTGCAACCTCTGACATATATAGCAATTGTAAGTCGCTTTGGATAAAAGCGTCAGCTAAATGAATAAATGTAATGTCCGTGGGCAAATCATTTAACGTTACCTGACTGACACGCCCATCATGGCTGGAACTGCTAGATATTGTTGTGTGGCTCGTCCATTATATTTAATGCAATTTCTTCTTCTGCAAAAGTCGCTACACATTGGTGGTGGTTGAGGTGAGTCCCCCCCACTTCACTATGAAGCACTTTGAGTATCTATGATATAGCGCTATATAATTGTAATTCATTATTATTATTACTGGCACGTGTGGAAGAACCAGAACGGACCACGCCGAAGTAAGTCTCAAGTTGAATATTAGTGGTTCAAATTCCAAAGTAAAGCAAACTTCACCGCAGTGCATAGCGTCGTTCCTTCACTCAATATTACGGTAAAGTGTGGAATTTGCGACAACGATATAAACGATACAGCATAATTCTAAATGATAGACGTTTTTCTATCGTCAAACGATAGATATTGTCCTATACACAGCCCTACTAGTAAGTAAAAACTTATTAGCTGGCTTGCTGTGTCTTGTGTTGTTGCACTTGCCTGATATTTGGCTATGTTACCAAAGTTGTCGACATCATAAGTACTGTAACTGTAACAAATGCACGCACACAGCTGTCCATATTTATGACAGGCAGTGTATTTACATATGTGTATTTTACATTTTGAAATGAAAGAATAAAATTAAGACAATGGAATTACTAGTAAGTGTTTACTAACTATTCATATCAAAGCTGTGTCTCTGTCTGTGTGTCTTACTTGGCCCGAGTGAGGTCAGCAGCTGTGACTCCACCGTTAGCAACCGCCTTCACCTGGTCTAGAGCGGCCTTAATCACCTGGAGAGACAGAGATTATGTCAAGACATTTTACTGTTTCCAGTTTAATTTTGACACAAATAGACTGCAGCTACAAACATGGCTGTTGTCATGACTATGGGATACTTACATCACCTGCAGCTGCAGCCTGAGAAATGGTGTAGACCCCAAACAGACCAGAGTCAGAGTAGCTTGCATTGAACGCACTAACCTGTAAAGGAAGAAAAAAGAAAATGTTTTTACAGGCAGTGCAATCATTAACACATATGAAGGAGAAGGTATAGAGCTTTCACGGTAAAGATGCACAAAACAAGGTGAGCCAGTCAAAATGGATGTATGAGCGGTTTTACAAGTTTATATTACAAACTGACAACCACTCACATCAAAGGGGTCAGCAGTTGCCTTGGCAACACCCTGGACCAGTTTGCTGGAGGCACATGAGCCCCTCTTGACATGCGGACCAGCTCCCAGTAAATGCTGCAGGACACTGAAGGCCAGAGCCTCGCTGGTGCCCGCTGCTGCTGACTGGCTCACCACCGCTGAGTGGACCAAAGTGCTGGTGCTGGGCAGACGAATCTCACCTAGAGAGAGGCAGGAGCGGGCGAGACAGGGAGGCATTCAGGGTGGTACATTTTCTTGGGTTGGAAGTATTAAACTACAGTTAAACTTCAAGTGGCGTATGACCAACACGCAGATGTTTTACAACGTTGGTACAGCTCACCTCCACGGTACTGAGCCTTAGCCCCTGTGGTGCCCGTCCCGCTGCGAATGTTGAGGAAATGCTCCCCAACTTGTTTCAGCACTGCGTGGTCGACACCTGAAGAAAAGAGAAACATCATAAACTTGATGATTGCTTGGTTTGTTACTTTGACATCCATTCCCATTCATAGTATCATATAAACACACATCAAGTTACGACAGTACTGATATCATTATAGTGTTATTATGTTAAAAGGTATAATGACCCTTACCAAGTCCAACAAGAGCCATTCTTGAGCTTGTGAAATTGTTCTGGACAAACTGGTGCAGCTGGATTAAAAATACAAGCGTTAGAAAGAGGTTTTAAATGGGTATCCATAAGTCTGAAGGACTAAACAGTGGAAAAATACTTACATGTTCAGACTGGATGTTGCCAACCATGTGGTCAGGACAGTACAGGGAGTTACAGAGAGCATTCTTGTAGGCAGCTCCATGCAGACCTTCAACCACACCTGGAAAAGACAGAAAGAGCCATGACCACAAACTGCAATATTCTGATGTTAAAGCTAAAACGTGACGTCTTCCTAATTGATAAATCACTATATGTGCCTGTATGGTGCAGTGATTGGATTTGGTGCACCCGTTTAATCTCCTTTTGTCACTTGAGTATGTGTGTGACGCTCTCCTCTGCAGTGTGCTCACTATACACTCCACACCGGGCTCTCGCAGGAGCCCCTAAAAACGGATACGTACAAACCAGAGAAATGATTTATGAGCTGTGTGTGAGTAACGTTAAATACAACAACCTATCATAACCACCCCCCACCCCGCCCCTCCGCTAATAATTCAAAACATAGTCAGACTGAAGCGGAAAGACAGAAGAAAGTAGGAAGAAGGTAAGAAAGGTTTGGGTTTACATAGCTAGCCATTTAATGTTAGTGTATTAATGACATTTGTTGTTTAACATGTTCAACTTTTCTCAAAGCCAATGTGCTCGTCAGTGTCACAGCCTGGATAGGGTGGGACATTAAAAAAAGTTTGACGTGCTAAAGCAAATCTTTAAATGTTGAACAATATGATTATTGACAAGTTAGTAGGAAGCATTAACAAATTAGAGACTAATCTAGAGCATATTCTCTTCCAAAGGGATTTAATGAATAAACACAATCCACAGAAATAAACAGCTGTAACCAGATTTATTTAGGGCTGAAATGATTTATCGATTAATTCCATTACTAAGAAGCATCAACGAAAATTGTTTGCATGGAGGCTTCGTTTAATCCATATGACTATGTAGCACACACTGTTTCGCTCCGACATTTATTACTGTCGCCAAGCAAAAGTATTTCTTAATCGATGAATCAGTGAAATAATAATCTGTAACAAAACCTCGATTATTAAAATCATTGTTAGCTGCAGCCCTAGATTTAATATTCAACTAGTAGTATAATAGTATACTATTATATGAAATTATTATATATAGTAACTAATATATTAACATTATACTAACAGTATACTATTAACAGAACATTATACTTTTTATTTAGTGTTGTAATATTATACTAATACAATTATTTACACAAGTTCCTCCTCCATATTGTTCAGTAATCTTGTTTGCGTGGTTTGTGTTGGTGCTCCTGGTGTACCGTATAGCTTCCCTGGCTGAAAAACTGCAAGTCCCCATTTAACTTTGTTGGAGTTGAGAAATACATTTCAAAATGTCAGTATTTTGTGCATTTCCCTTGATAATCAAGCAAGTAGACTCATAGTACTATTTTTTCCATCACATCGTAATCGCAATATTACCCACAATAATCGCAATTTGACTTTTTCTCCAAATCGTGCAGCCCTAGTGCAGGGCATTTGACAGTTTACAACTCAAACAATGACAGCTTTTTCACAATGTGTGACACTGCTTGATAATACCATATACTTTCTGAATCTGCATCATACTTATGGTGTAATCAAAGTGGCATTTTCCATCAGTAATCAGGCTATGCTCTGAAGCACACTGGTGGGAATAAAAAGTAAGTAGTTCTACAATAAACCACTGTGGACATCCAGATCTAAAGACATATTTGGGATGAGGTCAACAGTCAGATTATTGCAGACCAAATAAACAGTCTGTGGGTGCATTGCAAGTGAAATAAAGGCACACCTATTTGAGTGCTCTGTGCAGCCTGGGCCTTGTCCATCTTCACTCTGGGCGTGAGGTCTGACACCTCCCATGGCCGGAACTCTTGGGCTGTAGTCACGTTGATCAAATACTCCATGACTGTGTCACTGTAGACAAACAACAGAGAGGGACAAAAACGCGTTAGTGGTATGAGGTGCTGAAACTTTTCGTGCTGTATGTATGTTTTTGCCCTTTATACCTATTAGCCTGCCCTAGAACTTAGTCAGGCCTATCGCCTTATTAGCATAATTTTAACATTGATGTTTTTTTTGATTGTTTCATTTTACATTGTATTATTATATTTGCTTGTGGTTTGTCCTATGTATTCTTTTTGTAAAGTGTATTGGGGACATGCTGAATGGTGATTCTGCACACAAATTTATTTGCCTGATTGTTTTATGAAAATGCGGTGTAAGAGAGTGCTTTCACATTATGCTTACCTCAGCCACAGTTCTTCATGAAGAATTAAGCTACAAGTGTTTTACAGATCCCTTTCTAGTCTAAAAGGAGCGAATATTGATACTAAAAACCCAACGATTTCTGACTTGCGTAGTTTTATTACGCAAATTATTATTCAGGGACTTACATGTCGTCTCTCAAGCAATCAACGGTGTAGATCATGTTCTCTCTGGAAGAAGTCACGCTGCAGAGAAACACAGATGTATAGATATCCAGATAAGAAAATTTTCACTTGTCTTCAGTGGTTTGTTATGAAGTTTCTTGGAGGTTACTGACCTCAGGCTCCCCCCCACTGCCTCAACACCACGGCATATCTTGAAAGCGGAAGCTCCTTTGGTTGTCTGGAAAAGTAGGGGAAAAAAAGTTAAAAAAGAAGGCAAATATACACTGAGTACAGTTTTGCTTTACAGCCGTATGATTAATGCTATATTAAAACCAGGGGATAAAGGACAACCAAATAAATAGCTGTTTCAAACTCAAAATACACAGAGTATATCTTACCAGGCTGGAGGCCAAGCGGAGGAGGTGGGTGACCCCCTGGTTCTCTGGGGTCTCATAACGACAGCCGGCCCTGATGAACACTCCGATCTTGGAGGCTGGGGAATAGTTCTCCAGGGAGGCGATCACCAGTCCACTGGGCAGTTTGGTCACCTGGACAGAAGGACACATATGGAGACGTCCTTTAGTTTTATTATCAAGTATAGACGGACATTTAATTAAAACATGTCAGCCAATAAGCCTCAGTTTACACTTTTAAAAAGGGTAATCTAAGATCATTTGGACATTTATTTAGATGATTTGACATTTTATACTCAACATAATGAGAAGAGAAAAACAGCTAAAACATAATACATAAGTAACAGATGTCTTTTTCTATAAACAACCCAACTAATCCCTTCATTCTCAGACCCAAAACCACACTGTCTGGACTCAGCCAACCCCGGCTCAGCCATCCTCATCACTGCCCAACATACATGGACGTCCTGGTAGGAGTGGGCAGCCCCTGGAGAGAGCTTGAGGCCAGCCAGGGGCTGGGCAAGGGACTGGCCTGTTCTGGCAGCCGCATAGAATCGTCTCTGTGAAGAAGAAAGACATGTCAGCAACCACTGACCTGCACATCCTGTGGCTGTAACTTAACGTGTTCGGCGGCACCAGTGAACTCCACCTTACGGGCAGCCTGGGCCGCGTAAAGCCTTGTCTGGAAAAACAGAGAACATGGGAGGGCGAGACATTACAACTAATGTGTTGCTGGCTTGCTCAGCTGATGCGAGGGCATGAAAGATTATGCAATGAATGGCGTTAGTTTTCTTAACATGAATTCTGTCCACATGTGCTTCTCATACACAACATATTTTCACAAAACAGTTTGCATCCTCACATGGTACATAAGTGTAGCTGGACACCCTGCACTGCTTCTTCTGTGCTGGTAAAGTACTGTATGTTTTGGTACAACTCTTACAGTAGACCATGCATAAAACTGACCAACTGCCCCTGAACGGATTTCTGACACATGACAAAGTAATTCACCACATATAGTGTCACTTCAGGAGCTTTCCCATGATCTTCATCATCAACTCCATCTGCTGATGAAAGTCATATAATATGTTCTAAAGCTCATGAACTACCTACTAAATAGACCTGCTGGTCTTTCAAGGTAAATTATTTCAGACTTTTGACAGCCAATGTGAAATCAGTCACAAATAACTTTAGGTTTATTTGTAGGCTATTTTAATACGCACATTAAAAACCTTGTGTTCTTATTTCAGTACACATAGGCAACGTTACCAATTCTCCATGTTGAAAATATATTTTGATATTTTTGTGTATTGTGTAACGTTATCTGTTGGTTTATAACAGGCTCCAGCTGACTGCTTCCTCGTCTGCTCTTCATCACGCCTGGTCCGGACACGACTCTTCTGCCCACCACGCAAAGAGTAAAACGCACGCCTGCTGCGTGTGCAGCTGTACGGCACACAAATAAATAGGATATATTAGGTATATATAAGTCCTTACCGATAGCTGACTGATTCCCCGGATCCCCTTCATCTCCAGTCTCTCCTTCAAGCAGGACGATGAAGCAATATGGCTGACGTGAAAGTGCCCTACCCAGAATGCCCAGCGCGCTCCTCACTCGGAAAAGTACCGCTGAGCCAATGAGCGCGCGCCCTCTGTTGCCACGGAGATAAACTGTACAGTAATGACTGAACAAGATCGTACAAATGTGTCAGAAAGTCAATTCAGAATCATTTATTTTAACAATTCCTAAACAAAACGGCAGGGCTATCTGCTCTATGTCAAAAGGAGATAGTTGTTTCTTTCCCACATCTCACCACCAGGACAGGTTTTCGCAGTAATGTGCCATGGGAGAAGGTTTGGCTGTTGCTTAAGAAAAACCCATAGAGTGGATGTAAAACCCTCATAACACATAAATTAAATTGGATCTTGTAACACCACATTCTCAACAAAATATTCAGGAATTATAATATAATAAATAATAAATACATTATGTTCGTTCTGCACTGCACAACCAGACAGGTGCCACATTTGTTCTGACATTATACTTTTGTGAAGATATTACGGGTTTATTAGGCTACTGATAATTGAATATCATACAAAAACAAGCACTTGTCACCCATCCAAAATTTTATATACATAAAGAGCTTATTTTTTTCAGTTTTCCATAAACAATTTGAGCAGTATCTTTAATACAATCTTTCACAAATAAAAAAAGCTGTAATGACTGTAAATGAATGTATTGCTTTTAATTTATTTCATTGTCCTCTCTTGTTTTAATTTTAAACTATTACTATTATTTTTTGCATTTGTTTATGTTGTTCTTTACAGTGCTGATTAACACACCTGACATTTTGTTCAGATGATTGTTTTGTTTTTATTGGGAAAAATAAATAAAGTAACAACATTGCAACATAACTGCATTATAACACAAAATGATTTATCTGCATAAGTCAGTCAAATAATAAGGATATAAAAAAGTACCGGGAATAAAAATGAAAACAAACCAAAATACATAAAGTACAAATATTCAAAAACGTAAAAGTAATTACAGTAAACATTGAGTAACAATAAGCCGCATGTTCATATAGGCCTATGCCAAGTAGAAATTAAAATTGCATGTATTGTATACATTTTTATTTATTTTTTATTTAATTGAGCAAACAGCAGACACTTCCGGTCGTTTTAGCTGGTTTCCCAAGTGCGCATGTGCGTCCCTTCACACGTGCGGTAAACGTTAGGACTTGGTGCTTGTAACAGAGCTTAGAGAGTTCGTAGAGCCACAAAACTACTTAAATAAAATACGCATTGCGTCTTGTTGCTCTTTCCAAACTTAGGTGAAAGAAAATAGTCCTCCGTGAAGCATTTCGCCGAGAGGGCCGGAATACCAGAAAAAACTGTTCACGATGGTGAGTGTTGTTCCGAATGTAACGTTAACTAACAAGCTAACACAGACGAGCTATCTTCTAGCAAGCTATAGAAACTGCTGTAGAACGAACTAACCTTTAACTCACAACATCATCGTCTTTCACTCCATATCTCTTCATACCTTACTGCTTTCCCGTGGTTAATGTGTTTTTTTTGTTTTATGTACCATAACCAGACTGAAGCTCAAGTGAACCCAAAGGCCTACCCCCTTGCCGACGCCACGCTGACCAAAACCATCCTGGACCTGGTGCAGCAAGCCTCAAACTACAAACAGCTGAGGAAGGGGGCTAACGAAGGTGAGGAAACAAAAGTTTTGGGACAAGAATGTAACTAGTTAGTGGGTCCAGATACAAAGTGGGAATCTGACTGTCCACTTTCCGAGGTAACGTTAATTTGACATCAGAAAGGTTTGTGAAACGTGTATTTTCACCTCAATAAGCACAAACAAGCTGGACTTGTGCGTCTCATTATGTCCATTATAAAGATCCGGACCTGGAAAAATCACTTCATCAAAGTCCAATTGCACTTTATATTAACCCACCTTGGAATCAAGTACTTCAGCGCCACAGCTGCAACGCTTAGTCAATCAATTAGTAGATCGACAGAAAATGAATCGCCAAATATCTGGATTATTGATTAATCTTTCAGTCATTTTTTATACAAAAAACTCAAATGTCCTCTTGCAGCTTCTCAACTGCGGTTTTCTTTTTTGTTTTTCATACATGGTAACAAATTAAATATGACAGCTGGTTGTTTAAAACAAAACAAAATGACTGTTTTAATGGATCACTATATAGGCAAATACATTTCTGTGTGATGTAGAGCTGCAATAAATAATCAAATACCCAATTAGTTGTCAACTATTAAATTAATTGCCAACTATTTTAATAATAGACTTAATTGGTTTTTAAGAAAAATTCTGATTCCCACCTTCTAAATGTGAATATTTTCATTACTCCTGACAGTAAACTTGAATATCTTTGGGTTGTGGACAAAACAAGACATTTGAGGACATCATTTTATAGACTAAACAACTAATTGAATAATCGAGAAAATAGTCGTTAATTGTAGCCCTACTATGATGTTAATCCCATACTGTCTCAAAGACTGTTGCTGGTTGTTAGAGGGGTGTTGTTTTTGTTTAATCAGAAACACAGTACAGTGTGTTGGTGGTGTCACATCACAGAAGCTGTTCTTAAACCAGTCGGCTGCTGAAACGGTTTATGATGATGTAACAGGGATTACGTAAAATATATAGTACTACTAACTGTGATCTACTTCTTCCTCAGCCACTAAAACCCTGAACAGAGGCATCGCTGAGTTTATTGTGATGGCTGCTGATGCTGAACCACTGGAGATCATTCTCCACCTGCCACTGCTCTGTGAGGACAAGAACGTCCCGTACGTGTTTGTCCGGTCCAAGCAGGCCCTGGGCCGGGCCTGTGGGGTGTCGCGCCCTGTCATTGCTACCTCAGTCACCATAAAGGAGGGGTCTCAGCTCAAACCGCAGATTCAGTCTGTTCAACTGGCTATTGAGAGACTTCTTGTGTGAATTTTTTGTTTGTTTTTTTCTGTTGTGACAAAGTCTCCTTGAAGAAGGAGACATATTCCAGATTGAAAATAATCTTGTCTCCTGTTTGATTAAAAAGAAATGGTTGTTATGCATGACAAGAATTTTTTTCTTACTTTTTAGGACAGTGCGTCCATTTCAGTTTGCCAAAGCATTGTCTGATTCATAATAAAATTTTTATTTAAACTGTGTTGTGTTCATTTAGAATTGTCATGCTAATTGTGGTTTTCATTCAGATTATGTAGTGGACCTTTCACAACATCAGATGCATCTAAAGACATTTGCGATTAATATTAGAATTGATGTGGGCTGTAGAGATAGTTGGCAAGTTTTAATTGCAGCCAAATGCAATAGCAGCTAACTTCACCTGGAGGTGTTGCCACCATGTGGTCCAGGCCTTGGATTGCGTCACCAGTCTCTCACCACTATTTATATACTCTAAATACATTGCTAAAGATAATTAAGGGATCACTTAAATCGCACATATGTTAAACACACTGTGTAATTCTAATGAAAACTACAAAATTTCACATTTTTATTGTCAACGCTTCTGGCTGACTGCAGTCAAGCCAGCCCTCGCGCTGTTTTGCGATGCGCGTTTTTTCTAGGCATTATTATTGATATAGCAGAAACGATTGAATAAATAAATTAATGCTTAAGACACCACAAGTATCTAAAGAAAATATTACATTCTCACAGAAAGCTTACTACATTCAGCCAAAATTCAAACTCATGTAAAAAGAAAACCGTCTGTTTCCACTAACTCATTTCACTTCACAGTGACAGCGGAGACCCTCTGTCAATATCAGAGCAATCTGATGTAGGTTTTTAAAGTTACAGCCCTTGAAAGTGTCCGCTTCAAGTGACCACAGAATAACAGTCAGCCAATATCAAAGTAGTCTCATGTCCATTTTCAAAATGTATACACATATAAACATTTCCACATATATATACACACACATATAAACACACAGACACTGCACATTATTTTCCAGATATATATACACATGTATTTGTATAGACAAAATATTAAACATCTTAAATAAATAAATAAAATAAAAGTAGGCTATGTGTATATATTACAAAAAATATGTAATTGTTCAGAATGTGCATATGTGTGTATCTTGGATCATTACTTCCTTGTCCATACAAGATATATTGGTGGGATGCGATGTATTACAGGCACACAGAGCAATTCCACTTTGATTTTCTTGCTTTCTTCAGGTCTCTGGTGTCCATAGCAAGGCACTGCTCATACAACCACCTTTCACACATTTCACATTGGATCTACAACGGACAAGGTTAAAATTTCAAAGATGATTGTCAGGGTACTCTCACAACATAAGACCTTTTTCAACAAATGAAGAGAACAACATAGCCCCAGTCTCTCTTCACTGTTACACACACACACACACACACACCTCTGCTCATACTAGATTTCCATTTCTACAATAAACAAGTCACAAGAACAAAGACTGTGACAGTGTCATTGGATTGGACAGATTACCAACATCATTAATTGTTCTAACTGGACAAACTGTGGAGGTGGACTGCCACAAAAGAATCACCCTGATAATTCATTCATTTTAATAGAGGTCTCAAGTTTGAGGATCAGAAGCCAATACCTCTTTTATAGGCCTACTAGTAGTCGACTGTGTAGGCCTTATATGGTTTTTACCCCTTTCTGTCTTTCATCTTGGTCAGCTGGTTGTTCTGTTGTTTGTTTCTAAGCTTCTGTAGGCATAGCCTACAGGTTCCCTGCTTTTACTACCGTGTTACATTATAGTTCTAATGTTTTTTAATTAAAAGTTATTTCATCTGTATACCTCCAAGATGTCAACATATGCGACAATAATATATCAACGTTACAAACATTGAATTACATTTTGACTGAGACACTTTCATAGGTTTAGAGAAAGGTACAAGGTTGTTTATTAGTCATTTTACAGCACTAGGCTGCATAACAAAACGAAATTTGTAGTTCATTCATGATACACACACAACATATATTTAAGTGTAGGCCTATATTAAAATATGGTAATGTATTAATTAAAATAAATCAATATATAGGCTACAATTAGTCTATTTATATAGGCTACATAAATAGCCTACATACACGTATACATCCATCTTGACTGCGTTTAAATATTGGCGAATAGTGAAAATATTACACACTTTCAAGGGCTGTAACTTTAAAAACCTACATCAGATAGCTCTGATATTGACAGAGGGTCTCCCTGATGTGGTCTATTATCACTGTGAAGTGAAATTAGTTAGTGGAAAAAGGAAGTTTCCTTTTTACATCAAACTGAAATCAGGAAATTCAGTGAAAATATTACACACTTTCAAGGGCTGTAACTTTTTTTAAAAACTACATCAGATTGCTCTGATATTGACAGAGGGTCTCCCTGAGGTGGTCTGTTGTCACTGTGAAGTGAAATGAGTTAGTGGAAACAGAAGGTTTTCTTTTCACATGAGTTTGAATCTTGGCTGAATGTAGTAAGCTTTCTGTGAGAATGTAATATTTTCTTTAGATACTTGTGGTGTCTTAAGCATTAATTTATTTATTCAATCGTTTCTGCCATATCAATTGCATTATGTTCAGCAGAAGCTCACTTTTATTTTGAAATGTGCTGCGACACGACGTTACTGTAATACCTAGAAAAACAGCGCGAGGGCTGGCTTGACTTTCGTTTTCGAAGTGGAAGCTGGCTTGACTTCAGTTCTGGCTGCCGCTTGTCTCACTCGAACTACAAACTTCCTATTTCATCAGAATTTTTTCACAAAGTTATTTGATCAAAGCGATTCTGAAATAAGTTGATCAAATATTTTAGTCATTTAAAAAAAGCTGTGGATAAAATCGTGTTAAATTTTGTTACCTAAACGTATGTATCTTCAACATACAAAAAAAATTCAATAAAATGTTCTTGTGTCAGGAAAGTTAGACACTTCCTATGAACTGGAAAGACCTGCTCCAGCTCCTCCTCTTCCCACAGAGTTCAAAGAGCCTTTCAGCAGCTCTTGAATATAACTCGGAAACAGTCAGGGGTCCGAGATTTGGACCAAACACTTTTACACTAGTTATCGTCCCATCTGAATCGCGAGACCGGGAATCATGTCTGGACCTCCTGTTATCATATGGGAGCGTGAAGTTGAGCGCTTGCTGCATTACAGAGAGCTGATCCCTCGTCTGGAGGAGGCTCTGGGGAAATTCTCCAGACGAGACATCGCAGAGGTGATCCAGCCTGTGCGCTCCGCATTGCCCTTGCAGAAATACAACGGGTAGGCTTGTTCGGTACTTCCAAGTGTAGTTTTAACAAATGAAACATTAACTGTCTGTTGCTGGCTCGTTCGCTTTTACAGCTACCTGGGATTGATGCCTACATACATGGAGAATGACGGACTCCTGTCCACAAAGTTAGTGTGTTTCTACGACAGGGAAGTTGGTTCAACGTTGCCTGCCATTAAAGCCACGGTGGTGCTGCTGGACCCAGAGTATGGGAATGTAAAGGCTGTGAGTAAAAGTATTTCATGCATAAATTACTCATAAATGACACATTAAAATCCTGCTGTAGAATAATGCTACATAAAAACATGTAGGTCCTGGGGAAGGCAACAACGGAGAAGAATGCATCAGTCCATCACCGATCACGACTTACCTAAAATACTCGGATGACAAAGCCATTCTTGCCCTACTCACAGATATCCACTCTTCTCTGGACTATCGCAACACTGTTGCACACTTCACCCAGTGGTGCGAGGATAACCACCTTCACCTCAATGTCAGCAAAACAAAGGAAATAATCTAATCTAATCTAATAGTCTGTCCTCACTTCAGCATCCCATTCTCATCTCACAGTTTCAAATACCTCGGAGTGATACTGGACTCAATTTTGACTAACACACTCATGACATCCCTAAAAGGAGCAACCAAAGACTATCAATAATCCTCAAACCCAAGCTTAAAAGACTCTTATGTTGCCCCTCCCATCTTCTCCTCTTGTTTTATTAGTGTATTATTTAGTCCATCCTATTGTACTGTTCCACATACTTCCATAACATGTTATCTGTTACTAATCAGACCAAACTTACACACATAACCAACAACTGGTCTCCTCACACCCAACCTAGCAGAACTAAAGATTAAGGCCATTGCACGCACTGCAACCTCAAAAGCATAGGACATCACACACCCACTTAAGCACCATCTTACCCTACTGCCCTCTGGGCGCAGGTACAGAGCACTGAGATGCAGGAGGGCTTGCTTTGGGAAAAGCCTTGTCCCAGCCATAGCCACCTTAAATTAAAGGCCTTGCTGAACTGGCCTGAGAGTGTACTGTTGTCTGTCCTTGTATGTCGTTACTGTGTGCTGTTGTTGTCTGATGTGTACGGTGCTGTGAAAACAAATCCCTCCTTGGGGACAAAATGCTGAAGTCTAAATCTACATTTTTGGAGAAACTCACAAAACTGAAATTCTAAATAATTTACACTTGATGTCGCCTGTTCATAGATCGGATAGCCTGCGTGTCCCAGTGGAATTAATATTGTAATAAGTAACCAGTTCAATTTCTCGTTTATAACAAACTAAATCCGTTCAGATGTGAGTTACAATAAATTTTGTAGTCTGCATCTCTCTATACACACACTAGTAGATCTTGACTGCCCCATTATGGCAGACGCACGTCAAATTGCGAACGATGTATCTGCATTTCTATATCTATGGTTGCAGGTCCCGAATGGCAAGACAAACAGCCAGACATAAATGTCCTGTTCAACAAGAGAAATGAAGAGAGAGAAGCGTTTGCTGTTGTTAGACAAGTTGCTCTTACAGAATGGCAAGAAGCTAGCAGTCCGTGGATAAAGGCAACTCATCTACACTGTTTGCGTTATAATGGACAAAAAGTACATTTTACATTAAAATAAGATAAATACACAAACAAAATGTGACTATATTCTGTTTGTTTCACACAGGTCATGGATGGAGATGTCATCACAGGCATGAGGACAGCTGCAGCCTCTGCCATCTCTGCTAAGGTCCTTGTGTTTTCCATTTTTAAAAATCTTTTCACACTCTCTAATCTTGCACTCCTTATTCTAACTTGTCTGGGTGTTTTTTTGTTACGCAGCTGCTGATGCGTCCTGAAGCAGAGGTGCTGGCCATCTTGGGGACCGGCAAACAGGCCCTGAGTCATTACAATGTCTTCACAGAGATGTTTTCATTTAAAGAGGTACAATTACAAAACTATATCTATGAAAATGTATGAATAGCACGTCTGAACAGAAGTCTGCATTCATCAGTTTAGCACAAGTGGGGTACTATTGTGACTCAATATTTCCAACATAAGATTTTTATAGGAACCTAAAGGATCTAGGCTGCACAGAAAGTTATTTGTGTGCTAAGCATATCCCACTGTATTCACACGATAAAGTGGGACAACACAAAAACCTTAAGCTTTCCTACTTTATGAATTCCTACTTTTTCTTAATTCACCTTGAAGGTATTTATAGTATAACATATTAGGAAATGCAAACCTGTCCCAGAGTTAGATGACAAGATTGAAACCATTGTCAAATCTGTATGGTAAATATAAAGACTGGAAACGAAGGGAAACTACTAGCCTGGCTCTGTCCAAAGGTAACAAAATTCACCTACCACTGTTATGTGCCGGCAAGCTGCAGTGACTTTCTGGCATCTCTGCTCCAGGAAGTAAAATTCAGTTCCAATGTTGGCCAGATGTCAGTAGTTAAAATAAGTGGTACTAAGGCCACCAATAGTGTATGGTGATATATAAATGCATCTCTAGCTATAAATCCTTTGTTAAAGCCATATACTTCACAAAAAAACTCATACTTTAATTCAGTTTAATTCACTGTGGAAACAATTTCTAAAACCTTGAGTTAGATGGAAATCCCTTCTAGATTTCCTGCAGCAGCTTTGTTTTTTTTGTACAGATTAAACAAGATATAAAGTGTTGTTAAATTAGTGAGCACAATAACCTTTACCTTTGGACAGAGCCAGGCTCGCTGTTTCCCCTTGTCTCCAGTTGCTAAGCTAAGCTAACCAGCTGCTGGCTTCATATTTTGGATACAGACATGAGACTGGTATTAGTTTTGAACTAACTCTGGGCAAGAAAGCGTATTTCCTAAAATGTCACACTATCACTAAATAAAAGGAAACTAAACAAATGACATTTGTTATCAAGTGGTAGGTGTATCATGCTCACATATCTCTCCTAAGTGTTGACTTTCTCACTGATTTCTGTTGAATTAGTTTTGTGACAGTTGCATATACTTTAAGTGTTTGGTCTTTAATGCTTCCCCTGGATGTTCACCACAGGTGCGTGTGTGGAGCCGCACAAGAGAGAGAGCGGAGAGGTTTTGCCAATCTGTCAGTGGTCCGGTGACAGCGTGCATCTCAGTGGAGGAGGCGGTGAGGGGAGCAGACGCCATTGTGACAGTAACCACATGTACAGAGCCAGTGCTCTTTGGTCAGTGGGTCAAACCCGGAGCCCATGTGGCAGGTGAGAAGAAATAATTAACACAAGCAAAATTAAAGAGGAAATTTAGATATCCACCCTGCAAATATGCCAGAATTTATGTGTATGTATACTGAAGGTGTCTATATGAATAACTGTACATATTGTTTACAATAATATGTACAGTTATCATTTGTTGAGTACTGTGTGTAGCATGAAGGGACAACAAACTTTTTCTTTATACAACCTTTTATTGTATAATGACAAATAAACTACCTTGTATATTAAAAAATTATTTGCAGGATTTTCTATCAATGCTGTTGCAGTAAAAGAAATACTGTGAATTATGTCACTTTGAAAATAAAATGTCTGTATATTATCAGCGGTGGGAGCTTGCAGGCCAAACTGGCGGGAGCTGGACGACGTGTTGATGAAGGAGGCGGTGGTGTACACTGACACCAGGGAGGGAGCAATGACTGAGTCCGGGGACGTCATTCTCTCTGGGGTCAGTCCGTCGTTGTGCTTTCTAACTGCCTCTTTTAGATGACTGAGGTGTGTAATTGGCGTGGAAACATATGATTGTGTATCTTGTTTTCAGGTTGAGGTATTCGCAGAGCTTGGAGATGTTATTAACGGGACAAAACCCGCCCACAGAAACAAGACAACAGTGTTCAAATCCCTTGGTAAGCCCTAACTGACGCAGGACAAACCCTCATTAACAAAACAATTTCTTCAAGGTATTCAGTGTAAACATGACTTTTTTCTCTTTTGTCTTATAACAATAACAGGAATGGGAGTTGAGGATGCAGTGTCAGCAAAACTGGTATTTGAACAATGGAAAGCCAAAGCCAGCCAACCATGAAGTGACTGTGTACTTAAAACCTGACATCTTGACCTTTATGCCACGCAAGCTGATAAAGATCAAGGCAATATAAGAAAGTACAAGAAATAATATTTCAATCTAAATGGATTTTACTTAAGTTTATCCATCCTGGAAACAAACGTGTGTGTGTATATATATACATGCTGTATAACCTGATAAACCTTCCCTCATAGGCAATTGGCATTCGCTGGTTTCAGCTTCTTAAATGTGCAAATTTGCTTCATGTGTTTTTTATGATTGTGAATCAATTTTCATTGTTTTACACTGGTGGGTCAGATGAAAACTATCACCTTGGAGACATGTCATTGGGCTCTGGGAAATTGTGATGGACATATTTCACATTTTATAGACTAAACAAATGAGGGGTAAAATAAATCTTTAGTTCCATCTTACTAATTACTGATTTTTCCCCCGAACTATTGTGGTTGGACAGAAGATATAAAATACAAGAGAGCATTTTAAATGAATTTATTTGCTTTAAAAAAAATTGCATATTATGGTGTGAAAATGAAACCACATTTAGCACGAAAGTAAATGCAAGTGTGCACTTCCATCGCACCATGGAAACACTGATCAAAAATGAGTCCAGATTTACAATGGCTCCCCAGAACACCCATGCAATTGATCACTGCTCATTTCAAAATAAAATGTACTTGGTGAATACTCACTGCTCACACTGTACATCACACATTAATACACTGGCTCATAGACGTCGTAAAACACTAATAGATGGAGTCAAAATGACATGGTTACATACCATCATGATAGCAATATGAACATCATATGCTGAGAAAAAAGCCTGAATATCCAAAGCACTTTCTGAGCAAGACTTTAGTGAGGATGAAATGATGAAAACCTTTACAGGTAGTTTGCAAATAATCCAGCACAACAGTGGCTACACTGCACCTTCACATGCCTGACAGTCATAAAATACTGTGTTTACTCAGCGCATAGTGAGAAGAGAGCAATGGATTCATCTGAAAAGCGTTAATTGTAGAGAGTAATTATTACTTATCTTAGCAGCTGATACAACAATGGTTATAAGTCAGTGACAGGGTAACTTTAGTATGCATCAACATTTTCTTCCCCCCTTATTTGTGTCTGTGTGACTAATAGGCCACATTTTTGTCATTGACAGGCTCAGATTGTTATTACGTGTGTGACAACACTGTGGAAGGATAAAGGATCCTGACAGAGATCCTTTTTTAAAGAGTAAGATCCTTTTGCTATATCGCCCTCGTTAAAGCTACCAGGCTCCATTGATAAAAACAGCAGTTTTACCTCGCAGAACACAGCAGTTGCTGTTCTACCGCTGCATTGGTTATTTAGTTTGTTTGTGGTACTGGTGTTGTTAAAAACACCAAAGTCAGACAATAACCCAAACTAACTGATCGAGGCAGCGGTAGGGAGTCTGATGACTTTGATGAGAGCAATACAGCAACTGTTTCTGGTGAAACAAAAAGGACTCTTTACTCTTTTTAAAAAGGCTAGCTTTGTAGGGATGTTGCCCGACTCTGAATAACAATCTGACTGCACTAATGGACGTACATTGCCAGGGTGCAATTGCCCACAAGAGTATGTTGCAGCCCTGCTTCACTGCTGCCAGCTGCAGCATGCTTGCTCAATACTGGACCAATTAAAAAAAATTGTCCCAATTAATCACATAGACAAAACATGGGAAAAGAAGGTTAAAAAAATGCCGAGGTTCCCCTACAAATGTTAAAGTGTTTCTACAGGACTCTATGATGGTATCTTGTACAGTTTAAAACAAAATTAAAAGGAATTTTAGTGTTCATGGATTGACTACAGTGATGACCTGAATTTTGGCAACACCTCAGTCTAGTCAGATGACACATGTAAACAAAACGATTCATCAACCACAGCTGACAAGAGACTGACAGTGAAACATGGAGAAATTAAAGCTTCTAAAAAAAACTTTTTTTTTTTCTTAAAATAAAATGTCATCAAGGCAGCAGGAATCTCTTAGTGTGTAGGGAAAAGAGTGCAGTGCAGGACCTCCTTCTCTTATAGAGTTACATTGACAATAACTTCATGATAAAATCACATTCAAGTAGTGTTTCTTCACATGTCTGAGAAAAATTACTTTTTTTTGTTTGTAAAATCCTCCATCTTTCTCCTTAATCAACCCCATATCCCAAATCAAATCCCCTACCCTCACATTCCCCAAAGGCCTTAGCAAAGTCACTTCATTCCTGTCAGTTTGAAAGGACTAAACAGATGTAAACCACATCTGACAGAAAACCTTCAGCGCTGCTTAAATCTGTGAAGCTCTTTCATATGGAAGTCTGGTCTACCAGAGCTTCTATGTAAGCAAGGACACGGGGTGAATAGATATTTGGGGAACCCAGCAATAATCGTCTTCCTTCTGAGAAGCTGAGTTCTGACTGCAATTGTATTTTCTACTCCCTGTGGTTCTCCATTACAATACTCTGCACTTCCTCTTCCTCTTCTTGATGGGTGGGGGGCACAGGACCGCCCTGATGGCTTCGTCAAACACCGTCTTAAGGCCGCGCTGGGTCAAAGCGGAGCATTCCAGATACTTCACTGAACCTGGCGGGAAGAGGAGAGGAAAAAGGAAATGGCATAACAATTCACAATTTGCAAAGAAAAATTATAAGCTGGCAATGTTTCAGTATTAGACCTTCATTTACTGATGATAAAGTTATTTTTAAACATTTTATCTGTATATGTGTAGTGTTGCAACTGACTTATTTCTTTAGCCATGGCCAGGCCCTGAGGGTAGATTATGGGAGAGAGTTTCTTCTCCTTGAGTTTTTCGATGGTGTCCTTGTCATCTCTCAGGTCCAGCTTGGTGCCCACCAGGATGATGGGGGTGTTGGGGCAGTGGTGTCTCACCTCAGGGTACCACTGAGGGAGAAGAGGACAGAGTCAGAGTTTGCGAGATGTGGATGGACAGTATGGTAGATGGTGTGGAATATGAGTGGGTAGCTAAAAGAATTTCCTGGTTCTTATCCAAATTCAACACAATGTGACAACTCTCAGTCCTTCTGTTACAACATATGACATTTATTCCTGCCACTTTACCAAGTGAACCCTAAATAATACATACCATCTAAAGCTTGCTTTAAAATGATTAAACAAACTTTTGTATACAAATGGCCATGGTGTATTTGCAGGTGACCAACATTAACAGTTAGTTTTTGCCTGGAAATGATCCTCCATTTTGGATGTTATTTTTTAAATAAAATTTAGCAATTTGGAGAAAAGAGATTATGACTAGAACTAAAAATAAAGTTAGGAGTTGAGTTTAGTTTCTGTCTCTGTTAGTTTTAGAGTTGTGACAGAATTGGTCATAGTCAAATGGCTGAAATCCCGACTGTCAAAAACTTCTAAATTAGTCCTTCATCCAAGCAGATCAGACCATGAAATTTAATGGAATAACAGTTAAACCTAATACTATCATTACTGGCAGAGGTTAACATACTGCAGAGATAAAGAGCAGGTTGTTCTCACCTTGGCACGGACGTTTTCAAAGGAGGCTGGACTGACTAGTGAAAAGCAAATCAGGAACACATCCTGAGGAGGGAAAATGACAAACATCAATATAACACTAAGTACTTAAATCAGCACTGTGGAGACGTTTCTGTTACAACTGGAACAACAATAATCACAACCTAACATTACAATTAATCAACAGTGTGATGCTAAAGCTAAAAATATAGCATACAATATTGACTTAATAGACTAATCTGGACTGTATGTTAAACTCAAACTCACTAACTTCCAGCTCCCTGTGAGTCTTTGGCACAGAGGCCAGTTTGTTGTAAGGACAAAGAGTGCAAACAAGAGCGCCCTTTCACTTTCACTCCAGCCGTCCTCCAGACAGTGTATAGGTACTGTGGATACAAGGCTCTACTCTGCAGAGTGCAAAGACTGTCTTAAGCATTATGGGCCAGTGAATAACTCAAATCAATCCTGGCAAAGTGAAAACAGTGTCCACGCTAACATTGTCTGGCTGGTAGTGGTCAGTGTAAGGCAGTGGTCTGAGACAAGCAGATGTTACTTCTGTGTATGAATGCAAAGATATCTACATACTGTCTGTGGGTAGGACAGAGGCCTGAGCCTGTCGTAGTCCTCCTGTCCTGCTGTATCCCACAGGCCCAGGTTCACTGGTTTCCCGTCAACCATCACATTGGCAGAGTAGTTGTCAAAGCTGCAGGGAGGGAGGTGTACAGTGTAAACATGGTAATGTACAATAGAGTGAAGAGACAAAGCTGTGCATAGACGTTAACACATTTATCAAAAAATTTGCCTATCAACATATGATTGTAGTCTTCCCAGGTGCACTGGTGGGCACAGCTGTAAATGAGAGGTGTGTCACTTACACTGTGGGGATGTACTCTCCAGGGAAGGCATTGGTAGTGTAGCTGATGAGCAGGCATGTTTTACCCACAGCCCTAGGATTAGGAAGGAGAGGAGGGAAGATTGACAGAGAAAATACAACAATGAGAACTGTTCGATAATTACAGTATATTCTTCAGTGACATTAAGGCAACAAGGTAATAGCTGTCATTAATGGAATCAAGATTTGCTTTTGTGTTTTTTTTTTCTCCTTGAAAATTTTACTAGTTGACAGGCTGATTTTTGCTCCTGAGTGAAAGCTGAAGAAACCGGATGGTTAATGGTGGTAGAACATTCAAAACAATTATGATAAAAATCTTTTATGCATGAGAAAAATGAAGTAAAATCTCTTTTCATTTCCTTTTCCTCTAAAAAATAAATATCTTAATAGAAAAAATTAAGTGCTACTTAGTTTATGATTCAAATGAATTAAATCAAACATTTATTGAATATTTATTTTATTGTTATCGAGAAAAATTATACCTTGAAAATGATCATTAGTGTTTTATTGCCCAGCCCTATTTCTGGTTTGCATATTGTATAGGTGATTCTGTTATTGTGTTTGAGAGAACAACATCCTACACCAGCAGTCACTAGACCGACCTACTACTTTAAAATGTACTACTGTCCTAGAATGCCATTATCACCGTGAGATGATACAAACAGCAACACGTTGTAGGGGGTGACTTTACATTACAATATAAATTTGTGACAGTGTCCATAGATGAGCTGAAAAATGGGTTACAGTCTTCAAATCAGGTATAAAATCCTAAATGGTACCAATATCTGCCTGCAGACACTAAAATCTCTTAATAAGTAATGCTGTGAACTGCTGTGAGGTCAACACTATGACCTAAAAATTATGACAAGCTTGCTTAAGAAAATGTTGTTGTCCTATCAGATATAAACATCATTCTCTATTAAGATGTTTAAATTAGGGTTTGAGTAGTTAATGTCTTATATGAAGACATTTCCATTTAGATCTGTATTGTTGTATGCAGGTAATGCTCTGCTTTGTTAAAAGCCTGGGGGGGGGTTGCATCGGCAGCGAGGGCTAATGTTTGTAGAGTTTGTTTGTTATCAAGTAAATTTTCAAGTCATAAATATAAAATTTGTTTTAAAGAAATGCATCAATTAAAAATGCTACTGAGTAATACCACTGTATACTGATCAGACTTAGTTAACGTTAAATTGTGTTCGGGGACAATGTATTGCTGATATACTATACCATAAAGATTAAATTAAGTTGTTGTCTAAGGCTTTAACTGGCTGAATGGTTAATGAAAACTATACAAAGTGTAACGTTACGCAACAAATTTAAGCGAACAATCTTCTAAGTTATAAAACTTGTATGTAGGACGCGCTATCAAGTAAGTTAACTTAGCTGGCTTAGCCGTCGACATGGCAGCCTGCGTCATGTCTATTAAATGACATATTGTGACCTATCCCGTCACACCTAACCGGAGCATGAAGATAAATCTGTCTGACCCAGCTGGACTGGAGAGCAGGCACAACAACAGCTGTCGCTCGTGTTGGCGTGTTATCTGAGGCTCGTTAGCGGCTAGCCAACTGTTGCTAACTGGGTCAACGACAACAACTATGTTCGCTTACAACCGCGAGTCAAACTGAGACTTTATAGAGGTTAAAGTAAGGATAAATATCTTGTTCAACTCACCCGTCCCCCACCACCACACACTTAATGGCCTGCATCGGACGGCTGTCTCGCTAGCACCCAGCCAACGTTGCAGCAGCTCGGTCTCAGTTAGCTTAGCTTGCTAACAGCGGCTAAAATAAACCCGTGTCGCCTGAAAAGCACAACGTAAACAAAGTGAGAGGGCCTCGAGTGCGGTCCAAAAAGTTGAAAATGTTCTCGTTACAGAAATGATCCGGCTTGTCTCTGCTTCTCGGCAACACCCAGTGAAACACCAAAGTTGTAATCCAGGCAGGCAACACCCAGGATAAAAAAAAAACTGGAGTCAAGACAGGGGAAAAACGCCCTCAGTTTCAGCTCCGTTAAGTCACATCCGGTCAGAGCAGGATTGTCAAACCTGCCATCTACTGGTCAGTCATTTTTATTTTGTGGTCAGGATGTGTCAACAAGTTGCGTACCACACAACCATAGACTGAATACTGAATACGTTGCAATTTCTGTAAAAAAAAATATGATTGTTTGTTCTTCCCAGTACAAGTATGTGTATTTCCCTCCTTTTGTCGAGGTCTAAGAGCTGGGTCATGAGAGAAGAAATATTCAGATCATAATTGCAATATAACAATGTAAAAATACTTAAAGAGCATTCAAATTTTACATTTATAAATGCTCACAGGCCAAATTTGAGTATAAAAGGTAAAAGCAGTGGTCAATGAAGTATCAGATGCATTACTTAATTATACTAATACCACACTGTAAAAATGCTCTGTTACAAGTAAAAGTCCTGTGTTAGTGTTAATGAAAAGTATAACCAGGAAAATGTGTTTAAAGTATTAAGTTTAAATGAGCAGAGTGCCTCTAGATTTGGTGCCCTCTTCAGTTCATTTAGCAATATGCCCCCTGATATCTCCTCCACTAATGATATTGTCAACTATTTTAATTCCCTCTGTTCCTTAACCCTTGATCTCATAGCCCCTCTGAAAAACAAACAACACTTAAAATCTGCAAAGCAACCCTGGTAAATGCAGATATCAGAAGCTGCAAATGCAGGAATGCAGAAAAACACCTCCAGGTCCATTTCACGGCCATGAAAGAGTTACTATCTTCGTACAATAGGTTGGTAAAAGATGCAAGAGCTCACCATTTCTCAAATCTTATTGCTGTCCACCAGCACAATCCTAGTTTTCTTTTTAAGACTCTCGATCTGTTGGTGAACCCTGCCTCTCCCTGTGCCTCTGCTGATTGTGATGCAGATTGTGAGATATTTTTAACACACTTTGTCAGTAAGGTGGAATTATTAAGAGCCAGTATTAGCCCAAACCCTGCCTTTTTAGATGTTATGCACCCTACCCAGGATCCTTGGAGTTTCTTTTCTTCTATTTCCATGGCAGAACTTATGGAAATTATGTTGAAGATGAAGCCTTCCTCTTGCTCTCTTGATCTGATTCCTGCAAAGTTTTTAATAGAAGTTTTGGATTATATTAGCCCACACCTGCTTTTAATTTTTAACAGCTTATTATCTACTGGCTGTGTCCCGGTCTACGTCAAGACGGCATGTGTACAACCTGTTTTAAAGAAAACTAGCCTTGACCCCAACATCCTTGATAACTACCTCCCAATCTCTAAACTGCCTTTTCTTTCAAAAACCCTTGAAAAGATAGTTTCTAAGCAGCTCCTTGCTGTAATGGAAAATAATTGTATCTTTGAAAAGTTCCAGTCTGGCTTACGTAAACATCACAGTACTGAGACAGCACTCTTGAAAGTTACTAATGATCTCCTAATGAACGCTGATGCGGGCAAATGTTCAATACTGGTTCTGCTGGATTTAAGTGCGGCCTTTGACACCATTGATCATGGCGTCCTGTTAAACAGACTGAGGCACTGGGTGGGGGTATCTGGTACTGCTCTGAACTGGTTTGCCTCATACTTACATACAACAGGAAGTTTTGTGTCTCAATAAATAATTTTAAATCTTCTTTCTCTAGCACCAACTACGGTGTGCCTCAGGGGTCAATCCTTGGACCTATTTTGTTTTCTATATATATGCTCCCTCTGGGTGATATCATACGCAGACATGGTATCTCCTTCCATTGTTATGCGGATGATACACAGTTATACCTACCTGTACAGCCCACCGACCTTAGTATGCTGAGTTCATTACAGGACTGTCTTAACGACATAAAACATTGGATGTCGAATAATTTCCTAAAACTGAACTCCAATAAAACAGAAATCCTGGTTATAGGTCCCCAACATGTCTGCTCTCTTCTGGCTACCTGCTACAACACGTGAAGCCTGTTGCAAGAAATCTTGGCGTGCTATTCGATAATAAGTTATGCTTTGAGCATCATGTTTCTAAACTGGTCCAGTCCAGCTTTTACCACCTTAGAAATATCACAAAAATAAGGCCTATTTTAAATGTTACAGATGCAGAAACTGTTATACATGCTTTTATCTCCTCACGCATTGATTATTGCAACAGCCTCTTCACTTGCCTTAATCAGAAAACCCTAAATAGATTACAGACCGTACAGAACTCAGCTGCTCGGCTCCTAACTAGGACAAGAAAATATGATCATATCACCCGTTTTAGCATCATTGCACTGGCTCCCTGTTTGTTTTAGGATTGATTTTAAGATTTTACTCATTACTTTTAAGGCTATTCACGGCTTGGCTCCTGATATATTTTAGACATTTTAACTCCGTATGAGCCCTCCCGTGGCCTAAGATCTTCTGGCAAGGGCCTCCTGTCTGTTCCTGGAGCCAGACTAAGAACAAAAGGTGACCGAGCGTTTGCTGTCAGGGCCCCCAGGCTCTGGAATGACTTGCCTGAGGAAATTAGGCTGGCAGGGTCGGCTTCCTCTTTCAAATCTCTTCTAAAAACAGACTTTTACCGGAAAGCATATCCAGATTTTATCTGAGCTGCCACTCGTTTTACTATTCCTGCACTACCGTTCTTATCACTTTGTTTGCTTGTCTTATCTTTCTTACCTCCTACTGAACATATTTGTTATACTTTATTGTGATCCTTGTTCTTATATTCTGTATTTTATCCCCCTGTATCTTTTACCCACGTGGTTATTTGTTTTTGTATTTTATGTGTGATTTGTTGTGAAGCACTTTGTACTTGTTTTATAAGTGCTATATAAATAAAGCTTATTATTATTATTATTATTAAATGTTATTAATTGAGTGTGACAGTTACACTATCATATTGTCACACATGCATGTAAATTTACTGTTGTAGTTGTTTGAGGTGGTGCTAATCTTTAAATATTTTATATGAGTTTTAAAAATCCAATTTTATAATCTCTCATAAGAGCCGTATGTATATTTTGCTTGTACTTTAACGTGGGTACATTTTTGAACACAGGACTTTTACTTTTAATGGAATAATTGCACACTGTGGTATGCTACTTTTACTTAAGTGAAGATCTGAATACTTCCTTGCACATGTAATACTGCAAATATAATCACTCTCCAGTTTTGCATGTGAACAGGAGAGGGCAGCATAGTTTTACTGTAAAACTACAGTCTGGGGTCCATAGCAACCAGTACAGCATCAACTCTGCACACACACACACACACACACACACATACACACACAGTGGAGACACCACCATTAGTAACCTTAACTCTAGATTATGTTATTGGGGGATTTTTCCAGCCAACAACACATTAATAGGATAAACGTCACCATTAAGTGGGGGGGTAAAAGCAGAGGAGAGAGATTAATGAAGGATAAACAGGCCTGTCGCTGCACATCAGGGAGGCTGTAAAACACCATGGAGACACACTGTGGGACATTAGGATGTCAAACTGAGAAAAGACATTAAAGGGAAAATCTGCTCGAAGGCAGTATTCACACAGCTCCAGAAAAAAAGACACATTTTAGAATTTAGTATGCCTTGAATGAGTTTCTCAGACACTGGGCTTTTCAAAAATGTTTGTCGTATCAGACTGCATTCAATGGTTGCGTTCAAATTAGCAGCATTTATGAGCCTACTGCACAACACATCACTGCAAGATATTATCACATTTTGACTAGTGCAGTTTCCAGGCTGTATTTCAACGCAATGTAACCAAAATATGCAAAGTAAAAGTGGGGTATGCGATTCCGGAGAAATCCAGTACCATGACAAATAGTATGATATTGAGTGAACACAGCAGGTATGGCTAACATTAGCTGAGTTGTGGGTTAGCAAACTGAGGCTAAAGTTGCTGCTGCGATGCAAACATGCAGAGAGGACAAGACGATCCCAGAGCCAGAATACCTGCTTCTGACAGCGACACTCACAACACTCCTGCTACTAACACCACAACAACAGCATATCTTGGCGAACTACAGTGTAGGCCTAAGCCAAATCTCACAGGGCAGATAACTTAAGGTTACCTTACACACAAGTCAAGGCTGGAATAGTGTTATGTGGCTTGGTCTGAGCCACTTAGTTTGTTTTCCATTTACAGAGCCAGGGCTGGGCACAAATAACAGATTTATTTTCAGCGCACACACAGAACGTACAGCTAGCGGACCATGAGGAGATATTTGCTGAATTTTACAAAGAGACAGACGTGTATTGGATTAGAATCACATACCCCACCTTTAAATTATTTCAAATTTAAAGGAACAGTTCAATATTTTGGGAAATGCTCTTATTCACTTTCTTGCCAAGAGTCAGATGAGAAGCTAAACACAACTGTCATATCTGAGTAAAGAAGAGCTAGTAGTTGATTATAGTAGCTTAGCATAAAGATGGAAACCTGGCTCAGTTTTTTTTTACACGTAATATTAAGATATAACATGTGAAATTAGTGACTTTACAGGTGCTGATCATGGTGCTGATAAGCTGAATTTGTTACCTTTGGACAGAACCAGGCTAGCTGTTTCAAGTCTTTATGCTAAGCTAAGCAAAAGGGTTACTGCTTATATCTTCATATTTAGCATACAAACATGAGAGTGGTATCAATCATGTCATCTAACGCTTGGCAAGAAAGTGAAAAAGCCTATTTCCACTAATGTCAATTATTTTAGTCTTCTTTTACATGTGGTTTTGCTTTACTAGACTTGAGCACTACGAATTGTTATGCCCTGAACACCCCAATTTGAAGAGAAATGTAGGAGGTCTGTCACTGGGAGTGTTTCGTCTTATCGTGCTGTAACAACTGGCTTTGAAAGAAGGATTGGTACAAGAGCTCAACAGCAGAGGTGGGAGGATAGAGGCTTTAACAAGCCAGAACTGCTACTAAAGAGAACTTTGTTGGTGAGGCTTTGTTGTGCACTGTCACTCTCATCTCTCCTCCTGCTTCCTTGTCGCCATCAGTCCACACGCATCTTCCTTCAAACTGCAGTTCAGAGAGTCATTTCAGTGGATCATTATGTTCAACCATTAGTTCTCTAAATAATCACCAAGATTTAATGACCCATGTCATGGTCTCTCATTTGCATAGGAGTCAGATTGGCAGTCTGCAGGCAATCAACTCTTAAATGCCAGAATGTGCTCTGTAATGGTAGCATAACAGAGTCCACAGGATGTCTGCCATCATATGGAGTGAGTCAACATTCTTAATGGAGTGAAAGCTAAAGAATGAGAGCATTATCAAGATATTCCATCCTTTTTTTTTGGTATCATTTCATCTGAGTGCATAAAGCAGATGGCTGCACCCAGCTGAGGCTTCAGCATTTGGGCTGCTGCTATGTAGTTCCCATATGATCAATGTCTATGTACTGCTGTGATAAGATCCTGTAGATAACTGGCGTTGCAATGAGTCATTCAGCAAACCATGACATCTGATGGATTTTTTTCTGAGAATTTATCTGAGGAAGCAATTCTGATTAGGGCACTGCAAATGTGCATTTCTGATCTGATAATAGACTTTCAAAATAGTGTTTTAAGTCCCAGCTGCAACATTTTACCACCCATGACAGCGTTTTACACATATATGCTCATAAATGCACATAAATACCCCATACTCCTGTGCTAAATCTGCACGTACAACTGCACAACAACAACAACACAACACAACAAATTCCACCAAATGAATTCCCTTTTATTCTTTGAAAGCTGTGAACTGCCTCTAGACAATCCCTGCAAGCTTCCTCAAACCTCTCATCCAACCTCATGTTGAGCTTTGACCAATGTTCAATTTACTTCAGGTTGGTTTCAGGCAGCTCTGCTCAGCTTGCTTATTAGCCAGTGGCAGCGGATGTGAAGCTCCCTAAAAATAAACCACACTTTTGAAGGAGTCCTCACCCTGCAGGAGAAGCAAGATGCAGCACACGCAGGGCTGTAGTCATCACACGAAAGAGGACTTCTGTGTGATTACTTGTGTCCTGTCCCATCTATTCGTAAGAGCGATTTACTTTCTGATGACATGAGTCATTTTTTGCAATCAGATTTGATCACATGTAGTAGAGCTGTTTGGTGAGCCACATGCTGCTGCAATGGATGTGTTAGGATGTTTCCAGCCACCAAGGGTCAAACAACAGCCAAATGGCAGCACTTTGTTTTTGGTTGGAAAGATGTCCCTTGTGTTTCCTTTGTCCTCCCTCTTCTTCTGTGTGTGTTTCTTCTTCTCCAGCTCCTCTCCTGTTCTTCGCCATTCGCCACATCGCCTTCTTCACTCTCTCAACCATTTCGAGAAAGGAAGTGTGTCACATTACTTGTGTGTTTGTATTAGCAGGAATGTGTGTGGGACTATTACAGATGGTTTTCACAGGATTAAGAAATTCCTCTGAAACTCGACAGGCTCAAACACAAATGGGTTATATTTTCAAAAGAACCCTGATATTGTTAGTAGTGGACTCACCTCGGTAACACATGAGAAGTCCTCAAAGTTTAGTTGGCTCAGCCCTGATTGCAAAACACAGTCCAGATAAATGCAGCATGTTGATATTATTTACGTAGGGTCTCTCTTACATGGAACTGATATTTCACTACATGCCAAATAAACATATTTGAGGGCTGAGTAGAGATTGAATAATCAGCATGTCTCATTCTAAATAAATCAGACTCTAAAACAGATGACTGAAATGGCTCAACATTTACCTCATTATAACAGCATGGGTCATGAAGCAGATTACTTGCTTACAACATCACTGCCATACAACTGCCGGCAAGAGATACACTGGATGAATCCGGTTCCACGCAGCACAGGGTCATTTCCTTGACGAGTGCAACAAAAGTTCAGGGCACGACATTCTTTGTGGATGAGCCTGTTTGGGGGACAGAAAGAAAAGTCTTCCACACTGAGTGTCTCCGCTTGTACTAAATGGCAGTTTTTGTTCTTTGAGATTCCACTTTTGATCTGTTTTTTTTTTTGGTGTACCCACTCTCCTTCAAGGTTTGTGGTCTCTCCCACTGTCCAGATTTCCCTATCACCACCACCAGAGAGTAGAACTTGTTGCATGCACTTGCTGTGGGGGTGTAGTCTTAAGTGTGATAACAGCAAGATGTTTTTCCCAGTGAAGAGAATGTGAGACTCATTGTCTCATTTCTGTATTGCCTTCTGGTCTATGTAGGCTGCTGTTTCCAGAGAAACTGACTCTACACTGCAGTGAAACTGCAAAAATCTCACCATTACATTTGA
Organism: Micropterus salmoides; assembly: GCF_014851395.1. Classification (NCBI taxonomy): domain Eukaryota; kingdom Metazoa; phylum Chordata; class Actinopteri; order Centrarchiformes; family Centrarchidae; genus Micropterus; species Micropterus salmoides. The sequence continues at coordinate 10,424,305 of NW_024041262.1, read as the reverse complement.
TTGTCTACATCTGGCCACTTATCCATGGGGAAAGGGAAATAGACTACTGCAGAACTTGAGTAGAGTTTTGACCTGAGTATTTCCATATTCTGCTGCTTTTTAGTTCTACTCCGCTACACCTTATAGGCAAATACAGTGTTTTTTAACTCCACCATTTATTTAATAACTTACTATAGTTTGCATATTCAGATATATAAAATATAATCAACAATTGAGATGATGTATTGTAGGTTAAGATAGGTTAAGATGTTTTGAAATTAAGATCTAGGAGTGTATGAAGTAGCTGAAATTAGTCCAATCTTTACATGCTGTATCATTAAAAGGATGTTCACATTAATGCATCAAATGAAATCCATGACCTGTACTTCTTCTACCACTGTCAAAAAAGTGCATGTCTTGCTGCTGCATTGCATTCTGGTCTATGGCATCTACTGACAGTGCTGAAACTACAAAATCTCACCATGACATAATATTGATGGATGGATGGACATTATATTGTCTACATTTATTGACTTGCAAGGGGATGATTAACATGCCCCATCAAATGACAAAATAGTTCAAAGTACTTGACAAATACTGTTTTTCGTTATATCAAACTGTGCTACAGCATGATTAACTGAAGCAGGATTCTGTGCAGAGGGTTACTGTAAAAATAAGTAAAAGCATATCTTCACCTGATTATACACTTGATTATTACGGTTTTAAAAAAGACATATTAGCCAACTGACACATCAGCATAGCTCTGTAGTTCTCACATGCATGCATACAGAGAGTATATGTGCTCCTCAGAGCTGTAATCAGACGTCCATGTCCACTGACCAGGGCTCAGGGGTCAGTCCATCCACTCTTTGGTTGTTATGTTTTAATGTCCCTGACACATGCTGCCTTGTAGGAACCCGCTTCCAGTGAAATATGGAGTCCATCCATGCAATGCTTTTTTTCTGCTGGCTTGTAAGTAGGGAAAAATAAACACATTTTATTGCCAGCAAAATGATGTCAGACTGAGTTCAAATTTATGGGTCAAAAAATGAATCAAAGCAGCTGAGCCAAGCAAAGGCTGACTCTCTCATCTTCTGTTCTTTAAGTGTCTATTCCAAATTCATTTCATGTTTGAGATGAGATATCCTCAATTTGACTCTCACAAGATATTTGCCGGCACATGTTTTGGTTCCTTTGGGAGACAAACGCTTTCCAAATGTTCCTAATCATATTGCGCATTTCCTATTCCTGAACACTGTGCATACTGTGATCAGCAGATGAATTAACTCTAGTGTTTCAGCAATTCGAGGGAAATAATTAAATTGTAGGATGGAGAGAGCTCCACCCTTTTGGCTCTACCGAAGCTGGAAATGGAGACTCTTCCTGTTCTTGTCTGGATATCTGCACTTCACACAGGATTATTCCCAAAACTGACGGCGTTCACTTCTAAGACCCCCTTTACTTTTAGCGTATCTGTCAGGGACAGAACATTTTGAAAAAAAAAATGGATATGGCAAGGAAGACGTCATGTGTCCAATCAGCTTCTTCCTCAAGTGGGTTTCATCTCTGTACAGATGAAACCAACGCTCTTTGGTTCCAGGCTGCAGTGGAGGCTCTGAGGGTGTGTGACGAGGAATTTATGGGAACAGGCCACAAATTAATTATAACCACCAATGCCGTGGAGTCAGTATTTGTTTATGCCTGGGGCTTTTTTGGGGGAAAAACATGTGAGACTATTAATTTTCTATTTTAGGAAAGAGAGGTTTTATAGGATACTGTCATCCAGAACCTTGAAGTGAGAATCATTTTTGAGGAAATGCAGGAGAGCGTCATCTTTATGTCCCTCTACTGCAGAGAGACAGCATTTGTATCAGTAACATGTGATCAGATCAGAAGACTGAACTAATCAATATCTAAAGGTAATTAAACCATGTCAGCTTTGGCCATTACATGCTGATGAACTGAACACACCAACCATGATATGTAAAAAGCATAGCATATGCAGTAATCTGCTTTACTTCAACACTGTCATGTCAACTGTATGTGTATTTTTAAGTGCATTACTCATTCCAGTAACACTGAGGTCATTCCTGGAGTATGAAACAATGGCTACGTGCATCAGTTATGTCAGCATGGTCGTACTGCCAGCAGGTGGACTTACAAAGTAGCAGAGGTGTAGTGAGAATGTGCCACAGAAGGGAAACTAAGGGTGGGAGCAGCGTTTCAGTTTCCGTGGCTTAACAGTTCACACTTTGCATGAGCAAAAGTACGCAAGCAAAGCAAAACTCTCACTACATAATTCACTGTAACAATCAAACTGGGTCTGCGTGCTTAAGGTCAAGCATACACGTACATGTTAACATTGGCTTCTTGCTGTAAAAATGAATTAATAAATGTCAAAAGATTCAAACCAAAAAATGAACAAACTACACTGTTAAAAGTGAAAAAACAGGGCTTAGGTGGTTCATTCTGTAGCTATGTTGGCTGAGTTGGCTCTCATTCTCTTTTCTATGCGCATGTAGAACTTGCCAAACCGAAACCATAACTTCTCAGTTGGCTAAATGTTATGTTAGTAAAACACTGAAATGGGATTTTTACATTAGAAATTATATTGTGCTCCACACAGAGGACAGCAACAAACCAAATGAGAAATTAATACATTAAAAGTTCAACCCTCCAGAGGAGATTGTAGAACAGATAAAAGCCAACATTGTGGGATAATGGGTGAACAGGTAGGTGAATAGGTTAATGCATGTTCTGCTCACATGATTAGATTAATAGAAAGAACAACAAAATAACAACACTTTTGATAAGGAAACCACCCACATTGAAGGCTGGATTACTAACTAGGCAAAGTAGGCAACTGCCTCGAACCCCAGACTTCTAAATTGATTCATTTGCAAATTTGTACAATAATAAAGTACACCAACAATGAAGGAATGTCCTGCATTAAATACTAATGTTACCCTTTTAGATATTGTTGGGAGTAAAATGACACAGGTCTGATCAGAATTGATAATACAGTAAGGGTGGAGGAGAGCAGGTCAATCACATCATGTCCTTTTCTGTAACTTTCTTCCATTGTCCCCTTGTAGTTCTGCACAATGAGTCCTCAGCACAACTCCCTTCCTGAACACTGAGCCGCATGCTGGGTCCTCCCTCCATGTTCCTCCCTGCAGTACATCGCTGCTGGTGTGGCCGGGATCTTCCCTGGAAAAGCCTCAGAGAGTCATGAGTTCACATGGGCAGGGACAGACAGGAAGTGTCCTTCAAAAGGTTTCCTTGTGCCTGCATCGCTATTAAGGAAAAGTGGGGCGGATGTATGAGCTCAGGATCAGAGAAGATAGTTCAGCATAGATTGTTAGAGGTTAACAGAAGGTGTTTTTATGGAAACTTTTTGAAGCAGTTCACCAAATGTGTGGATCAAAATCAAGCAAATAATCAAATTCAATTGTGTAAATCAACAATGTTAAACAAAGTGAGACAATATAAAGTGCATACATGGAGTGAGTAGCTTCAATCTGATCTGTTATCAAACCAAAGGCGTGTTTCCTATGCTTATCAGTTGACCTTCACATTATTGATTAAGAGGTTTTAACCCCTGATTGAAGTTAAGTACCCTGTCTTCTGACCTTAAAGAGTAACTTAACACAGGCTGGAAGTCTAAAGTTGCAGATGGATCTGCTTCTTGGCTGCAGTTTGCTGGTGCAGTTGACAATTTGCTTTGCTGAACAACTCAGAGAGTACTGACTCTTGACTTGTCACACAGTCTGGTTAGGCTTCTTTTATCTTGTCCACGTATAGCTGTATCCTCACTGGTTTGATATCTGATAGCTGAGCGTGCCTGACTCCACCTGCAGGTGGATCACTGACTTCCTGACGGACAGGAAGCAGCGCGTGAAGGTGGGAAAACATGTCTCTGATTCCAGGACCATCAGCACCGGTTCCCCTCAAGGCTGCGTTCTTTCCCCCCTTCTCTTCTCCCTGTACACCAACAGCTGCATCTCCAGTCACCAGTCTGTCAAGCTCCCAAAGTTTGCGGACAACACCACCCTCATTGGGCTCATCTCAGGTGCGGATGAGTCCGCCCACAGGTGGGAGATGGACCATCTGGTGACCTGGTGCAGCCAGAACAGTCTGGAGCTCAATGCTCAGAAGACAGTGGAGATGGTCGTGGACTTCAGAAAGAGCCCAGCCCCACCCTCCCCCATCATCCTGTGTGACTCCCCAGTCACCACTGTGGACTCCTTCCGCTTCCTGGACACCATCATCTCCCAGGACCTCATGTGGGAGCTGAATATCACCTCTCTCACCAAGAAGGCCCAGCAGAGGATGTACTTCCTGCGGCAGCTGAAGAAGTTCAGCCTGTCAAAGAGAATGATGGTGCATTTCTACACCGCCATCATTGAGTCCATCCTCACCTCCTCCATCACCATCTGGTACGCTGCTGCCACTGCCAGGGACAAGGGCAGGCTGCAGCGTATCATTCGCTCTGGAGAGAAGTGATTGGCTGCACTCTTCCTTCTCTTCTGGACCTGTACGCCTCAAGGACTCTGAGGCGACCAGGAAAGATTGCAGCTGACTCCTCCCACCCCGGACACAAACTGTTTCAGACTCTCCCCTCTGGCAGGAGGCTGTGGTCCATCAGGACCAAAACCTCTCGCCACAAAAACAGTTTCTTCCCGTCTGCAACTAGCCTCATTAACAAGGCCCAGGTCCACTACTGACACTCCCCCCTTGCAAACAATACAAATGTCTCTGCACATGTAAATACTGTTTCATCTCGTGACCTGGCATGTCGCACATATTTGTTGTTGATTGTTGATCTTTGTTGTTGTATATTTTTATGTTGTCAGTTTATATATTTATATCTACACAATAAAGGCAATAAAGCTCCTTCTGATTCTGATTCTATCACTGTTCATGGTTGAGGTTGACAGGCAGGAGAGGGGCTTTCAATTTACAGATGACAAACAGTAAAAACTTCATTGTGTATGAATACTCAAATGGAGACTTCACAAAGCGTTGGCTGCAGCTCACTGCATCAGGTAGGCAGAGGTTAGAGGTTCAGCCCGTAGAGGTCAACTATGCTTTCTTGCCATATAAGATTTGGAGAAGTGATAAATGAAGTAATTTAAAGAAGCACTATTGTGTGCAAAGGTTCAGAGTAATCCCCTTTATGTTAAAAATGAACAATTTAGAGAACACAGTGTAAAAATGAAAGGATGTGACTTTGTTCAGATCCTGGTGCTTCTCAGTTGGACTTTGGCCTGCCACATACCAACTACCAATTATAATAACACAACTAGTGAGGGATAGCAACATGAATGGTCAGACAAGCTGTAAATCAACACCCGCTTTAACCCAGGTATCTGGCTCAAATAGAAAATAGACAGGCTAATAATTAACTTTCGCTTTTATGTTCAACTTCCAAAGAACTTGATTAGATTAAATGGTAAAACTGTGCATTTATTTACAGCATAAATGCACAGTTTATGCCTACTGCCCTACTGGACTTGATACAGACAGCTAATCTACAAAAAAAGCACGCCTTGGGAAAAGTTTTGTACCGAGAGATAGAAGAGCGTTAAAATAACAGCCAAATTCATACACTCCTGTGTAGATATGTGTGGCCTACAATGTGTATGCCTATAAGTGTATATTATCCATGTGAAAAACGAATTTGCTCCATCTAGGACAATTAAGAATTAATCTGAATCTGAACTCTGATGTAACTGAATTCAGCACTTAATGTTAAATATGGTAGAAAATATGTAAGTATGGCCCCCAAAAAACTTCCCTTCCCTTTAGTTCTCTGCATTTTGTCCCCCAAAAACGTTATCACATTATCTTTCAGGGTCATAGCACAATATTAAGAACAAGGAGGACATGCCCTCAGTGTGTTTTATGGGAAATTAGGTTTACTTTGTACAATTACAAATTACTCGCGTGTGTGTGTGTGTGTGTGTGTGTGTAGGTGTGGGGGTGCTGTTAGCAGGGGCGGGGCTTGATGACGTCGCCGTGGTTGCACTGTAGCTAATGGTGTGAACGCAGACGGAGCAGCAGCTGGGGATGGAGCAGAGAGGGAGAACCGCCACCGCTGTGTCACATCGCGGTCAAACATCTCTGAAAAATCCCTTCTACAACTAAAGGACCTGCCTTTAATTTACACCCAGGCTGCGGCTTCTTTCTCTCTCTCTTTTCCTATTAATTTCGCCGCTGACATCTGCGCCCGTGTCCACTTCACCCAACCGTCTGTCAACACACCGGCTTCGGCTGTCTGTCAGCGAGGAAAGCAAAGACAATCCCGTTGAAAGACACTCGGGAAAAATACGTTTTCCGCGAGGTTCCGGCCGGACACACCTTCTGCCGGACTACCCTGCTACCTCTGCTACAATCAATATGGATGAAGACAATCACGGTAAGGCTGTTTCCTCTCTCCCCATTCAGCCCGTGTGCAGGGAAGGATGTACGGCATGGATGGATGTGTGTGAGCCAGGGGACACGGAGGTGTTTCAGAACCAAGATGTTGTGTGTGTTTTTGTCCTCTTTTTTTGCAGACCTATCTAGATTAACAACCAGTGTCGGTTGTCATGATTTAACATCTGACAATAAATGTGCATTTCTCAGAAAAAACAGTGCGACTCCGTTGGTATCCTCACAGGTGGGAACGAGTCTGGCTGCTGCTGCACAGAAACATGTTTAGAAACGCTGAAGTCATGGTTAAAAAAAAAACACTGCAATTTTTAAAAATCATGCATGCACCTTTTCCATCTGTTTGATGTCCTAAGGCTTTGAAGTTGCCTCTCACTATCTGCTTGCGCCGTTTGAAGCCCCTAAACTGGTGGGAATAGATTGGCTAAGATATCTGACTGGCAGCCTTCCATATGGAGGATAGACCTAGCAGGATCTACATCCTTTTGCAAAAAAAAAAAGAGAAGAAAAGAAGAACAAGTACCGATAGGGGTATTTGAGTTGTATAGTGATACCACTGTAGGAGATGAGCCCACTGTAAATTATGATTAGGTTGCTAGTTTACCACAAAAGCTGCAAATTGTGGAAAACAATGTATATACAATAATACAATTATTGAGCTAACTATAGTGATACTGTAGGTGGAGGTTAAGCATAATAAGGTGATACAGACAAGCTATAATTACCAATTAGTGATGATTAAAACAGTCATAGAAGGTACAAATAAACTGAACAAGTGGTAATAAGTGACAAAGCTGAATGAATTAAACCTGTGCGGCTGCATGTCTTACTCGGATTACTGCTCACAAGGTGGCTGCAGCTTGGAGTCCCACATCAGTTATTATATGATGCTGAAACCACGCATGCATTATGCTCCTGAGCAGATAATCCAAACCGCCATGCAGACAGAAGGCCTTGAAGGGAGTGTAGTGTAAACAAATGGCTAAAGTCTGATACGTTTGTCAGTTAAACTGTGAGAGATTAGCAGAGCCAGGAGAGACCACATGCTGGATAATAAAGAGAGACCCTCATCTGGACTTCCACATTTTCCCCTTCCACCTTATTCTCATGTCTCAACAGTCTGAATATAAACCAAGAAGCTTTTCTCTGAATTTGAATGGAAGTGAGAATGTTTGACCTATTTCATTCATCTTAATTCATGCTTGTGCGTACAGGGGCTATGATCTAGTGAGCCTACTCCTTTCTAACTATTCCTGTATTTATATAATCTTACATTTTCATTCGATTTTGGGGAATTTCCATAAGCTTTGCTGTGTATATGGTCCCCAGAGGATGTCCCCAGGGTTTTTTGGTGACCCCCTGACATTTCCTCTACAGTTCCAACTTTGGGCATAAATTGTACACAAGAAATATCAAAGTCTAATGGGAAAATGATCATGAAATTGACTGAGCATTTTCATGATCCAAGGGGGGGATGACTCTGAATCATGTGACAGGATGTCAGAGATCAGCAGAGGCACGCAGTCTGTGATCAAACTGGAAACATGCTCAGACCTTTTCAGTGTACGTGAGTTATTCAAATAACTTACCATGAATATTCTCGTTCGCTCGCTCACACTCTAACTGCCTCTCGTTGTCTCGCGCACATCACTTAACATTGTTCACATGCACACCTTCATAATGCCGGTATCACAGCCCAAGTGCTTAGTGCTAAATTTGGCTCCACCAGTCACTTACAGCAGCTGAAGTCAAAGTTACACCTTCATCAAGAGCAGACTAATAAAGTACAACATGTTGGAATCAGAGGTGTGTGTGTGTATGTATTCCTGCTTCAAGGTCCCTTTAAAATAAGCATGACTTTTCCATCTTATTATCTTGTGTCCATCGGTGTATAATCATCTATTGCAAAACACAAAAATTTCATTTCTGTTTAGTTTAATGTCAAAGGGACATCATTGGTGGAATAACGGTGGTGTTGGAACAAGGCGAGACTAACCTGCACACAGGGCCCATATTTCTCAGCTAAACCTAGCTACACCCTGAATCTATAAACTGTGTCAATGTGCATTATTTGAAGGACTCGGCTGTAGCATGGGATTCATTAGTACATGTTTACTGCGCTCCCTATTTAGAGGCGCTTCTCAATTTACATGCCACAGAGAAGACAGGGCCTTAAAATGGATGAGAATCAGCAACAGGCTCTAAAAGTGTTTTTTTATTACTCATGTATCTGTTTTTAGCATCATTGTATAGCTGAGTGGAGAAGTGAAAAGAACACAGAAGCCGAAATTGGCCAGAATGCAGTTCACAGAACCGCTGGATGGAGGCCATGAATTTTAACACTCGGCTGTCTTGTATTTTCTCTTTATAGCAGCTCTGAGATGTTTCAGTCAAGGGATTAGTAAGGGCTGAGTATGGGTTGTTTTGGGAGTTACTCACTAAACATTTCCTGTATCTGAATAAAGAGATATGACGATTGAGGCTCCTAAACAAAACATGTCTTGTGTTTGTAAGTACACGTGCCACAAACTGTGCTAAAATGTTTGTTTATGGCATCCTGTGAGGTTCCCTTGGCCATATTTCCCGTGTAAGTGTCGTGATAACCCGACTGTGTCAATCAACACTGACCGTGGGATTTTCCTTCAATACTACTGTCTTTGGCTGAATGTGTGAGCGTGCACTGAAATAACATATCGTATCTGACTGCAGCACCTCTGTTTTGTCTGTACGGGCTTTTTAATGGTGCACACATGGCAGAGTCATACTGGTTGGTCTCCTCATGCAATGAAATATCTCCCTGAGAAAGAAAAATGCCTTTCTTCTCTGCATTTTTGGTAATCATCTCCTCAAAGTTAATGGACATCTGGTTGTATGCGCTTATTTCATATCACGTTCCCCCCAGCAGGCATGAAACCCAAGCTAAGGTGGCTTTTAGAAAACCTGAATCAACATAGTGTATGTGTGATTTTTTTTTTTGCATCTAGCACTGTAGTTCTGTGGGGGGATTAGTTGGTAAGAAGGGGAAGTTGGTGTGATCAGGGTACAGTCTTTGTTGTGGCTGTAGGGTTAGTGTGTGGGTGGACATCAGACAGTCACTTAAGGCTAGCTGTGGCTGCTTTCCAACTATATTTCTCCCTGGGAGGCAGGCCGGCTTATTGTGAGTGGTTGGCGCTCAATAGCTCGACAGCGGTCAGACACCTGTATCTGTAACGTGCTGCATGTTAAAACCTGATTATAGAAAAATAGATTAGCTCTGAAATGATGACTTTTTTTCTATTTTGGAGAAATATTTATCTGGTTGTATTACTGTTCTATGACTTCTAGGCCCTGCGAACACATGATGTGCTTTTTTGACATCAAATAAACCAAACACTGAATTGATTAATCAAGAAAAATTAATCCCTTAACGCATCAAACCTCTTCCTGTCAGACTGCAGTTGAGATAGCATATGTATTCCCCCAATGCCTGTTTGCGCATATTCAATACGTACCTGGGAACCTTTTGCAAGCACTGGTTTTTCGTTTATGCCTGTTGTCGCTAATTTGCATCATACCTAATTTATTTTTTATTGTAAATAAATTCAGGCATCAAGGGGTTAATAGTTGATTAATCCAAGTGAAGTTCTTTTCAAGAATGAAAAGTAAAGGCATCACAGAGACGTGAACTCCTTCCTTCCATATTACTGTTGAGTTACATATAGGGATGTTGTAATATGTTTTTCCAGTATTGAGAATTTTCCCTCCAATATTAACTTTTTACAAAAGTTGGGGAAACCAACAAGAGACCTGTCTATCTTAAGGAAATTATGTGGTTTGAAAAACAAACCATGACATTTGTAGCAAGTTATGTAAAGTTCACTTTCATGCTGTGAGTTAGATGAGAAGATTACTTACATGTCTGGCTTAGACTGGCTCTGTCCAAAGGTAACAAAAAGCTAGCTAAAGCTTGACTGTGACAGACTAAGCAGATGTAGTAACGTTTGACAGAGAAGTTTCCACTCTTTGTGCTAAGCCAAGTTTACCGGCTTCATTAACGTGTGGACTTCGGAGTGGTATCGATCTTCTCATCCAACATTTAGCAAGAAAGCAAATAAGTGTATTGTAAGTGTGTAGTGTAATACGTGTGTAAAACTCTTTGCTTTTATTTTATCTGTTTATCTGTTTAATTCACCTAGCTGCAGAAAGTATTCCCCCTTGGGTATAAAAACATGGATTGAATTCACCACTTACAAATTTCCTGCAGCACCACAGTAGCCCGAAATGAATGTCTGCAACGGTTTAGTCTCTTATGTGTGTCGACACAGACGCCAAGAAATTTGCTAAAATGTACTCTTTACAATCTCATTGGTTGACCCAGCAGGCTGGCTGTGTTGTTTAAAGGCTTAAGGGGAGATTTGGAGAGAACAGAAATTCATTTTGACTGCCAAGATTATGGGTTTTGCGGCACAACATTAGAAGATTAAACACACAGTACATTATACCACATGCAACAAGACAAATACACAAACACACAGACACAAACTGTGCTGCTGTGTGATGTGCGGGGACTAAGCTTGTAACAAGCTGCACTATTTAAGTGTTGAGAGAGAGAAGACTACATATGGACCTGATTAGGAGAGTGACTGGGGAGTCTTCCCGACATGTTCCCATCTCCATGGTAGTGTGTGTGTGTGGGTGGGTGGGAGACAAGACATTGTAGCGGTTTGTCAGTAAGGCAACATTTCTGCTGTTGTGAATAGAGGTAGTCTTTGCCTGGAATTATAGCTTGGAGCTGTCGAGAGCCCTTGAAGTGCGAGACACAGAGCAGATGGGAGACAAAAGGAATGGCAAATTAAATGAGCGGGAGTCAGGGAGGAACACAGACTGGCATTAAGGGCAGCAGAGATGTACTGTGTTCTAGTAATCCACACCTAATTTCAGTGGAAGGAGGGTTAAGAAAAACAGGGTCCAGCTGACCATACAGACAGGATGGGGGGGGGGTGTTCAGAGAGGCTAGAGGGTAGATGTGTGTTTCTTGGCTTCTTGCTCACTAGAAATGGAGAACCACACCAACGCCCTGCTCATTCTCAACATAATAATGCGCCCTGGCACTTTTTCATTTCCTGCACTTATGATCAAGTGTATGTTTTGTCTTGTGTTCTGTTTCAAACAGACTGGGTGAGGACAGAGCTGCTTTTTATTGGAAAGTCTTTGATCCAGCAGGTAGCCATGGGTCAGGTTGATTTAACATGATCCATCTATGAGGAACTGTGGTGGACTTAGTGTCATGACCAAGAGAGACTAATTGACACTAATTGGGTGTGGTTTATGTTGTTTTGATCAAAGGTAGCTTGGGTCTCATTGCATATAGGATCACGCAGGTCTGCCAAAGTCAGTGTTTTTGCAGGCAGGCGCACATGCTTCACAGAAACATACTGAACCTCCAAGCAGGCTGGATGCCTTCATAGAGCTACACGTCCTGTTCAACAGAGCTGCACACTGAAAGGTTTGATGTTGGTGCTAATCATTCAGGTTGACCCTCTCCCTGCTGCTTCCTGTCTGCTCACAGTCAACATAATTGCAGATATAAAACATATTTCCTCTCATTCATTGTTTTGTACAGAATGAAAAGCACCCACTACGGATTTCAAAATTGCTCCCAAGCTAGATATCAATCACAACCATGGAGACGAGTGTGCTCATATCAGATAAAGCGTTATATTCATTCTGCTCCCCGTCAATCACCTGACACCCGCAGGAAGCTACAGCAGTGCCTGTCAGGATATGTCGCCTTTCAACATTTATTAACACGTCCCATGACTTCCTGCCTTGTTTGTTAAGACCAAGATTATTCCTGAGTTAGATTTGACCCTGTGAAGCTTAGATTTTACAATAATAAAAGCAAGGAAATGCTGAAACGGTCTACAGCCATGCTAGCAATATGAGGTACACTTACGCACAGCAGCGCGTAGAGGTAAATGCTAAAGTCAGCAAGCTATAACATGCTTATGGACAATGCTAACTGATTTAGCAAGTATAATGTTTACCCTGTTCACCATCTTAAATTAGCGAGTTAGCATGCTAATATTTGCTAATTAGCATAAAACACATAGTTGAGGTTGATGAATAAAACATTTTCCTGGTATTTAGTCATGAACCAAAGTAGGCCTATAGATCAAAATATTTATACGAAATCCCATTCTCAAATCCACAATGCTAGTGTGGCAAATGTTGTGTTCCTTTCATGTGGTATATGATAATTACGAGCAACCAAGTTGGAAAAAACACTCACGTCAGCCTCCACTGTAGTTCAGAGTTGGAGATATTAGGAATTTCTAACAGCAATGCTGTCTCCCACTTGGTGAAAAGACCTACAACAAACTGTTGGTGAACTTTTTGGCATTTAACACTTAAAACATAAACATATATGTATATGTAAGCAGTCTCTCATAGTAAGTGTCTGATTTCACTTGTTAATGAACCACTCCAAATATGCAACACGCTGTGGCTGCAAAAAGCAGCTAACTGGTGTGACTATAAAGCTAGCAGTTAGCTACCTAGCCATTCTTCCCATTGTGTTGACACTGCTTGAATGCAGCATATAAACAATTACATATTATAGTATAGATTCCAGAGTGTTTGGAAACAATGTGAAGTAGACATAGATAGTAGTGAAGAGGCTTTAACTCTATGTAACACCAGTATTCAGCCCCTTTTTGTAGAATTTTAGACATTCTAGCCCCTTGAAAGAGTGAAAGATATTAACATAGATGCTTTTACAGCTTCCCTCTAAATTCTGGCTAAAACCTGGATGGTCATCTGAGATCTGTTGCACTGAGCGAAGAGGGAGCTATTTGGACTGCACTCTCCCTGTGAAAGCCCCTCATCCTACTCAGATGCCAGGAGAAACAGCATCCATCTAATTCATTCTCAGGGCGATCAAATCATCAGATTATGGTTACTTTGGCCGCCAGCATATGGCAGTGGAAACCCCTTAGATTCTACTGGCGGTGGCCATCAAATCCAATATTTATATAGTGCTGATGCTGAGCAGATGTGTGATATAAGGAGGACATCGTGTGCAGACCACCTCCTATGCAGCCCCACACTTGCACAAATGCACTCACAGCAGGGGTTTCCTCCCCAAAACTGCAGATTAACAAGAGCAATCAGTGTGAGGGCTCTTCAGCTCCCTGAGCCCCAGATTCTCCCCCTGACCCCAGCGGTAGTTAAAAACTACCAGCCATAGTAGTTCCCCAAATCTCTCTTCTCACGTAACGGCTGGGACGGCGTACTGTAATAATGCATTATTTCTCAGGCACAGATGCCACACACAACACAAATGAGGGTATTTATCAGGAATTCATACAATCTGAAAGAAAGTAATTTGCTTGTTAAGACAAAATGTGCTGCTTGTGTAGGAATAATCTGTGATGTTTTGACAGAAATAAATGTGACTTTTGTTTCTTCCCCATTCCTAATTAATTTAGCACTATAATGATTCAGTTTCAGCATAGTACACAGCATTTTCTGTTTTAATTGATTGCTGAAGGTCCGTCCTTTCTTCTTTCTTTTGTTCTTTCTCTTTGTGCTGTGAAACCCTTTGAATCAAGTGTTTTTACATTTTCATCATGGCTGAACTAGCATAAAAAAGAGACTTGCAGATGAACATTTTTTTAGATTAAATTTTAAAAGGACACTAGAATGAAATGAAAAGATTTAGTTGTTTTTCTCATTAAATAATACATACTCTTTATAGAGAGCTGAGGTCTTGACGTCACGTCCGGTCTAGCCTCTGTTCTGTTACAGTGTAATCTCTCATTCAGCGCTTCTTTCATCGGTCATTGGGTTTACTTACTTATTCTAAGACAAATGATAATCTACTACAGCACCTGCTAAGTTTAACAGCAATTAATTGAAAGTTAAACAACCAGTAAGCTCCCATGAAATGTGCGGCAGCATGATTTCTTCTATATCTAATTTTCACCAATACTCTATTAATGCCATTTTCCGCTGTACTCTCTGCTGCCTAATATGTCTACACTGAGTACACGTACATATTGAAAAAACATCACATAAAAAAAGATTATCCTTTTCTAGAGATACGGAGTGAACCATGCAACTTACTGTTGCAGTTGTGTTCCAGGCCTAAAGTCTTGTATTACTACAAATGTCAGTGGGATTTTGAATGAGGTTTTCTTGTTTTTGGAAGAACCCTGAAGTTTTAGTTTCAGTTCATCTCTACTGCTACATGCCAGCAGGCGTTTATTTGCATGTGCATGTAGACTCCTGTGTGCATGACCTTTCACCCTCTGTATCATGACCTCCTTTTCCTCACATTGGCCTCTTTGCTGACCACCCAGCATTCCTGCTTTGTGGCTCAGCGCCAAAGTGCCACTGCAACAGCTACTCCAGACTATCTGCTGCTAAACACACTGCCACATTATTGTATCCCCCATCACTGAGACAAAGTAGGTTAAAGGCAGGCAGCGGCTGGTCGGCGGCAACATCTGTGTATAGACTGTTAGACATCACTCTTCCTCTCTAACGGACCCGTGTTGGGCTTACAGAGTAGCCTGGAGGGCGAGTGTGTGGGATTAGTGCCAGCTGGCCTTGGTGTGCATGTGCTAATGTGCAGTTCCTATCCACATGTCTGTCTGTCTGTATGTATGACCCAGGCTTTAACGCAGAGCATGTCATCGTCTACAGTGAGAGGGATTGGGAGAGGAGGGTTTTAGATTAGAGTCTGGATCCAGAGGAAGTTTCCCTTGCCTTCCAGCTTCCTTGCAGGTGTCCCAGTGAGCTGCAGGGCCAACCATAGTAACAGGGTTATCCTTTTTTTTTCCTTTTTTTTTTTTTAAAGCTCACCCACTTTAAAAGACATTACTGCAGTTAAAGTCACCAGTTTAAAGCCAGTGGATCTGCACAAATCCCCTCTCACTCACACGAGTCCGTGAAAACTGGGACTGCAGCCAGTGTTAAGTGAACGTGGGATTTTCACTCTGAGCTCCATGTGCTCTGAGTGCCTTGTTGCTTTTCCTACGTAACTGATATGAAAACTGGTTTTAGGGAAGTCCTTGAATCAATCCTCAAGGCCTTGAATTGTTTAGTTTTTTTCTTTGTCCACTGATATGGCTTACACATATATTGATATGTGACCCCAAAAAAACACTGTGAAAGTTATAAACCTGAAATTTGTGCATGCCAAAGCATCCCTGCAAATACCATCAAAGCCTCTGGTTTCAGTGGGTGGCCGGGGACAGTTGGGTGTGAAGAGCAGCAGGGGATTTACTCCTAAAAGTAGATTTTGAGGGATTTTGTTTTTAGGGGGGGAAATTACTGGAGCCTCTTGCTCTGCGGTGCACATGTTGGAGTTTAAACCCTTTGGACCCTATCAACGCAGCGGATATATGAGCTTTCATTTAGCAGATTTCTTTTAGAAGTCAGAGGTTAAATTGGGCTTCACGTCTAGTTTCCTGCACATTTAGCTCACGCACCGATTCAAATCAGTGCCTCACCAGCTACAGCTACCTCCTGCTACTGGATGATCTGACCCTCCCAAGGTCTATTGTTTACGATGAAGCAATGACTCACACCGTGATTGATTTTAGTATATTATCATTCAAGCGTGGCTGTGTTGTTTGAGCCAATATGGAGGTAATGACCAGCATTGGCCCCTCGACTCCCTCTGTGTTTGCTGAAGACACTTTCCTGAATGAGTCATAGAAGGTCACAGGGGAAAGTGTGTTAATAATGTAATTGGCGGACCACCTCTGTTGAAGCGACCCCCACCACTAAACAAGATTATCCACTGGAACAGAAACGTTAGCACTGATTTTATAGTCCCCTCTATTATCAAACGTGTGGTTTGTAAAGGATACATATTACAGTATATCCAGTAAGAGAGACCTGGATTGGAGGATAATGGAAATGCTTTGCCATTAATGTTGGTAGGCTTTTTATTAAAGGGAGCATCCTCTGCTTTTCATTACATTTGTAATGAATCAAGATTGTAATCTTGCGCATTGTTGCAGCCAGTGGATATTTCCATTAGCTAATGCACAGCCTCAGGCAAATGGAAAACTATGGAGCTGTGTGCTGCTTACACATGATCTTCCTCTGAGCAACATATTCAAAAAGACAAAGAAGAATCCTAATATTAGCTGCAACTAATGATTCTTTCCTATTACTGATTAATCTGCTGCTCATTTCAATCATTAATGTTTTGGTCTATGTCAGGAAAATATAAAATGCCTGTCACAGATTAACCTATTCAAATTGCTTGTTTTGTACGAGTATTTGGTAGAAGTTTGCTATCATAGAAGACAAGGAAAATTTATAGATACAGATATTTACATTTGAGATATATTGTTGATACATTTATTTTAGATTTTACGTTTTACTTTTTCTACTTTTGTTGTTTTGTTGTTGGTTTGTCATGTATATTTTTTGTCTATTGTGGAAAGCACTTTGGTCAGCTAGTGTTGTTTTTAAATGTGCTATATAAATAAACTTGAACTTGATAGTTTGTTTGACTGCAGTTATTGGTCACAAATTTAAGTATAGGAACATTTTTACTTTTGACCTGATGATACATAGTCTGGTTTGTGTGTGATGCCTGTCACAACAGAATTGAAAAATGATGTGCGTAATAAACCTTGGGCCATTTAGTACCAAGATGTGTAATGCAACCTTTAGAAGTTTGAAATGTTGACCTTTAATTACAGCGTCTCCTCAGGCCAATCACTTTTCATCTGTTTTTTTTTTTGTAACCAGCAAAACACAGAGGTAAAATGTGTCAACCGCCCAGACTTTGTCAAAATGTGACTGGTTGTATCTGAGTCAAACATTTTGACATTTTAATTGACCTAAGCCCTGCAGGTTTAAAGGAATAGTTCCACATTTTGGGAAATTCTCTTAATATCTTTCTTGTCAAAGAGATGATTGATACCACTCTCATTTCTGTCCAATAGATATGAAGCACCAGTCAGCAGCTGATTAGCTTAGCTTAGCTTAGCATAAAGGCTGGAAACAAGGGGAAACAGCTAGCCAGCAACTTTAATCAAACAAAGATATGACATGTTAAATTAAAAGCTTTAGAGGTGCTGGTAAGATTTATTTTCACCTTCAGACAGTGCTAGGCTAGCTGTTTGCCCATTGCTAACATCCTAACATGCTACAGGTTGTAGCAATATATTCTCCAGACAGATTTGAGGGTGGTATCAATCTCATTATCAAACTCTGCAAGAAAGAAAATGTAGAACTATTGCTTCAAGTTTTAACTTTACCCCACGTTAGCTGTGTTTGAGATATCCTGTAGGACAGGTGGGCAGATGCTTGCTCCTCCCCAATGTTATTGCCTGTAGGCCAGTTTTAAAAGCATTCCTCATAGAAGATTGAAGAAGTGTGTGTAAAACAGCACTGCAACTTTTTAAGAACACTAATTGGCTTTAGAGCCACATTCATAGCGCTCACAGTTGTATTACATAAGCGCTGTGAGCTTGCCGGAGGTTAGCAATGCTAATTAACATCTTTATTTTCATACTTTCAGTCATTGTGCATTCATTTGCCCCTCTCTCGTCTACTAAAAACACGGCCCACAAAGGAAATCCCTCAGCTTTTTCTCCTGCTGTTTACCTGGCCCTCATCACGGTGCTTCAGGATTACATAACTAGGTTAGGAAGCGCTTTTATCCCAGCGTTAATGTGAATACCATCTAAAACAACACTTGGCTCTGTTACAAGCTAGTGAATTAAAAGTGGGGTGAATACTTCCTCTTGAGCCCAGTGACCTTGTTTTACTTTAATTGGCGCAGCTTCCCGCCTGCGAGGGAAAATAACAAGTGATATCTTTTTGTATTTCTCCTTTAACAACATGTAGGCACAAAGCTGTGGCTGTGATATTTTCCCGTTGAGCGATTTGTGTTTTCTGCCTCTAAGCTGGCGTAATGAAGCAAGATCGCACATGGGCTCGCTGTGCTTCAGAGAGATGAAGAATATTGAGACATAAGTGTGACAAGTGTGTGTGTGTGGGGGGGGGGGGTAGAATGAAGCAGAGAGAAAGGAGAAGGATAAAATATTGAAAAACAAGATTGAGGATTGAAGAACAGCGGGTAGGAAACACCAACCAGAAAGCAAGTCATCCTCCCCTCTTGCTTACTTTTGCCCGGAGCTCTGAAACCCTCACAGCCTGGGAGTCAGGGTCGTAGGCCGTGTTAAATTACCAAATTCACTTTTAATGAAAGAAAACTTAATCTGGATTGGTTTTATTAATAGAATTTCCCCCTGAGCCAAGAGGAGAAGGAGGGAAGGCGCATAACACTTTCAAGTGGAATAATTAAGACCCTTTGCTTTCTCTCTTTCTCAAGTTAATTAAGACGAACATGTAGGCTCTTGATATGTGTTGCTCCGGCTGAACAAGGCGAAACAGTCGATGAAGCAGCCCTGTCACTTAGTTGAGGAGGAATTGTTCGATTTTCCATCTCTGGTGGTGAACTCCTTAAGAATTGAAGGGACTAGATTGGGTTTAGTGCTCACTTCTGTTTTCTCTCATCTGCAGCGAGCTGAGTGGGTATAGTGATGTCAGCAGTGTACAGATAAGAGTTAAGGTCTGCTGTGTTTTCTCCGTCATGTGTTTCAGTTCCTGAGGATCTGTCCCTGGAGGAGAGGGATGAATTGTCAAACATCCGACGCAGGAAGAGAGAGCTGCTCGATGATATTGAGGTGCGTGTTTACCCATATGAGCATATACAGTATGTACAGGACACACATGAAGCCACTGGTCATTAGCAGTGTTTTGTCTTTTTCTGATAAATGTCTTTAACTGTGATCTTTGTAGGGACTTTAGTCATAACCTTTGCCTATCTACTGCAGCACTTTAGCTCTATTTGCATGCTGTAAGAAATGCAAATAGAGCTACAGTACATCTTTGCACACCCAGTTTGCTCACAAAAAGTGATGAATTTTCCACTGCGCACAGTGCAGCCTCTGTCCTTTTCAAGCTTTTACCTGTTCTTTATCCTGAAACCGACTGCAACATGACTCGCTCTTTTCTCCCAGAGGTTGAAGTTTGAGATAGCGGAGGTCATGACAGAGATCGAGCAGCTGACGTGCGTTGGAGAAAGGTAAGTCGCTGAAGTCAAGATGCTTTGTCACACCTTCCACTGCGCCAATGTAGTTTGTGCATAAGATCTTTGTTGACGTTTGATTGGAGATATGTCAATTCAACAAGGCCAGTACAACACCAACTGTGACTCAAATGCTAAAACATGTAATTGAACCAACACCTCTATAAAATGAATATCATATTAGAATTTAGGCAGAGCTGTTGTATTGAATTGGATTAGATTGTACCTTATAAAGTGGCCACTGAGTGGATATCATGACTCATTTAACTAGAAACCTTTTAACAACAGGGCCAAAGCAATGACAGTCTTTGCAGTGTTCTGGTCATTTGGATATTAAGGCATTTAACTTAAGCGCTCAGATATAACTGTTGTTGTGATTTGACGCTATATAAATAAAATTGAATTGAATTGAATTGCAAATTATTTATACATTTTAGTTCAGTGATATTTTGCTATTCATTTAAATGTGTTAGTGTGTCCTGAGGTTTCTCTACATGAAAGTCTAAAGTCTGTTTTCGAGCCTTCTGCAGCAAAATATGTATTGTGGGGAAAATACTGAAACCTAAAAAAATAAAAATCAACCACGAGTTGTACATTTAGTATTTGTAGATTATAAACTGATCTTCAAGTCACTAAAATCCCCAAATTCCCATAAAAAGTACAGCAGAACATGTCTTTACAGCCCTAAATAACACTAATAATGTTTTTTACGTTCAGTCAGAAATAGCCAGCACCAGAATTACAGATCTTAGTTGACTCATTGCCTCTATCTTAGTTTGGGATTTGCATGTTTGGTCAGAGACATCAAAGGCAGTTGGATTACAAAGGTGTTTTTATTTTGACGCCTGAATAAGAGCTTTGGAAAAGATGTCATCATTTACATGGTTTGTATAGATAAAGAGTGTTAACAGTGTAGATGATATACTGTATACAAGAGCCTGGCTGAACAGCAACAGCTGCATTAAACAAACAATGACAGTCAATGTGCAGCATATGTGCCCAGTATAAATCAGTCAGGCCTGTTCTCCATACATGAACAGTTTGTGCTGTTTATCACTGAGCTCATGGTCGCTTTGTCCTCTCATCTGTCACTTTATCACCTGCGTTACACACAGATGCACGCACGTAGACTTTTTTGAGTTTGTCTGTTTGCATATGATTTTCAGATTAGACTCAAGCAGGTACACAAATACATTTAATGGGTGGAACAGATGTGGCAGGAAATAATATTCTCAGTTGCGACTATAAATAAAAAGTATATTGTTTGACTATCAGTTATTTTCAGTGTTGTTTTGGGTAAGTGGTAACCTATTTAAATCTCTGCATTTATGTTTCTGTGTTGCAGTAAAACGTCCCAGAGAAACAAACAGATCGCCATGGGCAGGAAGAAATTCAACATGGATCCAAAGAAGGTAAGACCACCACAGTCTCCAGTGTCTCTGTAGCCTTGAAATGAGTGATTTTCAGAGCTGGGGTGAAGGACGATCCGTTCTCAGCCATTAAACCCTGTCATTTTCCATTATCCATCCTCATTTGAGATGAACAGCCATCCTGTTTTCTCCTGTTCCTCTCCAGGGAATCCAGTTCTTGCTGGAGAACGACCTCCTCCAGCACACTCCTGAAGACATAGCCCAGTTCCTCTACAAAGGCGAGGGCCTCAACAAGACCGTCATCGGGGACTACTTGGGCGAGAGGTGAGACAGAGCACGTCACTGGCAGGAGAAAGTCCTCCTTACATGAAATTTGTGCTCCCTTTGTAATTAGAGAAGGAAATTATGGTCTGGATTTAGAATTAAAGCGGGAGAACATGATTGACCCCTCCCCTGCAATGAATCTTTGAGTGGGTGGCTTGTCATAGTCCAGCCATGTGGTATGCTTTGACAGTACTCCACACACTGACACAACTGAAGCCAATTTTGGTTGTTTGCTATTTTCTCAAGTATGAATAAGCCAAGTAAAATTGTGTCTCCTGGCAAGTTAAAAAGTTCTTGTTTAGCAAAAGTTAAAATACAGAATTTCTTTAATTAAACTCTTCACATCAACTTGATTATCTTACATGAGTACAGCTGAGTAAAGATAAGAGTAAGCGTAAGAAACAATGAAACACACACTGTGAATAAGGCTGGAGGTTGGGTGACTCTGTGGACTCCTCCTGTTGGCAACAGGCTTTATTCATAGAGGATCATCAATGCGGCCACCTACCCTGAAGAAGTCACACTAAACACAGGCTGAGGGTTTACACTCAGTAATTATCACTAATTGAGCTTATGCAAGGAGCAGGAACCCATCATTACATGCTGAGCAGAGAGGGAGATGAATAGAGGGGTAAACAGGGGGGAAACAGAGAGGGACACACATTAAAAAGGAGAAAGAGACATTGGCAGAGAAAAATTGCCAGAAGGAGGAAAGATGGTGGGAGATGGATGCTGGCTGAGTGGATGATTAACTTCTAAATTTTGCTCCTAGACCTTTTTATTGTTCCTGTATATTTCATCTTTGTTCGTCATGTACAGTAGACACAGTGTTATCACACTGAGCCACGTATATATGCAATTTTTATTTCCTTTTAATAAACAGCAGGCCACATTCAAGTTTATTTGTAATACATGTACCTATAGCAGTAATCTTACATATAACCCTCACAGGACTGGATTAATTTCATTTGGCTGCAGACACCAGTATAGGGAACAATACAGTCACTGGAGAAAAGCCAAGTCATTGTCCAAATAATCCAAGAATGTTATTGCAATACCAGTTTGTTGTTTGTTTCTTGTAAGCCGACACTCTGTGTACTCTTCTTAACCTTTCCACAGCATCTTTCCACAAAAAACACCAGACGCTAAGTCTGAAAATTCCTGGTTTCATTTGAACAATACACGAAACAAAGGCCATACAGGATCAGGATCCCGGACCCTGATGTCCAACAAACATGATCAGAGAAGCTGTGGCCGCAGCCTGAAAGCAGCTGTTGACTAAAACCCCTCTGATGGCCAGACAAACCCCTGACAAAAAGGAGCCTGTGTGGGTTTGGGTTTAACTGTTTTTCATCAGTCAAACACACTACCCCCCCCCCCCATCGCCTTCAGGGTGGAGAAACACTCAGTATTGGCCAGCTGTTTAAATTGCTTCCAGACTCAGCGTCCGGTATGAATAAGGGCACAAACATGACAGGAATGCTGAAAAACAGGAATTCAGGTTGAGAAATGCTTTCATGAAGTAAATATGGTTTTCCCCAGCCCGTCTTCTGGATTCACATTGTGTTCAGAGTGATCTTAAACCTTCTCTGAGTTGTTTTGATATCTCCTAGATGGTTTTCTTGTTGAAAAAAGGAATGGCTTAGAGATAGAATAATGTTGAACTTGTTTTTTCACCAGGGATGACTTCAACATCAAGGTGCTGCAGGCTTTTGTGGAGCTGCATGAGTTTGCAGACCTCAACCTTGTCCAAGCTCTACGGTCAGCAGGATGATTAACCCAAAAATTGAGCAGAAAAAAGTTATGATAATTACAACAGCTATGTCATGTGCACACGGACTCCCTGTGGCATCACAACTAAAATTCCCATCCCTGTAATTGTAGGCAGTTCCTGTGGAGTTTCCGTTTGCCAGGTGAAGCCCAGAAGATTGACCGTATGATGGAGGCATTTGCCTCGCGATACTGTCAGTGCAATCCCGGAGTCTTCCAGTCGACAGGTCAGGCACAAAGCAGGCTACTGTCGTGTAAACCAGTGGTTCTCAACCTTATGTACCCTCATAGGCGTGTTAGATGAGATCGAACGCCCCTTCATCAACCCCAACCTTCTTCTTCCAAATGAGTTCATTTTAGGTTATTTTAAACTGGATGTTATTTCAATCTATCAATCAATTTAGTTTATTCACAAAAACCCTACAATTATAAGAAATAATGCAGATATGTGAAAAGAGCCGCCTTGGTAAGCTATCTGAAGCTTGTAAATAGGGGCCCAGACACTAAGCAAAAATTAGATATATTAGGAGCTGGATTTAACTGGTTACATGGAAAAAATCATATACAGAAATGCTTCTCTTATTTTTTTACATGTTCGAAATAAAATATATTAATCAATCAATCTATCACTAAATGCTAGATTCCCACGTCACCTTAAACATCAGTTACTTGTTGGAGATCATGTGATATATAACCTTAAATGTGCACATCCACCTTTGCCATGGTGTCAATCATTAGTTTTACACCAAAAAGTATGTAGCAAGCAAAGTAAAAAAAACAAAAACATTATCTCACAAAAGTGATTATACCCCTCACATTTTTGTAAATATTTGATTATATCTTTTCATTTGACAACACTTTGCTACAATGTAAAGTAGTGAGTGTACAGCTTGTATAACGGCGTGTAAATTTGCTGTCCCCTCAAAATAACATCACACAGCCATTAATGTCTAAACCACTTGTAAAAAAAGTGAGTACACGCCTAATGGCTTGTTTTTTAATGCATTTCAATCATTAAGCACAAAAGCTACTGTAACTAAAGCTCAATGAGGATTAACCAGATTACAGTAACTACAGATCACAGCAGCAGATGAGATCAGAGTAAACAACCAGCAACAAACAAGGCACATCCATTATTCAGGAAGACTCAACCTGGCTGAGTGATACTGTACATGGCCTTGTGATAAACAAAGCCTACAGCTACAACAGTCAGTAAATAATTAAAGAAGTTTTAGAGCAACCTTTTGTGTACAAGATTGTTGAGGGTGCGTGTGGTCCCATAGGGAGTTGACGGATTCCCTCCTCAGGTATGGATTTTGCAAATTCAAATGCTATATTAACGTATGGTGGCAAAGCCACACAGAAGTTTTCTTAGTGTGTTCTTCAGACAGCAACAATATGCATGATGACAGCCTCCCGACTTGTAAATCTTTCAGATTGCTACTGATTTTGACCTTGTCACTGTTCAGACTTTCATACCCATATATTGCACATTTCTCTGAACTCTAAGTGTAAGAGAGTTTGGTGAATAAAGTGTGCTTCTTTTTCAGTGGCCCCGTAAAGTATCATGGACAGTCTGTGCAAAAAACATAAACTTATGAGGGATCTGTTACCTTTTTACCTTTTCTCTCTGTGTTTCATCATGCTCATCAATATTTTGCTTGCACTGACATTCCTCTCCCAGCTACCAGCACCTCTTTCCCCCATAGTACACACTGTATGCAAAGCTCCTCTATTTTTTATAGAGAATGTGTGTCATCATGCAGACACTATGCAGCGCAGGACAGCCAGCACCAAAGTGTGTCAGTCAGAGGAGGCAGACAGTGGGGAATGAATGATTCATTTACCGCCAGCCAGCCACTGGCGCGTGTGTGTCTGAACATTAACACACAGTAGAGAAACTAAGCCCCCCCCCCTTTTCTCTTACTCATACTAACCATAGTACTTTCTCTTTCTGCCTCTTTCCTGCCCCATCAGCCACAGAGAAAATAGCTTTAAATGAATTACCAAAAATGTGTAATATATACGAATAATAATATATGAAAATGTCACACCACACATGCTAAAAGCAATTTGGCTCCCTGTCTAATGTACAAAATGTCCACCATAGAAAATGACAAATAAAAGGAAAATATAAACTTGTCTGAGAAACTGGGCTGTAATGATTTGGTATGTGTTTTGATATTTATAAATCTTGTAAGAAAAGGCAGTGTCACTATACAGTTATACAGTAACTATGGGAATTATGGTAAAGGTGACTATTTTTGGTCTTTGTGGGCAGCTTATGTCACTGTCTGTTATTACTTGTTCCCTCTACGCAGTGCTCTGCATTGTATGAGTAATTTGTGCTACTCTCATTTGGACCTGGTAGTAACATGAACTCTGTATGTGATCAATATTGTAGACCTATAGATATCTAGATACAAAATAATACCAGGAATTAATGGGGTCTCTATAGCAGGACGTACTCCTTTGTAACCCATTTCATTCCCTTGCTGCTCTCAGATACCTGCTACGTGCTGTCATTCGCTATCATCATGCTGAACACCAGCCTACATAACCCTAACGTCAGAGACAAGCCCCCTGTGGAGCGCTTTATCTCCATGAACAGGGGCATCAATGAAGGTGGAGATCTGCCGGAGGAGCTTCTCAGGGTGAGGATTTATCTCTAGTGTGTGTGTGTGCGTGTGTGTGTGAGATGATTGAGCTCTGTGACCATTCTGTCACACCTCCTCCATACGGATGATGCATTTCCTCTGCCGTTTCCCTTTTTGATTAATAGTTTCTCTCCCATCTGCAGAACCTTTACGACAGCATCAAAAATGAGCCCTTCAAAATCCCAGAGGATGATGGGAATGATCTGACGCACACATTCTTCAACCCCGACAGAGAAGGCTGGCTCTTAAAGCTCGGTATGTGTATTGTGTACAGTCATAAAAGTAACCTTGATTATGTTGATTTATGTCAGCATCAGTTTGACGATCAGTGTCTTTCATTTCCCTGGTGATGAGTGTTTGTGTTGTTTGTGTGTAACTTCTTTATAATGGGCTTCCAGGCGGCCATTGACAGCTTTTGGGCAACAATGGCTAAAAATAGCTGATTGTGTTACTTAATTTGTTAAACATGTGTATATGTGTATATATATATATATATATATATATATATATATATATATATGTGTGTGTATATATATATATATATATATGTGTGTGTATATATATATATATATATGTGTGTATATATATGATACGTGTGTTGAAAGTAAAAAACGGAAAATTGTTTTTGTGAGTGGCAAACGTCCCCCAAAAATGACAGTCACAAGTTGGTTATAAAACGAGAAAGGAGTCTCTTAAGTCACTAAACTAGACTAAAGACTCACAAATGGAGGAAAAGAGAGGCTCCACATCCAGCCGATCAAACCAACTACACCTGACTCAGCCGCAGATGCAGCCGCAGATGCAGTCGGAGGCTCCGTCAGTAAAATCAGCTGATCGCTGCTGCGCCACAAAAGCTTTAATTGATGTCATGGAGTGAAGTGATCGATCACTGACAAGTGATGTGAATAGCAAATAAAAATGTACAGAGAAGTGTTAAATGATACCAGAAGATGAAACCAATGGAAAGCCAAACTTGTGGTGATAATCTTGCAACAGTGACGAACATGCCTGAGACGGCAGCGAAGACTGTTAAAATCTGCATGGACTTGGCATGTACAGGCCTTTTTTATACAGCCTATGGTGCAGACACGTAAGAAAAAAAAGGCTTGCTCTTCTCTTTCTTTCGGTGTGTCGCTTAAGTGTTTGGCTGCAAGCAAAACAATACAAATAGTAATTTTTGACGCCATCTGGTTACAAAAAGTAATTGGATTGGTGTAATGGTTTGACTGGAGACGTTTTGATTCTACTCCATACTGGGCTGTTTTGGTTGATACCATAAAGGTATCGAGTAGCGATACCCATCCCTAGTGTTTACTAAGTCAGAGATAACCTATTAAAATATGGAAAACATCTGCCTCGCCAGACATAAAATGTTAGTAGCAACATAAAATTACACTACAGCCTGTTGTTAACTCATGATTTCTGCCAAAGCAGCCCCATTTTTGCCGAAAACTGTCCACCTTCATCATGGTGCTAGATAAGGTTGCAACTGCAAAGTGTCTTTTCTGTCTTCGTCCTTCATCTCGTAACCTCTCCTGTTTGTCTCTCTGGCATGGTGATTTTTGTGCTTTTTGAGTCTTTAAAAATCCTCCTGTGTTTTTTGTTCCTCGCTCCCTCTCTCTAACCTTTCACCCTTTCACATTTTTTTCTGTTCTTTCATTCTGTTCTGTGATGGCCGTTCCTTCTTAAATCTCTGTATTAGGAGGTAGGTAACACTCCTTCCTCCATCCTCCTACTATGTCACAGAGTGCCCTTACACTGGCATTTGCTGCCATTATCTCCTTAGCACACCGGGCCCCTGAACGAGCTAGCCATCTCATTTAATTGACTTATTGTATCAGAGCTGTTATTGAGCAAATGAGAACAGCAGTGGGAGACTATGGGTTATTTCATTCAAAGGCAAGGCGAGTTGGAGGTCAGTGATTTCTCTCATTCTGCATGGGGATCGGCTGCATTCCTCTTTTGGCTCTGAAAGAGGCTGGATGACACGGAGGGCTCGTCTCAGTTGGTACAAGTAGAGCATCCATTTTTAGCATAAAGGATAATTGTTCACCTCATCAAACCACAGTGCCACTCGCCACATGCCCTTTATTATCCTGACTGTTTTCACAAAAATATACCATGATTACAGGATAAAGAAGGAAAAGACATGTATGTCAGAGACATAAGCAAATAAGTGGAGTGCTTTTAGCAGATAAATGGGAAGCCTGTTTAACTGTACAATTAGTTATTATAAGTATAAGTTAGTTATCAGGCGAGTTTTAAACAAGTCCACATTCATAGAAATTATTTAATCCCCTTATTTGGAAGTGAAAAATAAGGTTAACATTACTTTATTTTACTCTGTCGTACTATATTTGCTGTAGTTGTGTGCATGTAGTTTTACAATGCAGTGGACAATTATATTGGACATTATGGGTGCTTTCACCTTTGAGATCACTTCCATGTTGGTCAAGACAGCAGATTTAAACTGTGCTTGCTTAAAGCAATAGTGCAAATCTTTGGGAAACATGCTTATTTGCTTTTTTGTTGAGAGTTAGTTAAGAAGATTTATACCACTGTCATATCTGTACACTAAATATAAATGTACTGCTAGCAGCCAGTTATCTTAACACAATCGCAGCTAGCGTGGCTCTGCCCAGAGGTACCAAAATATGCCTGCTACCACCTCTAAGTCTCACTAATTAACATATGCTGCTTCCCTATTGGTCCCCATCTATTTGCTTAACATAGCAAGTCAACCAGATGACTAAATCAAATTCTTCATAATGAAACGGCTGCATGCAGGTTAATGCTAATGTGCATTATTCTGACATTATTGCTCCCTCGTGGACTCCCTGAAACAAACACCCAGGGGTCAGCTGAATGAGTCACCTCATGCTCTGTACCGTTAGAGGCGGCCTTATGTGTCATACTGCTCCTGTGTAGCTCCTGTGTAGCTATCTGCTAGTACACACAGTCAACAGTTCCAGCTTTAGTGAATGGGCTGCTTGAGTCTGTGCTGTGGGAATGCGTACCTACCTCTGCGTGGCTGGTCATGCAGTGATATAAAGGAGACCCTCTCCTATTTTCATTCTTCTCTCTCTGTTCCAGTCCTAGAGGCCTCAGTACCCCACTTCTGATTCTCCTCTTCCTGTACAGATCCCTCTCTGTTTCTCTTTTGCTCTCTATCCCAGCAGCTGCACTTGACACATCATCTTAGGTCCAGTTTTTCCCATTAGTGAATTCCACACTAATTTGATGCCCATCAGAGGGGTCCATGCTTAATGAGAGATGATTTATTTTAGCTGCTGGCAGGTACTTCAGTATGACATATTGCTGCACTGCTATGAGGCTGTGAAGCTCCCTAAGCTATTACATTACACTATTAACACGTTGCTTTGCCTGAATCCATCATCATCCAGTGTGAACAGCATGTCATAAAATTATTATTTAAACAGTGTGCCGAATTGTGGCTGTTCTGCACGTGAGGACTTCAAATTCAACAAATAACAATTTGACAAAATTACACTCGTGGGAAACATTTTTATCCCGTTCAATAATACAAATAATGCAAGACTTTAACTCCCTTACACTTGTGCACAGTAAACCTTTACACTCCCTCTTCGGAGTGTCCATAAACAAACAAGTGAATGATAAATCTGCATTAGAAACATGCAAACATGGGAAGTCCTACAGCAGAAATGCATAATAAATGTCAGGTTTTTAGGGTGAAATGAAACATATGGTTGAGGGGGATAAACAGATATCTAGACTGCCATATGGTAGACAGTAGCAGAGCAAAACTTTTTGTATTTACCCCACTGTAGTATAATATAGTATATTTAACATGTTTATTCAATTTGAGTGAGTAAAATTCAGTGGATGCATCTGAAAGTCAACATTTCTCATACATAATGTAGATGTAGGATTTTTCTCTTGCTAGCTGTATAGAATGAAAATCTGGGTCAAGTGAACATTACATATTGATTACATCAATAACGACTGCCTTGTGCTCATTCTGTAAAGTCAGCAAGCATGTTATTATGGTGCACATATTGCAGACTGTACATTGACATCAGCCACATTATGTTTTTTTGATTACATAGGTAAATTGCTCATTGCATCACTGATGGTGTCATCAACCGAAAATCCACTAATCCAATTTTATCAGATGATTTAGGCAGATGGAGAGATTGTGTCTCTAAGGAGATGTCCTTACTATTATCCCTGTATTCAAATGTGTAATTGTAAAATAAAAATGGAAGGGTTTTGTTCACAAAGTGTTTACATTGTATTTACATTATCCAAATCCGACACCCGCTTTGCACCAATCGTGAATCATCAATTATTGTTTATATCAGTAGAGACTTAGCAGAAGTCAAGCTCCTAAAATTCATCGCTCTAACTGCTCTGACCACCGCTGCTTTAGTTATCACATGATGTATGTGATGTATGCATGTCAACGAACAGTTTTCACAAGCTCCCCCCGATCCCACCCACCTTCCACTTCGCTCGCCTGCAGAGCCCTCAGGCATCAATCTCTCGAGACTGGGAGGGGGTGCTGGAGGGAGTATCCAGCCTCTGATTGAGCCTAATAATGCAGAGATCTGATGATCAGAACCAGATGTAGCACGTGGAGCTGAGGTCTCCTGCAGGTTAGCCTCTACATGCACAAGCAAAAACACTGTCACCTCTACAGTTTGAACTCAAATGCTGTGTGTTTCTCTCTGCAGGCGGCAGGGTGAAGACGTGGAAGAGGCGGTGGTTTATTCTGACCGACAACTGCCTCTATTACTTTGAATACACAACAGTAAGTAGGCAGATTGATGTCACTTATGTGTGGCAAAACGGATTGTAGCATACGCACATGACAGTTATTTTGAAACTCAATCTGGGATCATTGTTGTTTCCCAGAATGCATATTACACAAATATTTATCTTTTTGCAGATTACCAACAGGAAAATACACATTTGAATGGAGAGGATCTTAAAGGAACAGTTTGGCATTATAGCAAATTAGTTTTTTTCAGATGAGAGTAGTACCACTCTCAAATCTGTACCCTAAATATGAAGCTGCTGCCAGGAGACGGTTAGCTTCGCACATAGACTGAAGTTCTAACATGTTTTATGTTGTTTGTGTACAAAACTCCAAGTGAAACTCCCCCCCCCCCCCAACAATTTGTGGTTTTACTGGGGGTTATGAGTCAGACTATTTACTGGCGCGGTGACTTCCTGTAGTATCCACTGGTTGCCTGGCCAACTCACGGTGACAAGACTAAAAAAGTCACTGACGGACATGCGTTCAGACATGAGAGTGGGATCAATCTGCTCATCTAAAAGCAAATTTGCTATCATTCTCAGCAAAAAAAGCAAATGTACACATTTTCC
The DNA here is from genome assembly GCF_014851395.1 of Micropterus salmoides. Taxonomy (NCBI): domain Eukaryota; kingdom Metazoa; phylum Chordata; class Actinopteri; order Centrarchiformes; family Centrarchidae; genus Micropterus; species Micropterus salmoides. The sequence continues at coordinate 10,393,295 of NW_024041262.1, read as the reverse complement.
AAAATGTCTAAATGATCCTTTAAGAATCTCAATAAATAAAGTATCACATTTTAAAATATTTAATCAAGCATTGGTAATCTAAGTGAAACTGCTTATGCGTAAATAAATATAGTAAGGATGGATAAAGTGCCACAGGATTGTAATTAAAGTGGAAAATTAAACCGAACACATAATCCCTATCTCTCTGTCTCTCACACACACACACACACACACACACACACACACACACACACACACACACACACACACACACACACACACACACACACACACACACACACAGAGTTAAAGACAAAGGTCTTTGCCTTCCAGCACTGCCTCTTTAACAGATGCAGCCCCTTTGACCTAAATGAACCTCACTCCAGCAATTAACATGAGGCATCATGGGAAACATCTGCAAAGTCTACGGCACACATCTGTCCCGGCTAAGCCGCAAGCCAAGTGCCTCCCCCAACCCTCTGCCTGACATCCCACGCTTCACCCCAGCACCCAATTTCTGAGAACCCTCAACACACACATATGCACACTGCAGCGAGGGCACACACACTCAAAAAGGCGCACACACACAACCAGCTGTGAGCGGCCGTCCCAGGGCATTTCCTCTCCCCACTGTGCCCCCTCATTAGTAGGAAGATGACAAGTAAGACACGGGGCTGTTCCTCAAGGTCCTCTCCAACACTCACACACACACGCACACACACACCCCTCACATCTGGCCCTGCAGACACATAGCAGTCGCTGGAGGATGGAGAGTGTAGGGTTATGTCTCCCTCGGGGGCTGCCCCCTACGTGACCAGGATGAATAAAAACTTTGATGCTGTCAGGCTCAATATAATGCAGCGTGCTGCATGTCACATCTAAAGTGTTTTATCACAACTGATTTGATGATCTATTCACTTAAGGACACAATGAAACACAATTCGGCCACTTTCTTCAGTGACTCGAGTGTGTGATATTATCTAGGCTGGATCGTTTCTTCGTTGTGTGTCATCTCGCCCTTGTTACACACTGATTTAGTCCTTGTCCTGATCCCTCATCTTAGATAGTGGTAAAGAGACTGACTGAGTGTTGTCTTTGTTTGTGTGTTTCCAGGATAAAGAGCCTCGTGGGATTATACCTCTGGAAAACCTCAGTATCAGAGAGGTGGACGAGCCCAGGAAACCTGTAAGGAGCAACTCCAGACACTGTCTTGACCCTCTAAATCCATGTCGATCTCTTTTTAATTTCATACAAACAACATAAACTGTTGTTCACATCACTTGGTTGCCTCCTCAGAACTGCTTCGAGCTCTACAACCCCAACCACAAAGGTCAGGTGATCAAGGCCTGCAAGACCGAGGCGGATGGGCGGGTGGTCGAGGGCAACCACGTAGTGTACAGGATATCGGCCCCCACGCCGGAGGAGAAGGAGGAGTGGATCAAATCCATCAAGTAAGAGAAGGCGTGTTAGTGTGGATCCATTTACACTGAGAGGCCACTTAGCCAACGCCGGGGCTTCTCCCATGTGGCACGTTCTCATGTCTGACCTTGAGACACACACACACACACACACACACACACACACACACACACACACACACACACACACACACACACACACACACACACACACACAGAGCTGTGAGCTTAATCGTAAATGTGCAGACCAGCACAAAAACACACACGCTGGTGACTAAACGTGACTCCGTTTCTCACACTTCTACACAGATAACACTCAGAGGTGACGTCTGCTCTGCTGGATAAGCTCACTTCCCTTTGATTAGGCTCAGCAAGCAAAGAAAAACACACACACACACACACACACCCAGGCACTATGCCTCACTGCGCTCTTAGAAGTGTTTTTAAAGGCTTTCACGCATTTCTTACATTTGTCGTTTCCAAATGCTGCCTTGTTTAACCAGGCAGGAGCGTGGAGGTGCAGCAGTAAATTGGACCCAGTGGGTAATTGATCAGCTCGCTGGACATCATCCACTCAGCCACAGCTTCACTGACATTTATGATCAATATCAGAGCAGAAATCATGTTAAACAACCCTTTCATGCTCTAATAATATTAGAAAAACCACTTAGCATTGACATATGTGTATCCATTAATGAAAGTGATGGGTGATTCGGCTAAGTTACTGGAAATCTTGCTTGGGTGAGGCTGCTTCAATTCAAAGTGACTGGAAAGAAGAGAGAGATGGTCGTTTTTCTCATTTTGGGAGATTTAGTCTACTGTATTACACGTTTCACACTGCTCTTTTTAGGCCTCAGAGTGCTTTTAGTGTAAACTCTGATAGTCCATCACGATGTCTCTCCCTTCCTTGGAACAACGAAAGTCACAGATGGGGCTCGGCAGGATGGAGTTGTGCTGCTTCAAACACACACTCACTTGACTCAGCTGCCAGGGCGGCGGCAGACTGTCCTGTGGTCAGCAGATTTGCACACACATGTAAACACGCGCACAGTATATCCACATGCTGCCACCTGACTCATCTGCAAGGCTGGAAACTGCTCTTGTGGTAACTGTTCTGTGTGCACATATGCACGTATAAGACTGGCGGTGTCAGCGTGTTGATTGTTCTGCTGCTGGGAAAACATCGGGTTACTCAGCGTTATGCCCATCCTCAGTGTGTGTGTGTCAGCAGTGGTGGAAAAGTAACGAAGCACATTTACTTAAATACTGTACAAATTCTAGGTACCTGTACTTGAATATTTCCATTTTATGCATCTTTATACTTCTGCCACACTAAATCTCATACCCTTTCTGTCCAGTGAAAACATCAGGGAAGAAACTGAAGGATTAAGTGTTTCTTTATGGGTTAATTTCCCACTTCTTAAGATAATAAACCATTAAAAACCTCTCTTGGATTAGCTGGAGACAAAGAGTCACAAAGCTGAAAACAGCTTTTTTTCTTTTCATAAGAAAAGTGGACTTTTTACATGGTTCTCACAGGACAGCGACAATGTTGCTGTAGATTAAACTACCCAACAGTATATAATATGTAAAGAAAAGGGAAAAAACAACTACAGCAGTAACAGGCAACATGTACATAATGTAGCAGTAATATTAATGCAAAAACATATTTATCTCACGTACTAAGAGGGACCATTTTACTGCATAATGAGTACATTTACTTTTGATACTTAAAGTGCATTTTGCTGAAAATACTTTTACAGCTCTCAATTTGACTGTTTAGTCGGACAGCTCTCATAGTGTCAGAACAAAAAAAACTCGGCCAAACCCACTGTACGCTACTTTCTTAACACAAAATGGCAGGCAAAGTTAATTAACTAGCTGGTGAACACAGCGGAGCATTTAGCAGCTGAAGAGCCAGATATTTCCCCCAGGAGTTGGTGGAGACCAAAACGGAGCTAAAAGGAAACGGCCAGAGACACAAATCTAAATGAATGCTAACGTTGTTTCATGTCTCCTGGGTGTTTAATTGCACTGTTTGCTACCATGTTTGGTGACTGAAACAGCTCTTTGTGTTGTTTTTTTTGTGTGGACAACATAAATAATGAGAATCTTAGCTATTTTTTAGCATAGCCAGTAGAGTCTGATTGAAGAGCAGGTTTCAGAGGTGTAACAAATCTGTTAATGTCAGGTTTTGGTGTTGATCACTTAGAATCAAAGCAAGTAGGTTTCTTTCTAGATCCCCCAGAATGCAGTGCAGACGCAAGATATGATGTGTTTTGAGTAAGATGCACTGACTGAGGGAGACAACACAGCTTAAGGTCAAGTTAAATACCTGAAACATCACAAATTGATCATAATTGTGTTTGTCTTCTCTCCATAACAACAGATTCAAGCATCTTTGACTGGTAATAAAAATCAGCCTGCCGACAGCAAAATAGTCTTGATAGTGTGTGTAGCATTGTTATGAACAGCTGTTCAGTGATCCATTTCTTTCTGTCCTCTTCCCACAGAGCAAGCATCAGCAGGGATCCTTTCTACGACATGCTGGCCACCAGGAAGCGGAGGATAGCTAATAAGAAATGATGACCGTCCACCTGCATCGCTGCCATGTCTGTGACCAGCAGAGTCCACATATGTGTGGGTGTTACAGGGTTACAGTCCCATTTGTTTTTTTCAGGGTTGGAAGAGAAGCAGCAAACACAGGTGGGAGGTTTTTCGAACTGGAATGGATTAAGTTTATTTCCACCTGAAGATTGTCTGCACCTCAATTCTCGGTTGATGTGATGGTTTTACTTTATCCGGCACAGACTTTGAACACTCATTTGTCATTTGTCTGAGACTTTATGGAGAAGAGGGAGAATCTTTATCAAACTGGATGATAACAAATGGACAAAAAGGACTAGTTTTCTGGAGGAACAGCCACGACTGGAATCATACTGTGGCTGTGATGACACTGCCCTCTGCTGGACACAGAAGGAATTAAATCCACTGTACTGCACATGCGGTGTGAGGATTTGAAACCTGAATATCCATCCTCATCATATGGCACTCCTCTCATCCAGACTGACTCGCCTGGTTGGTTGTCTGCAGTCTGCCAAGATGCCAGTCAACATTTTTAATATGTTCACCTCACACGCCCTTTGACAACTGCAAACACCAACACTATTTAGTAGTATCCAGAAACTGAAGAAAGCCTAAAGCTTATACATCAGCTGGTCTGATTATTAGCCCTCAAGTGGCTGTTTCTGTATATGCAAACAGAGTTATTCTAGACAATGAACCTTTTTTATTTACAGTACGCTCCCTTATTTCCCATTTGAAGGCAAATAAATATGTAATCCTTTCATATATTGAGTGTAATGATCGTTTTTAGTGGCCACAGTTTCATTCAGTTTATGGATTGAAGATCAACCTCTCTGATCGAGTTCATTTCTTTTGTATTTATTTTCTTGATTTGTTTAACAAGAGGCAGCCCCCCCGATTTACATTATGCATGTATAGTATATAATGTACATACTGTTTAGTTTTTTTCTTTGTTGTGTTTATGTAGCATGTAAATCATAACGGCCATAGCCTATACCCGTTCACCTTTTTAGTTTTTTAAGTTGACAGTTTACAATAGTGGAAGAGGGACTTTGTGCAGCTCTTTGCAGAGCAGTGAAACCTCCTCACACTGTTATTACTGAAGAGCAGATAATACATGACCTTCTAGGAAAGAAAAACTCACTATGCTGAGTTTGACAAGACAGTAGAGGACACAAACGGGTTCAAAATACCCTTGAATACTGTGTAAATGGTGACTGGAATCTGAGGGACTGTTTTTCCCAAACAGATCAAGCCAACTCGCAGCCTAATATTTCATTAGTAGATGGACTTTAAACATGACTTGATCTCAGTTTGGGAAACGGCTCCTGAATACTTTGATGAAGACTTTGAATAAAAATACATGCTGATCAGAAAACAAGTTTTTGTGAGCATGTGAATTCAGTGAGGAGACTCGCTAAACTTACCAGGTCTTTGGTTATTTCAAACATGGGAACAGTGCTGTGAATAATATTCTGCTGACTCGTGTAGCTAGAAAAGTGTGTGTATTTAACAAAACCTGAATACAGGCAAGTACTATCAGTTTCCATCCTCAATATATCTACATCATAATTTGACTATAGTGGAAAGTTTGTTCAACAAGAGGCTTGAATACAATCGGCCCATTCCTAGAATAAAACACAAAGGCAGACAGGAGCTTTTCAAAAATCCCTGGCAACTCATCAATCATCTCAATCAGCATTTTTCATTCATTTCAATGCAGCTTGTAAACAAAGTCAAAAGACCAAGAACAAATTACAATTTCTGACATTAACAAATGTATTTTAAGGCTTTTACCTTATACAATGTATAAATTCTGACATGCTAAACTAAAGATGTAACAGCAGTTTTTCAACTTCTGCCTAAAGTTTAAAAATCAAAAAACAAAACAAACCATACTCATTAGCGACTTTAGTCCAGAGAATATGGTCCAAAATTAACATGGGGATTTCTAAAAACGAAGCAAAACAACAAAACATCTACTGATAACCCTGATACAGGATTTTTTTACATATAAAAGTAACTGATAGTACAGTTCAAAATTAAATTCACAGTATTTTTTTTATGATGCTAGAAGTCAAACTGTATTTTTCATTAAAAAGCAAACACAAATGGTCCACAGCCATGATAACAAATTTCTGTATGCTTTTTTTTTTTTTTTTAACGTTTAAAACAAAAGAAAAGTGAGAGAGATGAGAGGGGCATGATCTAAACAAAAACCTCCACATCTGTGAAAAAGTTTAAAAATTAGAGAGTGAATCTTAGGCTCCAGAGCAAAATGGAAACAAACAAACAAATTAAAAATGCTGGGAAATGTCCTCAAGTCTGTCCAGGGTTAATGTGGAGGTATCAGTCAGCGACGCCTTGCTCCCACCACTGCACTCGTCCGTCTCATTCAAGAATATATCTCCCTCCATTGGTTTGTTCACTCCTGGTGGGATAAAAAAAAACAAAAAAAACAAAAAAATGCCGCGGCTCTGTAGATATGGTGACATCTTAAACTTGCGGCCCAAATAAAGCCTCACAGTTCTTCTCTTGGGCAAACACATTTCCCTTTTGTTTCATTCTGATTTGAAGCAGGTGGATATCCGTGATGGGTGTTAACAAGTTTTCAAGTCCTGAGTTCCACTGAGCAGCAGCTGAGATGTTTAAGCTCCAGGCTTTGTTTGTGTTCATACAAGTATATATTAATATTTTTCATCATAACTGTGACAGGTGACAGTTTTTTTCTTTTAACCATAGTTAGGAGAATAACGGCAAACAAATAAATGCATAAAAAAAAGGTTTCTGACCATTTAAAACACTTTAGTTGTGGTAAAAATACAATATATTCCCAGTGAAGAAGCACCATGTCAAAAAGTTGTTGATGTCATTCCTCTGCTGTTGTTAAAATGGTGTTGATTCGTCTGAAATGAGAAAGAAGAGGCCTCCATATAATCTATTTGCCGAGCTATGAGCTAAAACATTTGCCAATAATAGTTCCTACTGTTTATAAGCACTGACTGTACTCAAGCATACTGTGATAATCATCAAAAGGTCGCCCACTCACAGAGTCAGTGTTTCAAGCCACTGGAGAATCTGAGGGAGTCGCTATTGGTCTGACTGTAACCGTTTCCTACAAAACAGGATCAGCACTCTAAATTGACAAGCTCCAACGCAGCATTTATTTCAGCACTTTAATGATTTGAGGAGGACTCTGAATGTGAAAAACATGCTTTACCTGTGTATCCGTTGACATGGCGGTGAGTTGAACCATTTGTGGGCGAGGTGTGGTGGGAGGGCAGCAGACGGTCACTGCTGCCATCAGCATAGTCTGTGCGCCGGCGCTTTTCTAGCGAAAGACCATTGTCATGTTTAGTGTCCTTGATGTCATTGTAATGTCGCTTGCGGCTCTCCTTCTCCTCACTGCTTCCGTTCTTCCGAGCTGCTCTTGGGCTGTGCTGCTCGGCTTCGTTGTCCCGCTGCCTCCTCTTTTTCTTCTTCTTTTTTGTTTCAGTGGCTCTGTCTGAATCCACATCGGAGCTTCTAGGCAAAGCCAGAAAACACACAATGATTAATCTCAATCCACGACTAGATCTAACTGGAGGCTTTGTCGTCAGCTAAATACAAATCCCAAAATATTCAGTTTACTGTTTTATGACAAAGCGGCTGAAACCAGAGAATATTTGGCATTTTTCCATGATTATTGCTTGAAAAATTGCTATTTCAATGAATTAAAATAGTTGCAGATCATTTTTCTGTCGACTGACTTATTGATTAATTGACCAATCGTTTGACCAGCCCTAAAATAATGGGAATGGAATTATCCAATTAAGTTTACAATGGAAGATAGAAGATCACTATCAAAACAAATATTACACAAAGCTGTTTCATGCAACATGGAGGCAAAGATAGTGTTACTCACCCACTCTCACGGTGTCGCTCTTTGTCCTTTGACTTCTTCTTTTTCTTGCTCTTTTTGTGTTTTTTAGAGCGACAGGCCTCAGAGCTGTCCTCCCTGTCCTTGCTCAGGGGGTTAGTAGTCCTCTTGTGATTCTGATCCTCCCTGTTTGGAGCAGATTCAGACGTGGAGAGACGAGCTCGAGAGGGCGAGCCCTTGGACTTTGTGGAGGTTTCTGGCACTGTGGCAGGCGAGGACGCCTCCTCCTTTGACGTGTAATAGTCCCTTTCCCTGCCGTTGCTCTTGTCCTTTACCCCCCGGGATTCTCGACTCTCCTCCTGCCACCTAGACCGACTACGAGACTCGTCACGGTAGAGATAACTGTGCCCCCTCCGCCCACGGCCCCTGTCCTCTCTGGACCGCTGGTAGTGATAGTAGTGGTAATGGTGAGAGCACCTGTCACGATCACGCTCCCTGGGATGGTGAACAGGTCGCACCCAGCGACGCTCAGACTCCCCGTCCCTGTAGTTACGATCGTGAGGAGGTAAACGATCCCTGTATGAGGGGCGCTGATGATCTCGATAGTCCCGTCTGTACCGATGACGGTCACTGTCACTTTCTCGTTCCTGACTCCTGTCCCTGTAGTGTCTCTCCTTGTCTCTGCTCCAGTCAGAGTACAGTCTGTCTCTCTCCTTGTCACGGGAATTTTGTCCGTCATTGCCTCTAGAACTGGGCTTGGACTGGTGTTGCTCCTTAACATCTGTACGTCTTTCAGTCCCTGCTGACGGATCATTGGTCTGTGGTAGATCCATTGCTTTATCTCCACTTTTACTAACATTCTGTAGAGCTGCAGAGGCCCCACTGGTGCCTTGAGAGCAGTCTGGCGGGATGGATAAGGCCGCGGGGCAAGAGGAAGCAGATTCTCTAGATGTGACACAATGGGTCTTTGTAGCAGTGGCTGAAGGTGGAGAGCTAAGAGTGGAGGTGGCAGTAAGCTGAGGCCGGGGTTCAGACACAGTTGTAGCCCTTGTGTCAGGAGTGGAGAGGTGCAGGCTTTCACTAGCAGCAGGATGGATGCTCTGAGAAGAACTGGCCTGGGATGAGACAGAAGTGTGTGCCTCGTTGCTGGAAAAACAAACAAAATTTACTAGAATATAAATATTGCTTTACATTACACTTTCGGGGTGCAATGCCTGTGCATGGTGTAAATATGTGAGAAAAAACACAAATGTCAATGCAACAAAGTAGAATTTGAAACAAATTAATATTATTCCTTTTAACTCGCACTCAAAGAGATTTTTTAAAGCTTAATACATGGCTGACAGAGAAATAACTTGTTGAGTGCTAATCTTACCTTGTTTCACTATGGTCGCTGTCTAGCCCATTAGCAGCAACAGAAGCCACTGAGGATGAACTGCTATGACTACTGCCAGAGACCTGAGGAGTGAAAACAAGACATGATTATTCATTCAGACACAAAACTACTGTTTATTAAGTTATCAATCTTATGAAGAGATAGCAAAACACAAAGCATTTAATTTACTTTATCAGGAGTTTTGTGTCCATTCACTTTGTGGTGTCCATAATGGTGCCCATTTTGACTGGATTTAGAGACGCCATGGGTTGATCCATTTAATCCGTTACCATTGTGGTGCACTCCCGACTCTCCGTTGGTGGCGTTAAGAGAATTATCCAAGACCTCTCCTGCTCTGTTGTTTCCATTAAGGTGAGACTTGGCTAAACGGCCATTATCCAGAGTGCCCCCGTTCTCCTGGTCCGATTCCTCTGAAGACTCTTGGCCGTACGGCACCAAGAATGACGCTCCATTGCCTCCGGTGCGGTGATCCCCGTTACTACAAGACGTGCCGTTAACGCGGTGAAGCTGACGTGGAACAAAGCGAATGTCTGAGTGGACGTCTGAGGTAGACTGTGAGGATGACAGAGAGCTGGAGGAGGAGCTGCTACTGGCAGAGGACGGCTGGCTGTAAGAGGACGAGGACGGGCGGTTCTGTTTGCTTTGTCCAATAAAGAATGAAAGCTTCTGCCGTTTGTCATGATCTGGGATCATTGTGGGCCGGCTGATTGAGTGAGATATGGAAGAAGTGGATGAGGCTGGTCCATGACTAGGTTTTCCCACAACACTGCTGCTGGTGCTGGGCTTGGAGTTAGTTGGATAGTCCCTCAGAGATCCATTCCCATTAACGTGGAGAGTGCTCTGAAGAGGAAACAAAAAGGACACAAGAACATATTTAAGTGTCCAGGTCAAACACTGGCTATATATATCTTAAATTGCTAACATTCAAATATGTACACTGAACAAAATTATAAACGCAACACTTTTGTTTTTGCCCCCCATTCATCATGAGCTGAAAGATCTATGACTTTCTTTATGCACACAAAAGGCCTATTTCTCTCAAATATTGTTCACAAATCTGTCAGAATCTGTGTTAGTGAGCACTTCTCCTTTGCTGAGATAATCGTCTCCAAAATCGTCTGAGACCAGCCACCTGGACAGCTGCTGCAACAATTGGTTTGCATAACCAAAGAATATCTGTACAAACTGTCTGGAACCGTCTCAGGGAAGCTCGTCTGCATGCTCGTCGTCCTCGTCGAGGTCTTGACCTGACTTGACAGATTTGTGAAAAATATTTGAGAGAAATACGCCTTTTGTGTACACAGAGAAAGTCTTCAGCTCATGATGAATGGGGGCAAAAACAAAAGTGTTGCGTTTATAATTTTGTTCAGTGTATTTACATGTAAATGTTGTCAGTACCTTATTCATGTGTGGTGGCAGCTGGGGACCTATGAAACCAATGTTGTTGTGGTGGACAGTGGTGTTGATGCGTGGTATCACCACTGGACGTGGAGATGACTGACCAGGGATGCCTGGGTTATGGCTCATGTGGCTGTAGTCCCCTGCATTCTTCACATCACTGGACCTAGTGACACAAAAGAAAGTAAACATTTGAAATGACCAATGTTAATATTAAGGATTGAGATTTTTTAATGTTTTTTAGACAGTAAAAAGACTTTGAATTGAATTTGAATTTATTTCAGGATAACCCCTTGAGATGTATCATCTCATTTTCAAGGGGGTCCTGCAGCATACATGCATAGACACAAAATTAACCACACTTTCTCTACAAAATAAAAAAATGCCTATCAATTTAAACAATGGTTTACTCACTTTATGTAGAAGAGGACGTAGGCCTGCTGGTTGAGAACAGACCTGATGTCACTGACAGACACGGAGGAGTCGTTCATCTGATACCACTGCCCATTGCTTGCCTGGGAGACACAACAGAACATTTGGCAGGTTTTAACATATTTGCTAAACAGAATCATCATTGTTACACATCTTCCATTTCAAAATTTTTTTTTTCTCAGTTTCTGAACTGGCTTTGAAGTGTTAAAGGGTAATTCTGGTATTTTTAAACCTCCATTTTTATATTTTTTGGGTTCTAAATGACTAACACATACAAAATGTTTTGGAATTGGTCCAATAGATTGCCTCCGCTGGAAGCTGCAACGTAATCCTTGGGGCAATTGCGCCCGTCAAAAGTACATCAACTAAAAACGCTCAGACTGCTCTTCTATTCATTATAAGTGTCTGACAATCTCGCAAAAGGTAGATTGCTGCAGGAAGATGACTGTGGAAATGTGAGTCAGTCAGCCATCTTACTCTTTAACAAAAAGGTCCAGGTTTACAAAATCCCAGACTTACCCTTTAAATATAATAAAGGTTGAGCAAGTTTGACTGTCAAGTATAAATATCATCATATATAAATGTGGTATCATATATATTGTAACAGAATAATAATATTGTGTTTACATTCTTGTTAAGACGTTGTCTGTTAGAAGCAGGAGTTGTTGTAGGAACTAAACTGTAATAGTGAGTTGTTGATAGTTTTGGAGAACCAAATGTGTGCATGTGTACTTGCAACCGCAGTGTCCTGATAGATTAGAACAGTGGTCCATAGCAGTGCCAGTACCTTAATATAGCAGAAGTAGTGTCCAGCATGACAGCTGAATCCAGAGTGGACCAGCACAGCATACAGCCCGTAGACCTGGGGGTCCCCTTGGGACTGAGACATGAAGGGACGCAGGTCCAGATACTCTGGATATTTCACATCCTGATGACCAAGAAACAGCTGATTAATGTTAAATTATAATTAAATATTCATTTAAAACAAATTATGGGTGCGGTCCTATAGCTATTTAATGGTTCTGGGTATTGTAGACCACACATCATGGTACCTTTGTGATTTTGCCTCCACTAAAGTTTGCAAAGCGTTTGAGTGAGAGGGTGAGCACATTGGAGTTGCGGTGGATGGTAAATCTCTTTGAGGCTGTGACCATTTTTTTGCACCTAAGAAAAACAAATATTACATTACATTAACTCATTTGGCAGATGCTTTTATCCAAAGCGACTTACATTTGAGGAACAACATACATTCATTAACAGAGCATAAAATACAGCACAAGATCTACAACTGACAATACATATTAATAAACGCAGCAATAAATAAAAGCGCTAATGGCACATATCGCATCAATGGGGTAAATACCTAGTGAAAGAAGTTAGAGTTAACAAAAAGAGCAATCAATACAAGTCAACTGTAGGGGATAGAAGAAGAAAAGCACAGGAAGTGCATGTTAGATGTTAGGAGTTAGAGGTGTTATAAGAGGAAGTGTTCTCGGAAGGGATGAGTTTTCAAGAGCTTCTTGAAGTTAGAGAGGGACGCCCCTGCTCTGATGGCGTGTGGTAGCTCGTTCCACCATCGTGGTGTCACAGATGCGAACAGCCGGGACTGGGATTGCTTTGTGTGAAGGGATGGCAGAGCCAGGCGGCATTGGAGGAGCATAGCGGCCGAGAAGGAACGTAAACTTATATTATAGAGTTTAGGTAGAAGGTGCAGACCCAGTAGTCACTCTGTATGCGAGCATTAGTGACTTGAATCTGATTCTGGAGGCCATGGGTAGCCAGTGGAGGTCACATATTAGGTTAGTCAGCTGACGTATAAAAAAATAAACAATCAATTAAAACTCTGGCTCTTTTTTATCTGCAAAACAACTCACTTGGTGCACTTGTAGGCGTTTTCTCCATCCAGCTGTTCGGGTTTGACAAACTGCTCGAGAGCTTTGGAGACACTGGGAGCCGTCTGCATGGAGAGAATATCGGTTATTGGTTCTGTTCTTAAGATCTGAATTCATTGGTTTGTTACACATTTGGAGTAAAACAAGAGACCCACACGTCACAATGAACTGTGTCTTACCTTAATTTCCAGAGTAATATCCAGAAAAGGGTCAAATGTATCAGAGACTGCTTTGCAGTTTAAACATTTAACTGAAAAAGAAGTTTGTTTATAAGTTTAGCAAAGTTGTAAAATAAAACAACCACAATGTTTTGAAGAAACAAAGAAACCATGAAAACTTACCTCTGGACCTTAGATATCCGCCAAAAACTTGATGAATGAAAGTGGTTGCCTGCGTTTGCCTGTCCAATCTGTCACAAAGATAAATATGAGGATGAAAAACAACCAATAAGGGTAATGACATAATAGACAAACATTTCTAGCTATATGGGTACAGAGAAAAAATGTCACTTTACTTGCACTGACAAGTCACAACATATTACAGACCAAAGAGCAGGAGTGAGAAAAGGAGGAATTAGAGCAAGAGTAATTAGTTGAGAGGTCACCTGTTACTACAGAATAAGAGTCGACTTGATACTTGAGGTTCCTAAAACACCTTTCTAAAAGTCCAATGAGAACCACAATGGTCAGCCCAGTGTATCTATTAAACATGCATGTAGGCTTCATTTTTGTACATGACATACTTGGCAATGGCTCTACACTGATTTCACAAATTTCAGCAGAAAAGCATAAATACTTGTGCATCTACATATAGATAAACATTTATGCAAGATTTAGACTGGAAGGCCTTTGCTGACTGATCAGTGGATCAGCAAAACACATAATATAAAAAATAGAGCATATATATATATATATATATATATATATATATTTTTTTTTTTTTTTTCTCTCCTTTTCAAGTAACTAATTATCTAATAAAAGCCGAAAATATGGTCAACCTTTCTAGGTAAACATATGATGGTTTTGGAAATGGATGAAACTTACTTGGTTCCAGGTAAGCAGGACTTTTGCATAGCATCCACTGTGTATCGCAGGAACTCATGGGCATCCTCCTGGCTTCCATAGCGGAAGTGCTTTGCAATCCCTGTGTGGGGAAAAAACACAAGACAGATAAGAAAGCGATAAATTATATCACACTTAAATGTTCTGCAGACTACAAACTCCTACAAGAAAATTTCCCTCCAAAATTGAAACAGTAAACAGCCTCACAGTACCTCCCATCATTCATGTCAGGTAACATTTTGTGAAAGAGTACAACTTCAGTGTTTTAGCTCTATAGACACTATATAACTAAAACACTTAAGTATCACTTACTTTTGAGCTCATTGAGCACACCAATGGGCTTTATAACATTCCCAGAGTTGGCAAAAACCTGAATGATGTGATTTTGCATGGTGCACATCATACAGAACCCCGGCTCGTGACCTGTAGAAGGAACAGATGGACAGAGCATTGATGAGTAAGACATGAATCAGGCAAGAAAGCAGCTCATAGATACTGCCAAAGTTCCCAAGATTGATGTGATAATTATTGCATGACTGTACAATTACATAAGAACTTCTTTTGGTGCAATGAACCACAATGAAACACCAACTTACACGTTTTGGAGTGCTCACGTGTCAGCATGTAGTTGGCAAATGGAGGGGTGTAGGTGAGACACTGTAGGGCTGAGTTGAGGAAGCAAGTGTTTCCCATGTTCTGCAAGCCCGCACCAATGCGGTGGACCTGGGTCCACTTCAGGTTGAGCCGCTCTGGAGGGAAGAGGACCTTCTGGGGCAAGTCAATGCCATCATCACTGCTTATCACTGTACACACAGAGCCAACATCGGAACTAAAATTAGATTAATGCATTTGCCAGGTCCAGGACATCAACAAGTACAAGCTACATTGCCTATGTAAGTACATACTGACACATAGTAAAAGAACATCAGGACCTTACAGTCATAGCTTTCAGTCTAATCAGTAATATAAAGCGATTAAGACAGCTGAGTGAGAGTGTAAAATAACCTGAAGTAAAAAAAAAAACAACTACAAAAACTACGCCAGAGTTTGCTTTCTCTTTTGATTGTGCTAAAGTCTGGCTACTTCTCTTTATGTCCAGACAACAACTGCATTACATGCTCAAGTGATTGATCATGCTCTCAATTCAAAATTGGCTTGGTTATGTAACTGTATGAATGAAAGTAGAGTTGAAGTAGCAACACAACACCCACAAAACCAGTTGTGTCACACTCATGCCTAAATAGTAGCAAAACATTTTGCTTCATTAGTGCATCTTTGTATTATCTATGTATCAAATTACCAGATAACAGTTCTCAATTGGCTTACAACAGTATGTTACTTAAATGAAATATAGCAGATTCAACAATAGAATACGCAAATTAGCAATGTGGTTTATTTTGTAAAAACAACTTTATTGTCTTAAGATAGTAATGCCTTAAAAACATTTTGTTTTGAATGCGAGACTATTTCAGCATTTCCAACATGGGCGGGAAAATACTGACTGTAGGTATTTGCCTCATATGCATAATTGTACTGCTTAAAAACATAGGCCAGGAAACTCATCCATGTGTTGTGTGAGGGATAAATGGAGGGTAGGGTAGAGAACTTGACTGATCCTGGATCTGCACGCAGTGAAATGTATGTAACCAGCCAACATCCTTACTAGTTTCCTCCCAGCTTGCAAGACACAGCTGAAAAAATCCCATGCTCCTACCTTGCTCCTTAGGCCGGTCCACAGAGGAGGGGGTACTGTTGTAGACTGCGGCTCCAGGCGTTGGGCCCAGGCAGCCCCCTGAAGCCTTGAGCCTCGGAGAGTCACTGGGCATGGTGGCTCCCACTGCCCAGCTGCTGGAACAGCTGCCGTCCATCCCCACGTCACCACTGGTGAAGGGAGATCGCTTACACCCGACTGACTTGTGGTCAGACTTTTCTGAAGATCTGTCAACTATGGTCATTGTTCATTGCTGTGTGAGGGGCAGAAACATAGAAGTATACAACTTTGAGCGGCAAAAAAAAAAAAAAACAGATTAATCCAAGGTAGTGTTTTTCCATTTCTGTTGTTGCTTTATATAGACACATCTGTGTGTGTGGCATATCAAGACACAATTTAAATCTCTTGAGAAGCTGTATTCAAATATAGAGTAATAAAATGTTTCTAAATTCTCTGCCTAGAATCTAGACAAGTCAAACGCACACTAATTTATACACGTCATGTCATTCTCACAGCCCATCTCCCCCATATCTTACAGTACATGTAGATTGCAACCACTAAATGCCATAGCCACCACTATTTATCACAAACAATCACTTACAAAGTGGTGTCAAATACATCATAATATCTGTCATAGCCAGTTTCTAACTTATCTATCACTATCACTTGTGGCAAACAGTCACTATATTTCAATAATCAGGGACAGAACATGTGTTTATTTAATGTCTCAGTCACTGAAGTGCCAGCAACTGTATAGCAGCTTATTTATGTGTATCCACACTCAGTGGCAGCAGTTTGAAATCTCTCTGTACTGAACTCTTGTGGAATGTTATTGCACGCAGCATTGTGTTTTTATGACTGAACAAGAGACCACGATGGCTTGATGTTGGAGAAAAGTCTTGGCTGACTGATCACACTTATCAAACGTGTCTATTAACAAAAGCTATAAACTAAATAATATCAGGGACATTAGTCATTCCGCCTCCTCTCTTGTACAGACATGTAAGAGCACCTTGCAAGGTTCACCCTAAAAAACAAATGCCAGAAAAAAAACAGCAAAGTATTAACTTCTATTTAGAATATATTCAATTCGACCAACTAACTTGAAAATGATTTACCAAGTGAACGTTACTAGTTTCAAAAACTCGACTGAGGACATTTCCTGGTCGGAAGCACGTTTGCAACAGCTGTTCCCTCCCACCAGCTCCGGCAGACGGCTTCACGTCGGCTAACAGACGGCGGCTAGGCCTTTAACACGCAGCGCCGCTAAACCTCAATAAAACACCCACTAAACCTCCGTTAACCACTGTGGGACACAAAGCGCCGATTAAAAGCTCACCTTTCTCAACAAAGACAAGGACAGAAAGACTAATGAGGAGCAAGCGACTCCTGAAGCCACCGACACCATGGAAACGGCGACATACTAGCTACCGACCGGAGCTAACGTTACGTGCGACAGTATTAATGCTAACACTACTAGCTAAGGCGGCACGGTGGAAGCTGACTAACATGGCGGAGAGTAATATAACCATCTGCTACAACTGCCGAAGGGCGGTTTACTGTTTCCACTTCGACATAGATTTCCTTTACAATGCGTACGCCCGGGTAACGGGACGTGTAGCTAGCTGTGAAAGGAGGGGCTCGACACCGGCGGCTGAATGCGCTCACTGCGCTGCTCACTCCGACATGACAGAGAACCGGTGTAAGGCTACTACAACAAATCTCAGCGGCTCGGGGCCACTTAACGATCACGGCTGCATAGTTAAAGCGCCGCTCGGTCGTAAAAGCAACAACGCACTCACCTGTAATCTGTTATTAATACGTTAATATCGGTTGTAAATCCATTCCTTATTTCCAGCGGGTGTCCGGCGGTGAACAATGACGTAGCTAATTGCCCCACGGGTACATCCGGGTACCTGCGATGAAACGAGGGCTCTGATTGGCTCATTTGGCGGGTTACTCCGTGAGGAACGTTTCGGGAAGATCCGTCGCATGTACACACCTCTGACCTTTGTGTACAATAGTACAACCACAACACAATGTGTTTTATTGTCAAACATTTTTTATATAAATTGTTTCCAGCATAATTCATTGGCTGTAAACCAGATTAACCTGGCAGCACAGATTACTATATCTATGCTGAAATGCCCATTTATAAATAGATTACAGAGCACCCATAGTATTTCAACTATTGACAGTTCTCAAAATATAACAGAGTGCATTCCCTGTCAGTGGTTACTCAGCCTTTAAACCTCTGTCACCCACATGTACAGGCCAGAGAACAAAAACATTCCCAACATCCATGCAAGGAAATAAATATCCCCATAAAATCAAAATTGGCTTACTGTGTCCAAAATTTCTTTTTAAGTTGCTGACAATGGGACGCTTCTTCCTCAGGATCAAGAGGCTGCACACAATCATAATAGACATTGTCAATTCTCCTTAAAGGTCACTTTTTCCTTTTTTTGTAATAATTTAAAAGTAACATCTCAAAGGACCAATAATCATATTGCTTCTCAGAAATCTCACCAGACATAGCAGAAGTAGGTTTTATTGAACAGCTGAATGAGAATAAATAGTTGCACCCTTACATCCAGGTGTACAAGACACACTCAAATGCTTTACACACACTCTACCACTTGTACCAAGTCACTTAAGTATTGTACTGCAGTGGTTGAAAAAATGACGTTTTCACAGTCTGTAGCGTGTCGACATTTTTAAGGCTCAGGTCTTGTCCGACTCAGAGAAATTTACTGTGACTTTTGAGCTCTCAAGCCGACTGATCTGTCTCCTCAGCTGCATGATCTCTTTCTCCTGCTCTTCAACCCTTATTTGCAAACCATGGATCACCTGAGGGGGAAAACATATTCTTAAAATTAGTTGCTAATTACTATTAGGGTCCTTACTACAGATGCAAGTGTGATCAAACCTTCCTGGATCCAACAGGCACAGCTTTCTGGTGACACATGCCGAGTTATAACATTATAAGTAATCCTAAATGGAATTTACCTTTGTTTCCAGACAGCTGCATACTTTGTAAATAAAAAAAAATCTTTTATAGCATAAAAAGTTAATTATTTTTAAAGCTAAAATATCCATATATCCCACATACTATGTCTTTCCTGCAGAAAAGTTCGCTCTGTAGAAGCTCGCTGGCCGTGGGCCGAACCCTGGGCTCTTTACTCGTCAGCTTCACAATGTACTCAGTGAGGAGTGGCCATCTGTGGCGGAACGAGTCTGGAATTTTCCCCTCCCTCAGGTCTCCAAGGGTCCGGACCCGCTCCATCTCTGTCCCAAAGGGCTGGAACAGCTCCAGAGCCATCACTCCGATGCTGTACATGTCTGACTGGGAGAGAAAAAACAACACACATACAGTTAAGATTGACAGTTGTTAAATAGAAGAAGATAGAAAAGATGACAAAGATGAAGATGAATCAAATAATGATTAAGTGTAGCTTGAAATTGTTGTCGTTTTACATTAAAACTTCAGTCTGAATTCATCATAATTTAGTTGTCATACCATAAATGTGTTTACCTTTGAATCATAATGGGAGCCCTTCAGCTGTTCTTGTGCAGCATATACAAATGTGCCAACACCTGTAGTATGTGAGGAAGCTACAAAACACACCAGAAATGTGACTTTAAAGCAAATAGCGCCATCTACTGGGGATTGTGTGAGGTACTGCGTCAATAAAATACACTGAGAGATATGGTACCACTGCTGAGAGAGGTGGAGCTGTTGTGGCCATCCAGTATTATATCCCTGCAGGCCAAACCAAAGTCCCCAATCCGAACATGGCAGTCCTGACCATGGAGGAAAATGTTCCTTGGCTGTGGAAAAAACAAAGACAATACAATTAGTTCCTTATGTCACTAGGTGTAAAGATGCAAAAAGGTTTTTGCGTGCAAGATCACAGTGTTTTTATACAACATATTAAGAACAGACATTTTAGGGTTCCAGGCCATTTAACATTACATTTTAAATCTTCACTTATTTTTCTCATAAATTTTCCCCATAATGTCTCTGATGGGAAGATACATCCTACATGTCGTGTAGCTGCTGGATGAAGCCATTGTAAAAAGTACAGATGATTCAGAAAAATCCAGTGCTTCACATCACATAAACTATTCTATTCAAATTTGTAAATACTGTGCTTTATTTCCTGTACTTTAAAAGATGGATTGGTAGGCATTTAAGCTTTTACAAAGTTATAATTCTCTGTAAAATTTGAAAGAACCACAAGCACTGAAACGACGTATAAATTACTCAGAAGGGTGTCACCAGTCCCCATAACTGGCCCCGCTTGCAGCAAGAAGTTATCAGTTGTGACACTATGGTACATCACACTTTGACACTCTCAAACCTACATGATGAAATCAGACTGACTGAAAACACCAAACACACACAAAACAGAAGTAGATGCTGAAACTACCAAATACAGAAAACAGAAGTAGCCATTGAAACTACCACACACAGCAAACAGAGGTAGCTGATACGCATTTGATTTTCCCTCCTCGGACAGCCAAATGAACAACATCCTTCTGAGAAATGTGCGCTTGCAAACCAGACGAACCAGCTTTCAGCTGCTGCATACAAGACTAAATGGCACAGACAGCAGTGAGGCTGCGATGCCTGGTCATGTTAGGGAGCAAGGAACACGAAGATAGCGGCGGTAACCTTATGAAGTTTCACAACAATGAATTCTATACTGCAATTATGGATGAAGACTTGGGATGTATAGAAGACATGTCAAGGAAGTATGGGAGCAACTTCCTCATCAAGATACAAGACGGTGCACAAGACGTTTTTTGGAAGGTAACTGCAACAATTTTTTTTAAATGACCTGTGAGAATTTAAACATGTTAAATGTAAGTTTTAATTTACATACATCACATTGGCACAAACATAGCATCTTATATGTTGTAATATCTTCAAATCGACAATAACAACAAGAAGCTCAATGTTTACTCACAATTGTGACATGTTTATGCTCCAGTGTGATCATTCAATTTGTGCAAAGAAAAGAAAATAGCAAAAAAGAATATACTTCTTGTAGTGTTAGACTGCAACACATTTGGGTTTTCCAGTTTTTCAGTTTGTCTTGTCCTGTCTTGTCCCATCTTGCCTTAGGGCCTTGCCATACTTCCCCTTCACCTGGCTGCCTCTTACAGAAGAGTAAAGAGCATGCAGAGCCTGCTGTCAGCAGGGGCAGACCCTGAAATGAGGTCTGGACAAACATATACGCGGCAAAGTATAAAAATATACACACACTAACACCTAACCATCTCGGCCATCAGTACTACAGTGTTCCATGAGGTTGTTTTTCTTGCAGTATAAAGCTCTCATAAAATTAACAAAAACAACTCTGGCATAAAGCTGGAATAAAATAAAATAATTTCCTAAAACAAAGAACCGTCTAATTTGTCACTGGTTCCTTTCCTTTAACAGCTTTCTGCACCAATTTCACCCTCTGTCACAGAGACCAGCTTGGCCGAACCACTCTGCACTTAGTGATAACCAGCTGGCCGAGCATCCTGAGCAAACCAGGTTCCAAGATCCAGACTGCTGTGATGGGCTTGTGTAGGCAGGCGGAGGCCTGTCTACAGCTCCTCTGTGAGCACGGTGTTAACGTCAATGCAAAGGTGAAACGTCAATCAATGTATTAGCCTCTTTTTCCACTAATTTAAGCTCCTATCTGTGAAACTGGGTTTCTGAGAAAAGTATTTTGCAGATCAAAACAGAAACAATGAAAATCTATGAAAATATTTCTTAAATCCTCAAATCCATTTTTATAATTCCTTTCGAAATGTTTGGCTAAGGTGTGTTTGATGTGGTTCCTTTGGTAGGTGGAGGAGAAGAGTCACCAGACAGCTCTCCACCTATCAGTACGCTACAGGGCTCTGTCTGCTGTCAAAATTCTCTCCAGCTATGGTGCTGATGTTAATGCTGTGGACGACAGCGGGATGACGCCCCTGCATATGGCAGCTGGGATCCTCCATAAGGACATTATAGCCACCTTGATCAAGGAGGGAGCAGATATCAACATGGTTGGTGTTGTTCCTTAGTTTTGTTGTTTTTTGGTATTTTGCATTTCCTGTATTTTTCTTGCTTAAACGTTCACAATAAAATACAAAAGACCCTTCAACTGCAGTCATTATAAACATGTCATAGCTACTCCAAGTCCAAATGTATGTCATGACGAAGATATAAAATCTTAACCTTGGACAGGCTAAAGAAAGAAAATACAAAATGAATAAAAAACTTTGACCAATTCAGCATAAAAAAAGGACACCCAATTCATGTGCCCAGTCTGTTTGCCATCTAATATCAGGCAAATCACCTATAGCGTAGGTCTCAAATCAACTAGGCAATTACTCTTTTGGGGTAGACCAAACAAATGAAAAAATGTTGAAAATACTATTCACTAATGGAATATTTTAGATTTTTTTTTTTTGCATAAGTGACACTCAGCGACTCCCCTTTGCCCTCACTTTACTGTCCTTTCAGTGCTCTTTATCCTGTTGAAATGTGTGCATTAGGTTATACATCTGTCCTTCATTCAATTCAAGCACATTCTTGACTATTTTTAAGGGGGTGAAGCACTCTGGGAACACTCCTCTGCACCTGTCTGCTGTGGCAATGGCTATGAAGTCCACTAAAACCCTAGAGGACAATGTTAGCTGCATCTCTGAGCTGCTTCAGCAGGGGGCCGAGGCCGACGCTGTGAACAACGCTGGGATGACACCTTTACAGGAGGCATGCAGCATGGGCAACAAGCAGCTGGTGGACCTGCTGCTCAGTTACGGAGCCAATATCAATAAGCTGAGCAACGCAGGGGAGAACTGTCTGTTCCTGTTCCTGAACCACAGGTCTAATGTAAGGAACAGCTCTCTGCTGGTGAAACTCCTCAGTCTGACGTCCCCACTCACAGTCTACAACCAGAGAGGCCACCTACCCTCTACCTTGACACTACCATGTTTCTTCAGACAGAGAGACCAGCTACTAAAACTCATTCAGCAGCCAAAGAGGCTTCAGGATATTTGCAAGCGTGACATTTATCTAAAACACGTCCAAGACAAGACACAAGTGTTGAGAAGAATACTGCCTGAGAGACTATATGCCTTTGTAGTCAACTACTGGGAGAATTTACACATTTCCTTTGTGACAGATAGTGAACAGGACTCTTTTAATAACTTATCTGACATTGCTCCTATGGCCATTTAACAGCCATGTGTCAATGCAAACTGCATCTGACTGTAATAAGCAATTGCAATAAGCTACAGAGACAACACATCTGATCAAACAAAGCACCTTACCTTCAGGTCTCTGTGAATGATTCCCCTGGAGTGAATATACGCTACTCCTTCAAGTATCTTTCTCAGCAGGCCGAGTGTGCGTTCAGGATCAACACATCCATAAGGGCCTGAAAATACAAAAATATATTTATTTACCACAAGTATACTTTTATAACTCAGAACAGGTGTGAAATAAATGACAACAACAATTACATCTTAAGGTCTGTTCTTCTCTCTGCTTGGTGTTCCTGTCAGAGATCCAGTCCTTTAGTGAGCGCTCACACAGCTGCATCTGGATATAGAGCATCAGGTGGAAGTGTACCTGCCGATACAGCCGAAACATAACTGAAATTCTTGCGTTGTTTCTAAGTGTACATTTTAAAAAACACATGATTTACTTTCAGTAAGCTATAAAACAGAATATTTCTAATCATTTGTTTGATCACTGAAAGCCTCTTTAAGCAACTACCTCTTTAGAAGGCTTTACTGTATGTTTGTCAGCCCACGGCTGATATTCTCTGTTGATGCAGGAGTTGTTGTTCAGTTCGATGCTACTCCTGCTGGACTCCTCCTCTGACCGTTCTGAACTCTCCCAACCCATGGCAGGACATTTGGAGCTCTTCATGGGACCTTGCTGTCCCAGGAACACACAGGGGATGTAGTTCTTGGGAATCCGATGCATCATCTTGGGACACACCACCTGGTCCTTCTCTTGGGTTGGAACTAAAGCTTTGATGGGCTGGGTCTCTCTTAGGGGTACTTTGGCACTTGAAGCAGCATCTGTCTGTACTTGACTGAGGCTCTGGAAAACAATCGAGGAGCTGCTGCTGCTGCCGTCATGGCTGTCACAAGAACTGGGAATGAAGGAGTCAAGATAGATTAAATGATGAGTATTAGCTGAGATAAATACTATAGTGTAAATAGTATTTGATTTTTTTTACCTGTCAAAAAATAATAGTATTAATAATACATTCTTAGCAAAAATTTGTAACCCTACCAACTTTTAAAGCTATTTCCTTATACAAGTAGTCCACCAGAAGGTAAAAATGTTAAGTATCAATAAGCCTTATAAATAACATAATAAATAATACTATGGCAGCACCTTTGATTAATTCCATTATCAATTAATATGCTATGATCATTTGTATTGTACAATGAAAAGAAAATACAATGAAAAATATCCATAACAATTAATAAGATCAGTTGACGCTGGATCCTACCTGTCTTGTTGTCCAGGTGATTCCAGTGCAGGCAGGAGAGATTCAGGATCTGCAACAAAGACGTTTTTCACATAAAGCTCGTGTTAAGATAGGAAGAGTCAGTGTTGTTGTTCACTAAACTACTCACATGCAGCAGGCTGAACATGTTCCATCCACGCAGTGTGATAGCCCACAACATTAATATGCTGCAGGCTGGACAACACTTTCACTTCCCTGAGTACCTAAAGCAAAATAGAATTATGTAATTATTAGTCTATTATATATCTGCATTTGGGCATAAAAATTTTCATAAAACACTGACGGACCAACCTTCATGCAGTCATCCTTTGACACTTTTTTGATGAGAATCTTCTTCACAGCATAATGTTGTCCATCCAGTTTGTTAATAACCTACAAGATAATGCCAAAGATAACATCATTGTGTTGATCAACTCAACTTGTGTTTGTCTTCAGAGAAGTTAAAAAATAATATGAGGGAGTAAAATACCTTAAAAACATTTCCATATGATCCTTTTCCAAGTCGACATAATTCTTCAAATTCACTAAGATACCGGGACGTCTGCGCTTGAAAAAGTCCCTCCTTAGGTCTGTGCGAATCCAAAAACAAACATCTCTTATACAACACTTACATATACACGATATCTTTGAAGCAACTCAACATCATAAACTACTCAACCTACCTTACAGCAGGATTGTGTGTGTTTGTGCCGAGAAGTTGTTGGCCCTGAAAAATGAGATGAAGACAGTTACCACACTATATTGTATCAGTTAGTAACCTGTTGAAGCACTTCTCTGTTAACAAAACCGTAAGCTGCGTTTGCTGCTTTGATCAATACTCTTATTGACAACGTCTATTACTGTATACCAAGTGCAAATACTCACTTAACATAATTCATTAAAAAAGTTTAACTAGTCCCAACATCAAAACTGACAACATACCAACTACTACAAAGACACCTACTGGTGATTTGTCCAGTTACCTGTGGGTACAGCGAGGAGCTGGCAGCATGAAGCAGCTCAGTGAAGGCCCGATTGTGCTGGAGTCTGACGGTGCTAAACTCATCACTTATGGCTAAAGGTGAGAGGAGGTTCATGGCGGCTAAACGCTGGCCAATAACTATCAGAGGGACAATTTGAAATTAATGACAATCATAATGATAAACATATATTTACAATTTCTAAACAACATCTCATTACATACCTTTAAAAAGCATACGCGAGCGTGTTGGATTGCTCTCGTAGACGAAGCACAGGTGCTCTAGTAGAGAGCCCAAGAGAAGGTGGTTGGGGATTGCTGAGGCGAACTCATGGATGGACGGGTAATGTTTACCAGCCATCAACACCTCATGGTTATTGTCTATGTCGGAAGCTGAGCATATGAAATAAAAAATAAAATAAAATAAAATAAGCAGAAACAGTAATACATTAAAATGCAAGAACTCACTGTTTGGGCATGACTCTTGCATCATTTTTACAAAGAAACACCACCTCCAAAGGAAATTGAGAACTGGAGGTTGTGGCACAAAACAACAGTTTATATTTGACATTGTTGTAATCCCACTAAAATCAAATACACATATAACCACAGTATTTCTTCTCTACAGTCCTACCTTCTTCAATTACTCTTGCTATCATTTCAACAATGTTTTTGTCTCCTAGGTCCATTTTTCTGTATTAAAACACTTTTGGTCCAATACTAAGCACTCAGAGCGGTACTAATGATTATCCTGTTCACCTCCAAGGCAAAAAATGGGCTCATCTTCTTTATACATGAGGGGGCGTGTACAGCAGTAACGCTTATCTGCCTATTCCAGCGGACACCAGCCTCCTCCTCTGAATGTCTGCTATAAACACATGACCAAGCGGAGACACTTGGTCACTGTGCCAGAATGTAAAGAAGAGGCTGTTTCAAAAGTTGCCTGACACTCTCATTTCATCAAACTGTAGGGTGTGAAATGACAGGTCTTGACTTGTTTTCGAATACAAATTTATTGGTGGACTAAGATTTGACTTACCAGTGATGTCAAAAGACCCATGCAAACCTATTAGTACACGGTAAGAGGTAAAGGATCACTCCACCTTGTCATTTACTTGTCATGGAGATTACCACTCAGCCGGTGAAAACATAAGTCTTCTGAGGCTCTGGAAGGGAGCTTGCTAAAGTCTGAGAAAATAACTGAGGTTGGCTTGAGTTTTCAAACATTGACACTAAATCTGTGTTATAAACTATTTTGAAAGATGGCTGCATGTAACAGGAAGGGAGGGTCTAATGAAAGGTGCTATTAAGTTGCATTATGAGAAAGGTTTAAAAATCCACTGACGTTGAAGAGTCTGGATATCCTGGTATCCATTGCTTCGATTTTGAACATTCTTTTAAGCTGTCTGGCACAGGTACCCCTGCTTTATAAATTTGCAATATCAAATTGCTGGAGTATCCTTTTAAGCTTCTTGATTAGGGTTGGACATATATTATGCATATAAAAAAATATTAGGTCTTATTGTGGTATTTTTCTGTATATGTATTCTGTATACTGTTTACTATTTATTCATCAAAGTTGTAATAAAATAGCTGTTCATATTGTATGTAATCTCTGTATCATATCCACCTACCTCAGGTATACATATATACCTGCACAAATATATTTATACCAGCATCCATTGCACTCTGTTTCATTACACTGCTGTCTTGTCATCCACAAATGTTGTTGTGTGTGTAGGGTAGTTTGTGTCTAAAATTAGACAGTGTTAGAGGCCTTTAACCAGTTTCTCTTCATGCAATAGAGAACAGGATTGAACTGTCCAAATATGTAGAAATATCTTTATTTGATATAATGCCAGAGGACTACGAAACATTGTTAAAAGAAAAGCCATCTTCATTTTTTGTAAGGACTACGATGCTGATATTATTTTCATCCAAGAGACTCACTCATGTAAAGAGGACGAAAAGTTATGAAAGAGTCAATGGGGAGAGGACATCTGGTTGACTCACGGATCCAACGACTCAGCAGGGGTTGCTATTCTCCCTCATAAATTTAAAGGAAAGGTTGTTAATACCATTAGGGATACCAATGGTCACTGGATTGTTACTATTACCTGTTTGGAAGATGCATTTTTTATTTTAGGCAACATCTATGGGTACTGCTCACTCTCTCAAAATTCGAAACTATTGGAGGAGCTGGACTCGGTTTTAAATGAGTTGATGTCTAAATATCCTGTAGCTAAGGTCATTTTGGGCGGTGACTTTAATATGGTTATGGATAACCAATTAGACAGGTGCCCGCCAAAACCAGCTCCAAACTCAAAAAAACTAATTGACTTTACAAAAAGACTGGATCTCACTGATATATGGAGGGAAAAACATTCATTGTTGAAAACATACACTTGGAGCAACAGAAACCATACCCTACAGTCCAGAATAGATTTCTGGTTTATTTTGGCTGAGTTAGAGCCCTCCGTTGAGTCATGCACTGTTTCCCCTGCTGTTCTGACAGACCATAAGGCCATCTCTTTATCTATTCAAGTCAGCAAGGAACAAAGAGGGAGGCTCTCTAGCAGTTACTGGAAATTAAATAATTCTCTACTATCTCATGAGGAACTAAAAATGAAAATTATACTGAAAAAGAACAGCTGAGCCAAGAAGATAATAATGCCTTATTAGACTTACAAAATCAACTAGACAAAGCAAAAGGAGCTTTTATAAGGTCACGTAGGAATTGGATGGAACAGGGAGAGAAAAACAGCAGATATTTCTTTACCATGGAAAAAAGAAGACAAGAAATCAATGCTATAAGAAAACTTAACATTGGGGAAAAGATTAGTGAGGACAGTAAAGAAATATCAAACTATATATGTGCTTTCTATGAACAACTTTACTCAAAAGATAATAATCTCAAAGATCCAAATGAAATCTTTAACCTTATTAACTCACCTAACTGTGTGGATGAAGAATATAATAAAATCTGCTGTCAGGACATAACTATTGAGGAGATTAATTGGGGAATAACTCAGTTAAAGAACAATAAATCACCAGGCTGTGATGGCCTGACTTCTGAGATGTACAAATGTTTCTCTGAGTCATTAGGTAAATTTCTTCTGGCTGTCTTCAAAGAATCTCTTGACAGAGGGGAACTTCCTCCCTCTCTGAGGCAAGGCGTCATAACACTTATTCCAAAACCTCACAAAGACTCTCTATTAATTGAAAATTGGCGACCCATTACATTGCTAAATAATGACTATAAGATTCTAGCATCTATCTTAGCAAAACATCTCAAATCTAAATTACACACTTTAATTGATGAATGCCAATCTGGTTTCATGAAAGACCGTCACATAGCCAATAACATTCGCTTAGTTCTGGATCTGATAGAATACAAAGACTTTCTAGATGATGAACACCTTATCTTATTCTTAGACTTTCAAAAAGCTTTTGACACGGTAAGCCACAAATTTATTATTGACACCTTAAAGTTTTTTAATTTTGATCAGAATTTTATTAATGCTGTGAAAACTCTGTACATGGGAGGAAACAGTTGTATTAAATTGGCGAATGGAACCTCACCTAGATTTTACATAAAGAAAGGTAACCGCCAAGGCTGCCCCACATCTCCTCTTCTATTTTTGATTGTAGCCCAAATTCTTTGTGACCTAATTCACAAGAGTTCATTCAAAGGAATTACATTAAACGAAAGAGAAATAAAAATATCACAGCTGGCTGACGACACAACCCTGTTTCTAAAAAATGAATCCCAAATAGGAAGTGCACTAAAGGTTGTGAACAAATTCTCTGAAAGCTCAGGTTTGAATCTAAATCTATCAAAATGTGAGCTGTTTTCTCTTAAAAATAAGCACTCGGGTCAAATATGTGGGATAAATATAAAGAATTTAGTAACCTATCTTGGAGTAAAAATCAGTCATAATCACAAGTTAATGACTGTACGACTCTATTAATAAAAAGTTTGATTCTTGGCTTACAAGAGATATATCTACATATGGCAGGGTTCTTCTTTCTAAAGCAGAAGGTCTCTCACGAGCAGCATATTTATTTACATCTATAAAAATAACTAAATTACAATGTGCCAATCTAGACAAACTATTATATAACTTTATATGGAGGGAGAAGCCCCATAAAATCAGAAAAAACATCTTGACCAATAAAATTGAGGAAGGGGTTTTATCGGTAATTGACTTCTCACTTTTAAATGAGATATTGAAAATCAACTGGTTTAAAAGATTTTTGAAAAATCCAAACAGTTTGTGGAACATTGTCACAAACTTTTATCTTTGAAAAACTTGGTAAAATCACATTCTTGCTTCAGTGCCCATACTCCATCAACAGACTGCCAATCAAACTGTCAAACTTCCATAAACAGGCTCTAACTTGTTGGTCACTTTTATACAAACACAATTTCTCCCCTTACAAATTTTTTATCTGGAACAACAGGAACATCAGACATAGAAACAAGACTCTCTTTATACAAAACTGGTTTAAACATGGCATTGTACTCGTAGCCCAACTGTTAAATAACTCAAATTTCAACAAATGAAGACTTCACTCATAAATTTAACTTCCATCATCCAAGAAAAGAATTTGACGTTGTAACCAGAGATATACCCCATGGGATCATCACCCTACTTAGAGATGAGAAAGATTTGGATCAAATGAATGTATTTTTCTCATGTAGTGTTTCAATAAATGGTCTATCTTTTCTAGACAGAAAAGTCAACAACAAAGTAATTAAGAACCTTTTATGTGCAAAATCTATCCCTGCATGCAGGTACAAATGGACCCCCCGGTATGAAAATATTAATTGGAATAGAGCATGGAGTAACCCACATCAATCTTTAATTACAAATAAAGTTAAAGAAATATCATTTAAAATTCTTCACCATTGTTACCCCTGTAACGAGATTATTTAGAAATTTATCCCTTCTGTAGACGAAAAATGCTCCTTCTGCTCTCTGGAAATAGAAACGTTGGACCATTTATTCTATAGCTGTTCACATAGCTCTTCTCTGTGGAATGATATGCAATGCTTCATTAATGGACGCTTTGGTCCATCCCCTTCCTGATTTGAATGGCACTGGTCATTCTTCTGGGATTGGGACGAGACAGGAATCCTTTTTTTACTTTATCATGGGGTTTTGACAGGACAGGAGTATTTTTGTGGGAAAGGGAATAGGACAGGAAGTGTCAGACAGTATGAGAGACAGAAGCAGATAAGAGAGGATTTATGAATGAGAAAAGGAAGAAGGGCAGTGTTTCAAGTGATGACAGCCAGATGAAAAGGCCAGACGAGGCGTATCGAGTCGGGGTGACACAAACAGATGGGATTTTCAAAGATCAACACGAGGTCGCTAAGTATGTGGGATAAAAACTGCG
Organism: Micropterus salmoides; assembly: GCF_014851395.1. Classification (NCBI taxonomy): domain Eukaryota; kingdom Metazoa; phylum Chordata; class Actinopteri; order Centrarchiformes; family Centrarchidae; genus Micropterus; species Micropterus salmoides. Next base: position 10,362,668 of record NW_024041262.1, on the reverse strand, counting down.
AGATGTGCGGTTGGTCAAGATAACAAAAAAACTGGAAGTAAAAAGCGTAACCCCAGTTTTAGCCTTAGTCCACTGGCTTCCTGTCTGCTTTAAGATTGATTTTAAGAAATGGGTTGGCACCTTCTTGCAACATGCTAACCGCCATTAAACTCCATAGCATAAGAAGAATTGGAAGACAGAAGCTGTCACCCTCTAGTAGAGCTCAACAGTGAGGTTCCGGAAGTAAAAATCCCATTCATATTCTGCATCGGGATTTTGATTATGAGCCATAATTTCACGACCATCCGATGACTCACCACCAGCTATGAGACTGTGATACGCTCCTTGACACCTGAGTGGTGATTGGAGTCCGGAATAAAGCACTGTACCATTTCAATGACAACACAAACTACAAAATATCAACAATATAAACACTATGAGAAGGATTCAATTCAAGAAGAAGCGTGCTAAACTATCGTTAAGTTGAAAGTCCTTGGAAAAAGTATACATCGCAATGGTTTATGAAAAAATTATGTACAGTCTTGTCCCTTTGCCTTTTCCCCCATTTTTCGTTTTTTTTTTTGTTAATTGCTCTGATTCAAATATTTTATGATCATGATTTATATAGTGGTTGGTTGGATTGGTTCATGGCTTAAAACTCCTTAAATAAGGATTTTTGGAAAAGCCAATGGGTCAAGTGAATTTACTCCTGGAACCAGACCCGTGAAAAAAGTGGGCAGTTACTGTTGAGCTCTATGGCAGGGTGGACTCAATGGTGCGTTCCATTTATCTCAGAAGTCGGACGTCACCTCCGAGTTGACGCCGTTCCAGTTATCGAGTTTATACTCAGAGCAGCCATCTTGGATGACGAAATCGGGGCAGTGATGGTGCGTTCCATTTGACATGGGAAGTCGGAATTTCACGAAATCAAAATTTCAAAGAGAATACTCCCCCCTCAGGAGAACCGCACTGCCCCGACTTCGTGATCCAAGATGGCTATCAACAGTTAGTGAAAGCTGTTGTTACTGTTTATTAGCACTTCTGTATACTTGTGACTCATAGAAATGTTCGTACAAAAAGTGCTGTCCAACTGCTGTCTGCGGACGTTTCGCTACAGTGTTTAGTATGAGTAAATACCTTACAATGATTTTTTTTAATCAAACGGCGAATCAGTAGCTAACCTGGCTATTCTAAACAATGGCTGGCCGAGCGAGGTTTTCCGATGTGTTAACTGGAACGCCATCAACTCGGGTGTGAGGTCATTCCCAGTTACAACCTCCGACTTCCGAGGTAAATGGAATGCAGCATTAGGTTCTCAGACTTAAAGGGGCGTTCCCTTTGAAATTTCCGACTTTGAACTTGTAAATGCCGACTTTCCATGTCAAATGGACTGCATCACAACCCTACAGCTTGAGGAGGAGGGGGAAGGACGGCTCAGTCACGTTGTATTCACATGGCCTATAAATACTTAACTACGCCCCTGCCACTTTAAAAAAAAAAAAAAGCAATAAAGCAACTCAACAGATTAGACTTCTCATTCTGGGGTCAGTGTGTTAAGTAATGTGGGATAACCGCCACTAATGTTTACTTAATACGGCTGAGCACACAGTAAATTAACGGAACACTAGCCAGCATGTGTAGCACAAGAAGAAAAGCTGCTTACTGTCAAACTGGACTTCATCGTCCTCTTCACTTGCCAAACTTAACAGGCTAAAGTTACTCTCAACCTCATGTGTCCTGATGGGTTTAATGTTGCGGTGGACCAAGAGGGCTCTGCTGCTTCCAGAACTTTCCTCCGACCGCAAGAGTCCGCTGTTGGATGTTAAACCGTACATTTTTGTATGTAAAAAAAATTATGACTTGACAAAACTAAGTAACTTACTTTAAAACGCTGCCCAATTCACAACAGCTACCTCATATCTGCATCAAGGCGCACCCAAACTACTCGTTAAATTCTAGCTTCCCAAACGTTTACATCGTATATGTATCAGCAGAGTGAGAGCTTTCTCTAGCGAGTCCCATATGGTCGGGGTACAGTCAGTCGACGGCCATGATTCAAGGCAGTAGTAACTCGTGTAGGGACCGTCTGAAAATTAACGTGACAATGACTTACAACAGGATTAACTGATATAAAAAGGTTTTACTCAAAATTACACTTTAAAATTCAGATGAGTATAGGTAGTATAAATACAATAGTACAGCTTCATAACATTGAACTCTATAACAAAAATCAATTTATTCGTTTTTTACAATACGAGGTTAATTGCACACGCGCCCTAACATCCCAATACGTCAAGGATTCCGTTTTGATGATGAAATGCCTAAAAGTTTGAGGCAAAGTTTCGATAATGCGTAGTTATTTACCGTGGTGTAATTTGTTTGACATTGTTATCACTGTTGTGGTTTGTGTTTGTTATGTGAGGTTGCTGTTTTACATACTCAACATTTTAAATGTATTACTCAAACTGCGCAGTTATGCGCACAGGTGACGCTCGCGAACAATGTGCGCAGTCCGCGCGGTCCGTTTCACTTTTGTGTTTACAACATGCTGTCGTGAAACGGTTTCAATGATATGTTATCGCTAACAGTTAGTTAAAGCAAACTACCTGCATTTGACAATGGCGAGTAATTAGCAGGTGTCTCTTCCCAGTCACATATCAAAATGTCAGGACACAAGTGACTTCCTCGTGAAGCTTGTCACTCTTTCAAGATGTCTGATGCTTGGTAAGTAACGTTAGCTAAGTTATCAGAGTAATGTTAACGTTATATCCATAGACTATATCTTTATTTTACTTGCCTGTATTTGGTTTTGTTTTTACATCATCCAAATCTACAATGTTCAGCATTTATTACAAACTTTATAAGTAAGTCACATTATATAATATAAAGGTGTGTGGCTATGTACAATATTTACATTATTAAGAATTATTATGGTGAACCGAAAAGTGAATAAATAGCAGCAGAGAATATTGCACATTAATTATTAAACAGGTAATATTGGACAGAAAATAGGTGATGAGGTCTAAATTTTAAATTTTATTTTTAAACTGCATTATGTCATGTTATTTTGATGAGGTCTCATAACTGTTAGGAATAATCATAGTTTATATTATGTGTTTCTGAAAAGAAGGGGGAAAAAATATCAGATTTTATAATCCTCAGCTATCAAAATGAGAATCGGTCTTAAAAATCCTATATCACTTGAGCTCTAAAAGTTAGATTTTCTGACAGTATAGGTTGTAAATGTCCTTGGTGAATGTAAATGTAGGACAGCATCAAGCTTCCCGTCTGCTCATGAACACACCACCTTGAAGACTTTGATAGCAAGCCATGCTTTCAAATGTATTATAACAGTATTATGTCTCAATACAAATGTTCAGTATGAACGATCATTCACTTGGAACCCTGTGAATACCAGGACAATAGGAAAAACTCAGTAATCAGTGGGAAATGGTCAGCAGAAATGCAACACAGTACAAAGGGACAAGAACATACAAATCCACCACTGTGAATGCTCGTACAGAAATTGTATTTACATCATCCAAATCTACAATGTTCAACATTTATTACAAACTTTATAAGTAAGTCACCTCATAATCCTCATGTATTCTTCATGGATGAGAGAACCCAGGGTTTAATCAGAAATCAGAAATACTTTATTGATCCCCGAGGGGAAATTCTTTTGTCACAGTTGCACTTGTCAAAGGTAAATAGATAAAGAGTATATAAATATAATAGTATAAATATAAAAAATAAAGACAAATATAAAGGTGTGTGGCTATGTACAATATTTAAATTATTAAGAATTATTATGGTGAACCGAAAAGGACAAGTGAATAAATAGCAGCAGAGAATATTGCACATTAATTATTAAACAGGTAACATTGGACAGAAAATAGGTGATGAGGTCTAGTTTAATAACTGACTAAGTGTCAGACACTTAAAGGGAGGAGTTATAAAGTTTGATGGCCACAGGCAGGAATGACTTCCTGTGGCGCTCTGTGGTGCATTTTGGGGGAATGAGTCTTGCACTGAAAGTGCTCCTGTGTTTGAGACTGTGTTTAAAGAGCCTATAACACCTTTGATTCCCCCCCCCCAAGCTAGCTGTGCATATATACATGTGTCACTGCAATATATCTTTAGCAGAAGGTGAAGTTATACGGTCACTGAGTACTGCTTTTCTTCTCTGCAGCTGTGAACCTGCCGGAGCCATCAAGGCCATTGACAAGCACTCAGTGCATCAGATCTGCTCAGGACAGGTGGTGCTGACATTGGCCACTGCTGTCAAAGAGCTGGTGGAAAACAGCATTGATGCAGGGGCCACCAACATTGGTAGGCGTTGAGTATCTCACAGTATCTCACATTTTTTTTACTGTTTACAGATGAGGTTTTGATAGCCCCCCTGTCACACATGAGAGCTACAGTTGTGAATGCTGACAAAATAATCGTACTGTATTTGTTGACAAATGACACAATGTCAAGTTTTACAGTCCAGTATATTAGGAGATATATTGGTTTAGCTTAAAATCCAAATGACAATTGAAACTTGAACAGAAGCCCACTGTAGCAAAGGTCTCACTGTACTGTGAAGGATTCAACTGCGTAGTATGATTTGAAGAAAACAAGATTGCTATAAATGGTTGTCATTGTTAAGTTCAGTACCACATTGTTGCATGTTCCAGATGTCCGACTGAAGGAGTGTGGAGCTGAACTAGTGGAAGTGTCAGACAATGGCAAAGGGGTAGAAGAGGCCAACTTTGAAGGACTGAGTACGTGTCAGCTTTTTTTAATCTCCACCCTGTTAGTCAAAGTCTACCTAATCTTTTTGGTTAAGTGAAACATCTTCCATCTGTTTCACAGCATTGAAACATCACACGTCAAAGCTAAGGGATTTCGCCGATCTCATCCATGTGGAAACATTTGGCTTCAGAGGTGAAGCCCTCAGCTCATTATGTGCTCTGAGGTAAAACACTTCAACAGCCACATGTATTCAGCACATACATTTATATTACTGTCACTTCTATGAGCCAAAGTTCCCTCCATCCCCCTTCGCCAGTAACCTGAGCGTGGTGACATGCCATGAGTCCTGCCAGGTGGGGACCAAGCTGGTGTTTGACCACAAAGGTCACCTAGTGCAGCAGTCACCCCATCCCCGGCAGCAGGGCTCCACAGTCAGCCTGCAGCAGCTCTTCTACACGCTGCCTGTTCGACACAAGGAGTTCCAGCGCAATATTAAGAAGGTCAGTCATCGAAGGATCAGTATTATGTATGTTTCCTTCAGTCATGTAACGAGTGTTGTCGTTGCATAGTTTGTCCACCAGAGGGCACTCTATACCTGTTGGCAACACACTGGAACCAAATCACCACAAAACTGCACATTAATTTGTTCAAAGTACTATTTATAACAATAAAAAATTTATTTTTAAACTGCATGTTATTTTGATGAGGTCTCATAACTGTTAGGAATAATCATAGTTTATGTTATGTGTTTCTGAAAAGAAGGGGGAAAAAATATCAGATTTTATAATCCTCAGCTATCAAAATGGGAATCGGTCTTAAAAATCCTATATCACTTGAGCTCTAAAAGTTAGATTTTCTGACAGTATAGGTTGTAAATGTCCTTGGTGAATGTAAATGTAGGACAGCATCAAGCTTCCCATCTGCTCATGAACACACCACCTTGAAGACTTTGATAGCAAGCTATGCTTTCAAATGTATTATAACAGTATTATGTCTCAATACAAATGTTCAGTATGAACGATCATTCACTTGGAACCCTGTGAATACCAGGACAATAGGAAAAACTCAGTAATCAGTGGGAAATGGTCAGCAGAAATGCAACACAGTACAAAGGGACAAGAACATACAAATCCACCACTGTGAATGCTCGTACAGAAATGTGTAACATATTTAACCTAACATAAATAATTACTAAATCTTATGTAAAACCTATTTCTCAGAACATAATATAATTTGTAATGCATATCTTTTGAATTGATTAGTTTAGAGCCAATCAGAGTCTAATTAAAGGACCTGTCATTGTCCTTCAATCTCAAATATTTAATCTTTCTGTATTTTCAGGAGTATGCCAAAATGATACATGTCCTGCAGTCCTACTGTATCATCTCTACAGGAGTGCGTATTACCTGCTCCAACCAAAATGGGCAGGGAAAGCGCAGCACAGTACTCAGCACCAGTGGCAGCCAGTGTATGAGAGACAACATAGGGGCCATATATGGACCAAAACAGGTTGGAACATTGTTACACATTTTACTTGACTATACTGTTTTGTGTTGTCTACAGAAGGTGACCATATCACTGCTGTGGATCTCAATTCTCCAAGATGTTATCTGTAACTGAAGGAAACATGTCTTCCTCCTTGATCTTCATTGTTGAGTTTATTTAATAAGTTTAATTCGTATTTAAGTCGAAATCCAACAGTGGAAGAATTTCCCCAACCCTAGAGGAACTGTAATTCCTCAGTTGAAGTTAAATATGCCAATTGTTCTGTCAAATTATTATTATTTGGTTTGCTAAATATTACATTTCAATGTCTGTTGTGTGTTCTGCAGCTACAGAGTCTTCTGCCTTTTCAGCAAGTGTCCCCCACAGAAAATGTTATTGAAGAATATGGCCTCAAAGATGCAGATCTACCCAAACAGCTTTTTACGTGAGTGACACCACTACATAGAAGTACTGTGTATGCCTTCACTGCAAACTCAGCAGGTATTTAAAAAAGAAAAGAAGAAATGTAAATATCTGTCTTGGCAGCATCACAGGGTTTGTGTCACGAGGAGACCACGGTGTTGGGAGAAGTGCCACAGACAGGCAGTTCTTTTTCATTAACAACCGGCCATGTGATCCCCTTAAGGTAATTCATTAAAGTTTAAGTCTCCCTATTTAGCATTTATAAAAATATACAAACATTTAATAATTGCTTATAACACACTCTAATCTAGTTGTAAGCAGATATATGATTTATTGATCTACAGTATTGGCCAAACTTCTCCCATGAATATTATATCCCATATTATTATAACCATGTTTTGCTGTAATTGTCCTTCATTATGCATTTAAACACCAGCCTCCACTTGGTAGCCCACAGGAGGAGTTATAGTTGTTGATAGATATATTAATAAACACTTATATCTTCTTTCACCAACATTATAGTGTGTCCTAAACCATTTTTTAAATGTTTATATGCTAATAATTAATGCTAAATAGGGGGATTAATTAAAGGTTATTACCAGTGAGGATTTCTAGCCTAATCTCTGGTTATTCCTAATTTGCAGGTGGCCAAACTTGTGAATGAAGTGTATCATATGTACAACAGACATCAATATCCATTTGTTGCCTTGAATATAGCTGTTGCCTCTGGTAAGAAAATTTCCTTTGTGAAACCCACACTGCTTGCTGACTTTCTGTACTACATGAGCGTTTTTGTGGTGTTTCAGAGTGTGTGGATGTGAACGTAACGCCAGACAAACGTCAGATTTTCCTTCAGGAGGAGAAACTCTTGCTGGCTATTCTAAAGACCTCTCTCATCAACATGTATGAGGTTGAAGTCAATAAGATCAGCCTGAACTACATGTCCATACCCGGCACCAGTAAGAACAGATCATAAGATGTATTTATTGATATTATAGCAGAGTAATATCACTGAGAGAATCATTTTGACTGTTTTTCTGACACTTGTCTCTAAAAACAGAAACAACGTCTGCATCAGAAATATTTCAGGTTGTCCCGTCTAATGAGAACATGCCAGAACCTGGAGAGGACATGGAACCACTGACTCAGAGCCCAAAGTCGTCCGTAAACCTGGCCGACCTAAAGGTGGCTTTTTCAAGTCATCACAGCTCCAATTCTGGGAACAAGTCAAGTACGGCAAAAGCTGAAAACCGTGGCCCAACACAGAAAACACTGCAGTCTTTTTTTAAGGGCACTGTCAAAACTCCTACCTGCAGCCCAAGTGCAAAATCTCCTATGAAACTCACAAGAGATCTAGCTCAATGCTCCCCTGTGGGAAAGTCTGTGCTTGATGGGTTCAGGTACGGAAAGACGTTATGCAGTGAAACAGACTCTGAAAAAGACAGTGCTGTGTCCACTTCTGACTTGGCAACCCCAGATATTCAGTGTTCTGCTGAACCGGTTGTTGACAGCTCCAGTGTAAAAAATGAAACACTTGAAGAAACATCAGACAATAGTCACATTGTTCCAGAGGACCCAGAGTTACAGACTGAGCCATGCTCTTCCAATCAGGACTGTACTCTGAGCCCAGATGCCAAGAGGGCCAGGACAGAGAAACTACGTTTCCCTACAGAACACAAATCCAACACTTTTTCAAACTGTTTTGAGAAATCCTCCTTGACGGTGGACGCTGCAGTCTGCCTGCAGAGGAGGACGGTGCCTCTCCAGTTTTCTCTACAAGAGCTGGCAGGGAAGGTGAAGAGGTTGCAGGACCAGCGGAAACAGGGGGCCAGTGAGGATCTGCGTTATCGACGTTTCAGGGCCAAGATTAACCCTGGAGAAAACCAAAGTGCTGAGGAAGAGCTCAGGAAAGAGATCAAGTATGATTTTCCTCCTTTAACTTCCTTAACTGGCCAATATTTGAGTGTAATTTTTTCCAGTAACGGTAAATGGTCTTCCCTACAGTAAAGACATGTTCAAACAGATGGAGATCATCGGCCAGTTTAACCTGGGCTTCATTATCACCAAACTCAACTCGGACATTTTCATGATTGACCAGCATGCCACAGATGAGAAATACAACTTTGAGATGCTGCAGCAGCACACTGTGCTCAAAGGACAGAAACTCATAGTGTAAGAATCTAAATCAGATCATACATATTTCTTTGTGTTTTTAAAAAATTACCTTTTTTACTAGTCAGTGATCTATTTTTGTGTTGTTTTTTGTTTGCTGTTTGCAGCCCTCAAAAGCTCCACCTCACTGCTGTCAGTGAAAATGTACTCATAGAGAACATTGAGATTTTCAGAAAGAATGGCTTTGAATTTCTCGTCGATGAGGACGGTAAGAACATTTTACCTGTCAAATAGAGTTGATTGTTGAATTTATCTCAAGTTCAAAATCAATTATTTCCTGCTTTTAGGATTACAAATACTAAACCAACTATTTTAATTGTGACTGCAGCTCAGGTGATGGAGAGGGTTAGGCTGGTGTCTCTGCCCACCAGTAAGAACTGGACATTTGGCCCATCCGACATCGAAGAGCTGATCTTCATGTTGAGTGACAGCCCAGGGGTCATGTGTCGACCATCCCGCGTCAGGCAGATGTTTGCCTCTCGAGCCTGTAGAAAATCTGTGAGTTTATACTGATAATACTAAAAATAAACAGATCATAAGTACATGTACATTTGTGAAACTTTTGAACCTCTGCCAGTTCATTGTAATACTGTACAACAATTAATGGAAGAAAAACGCTGCATGGGAGATCCAATAATAAAAACCCACAAATCTAAAACTTCCTGTTTTGGTATTAATGGAAGGTGTTTTTGATTTGTAATAATCTGATGTACTGTGATGAGCCAAAATAGGACTTGGTTTTTCAGTTTTGTCAGAGTAATTGAATAACATGAGTTAATTATCCTGACCTTTTTATGTACAGTCTATGATCCTGACACATTATCTGTTTTTTTGCTCCTGTCCATCGTCAGGTGATGGTCGGCACTGCTCTGAGTGTCAGTGAGATGAAGAAGCTCCTGGTTCACATGGGGGAGATTGAGCATCCGTGGAACTGTCCTCATGGCAGACCCACCATGAGACACCTTGCCAACCTGGACATCATCTCACAGGACTGACCATGTCAAGGAAAATCTTACGTAACACTCATTATCATTATTTTTGTTAAATCACCCTTGCTGCTACACAGAATACTAAATCAAAACTATAGATGCTGATTCAAATGTTCTAAATCTGTTTAGCTGTGTTCTGATTTTATTTGTATTTTGCATCTCTAAATAATCTTTTTTGTATTTTTACACCTCATTATTGGAGGAAATAAACACGATATATTGAAACATGTCTAGCCACTTTCTGTTATCTGTTGAATCACTGGTGTGTACCATAGACTGTATGGTGTGTTCACGGATTTGCCCTTTTTGACTGATAAAGGTTGCCGTAGTTGTAAGCGTCCTTTGCCGTTACCATGGAGCCGATCCTAACTTGCACTAGATTCGTGAACAGTGCAAATTGACCCGGTGGAAAGAAAAGGACAAAACTATGATAGAAAACGAGGAAACGTGCGGAAACGCAGAGCTGCCGCATACAGCGGAAGTAAGCGAAAAAAGAAAGTTAGTGAGCTGCTCCGCCGGTTTTAAGGAGACTTTATCGGATGAGGACCTCCAAGGCCGACTTGAGCAGCCCGACAATGATGGCTCTTATGAACTCCCCACACTTCTTAGCTTAGTTGTACAGAGGTAAATCATTCATAACTTTAAATATTTTTAGAGAATGTATTTCCACGGAGCCGTCACAGTGACTTGCTGTAGCTGAAGTGTAAAAGTTGGTGTCTCATTGACAGACATGAAGGGGAAACCTGTGAGGGCCGGTTTCTTGTGGAAGGAGCTGCTTGTTTTGAAGGAGGACATATGTACAAGGTAGAGTTGGAAATATAACGCCACATCTTCAAACCATAGGGAAAGACAATATATTTTATTTTACATGCATAGGCTACTTTCTGATATTTAACATTACTAGTCTATTTACTAAATGAAAACACAGTTGTGTTTCTAATGTATTTCTTTAAACACAATCAGTCTTATTTAATAAAAAGACAGAAAAACATTTTGATATAACTCTAAAATGCATCAACAAATATGTTCTAAAATTGCCAGAATACACCAGAAATGTATGTAAATGTCCTTTGCTCCAGTTTTGTAAGAATAAAGTTACTGCTTTGTTTTTCTGAAGGGCATGTTTTCCAAGGGACTTATGAATGGACATGGTGTCTTTACAAGGGCAGGCGGATTGAAATATGAGGTAGGGTACAATAATGATATATATTTTCAAAAAAAGACATACGTCATATTACTATATTAATATGCACCATAATCTAATCCACAAACAACAGATTAATCCTCAAAAAGGATGTGAATGTGACTATTATGTACATAGTAGAGCAGTGCTTTACTTCAAGATCTGTCCACATAAACAAGGTATTCATAGTAGTCTCGCCACTTCGCTACATATTTCTCAGTCCTCTCCTTAGAGCTGAAAGAAATTCTTTCCTATAATGCCACTTTTGCCAACTCTGTGAACCATTCCTGAAAAGGAGGCTCAGCTGGGTTCCTCCGGTCTCATTATAATTTGCTTTCCCATAATTATACTGGTCTGAATAAAGTACATGGCTCCAAAGTGAGATGTAATTTGTGGATCACTGAGAACATAGTCTCAAAATTGGTCTGGGTAGTGATTTTTATACGTTTATGAACCATTTGCCATAGTACTGAATCATGAAACATTTCCAGAGTAGGTGAAAAAGAGTCCCTTTAGAGCTTTGTCCGTAAGCTTAAGCCTAAACAGCCTGGAGGGGGTCCAGTAAAAGCGACTGATAAGCTTACTGAAAATGGATTAATCTAATTTTGACATTGAAGCAAATAATTAAACCCCAGGAAATAGTTCATCACCAGGACAACAATAATAATATGCAATACTACTACCAATAATAAAAATAATAAACAATAACAATAATAATCTGTGCATAACATTTCTAAACATTCATCCTGTATACAAAACTAAGTGAGATGAAATAAAATAGAATATGATGAAATAAGGAGTTCTGCTGTCACCAAAAAGTTGAGTTGAATTTTTAATCCAACAGGGACAATTTGTGCGCAACATTCCCATGGGCCAGGGCACCTACACCTGGCCGGATGGTAGCTCCTATCAGGGGGAAGTGTGCAATGGTATACGACATGGGACTGGAACCTACAAATGTGCAAATGGTGTTTCATACAGAGGCCAATGGGATCAGGGCAAGAGGCACGGAAAGGTATGATCCACCAATTCACATCAGGTATAGTCTTCTTTTTTTACATTTTTTTTTTTTTAATTAGTTGTCTTTGTGTTAGGGTACAGTGTATTATAACCAGGAAAAGACCTCTTGGTACAAAGGCGATTGGGTGAAGAACAACAGAGAGGGATGGGGAGTGAGACGGTATGTAGAGACTATATGATCTAATCTGTTACATGTGAACCGTTCAAAGGTGACATCAGTTTCTTAACAGCTACCCGTCTGGTAACATTTACTCTGGTGAGTGGAAGAACAACCTTAGACATGGAGAGGGTACGATGAGGTGGCTAAAACTGGGACAGAAGTATGATGGGATGTGGCAGAATGGACTCCAGGTATGACCGCACACCATGCACACACAGAGTAAGTTATCCTGTAGTATCATCTTAGCCCTCTCCCAGATTACTGACACATAAAACATCCATCACATTTTTCCAGAGAGCCTGTGCAGCAGAGCCCAAATGTCACAGTTCCTTTATTATGTCAGACATAGTGCTAATTCCAGGACAGCTTTTTACCCTCCTTTAAAAGGTAAACCAGATTTATGTTTTTGTTGTGAATCACATGAGTTCTCTTCTCTGGCAGCATGGACAAGGCACACACGTCTGGCTCCTGAGGCGAGCGGATATGTCCCAGTATTTCCAGAGCAATCACTACATAGGGGATTTTGTTCAGGGTCAGAGGCACGGACAGGGAGCATTTTACTACGCTGGTGGTGCGATCTATGAAGGAGAATGGAGGAACAACAGAAAACATGGGGAGGTTAATAAATTATGCAATATTGCCTCACACAATTGACCCCAAATCTCCAGAGGGAAAAAGATTGAAGACTCCTTGCTTGGATGTAGCAAATGCTTGAAGAGCTTGTAGTGTTTTTCCCTTTGGATTTTTCTGTGGGGAACTTTGGAAACACCTTTTAACACTTTTTTGACTCAGATTCAGTAACCCACTTGCAATACACACATATGTAAGGAAGAGTGGCTGTATGGTTCACAGGGAAAATTCACTTTCAAGGATGGGCATGTTTTCGAAGGACAGTTTGTGGATGATCAGATGATGACAAACAACCTGAGTGGACGTAGAGCTCCTACTCCTCTGTGTGGTAAACACCTACAGTATATTGGCTTCATATCAAGGTGATAAGTGACAGTGTTACACTCGGAAATCATCAGGTACAGTGGCGTAGAATTTTGTGTCTTGTTACAGGTGCATTTCCTCTGTCAGGTCGGGAATCCTCTATCTCAGCACCAGACGTGACTCTGAACATTGAACATCTTCTGGATAAAATCCCTGATAGAAATCGTGAGACTGAGCGTAAACAGGTCAGGTCTCACTTCACACTGTAAAATTGTCAACATGTGACCTTTTGCCCACATCCTTATTTTCAGCCCTGTTTCTGCCCTGATGCTGTGGCTTATGTGTAACAGGTGGATTTTGCAGTACTGGGGCAATATTCAGAGCTGAGGTCTGTCTATAGTTTCTACAGCAGGCTTGGAAATGCCCCCTCCCCAGATAACATCTTCCTGCTGTCCCGCCTGCAGCTGTGGCGCCTCCTCAAAGACTGTAACATCCACCATCACCACATCACTCTGACACAGATAGACCATTTTATCAGAGGTGATAAGGACTAGCCCTCACAATCTCTCCTACATACATTAATCCACCTCACATATACTGGAAAGGACATCGTAAGCCTCATAATTACAGTACATTTGGAGGCTTGGACACTGTGCTTAATGTTTTTACTCTGTGTGTCTCAGAGGACGCCACTACAGCAGAGATCCACTCTCCTTTCACTACACTGCTTCTTCGTAGGTTCCTCAGCTGTCTAGTGGTTTTGGCCTACCACATCTACCATAATGACATGGTGTAAGGAATGACTCCTAACAGATATTCACCAGTAGATGAAACGCTTGTAGCTCTTATTAAACTTTTTCTCTAGCACCACCATGAGGTTGTTTCTTGTGGTTTTGAGTGAAATAATATACACTACAAATGTTGAATTGTACTGCCCCTATTTTTCTTTTTTAACTATTGGGTTGGCTGACCCAAATTTTAACAATGATATTCCAATGAGCCTCAGCTGTAGTCTGTGCTGATTAGCAAATGTTAAATGCATGCTAAAATGCTATGGTAAGTTGTTAAACATTATACCTGGTCAACTGCTATTCTCTGTGCTATGGAGGAAATTATATATTAAGATCAAAATAGCATTTTTAAGGGAATACCTGAATTGAATTAAGAAACATCACTTGTTGACTCTTTTCACAGGTCACAAACGAACCTTCTGGCTACCTGCTTTTCCAAACTGATGACAGACGACATCCTTCCCAATTCTAAGAATGTAAAAGGTGCTAACAGTAAAATATTATAGGCTCATGTGCACACAAATGTTTTGGATGACAAAGCAATCTTCAAACTGATTTATTAAAGCATAAGAAGACTCAAACAGGGAAATTAGGATAGCAAAACCACTTATTTATTAAGATTGAGTGCATTGTAGGTTTCTCGCTTGTCTGTTGTTTTTGCATAAGACGACACCTATAGAAACTCTTTGCTCTTTATTAATCCAGTAATAGCTGTGCTCATTAACTATAGCTGTGTTGATCCAGGCTTCCTGTTTAGGCAGCCAGACTGTTCAGTGGTGGTTGTGAACTACTTACAGAAGTGCTGGGAAGTCTATCAGGCTTTCTGCAAAGTCAGGGCATCCCCAAGAGATGACCAGACCATGACCTGCAGACAGCTGCTGTGGATGTTCAAGGTGCAACAGACTGTAACATGAACGTGCACATTACACGCTTCTTTATTATTTTCCCCACTTAACATAAGAAATGGATGCCGTTTCTGTTGCTTGTTGCTACAAAATAATCAGAGGGGTGCCCAATTTTAAATGACTTGATGAAACGATTCAATCATACATTAAATAGTTGGAAATATCACACTATCACACATTCAGCTTGCATCAAAGGGGTTAACTGTTTTTTTGGCTGATGTTCAAGATTAACATTAAATTGGAAGTGTACATATGACACCCTTTTAATATTCCATCTGATACATTTAAAAATGACTCGCGTCCTTCTCATCTACACAGGTCTCTCTCACCAGGAAACATATCGCAAAAACAGTCTACCAATTTAAAACTAATGTCAAACATATACTGTACATGTAAATATATCATTGTCAGCTTGAGATAAAACAATATGTTGATTAGTTTATGTAATCCCTGCCAGGATCTCCATCTGCTGGATAATAAACTGACTGCAGCGAGATTACTGAAGATCATCACAGCAGAGAGCCGCGACCCTAGCTGTCTGTCCTCCTGTGTGGATCTGGAGGTCTGTCTTGTATAGTCTTTACACCAGTTGACTCAGTCATTATTTTTCAGTGCCCACTGAAAAATTAGCATTCATCGACTTACCCTTATTTGTTGTTATCCCACTCTTTTTGCTGCAGATAACGTTCCTGGAGTTTTTAGAGGTACTTGTGGGGTCTGCTGAGGTGAAGTGTCAGCCAATTTCTGAAGGCCACAAGGAGGAGGGCCAGTTGCTGTCCAGCCCTGACGCTGAGGCCAGGAGGGACCTACCTGAGGTGGAGGCCAGAGAGAAACTTACAGACACACTATGTGATGAGTGTAGTTGTTCCAGCATACTGTTACTACTAAACTTATACTATAAGGAAAAGCTTGGAAATTCTGCAAAAAAAAACAACCAGACCTTTGCAATTATCTCACAGCCAACATGAGTTATAAGTATCTGTTAAGAAAGTTAAAAGACATCCAAATGTCCAGTATTGACATCCGTACTGTCAAGCCCCTGCTGTTGATATTAATGAAATATGCTGTGAGCATGGCAAAGTGACGTTGCTGAAATCTTTAGTAACATATAATTGTTTTTTTACATCTTATAACAGACAGGGAAATCCCTTGACACAGCAGAATCATCTACTACTCAGGATGTGGATAGTCAACGAGATGTAAAGAATGTGAAACCTCAGTCTGCAGGTTTGTTTAAATTATCTGGTTCTTTCAAATAATGTATTATATGTATGTACTGTTCTTGTACAGCGTGTGTATGTGTATATAAATCATGGAAAAGGACTTTAGCAGTCTTGTAAATGTCCAGGAAGTGAAAGAACATTCAATTAGTTGCACTGACTATATAGAAGCTTCTAGCCATGTAGAGGATGTCTACACACATGCATATAAATTTTGGATTGCAAATGCACATCTTTCTGATGTTTGTTAAGTAGAATCATAATCCCTTAAAAATAATAATAATCATTTTTAGTTTCGAGTCTTCTTCCAGGGCACACTCAAGAGCACAGATGTGAAGGAAAGGGCACACAAACCGGAGGAAAGGAGGCCAAAGAGCACAAATCGGAGCTTTGGATCCAGACGATCCATCACTTCTTCACCCACTTTTTCTTCCCGGCCTTTGAATACAACCAGTTAGTGTCCAAAAACATAAAGGAAGAAAAGCTCCACCAGGAGGCTCAGAGACCATCACTGCAGGACCAGGTAGTACACTTCTAGCAAATCCTAACTAAGATTTCAGTATTACATAGTCAATGACTGGCTCATTGTAGTAGTTTATATGTACTGTATCATTACTCGTGAGAATTAATCAGGTACAACACTCATTTTGTTTCCACCTATAGACAATCTTCAAATCTTTATGCACCAACTTTCACCGAAAAAAATAGGGAGGAAAAAATAAATCTGAGATGCAATTATGGGTTGACAATCTACATTTGACTCTTGTGGGAGCTGAACATGAGTTGCTTTGTATCTTCTTCGTAAAAATCTCAAGCTTTTCCTGATTGCATAAACATAACCAATACCAATTAAGATTATAATGTTTGTATTCAGAATTCACGTCACATTTCTTAAGCATAAACACAACCACCAGATGGTGCCCACTACTTTCCCTCCACCTTTATTGCAGCTCGACTCATTGTGCCATAGACATGTGTAGTGCTCAGTGTTGTGTTGTATTGTGTTACAGGTTGAAGGGGCATCAGGAAGCTGGTGAATGATAAAGATGCAGTAACGTGGGCGGCAGAGCCACCGGATGAACACAGGATGAAGCTAACTGTACCTGAACTTTCCATACAGTCAAAAATGAATAAATATACATGCCTAGAGCTTTCAAATACAGTGAGTAACAAAAGGCACTGTGTGCATTGCAAATTTGTAATCTGATGTAAATAAATGAATGAATGAGTACTGGGCAGGTCAATACCTTGTAGTAACTAAAACTTTAATTAGACAAAACTTTTTTTCCCATTTAAACTAAAAATGATCACAATCAGTCAGATACCTCTTCCCCCAAAGAGAGTAATAAAAGTAGAAAATACACATAAAAATACAAAATTTAAAAGGAAATCTCTTTGCTACACATTAGAGGGGAGGGGTGAAGACCATAAGGTCACTTGGACAGACAGACTGGCGGATCCGGTCCTTCAGATCTGGAGTGAAGAGAAGCAAGGCAGACTCTGCTGTCTGGGCCTAACGATGCAAAAGAAAAATAGACCATTCAGTAATGATAAGGCTGTGATAAAGAAAAGAAAGCAACTGTTAAGAACCTAGTTAATCGTTCAATGTGGATTTAAAACTTAATATTTGGGGAAAAAAATTGTAAGTTTTTTCAAATAAAAAAGAGAAAAACCTTGACCTGTGGTGACTTTAGAGTTAACACCGAAGACACCGCTGGCAGTGCTGTGGTGAGAGTGAAAAGTGAGTGCAACAGTGAATAAAGACAGTAAAAAGTGCAATTTGTAACATCAGTTTAAAATAAACCTGGCAGAAGAAAGCTGTCTCTAAAAGTTGCAGCATGCAAGAAAACAAAAACGATTACTCAAATTCCTTCAATAAAAATTATGTTTTGCTCATTTTTAATCTAGAAACCTTGCTTACTGCAGCTTTAAGATCCACTAACGTTGCTAAGATAGAAAACCCAAGGCCCTGTTTCAGAAGAATTAGTGAGTATGTTAAGCCTGAGATGAGGGAAACTCTGGGTTTTCTGTTTCAGAGAGCGAGATCAGATAAACCCTAGATCGGTAACTCTGGCAACTGATGCTGTGAACCTACCGAACCAACCTACTGGAACTGAAAACTCAGGAGTTTCCCCACCTCAGGCTCAGTCAACTGTGAGCTGAGGGATAAGCTCAGAGTTTGTTAAGCTTGCTTTCTGAAACAGGGCACAGGTGTTCATTGTGTGCATGCACAGTACCTATAGGCATCAATCATACCCGGTTCTTCCTGAGCAAGCAGGTCCTCAGATTGACCTCTGGGACTCTCCATTTCTACATCCACTGCCATAGGAGAGAGCGTGTCTATGGCAACCTTTTCATTTGGTGACATGCTGCATCTCTGTAAAGGCTGGAAGTAACGCTTGTCCAACCCAGGAATTTCCTGAAATTACAACAAAACATGTTTGTTGTGTGGGCAAGAGAAAACTGTTTGGATCACAGCTTTTAATTAATGACATCCTATGAGGCTGAAAAACAGGACTCTCATGACGCCTGAAAATGTGTTTACCTCAACAGCCGAGCTGTCTGGTGTATGGCACACAGACCCTTGGGCATCCACTGGGCCCTGCACAGCAAGAGGGAATGAGATGGCAGCCTGGCTGGGAGTTACACATGGTGACAACATGAAACTCAGACGAGATGAGGGCTCTGGGGCTGGGGAGGCTTGAATAGGGGTTTTGTGTGGAGAAAGGGAAAGTCTTGGCGAGACAGGGAGGTCAACATCGACGGCTTCAGCTGGTTCATCTTGCTCCTCGACTATAGAAATGGATGGAAGTGAATTTCCAGGTGTGGGTGTGCTCCATTCAGGAACAGCGTTTCCCTGTGGGGAGACTGTTTCTGACTGCTGTGCAGGGCTTCCCTCGGGCTGAGTGTTGTCTGAAAGCACTTCCTTTACAGGTGAAAAACAAAGAGACTCGTTTACATTGTCCTTTCTGTTCTGGGATGAATGAGGAGTGCCATTCTGAGACTTTGGTGCTTGTGCAGGGGTTTGGATGAGGGTAAGACGAAGATGGGCAGGAGTGTGGACGGGGGTCTGTGCCATTGCAAGAGATCGCCGAGTGATCCTTCTAGGTGAGAGATAGTTTGAGCTGGGAGAGGCCTCGTGCAGCACAGCAGCACTCAGACGGATGGATCTCCGCACTGAACCTACAGACACAACACAACAATATGTATGACATGGTTATAATTAATTAATAAAAAAAAGTGCTCCTTTGGCTCTGATGCAGCCGCCTCTCTCTGTCTGCTGGAGCCCACAGAGTGGTGATACAATGTCCCACCCACAGTACTAGCTGATTGGTTACAAGTCTCGAGTAATAGCCTATCAACACAGACTATTGTGCAGCAGTAGCCAATAGAACGAGCGAGCCATCATGCTACAGCCCCTCTTCTCCCCTCTCACCAGGTTTTCGCAGGCACAGACACGAGCGGAGCTAGCAGTGTAGCTTACACAAGTTCACCATAACTACGCAGTTACTGGAAGTAAGTGCAGCAAAAACAGCAGTACTAGTAAAAGGCTGATACTGCATCAGTACAACGAGCAGGAACGTGCACCAAGTGATATTTTAAATAAGCTCCACCGCAGCTGTGTTTTGGTTTTACACAAGTACATGTGCTAGCTCGGCTAAAAGCTAGTTAGAAACAAACTAAATCTGTCTGTAGCCTGTATAGCTGAGATGCTACGTACCTTGTTATTGTGTTCCATTTGTTTCCAGTGTGAAACTGATTTCATATTGTTACTTTTGTTGCTGCTCTGACAGTTAGTTATAATAAAATATAAAATTAGATAACTTTTCTGAATGTGTTCTTTTTTAAAGGCAATTATTTAGTAATAAAAAAACAACGACAGTATAGATAAAGTACAGAACCAAATAGTATCAATAAAATTCTAAGATATAAAATAAATATAAATGGCAGCAGGCAGGGCTAAACATTAAACTTTTTTGGCCAGCGGGTTTGAAACTACTGGCCCGAAGCCAATTTTTACTGTACCTTCTCACGAAAGTGTTTAATCGTTTATTAAATACATTCTGGATATAAAAAACAAAAATGAAATCACAGTTAAAATGATAAAAAAAAAATAAGGTTAACAAAACAATTTACTTTTAAAACAAAAACATACTAACAGACTCTCCTACTGACAGCCATTTATGAAAAATGTACAGCAGCGGACACGAGTGTCCTCTATCCTGGTGAACAGGTTGCCATGGCAGCGACCTGTCAATCACAAGGTAGTCCCGTCCAAAAGCATACACTGCATTATCGTCCATTTTCCCCTAAATAGGACCATAATATACTAAATGAACATCATGCTGTGTTGAAGAAGACTTGAAACTAGCGACTGAGACTATAAACTCATTTAAAAGTGTTTACTGAGGGAATAAATCAGCTGAGAAGTAGCAACATTTTATCATTATTTCTAATGGAACTCGCCCCCTGCCGGCTGTTAGAGAGAATGCAGCTTTAATTTCCGTCTGCATAGTTTCACTTTCGACCCAGAGGTTGCCGCATGATTGAGATCAGAGAAATAACAACCTCTCCTCATGTAACAACAACTCTGCATTGGACATCGGTGCACGCCAAGAGCTGCAAAACAACTGCAGGTTGTTGAGTTTAAATTTTTTATTTATTTTAAATACTAATGTTTTTGCACAGCAAGTTGCTAGTTCAACTGTCCCAACATTACGTTTTACTGGCCCCAGGCCATCGGGCCACCATTATCAAGCCCTGCCCTGGCTCAGTCACTCAGTTAACAAGTCCATCTTTGTGATGGATCTCTAATTCATTTAATTTACTATTTATAAAGATTAAACATGACAATTAAGTTTAATCTTATTTTCAACAAAGTTTTGTGTTGGAGTTTGTGTTATTCTAAATTCTGACACCAAGATTAAAATTTTTACAGCAAATGTGTATCGACTCCAAATATCGGTCTAGTTACTAATAATCAGTATTGGCCCGAAAAAAAAAAAAAAAAACATATCGGTCAATCCCTAGTTCAAGTACACACAAGTGATCAGTGATGCATGACTCTTTGGCAAGCAGTTATTTCCTCTCACCTGGTGGTTTGGCTGGGCTTTCCACATGGAAGAAGCCTCCATCAAAGACAACCGTGTCATTCGGTTGGACTTCTGTTTGGGGTTGTGGTTCCCGAGAGTTCGGGCTGGGGTTGTCCTCAATGTTACCTGCATCTTTTGCAGCTTTCTCTGCTGCCTGCTGTCTGGCTTTCATGGCTGCCTTCACAGCAGCCAGACGAGACTTGGCTGCTGTTGTGGCTCCTGTTGGTTTGGCAGGTGCAGCGGAAGGTTTCTGTCAAATGGAAAGGACAGGCACAATGTCTGTGTATCAGAATCAGAAACAAGAACAATGCATATAAAAGTGCTTATTATCCAAATTACAAAAGCAAAATGGTAGGCCATGTGATCATATAGTCCGTTTCAAAATGCACTACAAAGTGAGGCAGCACTTAACTATTATGTATTAATTAATCTAAAAACTAATTTATGGATAATTTTAAAGATTAATATAACAATGAATATATCCAAAATAAATATTAACAGCTCATCTCATTCTTATTTCAATAATATGCAAAGCACATTAGAATTATAAGAGTGGCATATTTTAAACTGAGTCTAATTTCCATGTCATTACTTTTAATGATAACAGATCCTATTTATCAGATGCCAGATTAGAAAAATACTGGATGGCAAATTCAACAGGATTACTGTGACAAAGATGAATTTAATCACTGTTTGTCAACCATTTCCATGAACTGGAGATTCAGTACATGACTTAAATGGTTATGACATGGATTTATGGAAAACCTATTTTAAAGTCACTACTAACAGAAACTCACTCCTTGTGTTGATAATCCTAACATATCGTGCTTGTGGCATGAAAAGTAAACAGGATGTGAAGTGCCATCTTGCAGCTGTCTTGACAAACCACTGCGGGAAGATTTTGCTTTAAGTGTTTCGGTCGCTTCAGGTGTTCGTGCATAGCAACATTACTGCTGTGTACGCCATTTCCTATTTACATAGCTCCCAATTGTTGGTGCTCTGTCAAAAATACTCCCAAACCTTAGATGGGTGGAAGTTTGTTTGTTTTTTGCTGCAGGTTGACTCCCCAGGGAATCCCTGCTTAGCCCAGTTGCAGCACTTCATTTGCGACATCCCCATGCACGTTATATAAGTGAACATATTTCCGTAATCCCTGATGTCGCTGTATCGCCCGAGCCCTACTGTAGAGAATCTTCACCTTCACTGCTTTCCTCTGTCGCGGTGGTGGCTTGTGCTCCTCCACCCAGCCACGGCTCTCTGCTTCTTTGAGAGCGTCAAACTTCTTGTTGACATCCTCCACCTGAAAGATGGCAAAGTACAGAATATATAGCCTTCTCATGTGTTTGGTGCCTGAAACAATATATTGTCCCTCTCATATGAGGTACGCACCTGGTAATAAACCATGTCCCAGAACCCCTGCAGGTCAGTGCAGGTGGTGATCTTCTCTCCTCTGCACAGCTCGCAGTCGTCCACAAGACCGCTGAACTGTTTAAAGCGCTCTTTCATCAACAGCCTCGCTTGGCCGACTGCTGTACGCATACGGTCTCTCACTAAACACACAACAGCAAGAAAGATACTGAATCATAATAGTTCAGTTTAACAATAATGTAATTTCCCCTCAATTAGGAACACCACCCATCTTGCACTAGCACTAAATGAAATTTAGTGACATATTCAGGATGTCACATTAAAGACAATACACTCACTCTCTTCTGGAATGGATTCATCCTCCACTTTAGGCTCCCAGTGCCCACACAGAGTTATCAGTCTGTCTGTCTCATTGGCAATTTCCAATCTTAAATAATATACCAAGAAAAAACATTTATTAACTAAGAAATAATTGTAATAACTGAAAAATGTTAACAGACCAAAAAAAAGGCACCTGAAGTATGTTACATCATGTTTCGATTCCAGGGGGCTGCCCGGATTCGGAGGGGCCACTGTGGGAGATGTACGAGGGGATTTAGAGTGAAGGGGTTTGCTTTGCTCAGCCTGAGGCTCAAGGTTGAACGTGGGGGCCTCTGGAAGAATGAAGCTGGGGCTAGGTAGGAAGAGTGACAACGTGGCATTGAGATAGGAAACAACTTAAGTTTTAAAATTATACAGAATTTCTAATAGGCTCTAAAGGCAAAAATCTCCGGTTCCCTATTGCTTTAAATTCCATTGTGGGCTTATTTAAACCACCCAAAACCTTTAATATTGTTATATTGTCGTAAATATCTTCAGTAAAAACTATAAACAAACAAGAGTGAAACCAAACAGACCTTGGTGTAAGGAAGACGTCTGCCGAGCGAGGAGTGAGAGGTTCGAACTTGAAGGACGACAAGCCAGTTGGAGCCTGAAAGACAAAACCCTCTGGAGCAAAAGAAGAGATAGAGGATGGCGCTTCAATGGGATCCACAGCAGGGATAGAGTCAGCTGGAGCTTGTTCCACCACCATGTCATCCTCTTCAGAACAGCTGGGGGGATGAGGTTTTTCCTCTGGATAATGCAACTCAGACTCCTTTGGCTCAGCCTCCTACACAGGATCGAAATGGCAAACTAACTGATCAGCAAGTTTAAAAAAATAAAATAGTCATTGTTGTAAAACTGACAGAAATGCTCACCTTGGGCACAGCAGGCTGGACAGTGTTAACAGGTGCTGCATATTACAGGGGAAGATACACAAAAGAAATAGTGTAAGAAATTAAAACAAGTGTCTCTTACGTGGGAAAACTGGACAGCTCTTTGTCAACATTTATTACCTTTACAGTTCCTTCCTGTCTCAGAAAGCGGGGCCACAGCTTGGACTAATGCTCTGCTCCTTGTGGTTCTTACACCTGAGAGTGAGGTGAGGCATTTAAGAATATTAAGAGTGGGGTTAATCTAATAGTGTACCTGTCTGATAGCTTTGACGGTCAGCATCTCCACTACTTTTACAGTATTTACGCATCTATGAATAAATTATTATTATTATTTTTTTTACAAAATTGCTGAAACAATGGTCATGGCTCAATGTGTACCTGCAGACTTGTCCTTAGGTTTGTCTTTCACCACAGGAGCTGCTGTAACAGGAGGCCTGTTGGCTGTTCTGGTCGACAAAGCTTGTACGACAGGCTCCACTAGGGCAGGATGGCATGACAAGACACAGATTGAGATGCAAATAAGGAAATACAATAGGGGTAAAGTCAACACGATAGCTGTCTCAAGGTCCAGCTATGTGCGAGGATTGTTCTTCCTTTTATTAAGTTACCTGCAGGCATTTTAGTCTTGCTCTTAGCTGGTGCAGGCTTGACGGGAGCAACACGGCTCCTGGTTGGTCTTTCCACAGCAGGTTGAGCTAAAGGAGAAGTCAGATCTAAAATAAACCAGGTTGCAGAAGACAGCGAGATACATTTCAAATAAAAGGGACATTTAGTTAATTTACCTTTCTTTGCCACAGTATTTGGATCCTGCATCTTCAGAGGCTGTAGAAATTTAGGCAAAAGAAAAGCAATGCAACAGAGAATTTTAGTGCTTAGTTTTATGGAAGTTAATGCGAGAACATATAAGAACGTTTTCTTAGAGAAAGTAGTACCCTCTGCACTTGATGCTGCTGTTTCATTGAACGAGTGACTCTGGTACTCTGGGATGGAGCTGTGTTCACTTGTGTCTAAAAGACAAGCAAATATTACATGCTGATTATTGGAGTCATACATCATTATAACCGCACCCAGCCACAAAGAGCTACACCTCTGTTAAGATTTGTGTTATCATATCCAATAAGAACATATGAAAACACTGGGGTATATCTGTACAGTAAATAGTGTAAATGAGTCTACCGTGGAGTCCTCCCTCACCTCCGTAGCTCTGGTTGAGGCAGCTGGGACTGCAGGCAGGGAGACAATGGTAAGGGTGTCCCTTGGATGATACACGCCAGTCTTAAATACCCCTTTACGCTCCCTTTCTCTCTTTTCCTTTTCCTTCTCAAGAGCCTTGCGCTCTTTCCAGCGTGCAAGCTGTTTTAACCTCTCTTCTCCAGCCTTGTCTGTGGAAACAGGTGTGAGATAAAGCATGAATTAGCAAGAATGATGGTCATAAAAAGGCAGAGTAGCCTGGTGATCACTGAACGTAGAAATGGGTGCGAGCCTCTAAAATGCATTTAAAAAGATGTAAGACATTCAGATAGAGGGTTATTGCTGCAGGTGCCTCATTGGATTTGTGAACAGACGAATAGGTTTGAGCTGTGATGGAAAATAAAGCCCTACTTTTATCAAATTTTGCATTGTTCTGCGTCTTCTCCTGAATGGTTGACATGTTAGCCATTGCGATGGAGGCATCCAGGGAAGAGATATCCAGCTCCGGGAGCTTATCCAGCTGCCTGCGTGTGTTCACAGTCCGTTCTCTGTTCTCTTTCTGGGACTGAGACCTTCTACGGGACATTTTTACCCTCAGCATTGACGCACTAGTGTCCCGCTGGCGCAGGTGAGCAAACCGAGACTCCATGTTCAGGTATCTGAAGTAGTTGGGAATAGGAAAAGAATAGTTATCAGAGGTTCATCAAATTGGATGTGCTATTAGTCATGCCAATTGGCACAAAAAATTACACTGTGTTAAAATGAGAGGAATCATAAACTGAAGGTGTAATGGGAAACATATATTCACATGTTTTGTACTGTGGTCAGCTAACATTAAAACAAAACCGGCTGCATCAGACTAATTATTGCCATTATATATCATTTCCTCATTAATTTTCCACAAACGTTATTACGTTGATGGGAAATAAATTACTACTTATATCTATATGAAACAAGCAGAACCCTCTCGAAAATAAAATGAAACATAACAAAAGTTTAGTTAACTGTCTAAACGCTACTTGATTGTTTCCTCGTCGATTGAGTCCTGGGATGTTTGTCTCCGTTGGTGAATTAAAGTGAATTAAGTGAATCGAAAGCCACTAATGTTACATCTATCAAACCTTAGTAAAATGAAGGAATGAAAAGAGGCCGGGCTCTGAAACATTTTATGTGTGTGAAGGAACACTTAAACGTTACCTGTACAATGTAACGTTACACAATAACTTAACGTAAACTTAACGTTTCCGAGCTTAAAGCTGTGGTCCAATATCTACTTTTAAGTTCAGCATACGTTAATTTATGTTTATCAAAGCCCAACATAATTTGACTTCTACTACTGACCGTTAACTAGCTGTCGTTAAAACTGCAATAAATTGAATTGCAAAATGTAAAAACACGTTGGACACCAAAACAAGCTAACAGTTAACTAAAGGGATTCAACTAACTTTAAACTAGCTAAAGCTAGTTAGCTCACCACCACACCGACAGATCATGAAGCAACACGATAAGTGTTAGTAACTACATATAATTACACATCCATCTTACCTTGTTGTTTCCCGAAAAAAAAACTTCCTCTTCTTCCAGTAAATAAACTTACTGCGTGCACAACGGACGGACTAGATCCAACCTAAAAAAAACACAACAATCATGGCGGGTGACTTTTTCGAAAATCATCTAAGCTAACGCTGATTGGCTGCAGATCACACAGAAACGGTGAGCGCTGATTGGTTATTTTCCTTCTTCTTCAGCTTTTTGTTCTGTGGTAACAACTGTAAAGTTTTATTCCACCCATTGGTCGGTGTGTGAAGTGCAATTGTAAAAGCTCATAACTACTACTACTACTTGTTACTGTTTTTGCCATGATTTCTATTCCTCACATAAAATGATATATATAAATATTTTTTTTAGATGAAATTATGAATTTAATTTACTTGGAAATCCAGGTCACAGTCTGGAGGACAAGTGGAGAGGCACAGAATCCACGTAGCTTGAAGTGTGAAGTTTCCACAGTCTGAGATGTGTTTCTCCAGTCCACGAGCTGAAGGCCTCTATCAAAGCAACCTGGGCCTCCATAACACCTCAGCAGTGCCACAGGCTGATTGTCTCCATGCCACGCCACACTGATGCAGTAATTTGTGCAAAAGGAGCCCTGACCAAGCACTGACGGCATAAATTAACCTTTTACAGAACTGTTCAACTTTTCAGAAGGTTGAAACTTCTTTATTATACATCCTTTATTTTAATATTCTAATATTATGAGATATGGATTTTTGACTTCCATGAGCTGTGAGCTGCAATTAGATTTGAAAAAAAAGGAAATATTTCACATATGTGTAATGAATCTAGAATATAAGAAAGTTTCACTTTTTTACTTAAATTACAGAAATAAAATACCCTTTTCACAATATTCTGAGATGCACCTGTATATAGTGTGACAGGAAAAAGTATGTGAACCCTTTGGAATTACCTGGATTTTTGCATAAATTTAACATGTACATGAATACGCCTTCTGGAGTGGCCCAGTCAGAGTCCTGACCTCAAACTGACTGTGATGCTGTGGTATGACCTCAATGGAGCGATACACACCAGACAAGAATTTTGCTGAACTGAAACAGTTGAGTAAAAAGGAATAGTCCAAAATACCAGTTATTAAGGGTTCACATACTTTTCCCAGCCTGCATTGTACATAGTCATGTGGATGTTTACAGTGTGTTCAGTAAAATTCAAGAAAAAAAAAAAAAGAACAAAATCAATTTATGCAGAAATCCAGGTAATTCCAAAAGCTTCACATACTTTTCCCCGCCACTATACATAGTCAGTTCTTTCTGTCTATAATTTACTCTGTAAAAGGGGAAGGCATACTGTACAAATGTAAATTATTTGGCCTGTTCAATTTGCTCTGTAATGTTACTGAATTACTATTATTGAAAGATCATCCATCATAAAAACACAGAAGAAGCAGAGTGGTGCTGTTAGAATTCTGGGCCCCCACAAAATTATTCAATCAAAACAGTAAATATCTATAAACCAATTTGTTCCAGGGCCCCCAGTTCAAAACATTTAAGGTTAATCCTTAATTACTTCTTTTGGCTGAGGCCACACAGCGTCCCACACATTATATACTGTCCTTTTTCAGTCACCAAAAGACCTATTTTGGATGCCGAAATTATTCCAATGAAGCACTTAAAAAATGCATAATTGCCTCAAAAAAAGCCCATAACAGGAGAAGGCGTAAAATTAGTCAACAAGTAATGCTACATGTAAATAGAGGCTTTCCTACTATTTCATAAATGCTCTCTACTAACAACTGCCACAGAGAGAGACGCACCTCGTGACAACATATTAAACTTCTCCAAAGCTTCAACAACCACAACAAAAGACATTCGTACACTAAGTAAAATTATTACTCTATTTATTTAATTAGCGCAGTTGTTTACAAACCATGATACTTTTGACATGATGATCTTATTTTACAACTATCACGGATCATCAAAGGGACCTGGTTTAATCTTTTCTGTGCACGTCAGTTTAAATTAATCAGAGAATTTGTCATGATGTGTTCATAACCTAAAATGCATGAACAAATTGTAATGTGAAAGAAATCAAAAATGAACAGTCAATAAAATCCAAAGTATATACAAAGAACATGAAGGGAAATAAAGTACATGTACAGTAAAAATCTGGATTTACACTTAATTAAATTAAAATTTTTATAGGTTAAATAAAAAAAACTTGGTGAGAGAGCTTTTTATTATTTTTTTCCTTATTTTACAATGCAATTATTGCATTACGCTGCTTGCTGTCATGATACCCTGCAACACTGACAGCTTTTAGTGTGGTGAAACAGTCTGTCTGTCCGCTGCATCAGTCTAAGAAGAAAATATTGTTGAACTGCGTCGCACAAAGCCTCTTAACCTCCTCTGTAGCGGTGAAAAGACAAAAAGGGCATTAAGGACAAAGTAGAGATTAAGCGTTAAGGCAGATTGTCTATTGTGGCTGTAATGACACAGATTTACATACCGTTTACTTCGATCAGATTGGCGTTCTTCTGATTCAGGATCACATACAGTTCTCTCTGGTCTGACTTCTTGCCGACTACCCAATAATCTGTCATAGCCTTTACGATGATTTCTTCATCTTCGTCAACCCTGCGAGACGGATAGGAAGACATTATGGGCAACTATCACATTTACAGCAGGGTCTTTGTATTTGATGGCAACTGTACTTCTAAGATTATGTATTTACTTACATAGACCACAACACCCACATGAAATTTCATAAAAGACATTTAATTAAACAATGTGGGTAAATTTGAGTGTGCAGACAAGGTAAAATAACATCTGCACAAAAAGAGGAACTGATATTGATCCTGGAATAAACGCTATGAATATCGATGCCACTGTATATGCCACAGACTGAAAATGGAACTTTCACATGACTTCACCCTCATGGCAGCTTTGAAAGATAGTGAAAGCTATGTATATAAATGAGCAACAGCTGAACGTAGTTTTAATCTCTTCATGGCATTGCCCCTTCACTGACGTTGACATGAAAGCTGAAGCTTCCTTAACTATATAAATTCCTAAACAAAAGTCTGGAGGCATTTGGGAAAGATGAATACAGCTTTACTTTTACAAAGCCAGCGTTCTCTGCTGTACCTGGCAAAGTCACAGTTGATGTCTCCCAGGATCTTCATGAGGTCAGGGTGGACAGAGGTGAGGCAAACACTGGCGGTCTTCCTCATGTGGATGGTGCTCTTCTCCGCCAGGTTCATGTGGTTGAAGTAGATGAACTTAAACTGTGGCTCCTTGTCTGGCCTGAATGGACACAGAATTGAAGAACAGACACAGCCGAAGATGATTAAACAGAAAGTAACAAACATCTTCAGTTACTTTGGGGACCGCTAATCCTTTAAAGTTGTTTTACATTACTTGTGAACAAAGAGAAGAAGTTACAAGCATAATTTTGTCCAGATCTGAAGGAAAGACACAAGCTGCTTCTGTGTTTTATCACTGAAGCTGGAGCTATGGCCCCTATATAAATCAATAAGAGACCAACAATGTCAAGTTAGAGTTCGGGTCTCTGTGGGGCTGGCCGTACTGTAAACACACATCATGAATAAAAGATACAGTAGGCCAAATCAGTTTGAATGATCACAATCACCTAAAAACAAGCCGTACATATTAATTAAACCTACTCCATTGTACTGTAATTGCATCTCTGGAAGAGTGTGTGTATGTATTCAAACAGGTCATACAGCTGATCTTTATCTATGCTGCATCTAATTATTTACAGTTCCAACAGGACAAATCGTGTCACAGAATGCTGAATGCCAGCTGACGAGTTTGGTACGGCATTATTTATTCAGTGGATTCTTCACTAGGGTGATTAAAAGAGGAGCCCATCAAATTGTCCAGGCCAGGGAGTACAGTCTTGGATTACAGGCAAGGACGTATCTAAAGCTAAGTGCTAGGGTTAAAGGACAGCGGGTCAGGATGCTAGTCTTTAAAATTACGCTGCTCGAGTTACCCATAAGTAGTGCCCTGATGATATCCAGTGGTATTAACAGTCTCATGTGTCGCTGTCGGAGAGGAAGAGTTAATACAAAGGATTGACTGCAAACTGATAACGACACGGCTGCTGTAATCACCAAGGACTTATTGCGCTAAACCATTATGGAAATAAATGTTTATCTGATAAGATGACACAGAGTTCAAATGATGAATATCATTGATATCTTCTCTTGCTCTTATGTTACACTCTCTCTAACTCATGATAATATATTGTTCTGGAATGGATGAGTGAAAGATCGAGTAATCCACAGTAGGGCTGCAACTAACAATTATTTTATAAAGTCAATGAATGTGTTGATTTAAAAAAAATTAAATCAATTAAAGGTTTGATCTTTTGGTCAGTCTATTAGGTTTTTTCACACTCCATTTAGCCCCAGGGATAAGAAAGCTTTCACAAAGATGGCACATTCCAAGTGTGCTAACTCAGACTTTAGCCTAAGGCTTGCTGGCCTAGCTCTGAGTTTAAGGGGTTATCCCCTGAAGATTAACTAAACACAGAGCTAAAAATTGGCAGTGTGAAATGAGGCTGAAATTTTGTCCAATCACATGTCTTCTTTGTCACGCAATTACAGTATGCTAGCTGTAAAGTAGTCACGCCTCATTTTACGTCAAGTGCCCTGTTGACACTGTAGCACAGTATGCAGTACGCCTTACACTGCAAGGTCATCAGTGGGATCCTTCAATTCATCATATTCAAGCCTTAAAATCTTGTCTTGTGTTATCAGGTGAATGACACACACCAATTTTAAAGCACTGAGAACTGAAAGACAGCATCTTTAAGATAGAAATATTTTGGCAAAATCTGATCATCACCAGTTAGCATGGCCGAAAACAAAAACAAGTCATCTACACGTGGTCGTGAGTTTTTAATTAGGAGAGCGGAGGATTCTCAACTGACCCTGATATCCTGCGGTTAATGGTGAACTGTTCACATATGTCAGACGCCAGCAAAGTGAGCTGAGGGCCCACCAGGCCATCCAACTGTTCACAGAAGTCCCTCGTCAGCTCCACAGAGGCTGAAAAGAGAAGAAAGTCAGCCGATACGGGACATGAACTTGAATATTTTAGCTTTATATGAGCAAAATAATAGAAAATAAGAAAATAGAACTTTATATTGAGGAAACAGGAAAAGGGAAATTATAGTTAACAGCATTATTTGAGTGACTGGGTGCACACTCACCACTGATCATAAAACAAGCTGCAGCGCTCATCGCCTGGAGGGGAGCAGATCAGTGCAGGTTAAATGCAGAATCAAGGTCAGACAGGTTAGAAATTACATTAATGTGATGATAAGCCCCGTGGCGATGTACTTCATCATTTTAATACTCAGCTGTCTAATCCCAAAAAAACCATATCGTTTGATAGAGCAGTGGAATATTTCATCCTAAATCTACTGTTCATAACAAATCCCCCAGTCCGATTATAAAAATCATCTGAAAATTACAAAACCCCCTTTATGTGAATGAATGAGTGAGGAAATCGGTAGACCGACACGAAATAGCAGAAAATATTTACTCCAACTTACCTTATAAACAATAAGATGCAGTTCCTCATAGCCATCCTCTGCACTAACAAATATTTTTGGAAATCGGATTTTGGCCTCTGGATCTTTAAGATTGATGGGTCCTGTCAAATACCTGGAGAGACCAGGGGAGAGCATGGCTGTGAGAGCGGTCATCAAATTCATCTGGGGCTGCAAATAACCATTACTTTCAATCATCTGCCAATTATTTTCTCAATTACTTGATTGTTTGATCTTTAAAAAAAAAAAAGAAAAAAGCTGCTGTGTTCAAATGTCTTATTTAGTTTGAACAACAATCCAAAGATATTCAATTTATTATCATTTAAGTTTTGAGTAAAAAATAACTTTATTTTATCCTCAGGGGAGGCTCTTTATCATTTTTTATGAAACCATGCAATAGATCGAAGTGTTGCACAAGTGGGAAGGTTTGGCCTGATGGTGGCACTAGAGGAAAGGTCAGGTGGTTACCAAAACAGGTCCGCAGTGTTGGAAGGACTGAACCAAACCAAATCAGGGAATTTGCACTTTAATCATAAAATAACTAATATAGATTAATTAATTAATTCCCTCAGTTCCAAAACAGATCAGAAGCTGCTCACCGCTCATTTGTGACCGATTTGTGGTAACACCACAAACTGAACAAAGGACTCATTGTGCTGTTTGTTGATGCACTGGATTCCAAGGATGCCACTTAATAATAAGTGGAACCATTTGCACTGGAAGGCATGTCTTTGTGTCACATGAGTCTACGTTGTGCCGCTCTGCCTGCGCGGATCTCCAAGTGCATCTGTAATCATTTTTATTTTAAATTGAACCTATTTGTAATTCTTTTTCTAGCCTTCATTAAACATTCTTTATATTATAGTGTGTCATCCAGTTAGAGTTGTAAAGCTGTGTTTCCTGTGCCTTGACAGGTCCCCAGGAATCAGACTGGCACTACTGCAGCGGCTCCGCTTCCCCTTCAGAAACTAGTCACTTCAAGCAACATGCAGACACAAGTTGTCACTTGAGCAAACGTTCTGTAGTTACATATGTACATCTAAAGTGAATGGAAAGTGGCTTTTATTCCCGAGGCTGCAGCAATACTCTACCCCTGCACAAAGCGTTAGCCGAGGGAGTTACTTCCTTCTATAATTTGCTTGACTGCAAAGCTCATCATTGTCAGTCAACTATTGTTTTGTTTCCGTACCTGGATACACAGGTACATAGTTACAAGGTATCAGGGACTTACCTCCCATAGTGCAACAGGTTCCCTGCAACCTCAGGCCTCAGAGGAGAGTCCCTGCCAGCCAACTAAGGGGAGAAGAGAGGGAAAGTGAGAGAGACATGGCTTTGAAAGTAATATTCACAAGTCATATTCAGGCAAGTAGTCATTTATGCTTTAAACTGTTTATATCACATTGCATTCTTATTCTGTATGTCATAAGGGAGGAGCACAGTAGTGAGAGCACACACTCCTTTGTTTCTTTCATTACATCCTCCATATTTTTGATCCCAGACTTGACTAGACTTCCTTAATTATTACTATTCATTTTATTGGCCCCTTGTGAGCTCCCACTTCCTGACCTCCGGTTCAGAGTGTCTGGGGAACAGCGAGGTGGTCAGGTACTTGTAAAGGATCCTCATGTCATCTTGCTCCAGTCCGCTCCTGCAGACACAACCACAGGGACAAAATTATACCTTCACACCATGCAACAGTCAATAAACGCTGCCAAATGCAAAACCAAAATGAACGGCTGTGCACGGCACTTTTCAGTGTGCTGTCAATGCGCTTTGCATTATGGACTGAATGTGAAAACAATGTGTCTCCTGGTGGTAATTACTGTTCAGCAGTGTTTGTGAATGCACTACAACGAGTACTCCAGAGTATTACTACTTAATTTGGACAATAATTAAACAGCTCTTCTCTGTTGGTCCATTGACAGTTCACAATGAGAGATCAAACTGCTCTCAAGTCATTGGCAATCATGTAATCCCCTGTGCTTACACACCGACATGTCAGGGAGCACATCAACCTTAAAGAGGATTACAGGCTCGGTGTTAAAGCCACGTCTGTTTACCCAGCATGCCTTGATGTGTAGGCTTGTAATATTT
This sequence comes from Micropterus salmoides, assembly GCF_014851395.1. Lineage (NCBI taxonomy): Eukaryota > Metazoa > Chordata > Actinopteri > Centrarchiformes > Centrarchidae > Micropterus > Micropterus salmoides. Next base: position 10,328,571 of record NW_024041262.1, on the reverse strand, counting down.
TATGCCCACTAGAGGCTGTACATTAACACATAAAATTAGAGACCCACAAGTGGATTTTAGGGGCAGCAAAGTTTCAACAAGTGTGCAGTCTGTACCAGATAAGCTGGTCGTTATACAGGAAGGCTGTGTATTTGATCAGACTCAGGCTCTCCTCCACTCTGTTGACAAAGGACTGGATCTTTAGGTAGGTCATCTTGTCCAGTGGGAAGAAGCTGATGCCTCCAAATACATCCAGCAGGTCGCAGGACTGCAAGTGGAGCGTCTGCAGATACTGGAGACACCCAGGATGAACACACACGGTGAAAATAACAGGAGAAAGCCCAGAGACACAGGAGAAGGAAAAGGAGAAAGGGGTTAGTTTACCCGCATACAAGTGCTTGCTTACAGCGCAATAAAGACAGAGGAATAAGAAACTCTTCAAAGCTATAGAGACGCTTACATCACTGACATTCAACCTCTGATACGCACACCACAAGCTCTCTCTTTCTGTTTGTCTTTGGGTTACATGCTGGAGAGGGAAGCCCGTGTTAACTGAAGAAGGGTGTTCCCTAATTAGAAATTAATTTTTTATACTTTTGCATAAGTGTTTGTCGTTCCAGCAAGGTGACTGCAACATGAGGCAAAGACAGTTTATGTAAGCAGGTCATTATTAAGAAGTCAGGCATTACCGCAGACTTTCTTTCCAACTGCGTTCCCAATAGCAACATGAGTATTTACACAGAAACAAATGCAGTGCAAACATTGACCTTCAGGCTCGACTGAATTTCTATACTACACTATTATTGAATTAGTATGAATCCTGCTGTCAACGCAAAGTCAATACAAGATAGACATCTAGATAGGGAAAAAAAAAAAAAAAAAAAAAAAAGTATGATATGACTGCGGACCTAGCAACCAAAGATTTTCTGCACCGATGTGGAAAGCTTTTTACCCTGTAGAAGAACTTTTCAAGCTTCTGAATTAGCAGCTCCACTCCGCCGGCTTCCATCGCTCTGCCAAACGTGCCATTGAATAGCTACAGTACAAGGAAAATAATCACTATTACACTGTTCCTTTTATTGGCAGTTTGAGGTACTGTAGGAATGAAATGTTATGTCTCTTAGAAGAAGCGGAATAAGCCCCTAATGCAGTAAAATATGTTCACTTTACACATGCATAAGAAAGTTGATAAAAGCATGATATATTCTAAAACATACCTTGTACATACTGTAGCATTGCCTTACCACTGCACTATACACAGTGTCCTATAGAGGCAAGAAAGCATGGTATGTAAAACTTTAAACTGACTGAATATTCAATGAAAGAAATACAGATGTTGATGAGTATATCTCAGTACTCACAAGCATTTCCTCTTCCTGATATTCTATTGTGGGAGGTTTACCATCTTTGTTTGGTTTCTCGATCATTGGATTTCGAACCACCTGAGAATTAGAAATACAAACAGCGGGTAAAAATCCCGGATCACAGCGGTGAAACTAAAATTATATTCCAAAGAATGTCAACAAAGCTAGACAAACAAAGCAAAATAATGAACAGGTAATGTGCATGTAAGCCTTTAAGATACCATGACTATCCAGAAATTGTCCTCAGGCTCAAAGAAAAACTGCCGGTTCTTCTGTGTGTGCAGGGATTTTGCTGGTTTTGTTGGACAGAACGTCCTGGAAGACAGAAGAAAGAAAGGAGACACAGCCAAACAAGATGATCAGCCCCATTAGATATGAATCAGTGTGTATTTTGCGACTTATTGCAACATTTCCCTATTCTGTTATGCTTCAGGTTTAGGGAACTTTTCTGTTGGTTTGCTTTAACACAGCTAATCAAACTAAGCCATGAATTTACTGTCTTCATGCCTTAGAAAGATGCCAAAAGGCAAAATACACTAAAACAAAATTTTATGGGACAAATACTGCTGTAGTTATACTCTGCTTCTGTTTTAATTACAGTACTGAACTCTTTACCTGGTGAACTGTACAATGGCTTCACAAAGGCCCACGTTTCGGATCTTCTCATTCTTCTCCACATCACTTGGGTGGTAAAACAAAATCTTCTTCTCTTCCTGGAAAAAAAACCAAACATTGAATAAGTAATGCAATCACACTATTAAAATCTTGTTAAACAAAAAGCTTAGCATTTCTTCATCTGGGAATCAACCTCACCTCTCCTTCCCGTGGTCCAAATGTAGGGTTGTAAATGAAAAAATTGAGGAGAGATGGTGTGTACTGTTTCTCTTGCATTCCTGATGCCATTCTGGGACTGAAACAAACACAAAGAGAAAGCTCACAGATAAAAGCTGAAAGACCTCTAGATTTCCCCCACGTTACATCAATGTCAGCTTTGCATCGTCACAAACAAGTATGCTTTACCTAATCATCAGCATTAGTGTGACCTGTGTCTGGATAGCCTTTGCTCCAAAGGCAGTTTGGTTAGCATGCCGTGTGCCTGCAGAATGAAGACAAGCACATCAAATACTGTAGTATGACAAATCTAGATATTCTTCTATTCTTCTAACTGGAGCGTTCAAACACACCGAGTACAGTTGATGTGCGTCGGGAAAAAGTTGGAAGTACAGCATTTATATTAGGGAGGCACCAGTCTGAATTGCCAGATCAGTATGTTCCCCAAGACTGACCTTATTAGGTAGATCAAGTTCTGCCAGTGATGTGACCAATCCAGTTTCCTTGTTAATGTCGAAATGTAGTTGCATTCATTCAGTCATGTTGGGCCTTTTAGTGCCACATGAACCCCTGGCCTCATGTTATATAACATAAAAATAATTCCATGCAGCTGCAGCAAGCTATACAGACCTCACATTACTGGTATGGGCAAATACCACGAGCAGAGCACTGGCCACTTTATAAAAAAGGTACACCTTGCTAGTACTGGGTTGCCTTCAGAACTGCCTTAATTCATCATGGCATACTTTCAACAAGGTGTTGGAAACACTCCACAGAGACTTTAGTCCATATTGACATGATAGCATCACGCAATTGCTGCAGATTTCTCGACTGCGCATCCATGATGCGACGCTCCCGTTCCACCACATCCCAAAGGTGCTTTATTGGATTGAGATCTGGTGACTGTCATCTTCAAGAAACTAGTTTGAGATGATTTGAGCTTTGTGACAGGGTGCATTATCCAGCTGGAAGTAGCCATCAGAAGCTGGGTACACTGTGGTCATAAAGGGATGGACATGCTCAGTTGGTACTATGGTGCCAGAAAATATCCCTCACACCATTACACCACCACCCGCAGCCTGAACCTGATCCATGCTTTCATGTTGTTTACGCCAATTTCTGATCCTACCATCTGAATGTTGCAGCTGAAATCGAGACTCATCAAACCAGGCAACGTTTTTCTAATCTTATATTGTCCAATTTTGGTGAGCCTCTGAAAATTGTAGCCTCAGTGTACTGTTCTGCTGCTGTTGCCCATCTGCTTCAAGGTTCCACGTGTTGTGCGTATGGAGATAGTATTCTGCATACCTTGGTTGTAACGAGTGGTTATTTGAGTTACTGTTGCTTTTCTGTCATCTTGAACCTGTCTGTCCATTCTCCTCGGCACTCTGACATCAATAAGGCATATTGGTCCACACGAACTGCCGCTCACTGAATATTTTCTCACTTAAATCACATTTCTTGAGTTGCTGTCATGTGATTGGCTGATGAGCTATTTGTGTTAACAAGCAATTGAACAGGTGTACCTAATAAAGTGGTCAGTGATTGTAGACACATTTACCAGTTTATTTAGAGCACCCATATACAACTACTGCAGATACTGACAAATGTTTCTAATACTACATTAATTCATATAAATGTAACGTTAGTGGAAGAGTGCTGGTACAACTCACCTGCATTACAAACTATGGCGAGTTTCAACAACAACTGGACATTATAAGCTTCATGAAGGCAGCAGTTCTTATTGCAGGCTGTTGTGTTAGACAGCAGTAGTTTTAGCTAACTTAGGTGTACATAACTGGAAACTGTTAGCAGTAAAATGTACCATGGTACCAAAAGCAAAATACACTCTTCAGGATTTCTGAATGCATTGATATATGAGCAATTCAACAACTTACTACAGTGTCAGGTAACCATAACAATCACATTTTATGGAGGTTACCGAGGTTTTAACTGTAAGTTAACGTTAGCATTTTAACTTTCAAGTTAAGCAAAAAAAGTTCAGTATGTTTGTTTTTACTTCAGTTAACTGAATAACGGTCATTGTCAGCTCTACATCTAGGAGGTAGGTTTGTTTGCTACATGTATTGCATGCTGTCACTGCCATTGTTTAACGTTTCACATATGCTAAGTTACTGTAAATTTAGCAACGTAGCTGCTGTCGTTCAACCGGTGAAGCCTCTGAGAGCTGAGCTAAAACCCGGACACACACTAGCTAGCTGCTTTTTCAAATTATGACTTAATTTATTAAACACTGTGTGCCTGTGTGTTTCTAAGTTAACAAGTACAACTACCTCACATGAACGGTTCCCAAACCAGCGCTCAGCTAACGTTAAGCCAGTCTGAGCAGCTAGCTGGCTCTGCTAGCAGCAGTGGAGTTTCTGTTTGCAGAGATCAGGCGGGGGAAAAACTCAGTGAACCGTGACAGTAACACGACGGAAACACTCACCTTACAGAGCATAAATCCTTCACTTTGAGCTGCTTGTGGTGATAGATTGCGTGAATAAAAATAAAGAATGAAGAAATGAGATCAATGAGAGGAGATGCAGCATTATACTTCACATTCTTAACTTCCTGCTTTTGACAGCGCGGTGCTACAAGTTCGACTGTTCGGGTAGAGTCGATTTCCAGCCTCATAAAGGTTCCCAGTCCATTCAGGGAGCATGGACTGATGAATAACCTGTGGGTTCACACAACAATATTTGGTTTAAGCTTTATTGGGTGTCAGTCTGTTTTTTTTTTAAGATACACTTGTTTGCAAAGAGGTTTAGTCCTCATTATACACAAGAGATTATGATTAAGAAAGACATTTCAACAAATCCCCCACATACTTCATCTTAACACTTCTTTGGTCTGGCGTTTGATGACCATCTGCAAACGATGGCACACTGCTGTTTGGATGTATTTGTTAAACAGTAACACTGACAATAGGAAGTCAAATGTATTTGCTACTATATATATTTTTGGAAAGCCCTGGTCATTTGTTATTATAATCTCCACATTTAGTCTTTTGTATGAATAATACCACCCATTTACCTTCACATCAATCCCCTTTATGTTTTATATCTTATATCTTTCTAAACAAATATAAACTTCTAAATTCTAAATTCAAATTGCTGGTAAACATTTTAGTCGATGATCTCTGAATACTACTACACTACTGTATGGTCATGAGCTACATTGTCATTAACATTGTCTGCACCGATGTTTGTCTCTAAATATGATCTTTTTTTGTATGTGTCCAGTGAAGTGAGGATTTAGTTTGTATTATTATTAATAATAAGAATTATTATATTAAAATATGATAGACATCATTATTTATAAAATTGTTTTACTTTCAGGTAAAATCAAATATTGCATGATGAATTCCAAGTGGGGAAAAAAACAATATACAACATTTTGCAATAAAACATTTCATTGGCTATGTCATATTCAGGAAACACTGTTAAATAACCCTGTGGTACTTTTATTACCTGCTCTCATTCATGTGGTTTATACTCTTGAGGAATCAGCTAGTATTTATACAGTACACTTGTGCTTTATTGTCATACACAAATAATTTTTTTTGCTGTAATATAAAATATGGGGATTCATTTTTATAGCATTTGTTTATTTGTTAAGGAAATATATGCACAAGGAGGCGATCTATGTTTTTACATTTTTATTCATCTCATTGATTGTCAGAGGTGAGGTGTGCATAGAAAAGAAAAACAAGGACCAACACAATGGAAAAGACAAAGTAAAGGTCTGTTAAGTCTTTAAATGGACAAATTGTCATTTAAAAACACTTAGCACACAGAGAATTTAGTAGAAAACAAAAGAAATCACTGGGAATGGAAGATGGGATCAGGAGCCTCCAGAGGTCAGGAGAGGTCTGAAGACCTGAAGACTTGAGATCTTTTCATCTGTAAACCTCAGGACAGGACCATCATCTGGAATTCTAGGGGGGGAAATCATGTTGAAATGGCCATGAATCATCTGCAAGAAATAACACTGAATGTGATTGTAAACACACACCGCTGCCTTTGCCTTCCAGTCCACATCCTAGAATCAAGCTCCTTTCAGCCTTATGCAGAAGTGATACTTGCATGATTGACACTGGGATCAACTCTAAACCTTTAATTGACCGACCACGAGAAAATAAAAAAGAAACACAATCCTTTGTCCTTCTATGTAAGATGGCCGATATTGCTTGTAACTGGATAATGGTCAAACTGGGATCAACTGTCCAGGTGTCTGCATGAATCTAAAAGATGATTAAATCAGTTCACAGACATTAGCACAAAACTTCATCTGCCCTCATGGATGTACACGTACTTGAACTCAACATAAAGAGCAATACTAATGCAAATAATTTGTCAACTGATGCCTGTTTGAGATTTTATGGTTAGACATGTTTAAGTTTTCCTGTTATTGCTATAGTCAGTCCTCTGTTTTCTGTAAGTAAAGAATCCATTTTTGTTTAACAAAAGACTAGCTGTGTAAAGAATGTTGGGTGCGTTAAAACTCAATGGCCAAAACAAAGTACAAGTGTCTGAAGAGAAAAGCTTCATAGCAACATGATTTTAACTGAGCAAACATGCTTGCTTTTCTACAGAACTCACAACTTTGCTACAGTACGGCTACAAACTGGGTTTTACTTTTGCTCTGCAGGTAGAAATCAAGGTAGAAACCTTGATGAGCAGATACAAAAGCACAAATACCAACCCAATGGTCTGGCTAATAACTTAAAACAGCTAGAATGCATTTTTTTCAGTGAACTGAAAGTGCCCTAAGCTGCATAAAGTTAGCTGGCTGGCTACTGACATTTAGTCCAGCCAATGAGACAATTTCTGCATGCATCGTGAGTTTGTAAAAATACAATCTGAGTAATCAGATACCCTCTACTCCAATTCTGCCATCACTGTCATCATCAGCTGCTGAGATGAAGCTCTTGGTTTCTGCCTCAGTCAATGTCCGCGCCCCGGGGACAAACCGCTGCAGGAAGTACCTATACATGCACGCACACACACACACACACACACACACACACACACACAAACATTTGCTGTTATGGTTAGGTGACTGATGCATGCAGTCACACATTTAAAAACACACCAATTCCTAAATTGCACGGTTGGAGTTGACCCTCAGCTGTTGCCACACAATAACACAAAGGTGAATTATATAACACAAACGCAATAATAACACTTTGCCCATAGTGGATTATTCGGAGAGGACTTAATGGTGCCATCCCAATAATACCACTGTACTAAATCTCTCCCTGTCAGACACACACACATACACACAAACTGTATACATAGCTCTGAAACTCACTACAAATATTTGATATGAAAATGATGTTATATATATTATGTTATTTGTGTTTTTGCAAGAAGGAAGAAATGCGATTGTTTCAAGTGCATTACTGTATTCACAGTAAATCAAAGTACATAAGAATAATCTGTTAGGATAATGGTGCACACGAGGGAGAAGATATCAAAGGTTATGGGTGAAGAACCTGAACACATAAGATACTGATCAATATCCAGGGAGGTGTTAAGGTTCATCATCAACTGTTAAGACTCCAGATCATACATTCTAACTATCTATCACTGTTTCACACACTTGAGCTCAGACTCCTCGATGAAGCCGCTATTGTCCTCATCGAGGATCTGGAAGACATCTTGGATTTCCTTGGGCGTCTTTGAGGACAGGCCACACAGCTGGAAGAACTTTTTGTAGCAGAATGAGTCCGGAGCTGGAAACACATAACACACACATACAGTAACCAACACAGATTTTTAAAAAGAAGAAGAGAAGAGATTAAAACAGCATGAAGCTTCTGCGCAGTTGGGAGATTTTCCACCCCTGTTTTTATCTTTTAAGTTCAGTAGACACATGCCTCAACTGAAAATCCGGATTATTGTGAATTTGAACATAATTAGGTGTGTGAATTTAGTTAGTTAAAGATACAGCTATTGGTCCTGTGAAGGTATTATCACAATACTGAATCCATGGTTAAATGAGTCATGTATTCAGCATATTCTGCTGGCATTTAAATGAATAGGGGCTTGTTTGTGTGTGTGTGTGTGTGTGTGTGTGTGTGTGTGTGTGTGTGTGTCTGCGGAGATGCTACCTTGGCAGTCCTTGACAGCATTTTCAATGGCCTCAGCTGAAAGGATGGAGGTGAGTGACATGTTGGTCCTGTAGGGTCAAAGAAAAGCTCTGTAAATTATTCTCTCTCTCTCTCTCTCTCTCTCTCTCTCTCTGTCTGTCTCTCTCTCTCAGTCACACACTTCCTTCAACTACTTCAGGCCTTGTGATTTACTCCTGGTCCATTTTTGTGTCATGCTGGATTAATTTTTTGTGGATTATGACCCCATCAAAACTCCAGTTGTGATTTATTTGGCAAATTTTAGTTGTCAGGGAAAAACAATTTAATATTGCATTGTAATTTTGAAAAATTTCAGAAACTATACTGCTTGTTGCATAAGTGTTTTCATGTATTCTGTTTCATTAATTCATAAGAATTAATCTATGATATCAATGCCTGATGTGCCTTTTACAACCTCTTTTGGCAGCCTCTCAATTACTCTTGTTGATTGGCACTTAGGGACTGTACAAAAGGTACTGGGTTGGGAAGGGGGAGGGGGGTGAAGCTTATATTTTATTTTATAAAAAAGCAAAACCCTCCACAGTTTTATTAATATATTTTTATATTAAATATAAAATAAGTAGTGAAAATACATCCACTCCATTTTGGAAAAGGAATAACTAAATGTCAGAGCCAATTTCAGCCACTGAATGAGTGAACCTGCTGAAGCACCATTTCCAGAATGTATGAAAACATGATAAATCTGTTATCAGTAAAAGTTAAAGCATCCAAACAAATAAATAAAGACTCTCTTCCCTTGAGCGAAAATTAGAAATCCTACCTAACTTTTCTGCACCCCCTGCACCCCCCTAATCATTTTAGTAAAGTCCCTTAAAGCCTGAGGAGTTCAAATATTAGCCTATGTCATATTTTTATAGTGTTTTTATCCATCCATGCATCGTCAACCGCTTATCCTGCGTACAGGGTGGCGGGGGGGCTGGAGCCAATCCCGGTTTACATTGGGCGAGAGGCGGGGTACACCCTGGAAAGGTGGCCAGTCCATCGCAGTCGTGTTTTTATATTTTACGTTATTAATCATCTTAAAAGAATAGCTTACAGCACTGGTTTGCGTTTCTGGTGAGCTGAAAACAAATCCTATTATTGGCCTAGAACATCTTTTACCAAGTCATTAATGGCTTAACCCTTCGGAAAAAATACTTCTGTAGACTCATAAAGAATTCAAAGCAAAGCATGTCAAAAACCTCAACAACAACAAAGAAAAACTTCATAAAAGAGGATATGTTGGCACTGCTTGCTCCGCTTCCCTCCAAGCTTCACAGAGCAGGCAGGTAAAGCACACCTGGCGAACACCTGTATTCTCCCCGTGAAGCTGTAGGACTCACCGCTGTTGGCTCGGTTTCCTCTCCGTCCAAGTCCAAATCAGCAGCAGATAAGGCTTTGTGGTGCTATGTGACAGCTGGCTCGGTCTTATATACACCGGAGGGGATGCGCCGACTGATGCTTGAGTTTCCAAGCTGTCCGCGGATCAAATTTTCTCGCAGCCAGTCGCTTACTTCTCGTGTTCCTCACCTGTTCACCTGCCCAATTAACCTTTAGGCTACTCTATATATCTACACACTGCTCTCTCTTCCTCTCTTCCCATCTCTCCCTTACTGTCATAACACTGTGGTTTTTGTTGTCCAATCAACTTTTCCCTTGGTGTTAAATTGCCCCCTCCCTTTCCCCTTCTCCATCCTCTCTCTCTCCATGCAGTTGCAAGCGGGAAGCTTACGGATATCTCACATTTAATCAGGTCCCCTTTTCTCTCTTGGGTTTTAGTGAATAATCTCCTATATTTAGATGAACATAGCGAACAGGAGGTCATAAATCATCTTATGACTCACCAGGGGATTGTTATCAGTAATATGTGTCACTGATATTTTATGCTTTGTCAGTAACAAATAAGGACTTGAAACTAAATTATTTCAATAATCTGTGCTGCCAGTGGGTGATTTGTGTCCACATCCAATAAAAGAACGGGCCTACTGAAAATTTAGCACAAAAGCAGCTTTAATAAATCAAAATTACAATCACAATTATAATATCAAGAATTGGGCTATGATATATTTAATAATATGATAATCATGCAGTCCTAATATAAAGTATACAGGCTACAGAAACGGGTTCAGGTGGATGCAGGTCTTTCTTACTCTCTCTTCTGTAGAGGAGCACAACAGCAGATGGAGGGGTTTCCAAATCAGCATCTTTGTATTAATAGTAATTTCTAATGGGCTAATACATTATTTCAGAGTTTAGCAAATACCCCTAAAATCACTTCAAAGGGCAAAATACACTCAGTAGGCCTACTCTGATGTACTCCACATCCTCCTACATCATACCTGTCCAAAAGGTGAACAACAGACCATGTGTTTTCATCCAGCCTTAGTTGTTTTTTTTGGTGTAGATTCAATGAATATGTGAAGTATGATATTGTATAGGCTACATGCCCTGTCATGATGCAGGCTATCTATATTAAATAGCCATATCAAAATTAAGTAATTAATCAATATTATACCAAATCAATCAATAGGATATTCCTTCTGAATCTCATTTCAGAAGAGATAGAGTGAGTGGGGAATTATAAAAAAAAACAAAGAACTACAGTACTTTTTTTTTTAATTCAAAGGCATGTCCCTACCAATATCCTGCGACTTCTGAATTGTCCCTATAATTTTTGATCAAAACAATTAAATGTAACCACTGTTGTTAGTGAGTGTCTAGTCTTTGGTACACAGACAGTTACCTCTGCCCTCATATGCCTCATAGTGGTGTGGTCCGCTGCCTACCTTTTTTAAGACCTGTCTTTTATTGTCTTTTATTGTCCCCACCAACAGTGACATGAAATATCCGCCCACAACTGTCTGACTCGACTGGGTGTATTTTATTTACCTTCAAGCCTGCTTAACAGGTTGTGAACTTTGGTAAGACTTGTGTTAAGTAAAAGTAACATATTTGGCAACTAAGAATGAAATGCATTCATACCCTCACTATGAAGAGCTTACTGTATCCAAATTCTGACAGATTCTCCTCTGAGGGAGAGGAAGTTGAAAAAGGGAAATAGGCAAAAACCTCATGGAACAGTATCCTGATTATGCATTAAAGAAGTAAAGTAAACTACTTCATCAAAACGTCACTGACAGTAGAGGACAAATAAACCTAAAACAACATGATGATTACATGTTCAGTTAAAAATTGCTTGTCGTTTTCCCACTTTCCATGTGAGAAACATCTGACTTATAAACTCAAATTATTTCTCATTGACTTACGAAACAAGGGTTGCATTCTGGTTCAGTTTCTTGTATTATGATGGCTGTAACACACAAGAAGGCCGCACACACCTGACCTAACGTAAAATGTGGGGTTGGATTTGGACTGAAGGCATTTTTTTTCCTTGGGAGTTTGCACCTGGTCACCATGACAACTGGCTACAAGTGATGACTTTGTCTTCTGCAAAGGGAAGCCTTTAAAACCATCTGTCACAGCAGCATCTCTGTTGAATCCAGTCAGCACTAATGGCATTAGAGGGGAGGGATGATTTTTTGTAAGGAATAAAGGGAATAAATCTCATTATTCTTCAAAGTATCACACCTTCTGACTCAACACTTTGTGACAGCATTTTCAGTAATCTCACAGCTACTTGTAGCCTACTAAAAAAAGCAAACTATTCAACTCATGAAGCTCAGAAAACACATTTTCTGTGTTTCCAAGCCTCCAAGTTTGCAACTTGAAACCATCCAGCATGTGAAGCCGTTGTGAAGTATTGAAAGGTCAGAGGCGCCACTCTGTGGCTGCTTCCCATCAATGCAGAGCCGTCTTCACTTGGGAGGAATTAAAGCTTCACCAGATGCTGTGAGATGAGAGCTGGATTAAGTAGGGCAGGAGATGGGTGTGTGCGAGTGTGTTTGTGCATCATAGTCTAGTAAGTAAGAGGTTAAATCATGTTATAAAAAAATATTACATCACTACAGCTGGATGGGACGTCCAGCAATTGTTTCTGTTGCAGTAGTAGCCTAATAGTGTAAAAAGCAACTTTTAAAGTGAGACTACTCAACTTTTGAGAGAAGAAATTACACATTTTCCCTCTTACAAATGAAAAGTTGAATTTATGAGCAATAAAAAGCACTGTTATTCAGCCCATTGAGTGGTTTTGCTGCTCCAGCCTTACTTGGTCTGGTATGACCAGTAGCTTACAGAGGCTGATGTTAGCAAACTTTCAGTAAATATTACTGTATAATTAACATTAATGAGTCATTTTGGTGACTCTATGACTTTTATCCATTTGTGCTTCTGTTACATTAGATTAGCTTTTTAGCTAAATGTTCTGCATTTAGCATTACTGTCACTTGTAGCCACAGTGGTTGCTGTTCAGCTGAAGTTTTATAGTCAAGCTTTAAGTGAAAGAAATCTTCAGTGGCCTCCAAGATTTTCATGAAAAATGCATTTAGGATTTCCTCAAAATAAACAGTTTTAGTTATAATCACTAATTGCTTGTTCTGTTGTTGGCTATTTAGTGGATTGGTCCAAATAAAATGGTCAGATTTGCTGCGTTTCCTAGTCCTAATTTCATCATATAAATCATTTTCTTAATTTATGTTTTTTAATACTTTTTTAATACTACTCCTATTCCTCAATTCCTGGACTGTCAAACATTATAGTCACAACTGTTCTTTGTGGCTTTCATCGATTTACCGATTCACTGTATACAACTGTATTGAACACCAGGGTCAGACTTGTGTTATTGAAAAAGAACCTTTATTGTTGTCTCATTGTCCGTCCGTTTCCCATAAAAGTGCATCATCACTGATCTCACAGTAAGCAAAACTCACATAGTAAAACGACGACAGAAGTGGGAGGGAGAGAGAAAGACACAACAAGGGAAAGTCAACCATGCTATACACTTAGTCAGGTACATTCATTGTGGACAGCAAAGGGGTGAGCACGGCCAGAGAAAGAGAGAGAGAGAGGGAGCAGTTTGTTTACGTTCGGATGGTGAAAGGTCAATTGTATAAAAGTGGTGTGGAGAGTTGAAGAGAGAGAGTGAGAGGGAAGAGGAGAGGGAGAGAAGTATGTCTTTGCTCAAGTTGTTCCTTTGGAGTAGTGAAGTAAGACGTTGTTCAGCTAAGTTATTTAACCCTTGACCATGACGGCAAACTCTGCAGGGAGACAAAGAAAGAGAGAATGTCATTTCAAGATCTTTGGACAAATATTTGAAGCCACTAAATCTGGTTGTAATTTCAGATGAAGTTCCCTTGTGGTCAAAATAGACATTTTCTCACCATCAATTCCGATCTTGCCGTCACCATCGGAGTCACCGGCCTTGAGGAACACCTTGGTCTCAGCATCGGTCAGAGCTCTGGCACCGGCAGAGAAGTTCTGCAGGAACAGCCTGGAGAGAGCGATCAGAGAGAAATATTCAGTATTGTTGTAAATGTGGGATTTCTCAATAAAATGCTCTTAATTTCCCTCAGAATTTCAAGATGGCTATGTCTGTCCCAAAGAAAGATGATCCCTTCACTTCAAGGGCTCAGACAAGCTTGAGGGTGAAGTTTAAGAGATGGTGCCTACTTCAGCTCATCCTCCTCAATGAAGCCACTCTTGTCCTGGTCAATGACCTCGAAAGCCTTCTTGATCTCGTCAGGGGTCTTGGCGGTGAGGCCGACCTTAGCAAAGAAGTCCTTGTGCTTGAAAGAGTCAGCAGCTGGGAGGAGACAGAGAAGGGACAGTATGAGATGTTGTAGATATATAACACACAAACTAAAAGTGTGTTTTGCAGCTGCACTGGTTCTTGTTTACAAGGCATTAAGGCAGTTAGTTGCTATTGATCCCAGATCTCTGTCATTCAACATTTTAGCTTCGTTTGCCTTACAGTTGCTATACTGTTACAAAGTAGAATGGCCTACATGCTTTCTGCTAAGACATACAGAAATTGTATTGCAGTCACATTCTGGATCCTTGCTGCACTATTGATCCAGCACCAAGATGTGTTTGATAAAACAATCCTGCAGTGTTAAATGCAGAAAAGGTGTAACTGTAATCTGGTAATGTGATTCTGGATTCTGCAGCAAGACATTCAGTTCCTAATTAGTAAAATTAGAATCCAGGTCCTTTTTCTAGTGCCTGATTTTATGTGTGTGTGTGCTACCATCTAGGCTCTCCTATAAGTTCTGCATGTGTCATTTTCATGGTGGGGTTTACCTTGGCAAGCCGCAAGGGCTGCAGTGATGTCAGCGGCATTCAGGATTCCGGCAAGGGCCATTTTTAACTGAGGGAGGAGAGCAGAGGACAAGTCATCAGTACATCAGTTCGGCTGCGGCAAATCAGAAAGGATGAAGCAGTTCTACTTTGAATCTAAGCATTGTTAAGTTCCCTCACTGCACTTTATAATACAGCATTCAAAGTTAAAGAGCTACATGTAATCTTCATTATGCCATGTTATATATTTTACAGTTCCTCTCTGTGAGTATTCCTCTCTGGCAGCCCCAAAAGACAAATGAACAGAAAAGGTAGTCCAATTTTTCCAAAACCAAGCCCTCCAAGGCAAAAGATCAAATATCCTTTGCAGCTGTGGTTGGTTGGCAAATAGATTTTTTCCCATTTGGTTCCTTAGTGAGTCCAAAGCCAAACTCTGAGTTTCTGATGTTCAGAATCTGTCCCTTTCCTCGATTTATATCCCATTGAATGAAGTTGAAGCCCTGAACCACTCTTTGAATCAGGCAGCAGTGCCTAAAGGTCTGCAGCTCCTCAGTGAAACTCACCTTAGGGTTACTTCTAAGACAAGAGTGAATTCGCTCTGATGAATCAGGCCACTGCAGTGAACCCACTCAGAGACTCTCACAAGCTTATATACCGTCACTCAGCCGAAATATGATGCATAGGCTATGTAATAGACACTGTGTGCAAAGCAGTCAAAGCAGTCAGTTGAAAAATGTGTCCAGTAGACAGAGCTGTTCTATTTATATGCACATAAATGAAGATGCTTAAATGGTAGGCTAAGTGTAGACCTATGCAAAAGTGCTTGATATTACATAGGGCTAATAATATACGCTGCTGATTTAGGTGAAACGTACTCTGTGGCCATGTAGTTTTGATCTGTTAAACTGTGCAGAGCAACACGGAGTGAAGAGTGAGGTAAACTTTTAGACTGCAAATAGTTAGACAGATCAAGCAGGTTTGTATAGTGTCAGTACAGCTACTTATTCTGTTGTCAGACAGGAACAACACTCTTTTTGCCTTGTTGTTTTGAGACGAATTTCAGTCTTGGCCATAATATCGGTGTGTAAAACATTCTATGCAAGAACTTTTTCAAAAGTAATGCAAAGGTTTTTATTATGCCAAGCCCAAACTGCCCAATGTGACGTTAATATTTCAGGATGGTTGTAATGTTTGTGTAATACATTTTGTGTATTCCCATCTTAGCCAAATAAGCCTTTGTTATAAAATATTGCTTCGAGACTACCTAAAAACAGCAATGTAATAGTTTCTTTACACCATAATCACCTTTGGTAATTAATTACCCTACAGGTGCCCCCTGAACGGTAGAGTTTCGGTGAGAACGAGCCTATGGCAAATTGGCATGTGTAAAATGTCTGTAATGATTTAGCTGGCATTCCAGTGTCAGAAATGTCTAGTTGTAGTGATTGATCATCGCAGGAGATGTTAATCTAGTGGAGAGTTAAAAAATGATTTTACATATTTTAAGACCAGAGTCTTTATAGGTTTGTATGTTTTGATTCTTACACAGATCGTAACAGGAACCCACCCAGTAACTAACATTTCCCTGTTCTGGTGTCTGGCTCAATATGTGAAACTGTTAACTGAAAGTTAATTGACCAACTGGGATTTGACAAACAGAAAATTAATAATAGTGTCAGTTTTACAAGCATGCAAGCATGATTGTGGATGGCTCTTTCTCCAAGGTATAAATTACTCAGTCTTGACAGAAGGTGTAAAAAGGAATAAGGAAATATGAAAAACTTAATGGGAACAAGGTGGTGATCAAACTATACTATGTGTTTGGAGAGGGGTTTGATTGGAGAGCCAGTGGGATTAATAGAAATACTTGAATTTGATAGTACCTAATCATAATCTACTAACATGCAGCTGAGGGACCAGTTTGCCAGGTTTTATTTTTGGTCCTCTTGCAGCATTCAGACCATTTCTCCTTATGGTGATGAAACTATTTGTGACGCTATTTCAGGGAACATTGAAATCTGATATCATCTGTATCATCATTGCCACCATTATCATTATCATTTTAACACTTCGGTGTGGCACGGCATGGTTGCGTAATGACACTGAACAATAAAATGAAATGAGGATCTAGTCCAGGGGTCTTTCCATGCCCATATTTGCTCCCGTGACGGGTGCAGGCTGTTATGTGACTATTAAACATCAGGTGGCGGTGTTGAGACGTTGAGAAGATAAAGAGTTAATATTAAAATGTCAGCAAATACTAATTGTCTGCACAAATCATCCTGAAAACTATATTAAAACATTCAGTTTTGAACTTATGAGTATAAGATTATTTCTCACTTTGACTGTAGCTTCAGGTCTGCATAAACTGATCTCTTTCAATCTTAAATACGTTGTGTAATTTGTTTCTTCCTACACTTCATTGTGTGATGTGTGATTTCTCAGCAGCCAGAAAGGGTACTTACAATATACATTTTTTAATGTGTGTTTGACTCTGCTTCTTCTTCACTTCAGATCTCCCCAAAAGTGCTGTAAAACTCATTTCTGGCCTTTAACATTTGCTGTGGTCAAATGAGGTCTCTTACCTCAAACGACTCCGCCATAGATACTGTAACTATTCCTGCCCGTCTTCAATATCAGGTTTAAATTACAAATATCTCACAGCAGGGATGAAACCCATCAAGCAAGGCTATGAGCGTCTGTAATTTGAGGTAGCGAAGGACGATCCCCAAACATATTCTGAGCTTTGTACTTTTGTAATAAAGTTGCTGAATATTTAGAAAGCTAAATCTTAATTCCCTGGACTTTAGTAAGCATCTGATAAACGCACTGAAATTGCATCATGGCTACATTTTAGATATCATCAACCACATAACTTTTTATTTTACGTTAATTTTAATGCCAAGCTTAGTAGCTTGACGCTGCAGCATATATTTTTTTGGCCTTCTGTGTGAACTAATTTATGATTGAAACATTTACTATGTTTCTTTAATGTTCCACCTGAGAACTGGCGTTAGTTCCCTCATGCTGCAGCAGAAATAGAAGTGACCTATATTCTCTGTCACTGTGGCTTGCCATCTGAGAGAAAGTTGCAAATAAATGTGCTTCATTGACAGAAGTCCTGTAACTGCACTGGCACAGAAACTCTATCCTGTCCCAGAGTTCCTTCGCTGGGTCACTGCAGGTACTCCTTGGACCAGCCCTGCCGACACTCTGCCAGACACCCAGTCCTCCCATCGCAGAGCTACTTCTGTGTCTGCCAGAGCTGCTGCCTCTGATCCAACTGTGTCCTGCCTGTGCCCCCTCTCCGATCTACAACTCTCACCAGTTAACATCCATCCATCCATCCATCCATCGTCAACCGCTTATCCTGCATACAGGGTCACGGGGACCAGTTTGGGTGCCAAAAAAGCTGCACAGTGAGAGAAATTCATCCAGTTAATTGTGTCCTGATGTATTTTACTTTCTACAAGAGCAAGGTGGGCAGGTGCCCTAGAAATGTAATGCAAAAATCTTCTAAAACACATACTTGGTGGTATTTGTTCCTCTCTGTACTTACTATTGTACTAAGTGTAGTTGTACTCACATACTTACATTGCTACATACAACAGAGGCTACTGCTTACATGTTAACGCATCAATAATAAAGATCCAGTAAGATAATAATATAACACTGACAGGGAAAATTAGTAGTTGTAGAACTTTACTCATTACTTATGCACTCTTACGCAAGTAAATGATCCAAGTACTTCTTAGTTACAATGCATTGCAGTTAAAGTTTTTTGTCCGACATTCATATAAAACTTAATATAAGAAATAGTTTAATAACCGGAGCTGTTTATCTGATGGCTGAATATCTTTCCTTGCTACATTTAAATTAAAAACATGTGGTAACACTTTGTCTGACGTTAAAGCAAGAAGTATTTTACAGTACGCTATTATGACCTTCCTAGATGACAACCATACTATCCCAGTCAGTTTTGGTACTGTCCACATCAGACCCACCTTTGCAAAGAAACCCATCTTTGAGTGAAACACAAGAGGGACATGATGTATACAGGCTGAGCTTGCGCCTTTTAGCTGTGTGCAAATTGCAGAATGAAAGAATGCAGCATGTGTCATGTGAGCATGGCCATGATAAGCTTGTTTAAAATATTATCAAGCAGCAGGAGCAAAGTCTAAATTTATTGTTTTTTATGGTAGTGAATGTTGACATGTTTTATCAGTTTGTTATTTAGTTGTAAAAATGATTTCAAAGAAAATGGTAAAATGTGTAGATGTTTTCTATGTGTAAACACATAATTTACACCAAATTACTCCATCTAAGGTGTCAAACTGAGTTTGCCTGAATGTCAAACACTTAATTTGCACAGCGGAAAGTTGCTCACGCTGTTAATTGGAGAAACCGAAACCCACCACCCATCCCACCCCCAGACAGGCTGGACCTGTCCCAGTACCCAATATAACAACATAACATGAGGCACAAGAGTCTCACTGGAAATAAGCAGGAAAAAACTACCAACATCTCATGGAGAAAAGTATATTTATTTATACACTTTTCTGGCAGGAATAGACACATAGCCGAGAGGCAAGATTCAATTTGTGGTTTATATGAAATACTTTATCACATAACTTTCAGTTAAAAAGACATTATATCAAATTACTCTAAACACAAACGATCCCTGGATGAGTCCATGTTGTTTACTGTAGCTATTAATATTTTACAAAGAGGTCCACTTTGAGATGATCACCGTACAACATATCAGGGGTCACTCATGACTTAAGAAGACTTAACCAATGCAGAAAACTCTGAAAAAAAAACAAAAGACAGAATTTTAGACATTTCACATTTATCTGGTAATAATCATCCTCTAATTTCATTAAACTTCAAACAACTACAAACAGAAACTGAAGTGTGTAGCTCTGGCAGTGACCCTTTCTATGAGGTAATTCTTGTAGCTGCACGTCTATTAGCAACAAAATGAAACACAGCAAAGGGATGTAAGAGTGTTGACTGGAGACTACTTTATGGCCATCAATTCACCGCTACCTGGCATTTTTACAATAACGGATAACAACGAATGGTTTTTAACTTGAGATTTTATCACAGTTGTTCCTGTTTTGCTGATTGATTCTGATCAATATATTTCCAAATGGTTAACACCTGTATTTATCTAACTGCCAAAATTAAAGTTTGGACTTCAGGGAAAGATGAAAATTATTTACTTTTGTAAAGTTAAGATTGAAAAATATTCATAAAATTTGCTTTGACATCATAAGTGGTCACAATGAATAATACGCTAGCTGTAGCAATATGTAGCCTATAATTCAGTTCATTAGTTTTAGCCTATTATTTGGATTTTTTGTGCATTTGATAGGATGTTCACCACCTTTTCTCCTTTTACATTTATCAGAGGTGCAAACAAATAATGTAAATAAAGCTGGCACTGATTTTGTCTGAAGTCACTTTCAATGCATCTTAATTGTCTGCACTTGTCAATAAGATACTAAATATGATGCAGGTTTTCTTTCTGTTTGTATCACAGATATTTTCTTGTTATTTCTTACATAATAATGTTTTTAAATACTATAAATGTAATAGCTTAAAATATATATCCAGTATTTATATGATATTTCTTCTTTCTTTAAATATATATTCGCAGAATAACATCAATAAGTAAAATATAAGGATTTAAAAAAAAGAAAGAATAAACAATTAGGTAGATGTAGGGTCAATCCTTATATCTGATTGGCTATTTAAGCTTTTAGCATCAATCTGATCACTTAAGAGGAGCTCTTAAAGGGTTACTCCCACACTTTACTGTGAGTAGTAATAACTAGCTTGAAAAATGGGTCTTATTCTTTACACTCATCAAAGAGCTGTTTTCATTCAACATTCTTAAGTGTAATTCATAGACGTTTGACTAAAAAAGTCACAGATCTCAATCACCTCTCTGTTTATAAGAAATGCCGTGCTCATCTTCATGACAACGCATCAAGGCAAACTAAACATTCACGTCTGATAATTCAGAAAACAAAACGCTGTTCAGTATCTACAGGGTTAGTTCCCCTCAGGCCTGTCTACCTTCCCAGCCGATCTTCCCGTCTCCATCCGAGTCTCCCTCCAGCAGGAAAGCTCTGGTCTCAGCTGCAGTCAGCAGTCTCGCTCCTTTGGAGAAGTTCTGCAGGAACAGTCTGATGAGGAGCGGGGACGAAGCACCACATTGAGGAAAAAATACACACAAGCAACAAAAAGGGAACAGAATGAATAAACATGTCAAATGAACTGCATTTCATACAGAAACATAATACTGTAGAGAACTACCTTTGGTGAAATCCAGCTTGGCACATGAATTATGGAAGGAGCAGGAAGTGTGTACATTCATATATAAGATAACTGTTTGTGTTGAAAACTCAACTGTAACTCATCCTGTTCTATGAAGCCGCTTTTGTCTTGGTCCAAAATCTTAAAGACCCTCTCGATCTCTGTTGGAGTTTTCTTGGATAAACCCACTGTTTTGAAAAACATCTTCGGGCTGAAGGAATCCTTCCCTAAAAGTAAAATCACAGGTAAAACATGATTTGATCCAGTCAGTTAAAATTATGATGTCCTCGAGGTTTTGTGAAATCAAAGTGCAAGAAAGGCCTGACATCCTGTGAAAAGAGCAATTTTCACTGTTGACACACTAATTACACACTCAACACACAACCATCTCCTCACCTTTACAAGCATTAATAGCCGAAGTGATGTCTGAGGCAGCCAGGACGTCGGTAATAGCCATGGTGGTGGAAACTGTTGCAGAGGATGTTTGCAGCCTGGTGCAATATGTGACCACTGATGAGCAAAAAGGAACTACTGGTGACAGTGAATAGGCTTCACCCTCACTGGTGTCAAAAACCACCAGTGTCCTTCTGTCCGCTGTCACCTGCAGCTGACCACTTTAGTAAACTGTGTGTGTGACTGTTTGTGAAAGGGAGGTTGAAAGACAGAATCTCGTCATCGCACAACTGTGTTTTTTAGAGTGGTTTCTCCAGGGGTCAGAGGTTGTAGTGGATTTAAATCTGCTTAAACAGACCCAAGTCAGGTAGCATGTCTCTATAAACAACACAAGCAAGTCAGTGAGGTTATATTTGGTGCATCTGGAGAGGACCTGGCAGGCCTGCATTTCCTCTTCGCTCGTGTTTCCAGCCACGGTTGCTGCTTGCTCGTGGTCTTCCCTTTCATTGTTTCCGCAGGCTGTAAACATCCTGTTATTATGGCCTCTGTCACTTTCAGGCTATGCGACATAGTGCTGTCTCCACTCACAGTCACCTTGTTTCCACATGCTACATTTAACATGTAAAGAGCTCCGTTCTCAAATGAGTGAGTGTCCCTTTAAAACGATGCTAAGCATGAGACGTGACAATCACACACTGTGGGGTACAGTTAATATCAGTATACATGATTTATACATTTAGCTGATGTTCTATTCTCCAGGATTGAGAAACACCAGCTCTTTGAAAATTCATAATTACATTGTGTTTGAAGCGCTTCCTAAGTCTGGTTTCAAACATGTGTCCTACTAAATCGGATAAGTTAAGAAATGTGTTAGTTAGTAAAGAGTTTGTAAATAGAGTGTTGGAAAACTCTTTTAGCTCTGCCCAATCTAAAGATGGTCTCAACTATGTGAACTGGAAGTGAGCTGTAGCATAACGTCCAGAAATTACAGTTTACGGGGCGCTAACAATATCTTAATCTTGTCTGTATTTGTTTTATTTTTAAATGCATCTATGGAGAAATACATGTCTATCAGAGTTAGCTGCATTCATTTAGTTTAGAATGAGTGCAAAATATCTGATTATGCTAACCTAGCAGATGCTATTAAGTCCTTTAGTCCTTGTGATATGTTGTGTAATTTTGTTAAATCTAATTTTTATTTTGTAACTATTCAGTAACAATTCATTCCTACGTAAGAACTAGTTTGTGTGATGAAACCCTTTTTAATTTAGTGATGCATAAATCTCCACTTAGTTAACATTTGTGTTAAAACTAGCTAAATTTGAAGTTATGAAGAACTGGTGTATCTGTTTTCAGGAAATGATGTTGAAAAAAGATATATTTAAGAATAAAATCTTTGAATTACTGGTCAAACAAAAACTTTATCTTGTTAAAATAGGTGCTTTTTATTAAATTGAATTTATTATGCGTATAATCTTTTAATATGACCTATGGGGGACTCCACACACATGGGGTTTAAATACATGTGTTTTGAGTCTGTATTTAGACTCCTAATGCATTTAGGGTTGAAGTCACGTCATGTCCAAAACTGGACATGTTGGACAAGTTAAATTACCTGATGGTGACAGTATTTTTTTTAAGATCACAGTGTTTCACATTGAAACTGCAAATGAAAGCCAGCATCTACACGTGGCAAATGTGCATTTGCTGAGTTGCTATAAATCATTCCATGGGAGTCTCTGCAAAACCACCTGAGAAATTCCCATACTTTGGGTGCTTTTGCAGTTTATTACAGACAGGAAATGTGGTGCAGTTAGCTGGCAAAGTGATAGACTTTTGTTCTGGTAAAGAACACACCAAAAACCCTCCTCACTCGACACCACATTTGACCCCTTTTGTGTAACTGAAATGCACTCTGTGTGAGTTTGTGTCGACTTTTCCTGCTTGCTAATGCCATTATGGTTTGAAAAGCAGTGTTTTCCTCAGTTCCAATCCACACATGCCTTTATAGCTCCCATGTGTGAGGGGCTGCTGGCCCTAACAGGCTGCACGTGTGGGTCCAAGGCCTGGCCAGGGTGACGTGAGCCTGGTTTCCTCAGGATGGACTACAGTGAGGCCTGCAGCAAACAGAGGGGCAGAGGAACGACAAAAACATCCTCTGTCCCCCCCCCACCATGTCGCTGCCCCCCTCAGCCTTGTCCCTTTCCATGCTCCAATGCTTGTTTTCAGGAAGACCAGGCTTCCTGCGTGATGGAGCGGTGGATGAGAGGAGGAAGAGGGGGATGGGACAGAGAGGAAAAGACAGACACACAGAAAGATGGATAGTGATGGGGTGACGGTCTTGTGCACGTAGTGATTTGGGGGACTTTTTAGGATGGTTGTTTTCTTAAAAGTACAGGCAGCTGTGAAGAGCTCAGAGGAACAGGGAAGACTACAGCACAAAGTCAGTTGGAGTACTTTCACATGCCTGACATACAAACTTCCCTGTTCTGTTCTTTCATATGTGTTGGGAAATACTGAGCAATGGGACAATCAGGAAAAGGCATGGAAACCAGCAATGGTAAGTATTACACACGCAGATGGTAGGTTGCATTTTACACAAATTTAAGAACCAGACAGGCTTTGGTATTGTTTCAGGATTGGATACATTCTTGTTTTGCGCTGTCTGTGTATTGATGATGTACAGTATAGACATGAAGCTTATCCACAGGGACTTATGATTGAGTAAGCTGGTAGACATTCAGGGTGTTGCTCAAAGACACGGGTGTATCACAAAGGATGCATCACAGATGCATTCACACCTACTGGGATTTATTTTGTGGGAGTTGGCTTACAGGGGGTTTTTCCCCCTGAAACATCGGCCATCATTTCATCATTGTTAATATATTATTGTTTATTATTAGTAATAAACAACAATAAAGATTTCTGAGATCAAATGCAAAGTGTTTTGAACAGCATCATGAGATATTCACTGTAGATCTGTCTAAAATTAAAATGTATGTAATGAAATAATTTGTCCATCTCAGGTTAAGAGGTGCAACAGTAGTGCACCCCATTTACATTTTCATGAGTAGTTCTGAACTAGATTAGTTCCATAACAAGGCCATTTCTTTAGTTTGAACCTTGTGGCAAAGAAACATTTAGAAAGTTTTTTTTTTTTATCATGAACTCAGCTTTGGTTTCCTGCATGATGATTTACATTTATCTGCTACTTATTCATACACATGGTCAGTCCAGTCCGTCTGTCACCACTTACGCATGTTAGAAAGGAAACAGTAGTCAACATGAGGATGGGAAATGTTTATAACCTTCATTCATCTTTGCATTATGGAAAACATCATTAAATACATTTTATAAGCCTTCCATGAGAAATCTTTTATCCTGCCTTTTCTTTTGTGTTCACAATGACCTTTAAACTTAAAAAGAATAAATATAAAAGATGTTTAGATCATGTCAGATTTCAAAAGTTGAAAGTTGCTCTATGTGTAATGTCTTCTGTAGAAACAATTTATCTTGAAAGCCATTTTGATTCAGATGGATGACATGGTCATCAGGATAGACTTAACATCCAGCTAAACTAAATCTTTAAGTCCCTCTGTAATGTCTGAAACATTTGGCTTCTCAGAGAGACAGAGGAGGAGAGGCAGTCTGTTCATCTCTGCGTGCATCCCCAGGAAAGTGGTTGCTCCTCCTTTTTCCCGAGCTCAGTTACTGCCTCGTCTATTTCTATCTGACCAGCTGTGGTGAAAGCATGCCAGTGATGCTCTCAAATTCAGCCAAGATAACCCCTCCAACATACACTTGAAGCTCCACCCTCCACCACCACCCTCCTAACAGTTTTATCTCTCCTGTCTGCTCTGGCACCACTCTTTCAGCCTGTGTGATTGTCTCTGACATTGTGTCTGTACATGGTGTGTGTCATTCACCTCTCTACTCTGTTTTGACATGAATCACTCAAGACTGGATGTGTGTGAGTTTGCGTCTGTGCATGCATCTATTTTGTGTGTGTGGATGGCACTGTATGTCAATGCATGCATCTTTGCGTGGGCTCATGCATGTATCCACACTGTGCATGTCGCTGCCTTTCAGTTTACTGACACAAGACAACAGTTCTGCTGATACTCCTGCAGCGACACTGAGTCAGAATCAGAAGCTTTCTCCCTCATATGAATTACCACTGCACTGTGATCACATTGACCCACACCAGTTGAGCAACTAAGTTATGTTTGCTGAATTTCTCTCCCTACCTTCTCACTTTGTCTCTCTATACTTTTTCCGGATTGATGCTAGTGCCAGCCTTTTTTTTTCATGCTTCTTTGCTCCAATGTCAGCCTGTTTAAAATCTGCATAGAAATGACTAAAACCTCATTTTAGTCACTTACAATCAAATTAAAATGAAGTTATGAGTGAAAAAAGAGACAAATACATGGTGTCTTCTTGTCCCCTTGAAGATATTGAATTAATATGTATATATTACTCTAATAGTATGATGTGGCTTCTGCGCTAAGCTACAAGAGGAAGTACAAGAGTAGCTTTTTAAGGACTTATGTTCCAAATAATGTATGGTCCATGCCCGGACCATACACAGACTCCCGACAGCTATTTCCTCCTACTTCCAATGTTCATGCCAAGCTACGTTCGCCGACTGAGAGTGGTACGATGTTTTCCTTTTAAGTAGTACACACCTCTCAGTCGAAGTAGTGCATGTCTGTCGCAGCCTTGGTGGAAGGCAGCAACCATCTGGTGTTGTCCTGGTCTATCACTAGCTGGAGGGAAGTTGATCTTCCTCAGCTTGGTAGATTGACTCCAAATATGAAATCCCTGTCAGTTGCACAGAGGTACAGCCATTTCTATCTCCTGTGTCCTTGCTGCTCCTTTTCTTATCTATTTGCTGTAACTAAGGGGGCAATCCTGACTCAATACATTTTTGACTTAAATGGGGTTGCTGCTGTGCAACTGGAGTAGGGCCTGATGAATACCAGTCAGCTCAGGCTGCAAGTGATAGGATCTGTGCGGGGACAAGACACGGTGATGGCCTTGGGGTGGGGGTGGGGGTCAGGGTGGGACTCAGGGACTCCCTCAGACGTCCCCGAGGACAGGAGGGCGGTCGGTGTCAGCAAAGATAGTGGTGTCAGGGATTGGTCTGGATTTATAAGTGTGCTGGACAGTTGGATGTAGCCTACGGGACGTAGAATGATAGATGCTGCTATACTAACAAGACCTTCCCCAAAATAAATTCCTTCTGAACAGCCTTTTCTCTTTGTCCATATAACCATAATTGGGAACTACAAGCCAAAGTAAATCTAGTATGTACTTAAAAGTAATGGCTTGACATGAAAGCATAGTGTCCTATTTCCTGTTCCTATAGTGTGAGGTAGAGTGATATACCCCTGGGCAGCGCCGGATTCCCAAATAGAGATATTCATGTATAATCCAATGCCACAGGCCCCTGTAAACCTCATCACATTTAAGATTAGCCGCTGAAACAGATCTGCTCTTATCTGATCAGGGTTGTGTGTGTGTGTGTGTGTGTGTGTGTGTGTGTGTGTGTAAATGAGACCTCTGTCAACGAGAGCCCAAACTCAGCTCCTCCATAAACACTTTAAACAAGTTGAGGAGTCCCACAGCTGTCTCGGCCAATGCATGCTCAAGTGTGTGTGCCGATACATGTGTGTGTTCATACAGGTCAGAGGGCACCGTTCTGCTTTTCAACATGTTTCCCACAGTCTTTTCCCTGCCAGCAGTCCGCACATTTCAAGCTAAATTCCTCCCCACTTGTGCGTGTGTTAACTTTATGTTACTGCTGAAATACAATTTCGCCCCGCGTAGCTGCTGCTCCCTTAGCTGTGGTTTGTTTACAGGATGGAATGAGGCAAGTGTTTACACGCACAGTCGCGGTCACTGCTCAACCTTTAAAATGGCACAAGTGCAGAAAAAGAAATGGGCCCAACTAGAGTGACAGACAGGCACAGGCCTTTCACCACCGGGTGTAATGCCTGACTGAAATAATGCCAGTAACACAAGTAGTGCGGGGAGACGCACAAAAGCAAAAAATGCAAAGGAAAAGGAAATATTTTTGAACTTTGATTAAAAGACATTTAAAAAAAACACTGCTATTGCTATGCCTCCATTTGTCCTAACAAGGTTCGAGTTTTGTGTGCTTGTGTGTGAAATCCTCAGTTTCCTTTATTACCCCCACTGAGGCTTACTGCTACACTCTACTGTCGTCCAGTGGTAGGACACCGCAATGACACAAGCTGCAGAAAAGGTTTTAACTAACTGAATAATATTTCTGCTCTTAGATGTTATGTTGATGGATTCATTTGCTTTTTTTGGTCTCCTCCTGTAATGATGTATACATGCAGACACTGCAAGAATGATGTTTGTCCTATAAATCTATCAATATTTAGGTGCAGTAATGCTCTCCATCAGTAGCTTTTTAACATTTATTTAGGTTGTATGTTTTGTTAGACACAACCAAAAACTTAACATAGTATATATATTGTATATAGAAATAGCTTATTGTACAAAAATGCATTCTCTGCTATAACAGATTTCTCTAAGTATGTTGATGTGTATTATTTAAGTTAAAATGTTTTATTCAACAAAATGTTGCTGTCTTTGCATTTTGCAGAACTTCAGGACTTGTGTTTAGTGAATTAATAACTCATAATGTCAAAATGTGTAACATAAATCCACGAGAGCTTTCGAGTGTGCAAATTCTCGGTTCCACATTTTGATCGATCATACTGTATGTGCATACCCTACTTGTTTGGTAATGATTGCGGAATAATGAATACATTGATACGCCTTCTGCATCCAGCAGACTGCCTGGTCAGTGTGTGGTACCACCTTTGTGTGCCAACACTTTAATTTTTGACTTTCACCAGGGTCCTGTTCTGCCTGGTCAGACACACTTTGTGTAAACAAGATATTTATTTCTCCCTCTGTCACGAAATGGATTCTATATGGTGAATGATGGAGTAATAAATGACTATCAGTAATCTCATGTTCTTATAGCATCAGGAAATGAGTAAAGATAGACTTACTCACCCTACATTCCCCCACCCGACCAAATCCTCCCACCAACACTGACCCACCCTCCTCACACAGCTGTGTCTCCTCCTGTCTGTGTCTCCCTACACCTTTTCACATACACACACACACACACACTCACTCACACGCTCACACACACACTCACTCACACGCTCACACACACACTCACTCACACACACACACACACACACACACACACACTCACTCACACACACACACACACACTCACACTTTTCCCAATATGGCAGTGCCCTTGGCAGCAGCGGTGCTAGTTCAGGCGGGCAGTGTTCCCAGGTCTGGACTGGGGAGGAGCAGGTGTACTGCTGTCAACAGAGGCTCATAAATACTCCGCCAGCGATCTGAGATGGATTACACATTTATGTCATCATATTAAAGACACTCTGTCAGCAAACACCTTTAAGACCCTATAATCTCCCGCTTAAGAGAAAAGAATTTTCTCCCTACAAAGGGAGTTTATGGCAGGGCTCACCGCTGTGCAGCACAGCTAGTGCTGATCTGCAACAGATTAGTCCTTCAATTCACAACCAGTTCCAGCGCTGGCTTCTATCATTTAAAATGTAAAGGCAGCAAAAAAGTTCCCTGTCTTACTTTATGTGCTTATGACAGAGGTCATTGCAGTTTTATCACTGGTTAAGCCACCTTGAATAAATATGTACACAACAGTGACATATTTACCACTCTGTATGTTGTCATCTTAGTGTCACATTTCACTTCCTCTCAGCGCCTTCCCTCTGCAGCCACGAGACCCTGTTGTGTCCAAATAAAGGCTGCAAACAGCACTATTGGTGTCCTGACTGGATGTTTCACTTCCCCATGTTACCCATAAAGCTTTGCAGTGCCCCATTCCTTTGGCGTGGGACTCCATATGTTCCTCCTCAGGCACTTAGCATGGTGTATTCTGCATGCTCAGAATAATCCCAATGATCTCCAATTACCCTCCCCTCACGGATTGTTTGGTGTCACTCACCGTCTGCCGGCTGGATAGGATGATTCTGCGCTTGCAGTGTAAAAGGATAGTTCTACAGTTTTTTCTGGCATGCAATGTGCACGTTATAGCTCAATCAGAGCAGTAGGCTAGAGTGAGACGATAACAATTCTTTAAAAAATTCAAGCTGAACTGTCGCCTCAGTGCTTGAGCTTGTTCTCACCCTCTTCAGCACAACAGACACACTCTTTGCTCTAGTTCGCCTGTTGATGCCTGTGAGGTCAGGTTTCCCTGTAAGCTGCAGCAAATTGTTGAGGCAGACG
The DNA here is from genome assembly GCF_014851395.1 of Micropterus salmoides. Classification (NCBI taxonomy): domain Eukaryota; kingdom Metazoa; phylum Chordata; class Actinopteri; order Centrarchiformes; family Centrarchidae; genus Micropterus; species Micropterus salmoides. Next base: position 10,299,027 of record NW_024041262.1, on the reverse strand, counting down.
AAAGAGTTGGATCACTGGCTGGTTGGAAACCAAATTAACTAGCTTGATGGCTTTCAGCACACGCCTCTGGCTAAAGGCGCAGAGCAGATCAGTGGAGAAATGATATCGAGTTCTGTATCTCGCTTAAATAAACTACAACAGATAATAAAACACATCAATTAGGCTTCCTCGGCTTCTTCCCAGTCAGTAGAAGGCCTGAAACCAAAGACGTATCACTCTTTCATCTGATATTTGGATGCAGATATTTTTGAGACATCAGATTATGAGCACACATCAATCATTACCCCAATGTGAAAATAGAAAGTGGAACAGACAAACAAGCTCACATTTTGTGCCCGGGAGACGGCTTTCAGCTCAGGGACTGTATCACATCCTCATATGTACTGCTAAGTCCAGTGAAAAAAGAGTTGACTATGTCAAAACACTGGACTGCAAGCAGTCCGAGTGCCCTGGCTGACCTGATATGGATCCATGGGTGCACGTTGCTGGGTGACACGAAGCCTCTCAGAGGACAACATTTTGTACAGAGGTGGGAGGAGGTGGCAAAAAGCAAAATGAGGAGAAGAGAAATGGGATCACCTTCCTCATTCTCAATAAAAACACCATCTGTCCATCTCTACATCTCTTTTCTCTTGTCATGTCCCCTCTCTTGGGAACCAGAGATGGACTGAATGGTGACATTGTTGCCTTCTGGGAACAACATCCTGATGCTGTCTGGGTGTGGAAAGCAGAACTCCAGCATCAGTGATTTTGTTGCCAGGGGGAGGACTATACCAGCGGGAACTTCTTAATAAATGTGGCTGATTGGAAGTTACATGAGACAGTGATGATGATAAATAACATTACAGTACAACAGCAATAGCAGCAGAAGTAAAGGATCATGAACAATAGAAGTAGGGATGGTAGTAATATATATTGAAATAGTAATGATAAAGTATGAGTAATATTTCCTTATCTATTAGTAAAAGTTGTAATAGCTGCATCATTGGTAGCAACAGTCGTAGTTAAATGTGTACATAGCAGCATTTCATTATGGTGTTGGAGCTCTGCTGCAGTTCTCTCATTTGCCCCAGTACTGGCTGCAGCTGCTTGCTATTCTGCTTGCAACCCCTAGAGGGAGTTATTGTTCACTGTGAGACCATGCACCAAAATCATGGACTGAGAGGCTTCCCAAACATTTCGCCCAAAAGTACAATGGAAGTCACACGCAGAAGGTTCAAGGATTCACTTTTTCAAACATCACCTGCACATACAGCTTGACAGAGTCTGTTTTTACCAGACAACAAATATGGGGAGATGGAGATCAGTGGTTCCCAAAGTGGAACGGCTTGGTCCACCAAGGGCCGTGAAGGACGTCACCCTTAGTAAGTTCAAGTTTATTGTCACACGTACAAGTACAGTGAAATGCCATTGTGCCGACTCACTCATCCTTTGTGTACATAAATAACTTGTTCAGTAAAATTAGATTTCTCTTTTGGCCACAGGTGAAGATGCCATAGATGGTCGTTAGACTTGGCCGGGTGACTCCAACAACCGTAACAACAGGAGAACTAACGAAACAGCTGTATCAATAATCTTGAAAAACATCGGAAAAATAGCTGAATTGATCTACCAGTCAGTCGGAACTGAAGAAGTCTGTCGGATGATGGACGAAACGTCTTTAAGTGTCTTCAACCAAGTCCAGTTCGTATTGACCTTAACCTTCCTTGGACAACTTTGACCTGGATGACTGAGAACCTTCACAGACATTAATGGTTAATGCACATAACATATTACAACCAAATTATTATTATTATTATCAAAACCAAACTGTGTATAAAAGCTCCCTAAAAGACAAATACAACATTGCTGATTGTGAGTCCACAACCTTGACACCAAAAGAAGTGTTTAATATGTGAAGTGCATAACAGCTGCCAATCTTACTGTTTTAACCACACAGGTATGTGTATGTATGTTACTGTAACATCCGCTCTGCTGTGAATCATTCAGGCAGTTGTGTTACATTAAAACAGATAAGTTATTGATCCCCATCTTCCACTGTGCTGCTGCCGAAAGGCTGGCAGCCTCCAGGAAGTGTACTGTAAATATGAGCTCTTTGTCCTTTATTTGTCCTCACCTCCTTTCTCACCTCCTCTGATCTACTCCCCTTATTTCATTTCCCCCCATCCTTCATTCACTCGCTATCCCGTCTGATTCCCCCTCCTCCCTCCTGTCTTTTTCTGTGCATCTCTCTATCTCCTCTCTCTGTCCATACGTTTAGCTTGTCTCTTTTGGTGCCCTCAATGAGGTTTCTGTCGCGCATTAATAGCCGGGGGAATGAGTGGGGCTCGCAGGATGCAAGGTAGGAAAAATGTGCTGGTGTCACGCATGGCAGATGCAGAGAGATTAAGTGTGTTGCAATGCATTCTGCAGCGTCATGATGCAGCAAGATTTTCAGCAATGCATATCAGTTGATAACCATGTTTGCTTTCTTTCTTTTTACAGAGTTAAAATACTTCAGGGATGGAGCTATGTTGGTGATTTCATTGGATGGTTTGAATTGGCTTTCTAAAAGGAGCTGCAGTGACAAAGGAATCAAGAAACGGTATGATTTAAAATTTTTCATCCCTGTGTTTGATGGTCTGTCTGTGTTTATGGCGGTGGGACTTGAGGTTGTCTGGATGTGTATTGGCTGTTTGGAAAAGTTAATTAGGTTATAATCTGTCTTTCTTCTGAGCCCCTCCACCTGTTGAGTAAGATATTCATTTACCTGAAACAGGGCAGATTACAGGCTTCATGGCCTACTGCATAAGGGTGTTTTTGTGCGTTTGAGACCATACAGTGGTATGTGTATGTGTGTCTTTTTACATCCTTTACGTCACAGCTGCTGTGAGTCAGCTCCTCTCTTCCTTTCCTGAGTCACTCATCCAGCGGTTGCTTGGTTACTACAGAGCGGTAAAAGTTTCCTATTGCGTCTTTGTCTCCGCGGATGGATGGGCCCCGATATTTATTCAGGCTCAGGATTGAGTGGCCAAATAATGTATGTGTTTTTGTGCATGCGCGCACTTGTGCGTACACTGCTTCATCCAATGGACAAAGGCTGACAAATCAGTTTTAGTACATCCTGTTGTTAACAGACAAGGGCTTTTTGTGCACTGCAGCAGACTCCTTAAAATGTCCAGTGAAATGGAATGATATTGTGTGTAAGAGGGTATTATCTTTAGACAAAGCCTACACATCATCTTTGGTTAAACTTTATGCTTGTTGAATTGTGTGAACTGGTGGCTTCATATTGTGGAGCCCATGTAATAACTCAGCCTACACAGGCTCCATCCCCAAACCACCAATGTACTCCATCCACAACCAAGTGCCCTTTGACCAGACACTCATAAGCATTATATTGAAAAAGGCATTTTGTGCCTGAATACTAAATACCTCATTCTCAGTGGTATATGACATTGACACTGTTGAGTATTGACACAGTATTTCTATTGATATACGCCATTTACAAATTGTCGTAGCTCATGTCACTATTATATTGGTCACTCCTCAGATGTAACTGTTACTTACAGATTTCCCTACTGTAAGTCATAACCAAGCTGGGCAAACCAAGCTAAATATTAGTCCTCTACAACTAACACAGTCAGCATGGCTGTTGGATTCAGACAAGGTTTGAAAAAACAAGCAGTCTCATATGTATTAGACTATTACCATGAGGTTTTCTTAAGTTTTAACCTGAACAACTGATCTGTTTTTGGCCACTTAGCAGCAGCAAAAACAAGTTGTGAACACAACGTTGATAAATCAACACATTTTAATTTGATATCAAGAACTGTTACCAAACAGTTGCTAATTTACACATCCAGCATTTATTGGGAAACATCGTCATTTAGTTGTGTTTCCAATAGTCACTCACCTTTATCTCTGTTTTTGGTCTCCACCAACTTCTAGGGGAAATATCTGTCTCTTAAGCTGCTAAATGCTCTATTATGTTCACCAGCTAGTTGCTAACTGTGTTTATCTGCTGAACAGGTAGTCTACAAAATGTTTTTAGGGCATTTTCACTCAAGGCTGTTTGTTGTGGCCGGAACGACTCTATGAGAGCTGTGAGTGAATCAAAACAGTAATGCTGTGAGCTGATTCAGGTGATAATTCACTGTAGGTTCATCACTATGAGCAAACCCTTTTCAAATTGTAATTTCATATGTTGTTATTGTAACACTATTGAATATAGCCGGTTTAAGTTGGCCATTGCCACATTATAATAACAATAGTGCTAATAGCATAATTCTGGTTTAATACAACTTGGGTGCTATTTTTGGCCATCATTTCTATTAGGTTTGATAACTTTGCACTCACTAAAGTAAATTGTTTATGGTAATAATCTGTGAACGCATCTACATCGCTGTAGTGTAGTCTGAGGGGGTAAAAAACATAAGTGGTTTGACAATCAGACAGGTTGTAAACAAGCCAAATTATCTTTTGTAGTGGTTAAACAGAAAATTAGCACATCCAAGATGTCAGTAATAATCTCTCAGTGAGCCAAAAACCTACTTACTTTACTTGTGATGTTGAACAGAACCAATTTAAATACAACAAAGTTTCAATGAGTCATTGTGAATTATTTACACAGGGATGAAGAGTTCCAGATGTTGATGTCCTCAGGTCAGATGACTCAGGCTGATGAGGAGCTGCAGCCAATCACCTGCGTCTGTATCCTTGATCAAAAAGGAAATGCAGCCCCTAAGTTATGGAGGACCAGTGACTGCAGATCAAGCTTGGTAACATGGGCCCCACGCTTCTCTATCCCCCCTCGACATTACTGTCTTCCGGAGGGGCCCATGCATCATTCAGCATTCACTTCTTTAGCTTCTTTTGTCCCACAGTGCTCAAAGATGGCCCCATGGACGAGACTTATTTTAAATATGCAGGACGTTTTCAGTTTGTTCAAAAATAATTTAAACATTGTGACCCCGCAGGACACTGTCACAACGGATCGGCATAATAGCTTTATCATCTTCTGTGATGACGACGTACCGCCTCAACTTTTTGGTGACACTTGCCACGCTGTGGATTGTAGGACGTCTGTAGGGGATATTGGTTGGCATATCAGTGATAACAATGTGCTAAGTGATTTGAAAAACTTCACTGCCCACTGGCCCCACGATCCCAACACCAACTCTAAAGGGATTCAACATGAGCTTGTTAGCAGACACAATTTGAACACATGCAACCTTAAAAGTCTTCTGAAATCCTGTCAAATCTACAATGCTCCAGGCGTATTGTCTGGGAGGGACAAGAATGTAAAAAAGAGGAAGACTGTGTGCTTTAATGATGATGTCACGCTCTACCTGTTCGATCAGGTACTGTCCTCCTGTGGCTTGGTGGGTTTTGGGCTTTGTTACACACCGGGCATATGCGGGTTGAATAATTACTGATTGTGCTACCAATCCAATCTGAGGCTTTGACACCTTTGTTTCCTGTTTGATTACAACTGACTGTCCACTCTTATTATTCTTAGGAGAGTCCCACCCTCGAGCTGCACCCTGGGCCCCACACATCTCTGTCAAGCAACTATTCCTGCAACCTGCCAGAGGTCACATTAGAAGACAGTGGTACTCTTAATTTACAATTATCCCATTAACTACATATTGTGCATACTGAACGTTACTGCTGACAATGGTGCACTGGTGGAAAATAACTAAGTATATCTGTTTGAGTTGCACGGGAGCACAATACAAGTTCAACATAGAGATGTAAAATAATAATTATGGTAGTGGTAACAGCTCCAGAGGCAGAAACACCTGCTGAAAGCGAGTACACCTGTGTGGTTAAAGAGTATATACTAGTATACATTTTCCTTAAAATACTTTTAAAGTAACATTTTCAATGCAGGAATTTTACTGGAGTGTATATTTCTTGGTGAAGCAGCATGTTGCAACATGATGTCAGGAGGGATTATCCATCAGGAGTTACCATTTAAAAAGAAAGACATTTCGGATTGAAGGATTATATTTGTTAAAAAAAACGTGTGATGGTGTTGCATTTTGTAACTTAGTGATAAATAAGGTAATATTTTGACACTAAATGTGGCTTACAATATAACAAGATCGGGGTGTGGCAATAAACAATTTGTTTAGTCCTGCTAAACCCAGATGCTCCAGGCTGTTGGCACTTTGTTATCACTAACTGTGTGTGTGGTTGGTTTTTCCTGCAGGATTGGAGTGGGAAGACGACTTCTCAGCTTTGGAGAAGAACTGCCATTTTCAGTGTGTCAGACACTCGGTATCACAGCACTACACCCTTTCCCTGACAACACAAAGCTGCACTGCTCTGCCCAGGCCAGAGCATTTCTTTCTGTCCCAAAGGTTCCTCTTCCTCACCCATGTCACTGAGTCAGACCTTGAGCTGTGAGATTAGAGAGGGTTAGTGACACACACATACACACATATTGAGTTGTAGGTGCTGATTTCTATGGTGGTAGCCTTTCTATCAAATCGTCTGCCTTCAGCCAAAGGCCATCTCATTGTCACCATGGCCTAATGTGACATCCACACTTGTTTTTCTTTCAGCCAGACAGCCTTTGGCCTAATGGAAAAACTGACTAATCGTCCAGATCTCGTCCTCCTCACCTCTAACTCATCTCCCTCCTGTTTTATGATGAGTCAGGGATTTTAATGGCTTTTTTCCCCTCTCTGCTCCAAATAGATTCGAAGCACCTGGCGTTTGTGACATCACAGCCACGCAGCACTGAGTGACAGTGCATTCAGCTTTCACAGTTGTTGGTATGACACGGTCACTGGCTGGCTAAGCTCCTTTTTTTGTGCCAGGTTGTGTCCTTTGACCTCAGCTGTGAAACGGGAACATAAGTGTTGTTAATTCCAATAAATTTCATTTAATAAATTGTCATCTGTGTCTGAAATCCCAGGTTAATCTTGTAAAACAAGGAGTATTATGTTGTTTATGTAGTTTGTTTTGCACAAACAGAACATGCTTGTAGAGGCCCTGTTTGCTTGCCTCATTACTGAAGTGTATTCAGCTCAGAATTTATCAGCGGCTGCGACTAAATAAACAGTGTAAGCCTTAGGGCCAATGGAGGCAGAAACTGAACAAACTAAAAGTAATAGATAATGTTTCCACAAAGCCAGCATCAGCGAGGTTTGGTTGATTAGATACAGTGTACCTGAGGAGGAAAGGAAACCTGGCAGGACACACACGCGCGCGCATGCACACACACACACACACACACACACACACACACAAGCTGTTCAAGGACACCAAAAGCTAAAATTGCTTGCCACTATAGCTGGGAGCTTCACACCTGTACATTATTGTTTATTATTATACATTCCTGACATTCAGTGTTAAAGTTGCTAATATGTTCTTTGACTTTATTCATAAAATGTGTATTTTTACCTGTAAGCTGCCACAAAGTTTGTTTTTATTATTGCCTGAGCATTTTTTAATGTAAAATAGTTTTTTGCTATCACAGGTTTTCCTTTAAGCTAACGTACCACGTAGCTTCAAATTTGTTGCATTAAAAAGGAAAGCTCTCTATTCTGGCAGAAACTGAACTAACAAAAATATTAATTTATAATTAAATACATTTTCCCTCACTGATGCTACATTTTCTTGTTAAGCTGAGCTTTCTAGCTGCTAGCTTGCTTGTGGCTTTTCCGGAGTGTCTCAACATGGCTACACTAAAAGACATTTAAGGAAGGCCTTTTAGTTTAGTTATGAAAATTACAACTTTAGAATTCATTGTAAAAGCGATGTAAACATTCATAGGAAGAACAAGCTCTACTGTGTTCCTGTGTTGCCATTAGCATTAAAACCTTTGTTGTTTCAAATACTGTACTTAGATGCATTTCTGAAACATTTAAGAAGAAATCCTGTTAGTTGGTATATATATGATATATAACAGATTATAAAGCCAGATTATCAACACATAAAAAACAAAATGATACATACAGAGAGCAGAACTAGAAGCCTAAAACAGCTACTTTTTCTGAGTTAGTACTTTAGAGAACTGAACTTATAAGAATTCCATTTAATCGTGTCTTAATTGTAAGAAATTAATATATAAACAGTTGGATTTTTAAATATATTTCATATTCTTTGTATCTTTTGGTAGTTTAAGATATGGAAAACATAAAAGACTTAGAGAGTTTAGAAATGTTTCAAGAGACTGTGTGGTGTTTCTGATTACCATAAAACATGCTGTGACACATGATTTAACTATAATCAGTCAGTTTTACTCACTGTCATGACACCACCCTATCTCTACTGACCTATCTATCACAGTAGGAAAGGGCAATAATGCCAACTGCCAACAGTTGTGTTTGGGCCCTCTGGTCAAATAGACAAGGTGGAATTACTGCAGATCACACATACGAGTGTTAAAGGGGTGTGATGGTGATTATTCAAAAAGGTTAATTATGTTTGTTCTGTCCTTGTTTGTTTGGTATCTTTGTTTCAGTTTAAATAGCTTGACAGCATCCAGTGGTCTAAATTACGCTGTCACGGAAAACGCAAAAAGGTTAAAACAGTTTGTCTGGTAAAAAGTAAATAGGCCTAATGTGACAAAGTTTAAATGAGACATTCAAGTGTAGCCTGGAGGACTGTATTCAAATGAAGCAGCGGAAGGTGATAAGCCACAATGGAAATTATGTTAACTGCTTGGAGTTAAAGGAGGACGAGGAACGAAAATGCAATGTGTCTGACTCTGGTAACTATCTTATTATACTCCTTACAAGAGGTCAAACTAATATAAATATAGTTATATATATGAAATATCTATATTCAGCTCAGGAACAGTGAAGAATAAAATACTATACTTCACTTGGGACATGTTGTGGTGGAGCAGTATGTAGTAGAGTGGCACAATGGCACATTTACACTTTGACTGAAATTTTATTTTGGACATGGAAAGACATTTTTAATCATATTACAGATAGGGCCAATGTTGCTCTTTACATTGTTTAAATATTGCAGTGATACCAGCTATGCAATCCACCATCTATATCACTCCCTGACATTATTTTTAATCCCAAACTTGCATTGTCATGCATTGTATGTTACTTTCCATTCCACTTCTGTGGAAAGTATTGTACATTTTACATCAGTACATTTATTTAATAGCTGTACAGTTACACAAAACAATTGATCAGTTTTTAAAAAACAATGCATTGATACATATTAAACTACCAAACATTATATATTAAGCAGCTCCACCTCAACCAACTACAACATTAAAGTAGCCGACTGCTTAAAGCATCAGCAGTAATGACAAGAATTGAGCAATTTCACATAATAAGTACTGGGTTAATATTTTGTATAGATTATGTTGCAGATGCTTACTTGTCCTGATTTTACTTTTTATAGTGCAGTGTTGCTACTTTTATTTAATCTAAAGAATGATCTGAAATGTGGTTCCACGAGACTATCAAATAATATGGTAAAATCTTTCATTAAATTCCTTTCTTTTCTAATGCATGCAGCCAACCATTTTTGCACAAACCCAGCAAGAACACAGCAGTAATCCCTAAAACCACACCGTTTTTGTGGTGTTGGTTGTGACATTGTGCAGCAGCCTGTTGTGCCCTGGAGGGAGTGAGCCTGCTCTATGATTGGCTGAGCAGCGCTACGTGTACATCAGTCAGCTACAGGTAGCGCACATGTGACAGTTGTCTGCGTGCGTGTGTGTATCCGCTGCTCTCTGCTCTTTTCACTTTATGCTTTGAATGACGGCTGCACCCGGGCGAGTTTTCTGTGGTAAACACTCAGGAGAAGAAAAGTGAGTTTAATATCAAAGGTAAGGCTTTTTTTTAATCGTGTCGTCCTCTTTCACTGACTTTCGAGGTAAAAGTGTATCATTTGCTGCAGTGAATTAACTTAAGCTGAATTTTGCCTGTTTATCTCATATCAGTTACAACACTGCCGTTGGGGTGATTATGGTTGTGTTAGGAAAATACAGAGGGAAGGAGAAAAGGATGGTGATGAGAAATACCCGTGGAGTTGTCATTAATTTATGTAAAACAGCTTTATGTTATTATCCTAACATTAGCATACTTGAAAATACAGTTTAAAGAAATTCCCATTCCTTTGAAACCACTGTGGTAAATCCACAACTAAAGTTACAGCAAATTTCAACATGATGGCAGACAGTGAGTTAATTCATCCAGTGAACATCTACTGGTTAAAACAGGGTGAAAAGCATTGGAGGTGAATTAGCGGAGTGCTGCTGGCTGGTCTCTGTGTTTTTGTAAGTGTAACCTTGACATGGGCATTATCGCAGGACCGGGAGGATAAGAGAGGAGTAGATTAACAGGACAACATCGTGGAGTTTTCACACTGCATCAGGCTGATTAGATACAACAGGATGCAAGCCTGTTTGAATTGGAGAGAGGCTTATTCAGTAATTGCGGGTTACTGGCTGTCTTGGAAAAGACTGCATAAAAATACTTTGAATTTATGTTAAAGTGCCACTTTTCTATAACTCAGAAAAGTTCTGCTTTTTCTTCCTCTCTCAAATATTCCTCTCTTTTCACCAGGCCTGTTGAAGCTGTGAGATCTACACTGTCAGAGAGAGAGGGGTAAAGAAGGCAGCAGGATGAAGTCCAAAGGGAAGGCTCTGAAACCATCCAGGCGGACCTGGTCTGACCCTGAGCCAGAGCTGGAACCGGATACAGAACCAGAACCCGGCTCCAGTGAGCAGGAAGGCTCAGAGGCCTCGGTCCGTATCGGTGGCTCCTGGAGGGGGTCGCTGAGGGCCGGGGATGGCAAGCGTCAAGGAGGAGTGGGTGGAGGCCGACGGCGCAGGCAACGTGGCTCCAGCAACAAGGAACGCAGCATCCGGCGACTAGAGAGCAACGAGCGGGAACGCCAGCGCATGCACAAACTCAACAATGCCTTCCAAGCACTGCGCGAGGCCATCCCCCACATCAACACTGACAAGAAGCTGTCCAAGATTGAGACACTGACCCTTGCAAAGAATTACATCAAGTCCTTAACCACCATCATCCTGGACATGTCAGGGGCTTGCCTGCCTGCTGGTGGGGTCCCCTCAGAGGCCAGCGCTGCCAAGCTGCTTCAGTGCTACCAACAGCACCTGGAGGAGGAGGGGGAGGACGATCTCACACAGTACCTCACCCACGTGCACAGCCTCAGCCAGCGCAGCTAACCGTGGCTGCACGGTGGTTTGGAGACCAGGAGAGCCACCAGGAGGCTGTATCCAAGGCAGAGGGGGGTGTAGACTTTTTAGGGCTAAATCTCAAATGATATCCAGTTCTTACAGGCGCACTGCTCTGGGATCTGTGTCAGAAGGACCGGATCCAGCTTATAGTTCTCTGACAGTAAACCCATTCTTGACCATAGCAAGAGCTGGGCTCTCTAGAACTTGCCCTTCATGCAAAAAATGGAGTGATTTGAGGACCATTCACTTAGCAGACAGAAAGACTGCAGACTGGAAAGTGACAACCAGATGGATCATGGTCATGAAGAGTAAAAAGACTAATTTGTTATTGTGCTCAGAAAGGAAGGGCTAATCTTTCACCATTATGTCTCTTATTTCTCATCTTCTACAGTTTGAGCCGGAGCAGGAACTTCTGTGTTATCTTGTGATCATCTTCTGTTTTCTGTTGAGAAACCTGCTTAGCGTAGCCGCTAGTCATAACTGTCACACCCAGAGACCAAAGGCAAGCTGCAGGGCTAAATGTTGAAATGTTGAAGCTATAAGCTGAAGCTAAGTGTGTTTGCTTATTTGCTCACAAGGACAATCTACTACCAATTTGAGAGCACAATTCACGTTTCTTCATACAGGTTGTGCACCCATAGCTGGAAGGCCCAGATGAAGTTTAAAAGTGTCTGTTATTTGACTTTTTGTGTCTCCAGGCAGGACAAAAAAAACAGGAGAAGATAAACTATTTGAGGAGTTATTATCAATAAACATTTATTTATTGACAAGGACTGTTATTTTTGACAATACACAACATTTGAGAAATGTACTCCACAATGTCAACAGCACTGATGTGGTGCACGCTACAGTATGTTATTCACAGATAATAATGTCAGATCTCTGTACACTTATAACATTTACAAATTGCTGCATCATATTTAGACAGTACATTATGATATGGGGGAATTTAGGCAGCTGTTAACATAAATAAATGCCTGAACGGATGTAATTCATCAGTGTGTGGGGGTAATGAATATTTAATAATGGAAAACTATTTAAATTGATCTTTGACAAACACAGACACTAGTCCACCTTAATATATTACCACTATTCTTGTTGTATAATACTATTATCTTACAAATTTATAACAAAAATATAGTGTTTTTTAGTTTTTTTCTCACTGCTCAGTCATTCTACAACCATCGTTCAAAAGGAAGTAGACGTCATGCTAATGCAAACATTCTCCTGAGAAAGAGGAAGGTCAAGTTTTAGCATTTCAACCACAAGACTTTTACAAGTAATCCACATTTTCCCCTAATTTACAACACTATCCATTGCACATACTCCATGACAATAACAGAACATTAAAACCTTTATAAAAACACCGCTCAACTGTTTGTACAAGGCAAGCAGCAACCACCACAGGTAAATAAAGCCAGTGCAGGTCTTGTTACAGCTGCTAAACGTCTCCAAACAATTGGCAGGGTTGTTACATGCAATAAAACCAAATGAAAGCTTCACGATGACCTTTCAGAAACCTAAGAAATTAGAAACCAACGGGGGATGCTGCATCTATGTTGTTCTGCAGTCTATGAAATAACATTTTACAGCGGTGTGTCACATTAGCAAGAGCTTTCCCAGAGTAATATGGCTTCCCTCTGCTGGAACATGTGTTGAACCTGTTACCTGCAGACAAAGATGAAATGTCATTTTTATTTTGAACAAAATAAAAGATCTGCAGCTGTAATTTAAGTACACTCATATTTTTCCCTTATCTTTAAAAAAAAATAAATAATCACCCTTTTACCTTCATCTTACATGTGGTACCAACAGAAACAACACATCCTAATAAATAAATAAAACTAAATGCATTAGGACCATCAAGTCCAGTGTCAGTGACAAAGACAAACAACAATAACAAAAGAATGAGACAGAAATGCCCGTACTGAGGAGATGAATGCTTAGTAAAATTAACAAAATTCAGGAGACACTGAAGATTGTTCTGAATGTCCATAAATCACAACTTTTTGTCACAGTGAGGGCAGTGATGTGGACTAAAGGCCGCCCTCTAGAGTCTGGAGTTGAATTGTCATTTCTGCTACTACAGTGTGAAAAATGTTTTTAAACAGAAATTTACTACAAAGGTGTACGTGTTTAAGTGTGTCCCACAGCATTGCTGTTGACCTCCGTGTTCCTGATGGGCAGGGGGCTTCGGGGGGCAGGGGCGGACGGGTCTGTTAGAGAGGGAAGACGGACGCGGGGTGGCTCCATGGAGTTCCCTCTCACTGTGATGTGGTCCCATCCACCCTAAAAGACAGGCACTTATGTTTGTTACAAGTAAACCTATTTACTATCCAGCTTCAAGCACAAAAACAGGACAGCTTCCTGACAGCACAATCCACCGTCAAAACTATCCCACTTTTAGTGTAATTGCTCCTGAGAGCCTTTTGCAAGCAACTTAACTGTAAGACCATTTAAGACCTTTTTTTGAAGACACTGAATTCAATGCTTTTTAAAGGTTTTTCCAAGACTTGCAGATACTGTGCTAACATTTTCATACAGTTTAGTTTCTTTAGTGCCTTACCCCAATGCCGTAGTCATACAACTGTCCTTTAGGCTCCATAGGTTGGACTCCGATTCGATGGCATACTGTTCCACAGCTCAGACTGTGGCTGCCCTGCACCTTGTCTGCTATGATCCACACCTACACAAGAACAAATCAAAAATCAACCACCGAACACATGCAAGGATTGTTTATAATCTCAAGATGTTATTTCTTATGAGGATTTTGGAGGATTCATATGACAACACATTCATCTCGAAATATATAAATTTCAAGAAATATATTTGGATCATTCATTAATGTTGTATACTTTCATAGAAGCTACAAATAATAAAAGTAAGTTCCATTATGCAGTCCTGATATCTTGGTACTGACCTGGTCCAGGGGTCCTACGGAGACCTTGCGTACATTATTAGAAATGTGTTCCCAGGACGAGCCCTGAGGGTAGCTAGGGGTTACACCCTGCCGGTACCACAGGTTACCTGGACAGGAAGTAGCCACATCAGATACATGATCAGAATTTGTCTACCACGAAACAGAGATAACAGATACATCAGGTATCTGGTTATTAAAATCAATGTTTGCATAAATGTACGCTGTGAATACAAATGCAATCGTTTTACTATTTTCATCTACTGTGTAGACTGATGTCCTCCCAACAGACACCTGCTTCAGCTTCTGTTTGGATGGGGAGGGGATGTGGTACCAACAGTCTCCTGCAGAGGGAGAAACAAACACATAGCACTCTCTAAGTGAAAATCATTTACAGCACCAGAGGCTGCCAAGTTTTGTTTCCCGATCCCTACAAATTTTTAAGTAAATGTTAATGTTTTTGATTCAAATGTGACTGTGGCACAAATGATATCCTCTGTTCAACCACGCAAAATATCACAGTTTCTCCCACTAACCTGCTGGGCTCTGTGAAGAGACAGATCCCCTGTAAAAGGCTGAACCGTCCCTGGCGATGGCCCAAACCTGGCTGGTAGCCCCGATGGATATGGACTTGAAAGGCTGGTCAGTTCCCACGTGGAGCCATGAGGATCCCTGAGAGACCAACAAGATGATGTTACAGCAAGTGGCAAGATTTTTCTTTTTTGTGACTACACTGTAAGTATCAGAAGTAGCATTGTCCATGTTTAACTATTTATCAAAAGGAATTAAGCATGATGTTCTCCTGCATTTTTGTATCAAAGTCATGAATGATAACTTTCAGAAAAGCCTCCATGAGGGCTAAAGATGAGGAAAGAAGTCTACACGCCGTCCTGAACTGTTGCAATGCAAACAGGCAAATGGCTGTGAATGTTTGTGGGTGACTCACTAAATTGTTTTTAACCTGCATGCATACAGTAAACTTGACTCACAGCAGGCGTCAGTGAGGTGACTCCCAGTCTGCAGAGCACGTCTCCCTTGTTGCTGATTGCCCACAGAGGAACCACGTCCATGCTGCTCTGAGCTGCACACGGCAGGATGGTCACATCACTCAGTGCTATAGGCGGAATTTCTTGCCATGGTCCTGTGGTGGTCAATTTACACTTCCTGTGAAGGAGGAAAACCACAATGCTCACTGAAGCACTGCAATACCTGCAGCTAAAGATTCTGATGGAGTGGGAGGTGCGTCAAAAGAACCAACTAATTCAGGCTAACCCGCTTATATCAGTCTAACATAATACTGTTTATTCAACCAAAGACTTGAAACCATCAGCAGCATTCATATGACTGGCTGAGTGCTGACCAATGTGAGTGCAGTTACATAGTAGTAGTAGTAGTACAAGTAGGTGTTTTGAGAATGCACTGGGGCACGATTCATGGACTTAAGTCTCATTGAATGTGTGTTCCTTCATACTTACTGGTGTTATTGTGTTCTACATTGTGCTCCACACTTTCATCACGTTTAAAGATTAAATATTCCCAGTCAATGTGGTCAGACTATGAGTGATGTTCGGTGCATGATTGCCGGGAGTTCCCAATGGACGTGCATGAGACTGATAATAACAAGCATATTTTGAAAATAGTGAGTTCTGCTGTTGATCATTTACAAACCTTTATTTTGTTGTATATTATTATTATATTATAATATTATTATATTACCAACAGATCATAGTGATTTCTCAATAACCTGCATGTTCTCATTTAAAGTCAGAATTATATCAACACTCTTTCCATATAAATTTAAAAGGCGAGCCATTTCTATAGAAAAGTTTGTTCATGTGTGGGGTTCATAAAACATCTTGGTCAAGATCTAGCTTTCAATAAGCTGCACTTTAGCAGGTTTGGGCTGAAGGACTCATGCCAAATCATCATCATTCTAATCTGAATAACTCAAACTAAAATTAATTAGCTAATCTGCCAGAAAACCCACCTCCACTGACAAACCAATATGACAAAATACATATGTCCCAGGACTACTGTTATCTGTACCTGAATAAAACCTATATGTTAGCCATATATTATCCCACAGTCTGCAAGGTCTGAAAACTTTTTTTCCCCCCACATGGACTAAAGATCAGATTTTGTGTCTGCTCTGTCTGTGCTGACTCAAAAAAACCTTACACAAACAAAAACTGCAAATGTCAAGTGCACTGTCAGAGCACTGTGTACCTGCTGAACAAATATATTGGAGACAGCAATATGCCAGTGTTGGTTTTTATAGTACCTGGCCCATCGTCTGCGACGCACAAAGTCCTTCATCGTTTTATAGCCATGATATGACCTGCATGGAGAGATGGGGAAGAGGAAGGAAGAATAATAGGAAAAAATAAATAAATGAAGGTCATAACTATGAGGGCAGCATAGTCTGAACCAACTGAGACAGTAGGTGAGTTTGAGGAATGGTAAATGAAACTTACGCTGGAAAATCAGCTGCATATTGCCAGCCTTCTCTATCGGTCCCCCCAGAGACACTGTAGTCGACAGCCCAATCAGACACCTGAAAACAGCCAATATGGGAATTGAAACCATGTCAACACATCTGTGTTTTTGGGTACACACCTTGCCCGTGATAATTCAAGACCAAATATTTATAGTTTCCAAACCAGTAGTCAGAATGGAAGGATGGTGATGGTGCACCCCAGTACTGGTTTCAAATCACCCCAGGCAATTTCCCTGTGTGTGTGTGTGTGTGTGTGTGTGTGTGTGTGTGTGTGTGTGTGTGTGTGTGTGTGTGTGTGTGTGTGTGTGTGTGTGTGTGTGTGTGTGTGTGTAGCTTTACTTACCCACGTCCACTGAGGGGAGGGAGGTTTCATATTTGTTTTTGTGCACTCATGCAGTCCTGAAGCATCGCTCCACATGTAGCGGTCTGTAGGTAGCCCTCTAAAATCAACAAAACACTTTCATTGAGTCATGACTTTACACTTCAAAATCAAACTTTCAACAACAACAACAACACGTACTTCAGCTGTAGGAGTAATGCTTGTGTTTCTTTGCCAATCTTAAGGTAAAGGTTTAGATGTATGGAGCAAAAAAATTTAATTTGAAAAACTTGGGAGTCTCATCAATTAGCAGTGACAGGTAGACTTAGAGAGTGGCATTTTACAGTATTTGTCACATATTAGTTTCATGAGATGTTAAGTATAAACAGTAAAAACAGAAATGTGTAGTCACTGCAATTTCACAGCAGTTCTTAAATGTGAAAATCCAATTTCAAGACTCCCTGGGGTCTATGTAGACACTCGACATATCACACAGCCTGGACATTTCTGTTTGTGTGTGAGACGATGCACTTTTCTACCAAAGAAATCAAATAGTTCAACAACAGATTTTACTGACATAAACTAGACAGATGTATTTATAGATGCCAGCGGTGAAAGTACAAACTGCCCTCAGCGTTGCCTGGAGTGAGAACTCTACCTGTTGGTGTAGCCGGTGACAGGGTTCCACCTCTGGTTCTCATATATGTAAACACTCTTGATATCCACTTGTGTGTAAATGTTATCTGTGCTGCTGGCCATTCCCTGGGAGAAGCCTCCTCCATAGCCGCCTGTATAGACCCAGGCAGTGTGGTCGTAGCCGATCCCCCACACTATGCCAACACTGTTACACTCCACCACGCGTAGGTGACCTCCAACCTGCCGCCAGAACCTGTGCAAAAGGAAAAAAAGAAGCTTCATAAAGTCTAAGGGAAAAAGACAGCATGCCACATATTATAAAAGAAAAACAATTATTTACATCCTCATCTACCAGAACTTTAAAGTGAGTGATGGTTATTCTTACATCTGGTCACATGGTGTGGGGTAAGGCATGGCCTCCAGACCAGGAGAGGGCTCACTGACAAAGATGTCCCCTTTACAGGTGATGGACCAGATGGCCTGTTTGGATGGAGGACCCTGGATCTCCCTGGAGTCGCAGCATGACAAACTCAACAATGCCAGCTTGAGACAGGGGTGGTAAAGGCAGACAGATTGGATTTGAAAGCGAGGGAGAGACCAATGAGAAGTAATCAGACAGAAAGAAATGTGGTAGAAATGTGTGTGCATATAATGAAGACTTCTAGAACATCTAGAAGATTGGTATGCATTTATAAATCTAGGGTTATTTCAGTACATTAGAGATGTCTTCAGATAGTCCCAGTTGGTTGGTACATACCCAATCATGCATATCTTGCTCTGTGGCTGCTGCCAATCTGATTGGCCACCTCTGTTTAGTCCGCTCGGGAGTGTAAATGGCAAAAGTATGTTTGGAGTCATTTAGCACTGGAACCAGGATGGTGATCTCGTTGACGAAGGCATGCAGGTACTGGAGAAAGTGACAGAAGAGTCGTAGTAGATAAAAAAGATAGGAGAAGGTAAATAGTGGAAGAAAGAAGAAGTAGTAGTGAGTGCCATAGAGGAAGAACAACTAGCTGAACTGTGTCCGCCTCAATATGATTGTTTTAGTCAACCGAGGGTCAGTGGTCGTGGTGGTGGGCTAGTGAGCGTGTATAGGAAAAATTTAAAATGTCATCAAGTACGCTGTGATGAATTTAACTCCTTTGAAGTTCTCACATAATTTATCGCCCCCCAAAACCGCCTGGAGGATTTTTATCAGAACTTCCTGAATTTTTATCTACTCTGGTTTTAAATTATGACAGAATTGTTCTTTGTGGCGATTTTAATATTCATGTTGATGACCCCAACAATGTTAATGCAACTGACTTTTTAAATATGGCCACTTCTTTTAACTTCAAACAACATGTCAAAGGGCAAACACATAACCGCGGTCATACACTGGACTTGGTTTTTACCCTGGGTGTCAGCATTTCCTCTGTGGACTTTGTGGACATGACCATATCTGACCACAGATGTATTGTTTTTAGCTGCGATTCGCCTGTTACTCATGCCGCCTCACCAAGCTCCATGTGTTCTCGCTTCTTTAATGAACAAAGTGTTTCAAAGTTTTGCGCATTCTTTCAGAGCCAAAGCCAACACCTGTCTAATTCCAACACCAACAATCTGGTCGATCACTTCAATCATATCTGCTTGTTGTCACTAAATATTACTGCTCCTCTAAAGGTTAGGCCTACGTCTAAAGCTAGTAAGCAACCCTGGATAAATGACAGCATTCGCAGCCTAAAAAGGGAATGCAGGAAAGCAGAGCGCAGATGGAAAAAATCCAGTCTCCATTACCTCAGTCTGAAGAATTTATTAATTAACTACAATAACATGGTTAAGGATGCGAGAACACACTATTTTTCTGAACTCATTACTACACATAAACACAATCCCAGGTTTCTGTTTAAGACTGTGGATCAGCTGGTAAACCCAACCCCTCCTTGTGCCTCAGCTGGAAGTAATGATGACTGTGAATTGTTTTTATCTTATTTTACCAATAAGGTGGTGTCAATCAGAGCCTCTATTACCCCCGCGGCCTCTTACTCAGAGGTTCCTCACCAGCAACAAGAGAGTTTTAACCAGTTTTATCCCATCGACTTGTCTGAGCTTTTGAAAACAGTAACACAAATGAGAGTGTCCTCCAGCCCACTTGATGTAATACCTACAAAGTTTTTACTGAAAGTAATAGATTCTGTTGGGCCCCATTTGATCTCTGTTTTCAACAGCTCCCTATCTACTGGTTGTGTCCCTGATTATTTTAAAACGGCTTGCGTGAACCCACTTTTAAAGAAACCTGGTTTAGATCCCTCCCTCCCACATAATTTTAGACCAATTTCAAAACTGCCTTTTATTGCAAAGATTCTAGAAAGAATTGTGTCCAAACAGCTGCTCACTGCACTGGAAAATAACAAAATATTTGAAAAGTTTCAGTCTGGTTTTAGGAAGTACCACAGCACTGAGACTGCCCTGCTTAAAGTCACTAATGACCTTTTAATGTCTGCTGATGAAGGCATGTGCTCAGTCCTGGTACTCCTGGACCTTAGCGCTGCTTTTGACACCATTGATCACAACATCATGTTAGACAGACTGAGGCACTGGGTGGGGATCTCTGGTACTGCCCTAGAATGGTTTTCATCCTACCTGTCAAATAGGAAGTTTTCTGTAAGTGTCTGTAAACAACTATGTCTCCTCGTTCTGTCCAGTTAAATATGGTGTGCCTCTGGGGTCGGTCTTAGGACCCATTTTGTTTTCCTTGTATCTGCTTCCCCTTGGACATATTATCCATAAACATGGTATTTCTTTTCATATTTATGCTGATGACACACAAATATACTTGCCCGTCAGATCCACAGACCCTGGAATACTGAGTTCACTTAACAACTGCCTTTGTGAAGTTAAAAAATGGATGTCAAATAATTTCCTCCAGCTGAACTCAGACAAAACAGAAATCCTGGTCATCGGGTCTCAGCAGATGGTTCCCTAGTAAATCACATTAAGCCTGTGGCAAAGAACCTTGGTGTTTGGTTTGATAGTAATTTAAATTTCGAGCAGCACACCACAAAGCTTGTTCAATCATGTTTTTATCAACTTAGAAATATAGCTAAAATTCGATCTATGTTAACTTTTAAGGACACCAAGACCATTTTACACGCCTTTATCTCATCACGCCTGGATTATTGCAACAGCCTTTTCACCTGTTTAACCCAAAAATCTATTGATCGACTCCAGACTGTCCAGAACTCAGCTGCCAGGCTTTTAACCAGAACAAAGAAATATGACCACATTACTCCTATTTTAGCTTCATTACACTGGCTCCCAGTATGTTTTAGAATTGACTTTAAAATTCTATTGATCACTTTTAAAGCTCTTCATGGCCTCTCGCCTTGTTATATTTCTGACCTTTTAGTCCCATACACACCAGCATGTACCTTGAGATCCTCGGGCAGAGGTCTGTTGTCTGTTCCAGAGTCTCGACTGAAAACTAAAGGGGACAGAGCGTTTGCTGTCAGGGCCCCGAGGCTCTGGAACAGCCTGCCCGAGGAAATCAGGTCAGCTGAGTCAGTGAACTCTGTGAAGTCCCTTCTTAAAACACACTTTTATAAGAGAGCCTTTCCCGATCTTATTTGACTTTATTTTATCCCTTTTATTTTATTGTATTTTACTAATTTTATATTTATCTGTATTTTAGTCTTTTCAATGTTTTCATGCTTTTGTCTTGTATTGTTTTTTGTATTATTGTCTCTTGGGTATTATTGTCTAAGCACTTTGTAACTTGTTTTTGAAAAGTGCTCTACAAATAAGGATTATATTATAACAGTACTGATTCATTTGAATGAAAGAGAATATTGTGATAATCTGACTGTGACACGGGTTTATCACAACCACTTCCCTCAAGAAGGCACAAATTGGATTGACACGTGTAATCCACACAGTATCAACCTGAACACAGACACACACACACTCTCTCACACACAGACACACACACACACACTCTCTCACACACAGACACACACACACACACACACACTCTCTCACACACAGACACACCTCACCTTCTTCTCCTCATAAAAATTGTAATAGATGAAAAGGATGCCATCCTTGTTGCCCTCTGGTCCTGAGAACTGCTCCAGAGCAAACTGAACATCTATCCACTTGTGTGGCTTCCAGTCTCTCCACCACTGCATGGTTCCCTTCTTCACCCACACAGACTGCATTGTAGGTATATGTTCAGGCAGACGAGTGAATTCATTAATGATAAATACAAGAGGGAGATAAAACAGATAAAAACCCAGACTGAAATAAGTAGAAAGGTATATCCTGAAGATCAAGTACAAAGGCTTCTGCTGTTTCCGTATACTGCATTTACCTGTTCTATGGCTTGTTCATAATGCCTGAAATTATCCATCTCTCTTTTGGTCCGCTCACTGAGCTGCTCAAAGATTTGTTTCCGCCAGGCTGCTGTCTGAGCTGGGGTGACAGACAGACTCATGGACTGGACTGACTGAACCAAAGCTGGGAAGGACAGAAAGCAAAAATGAAAAACTGAAAAAATAAAAGGAAACAAAATGAGTTCTCACCTTAACTGCACCAAAGGTTTAATCCTGCTTTTGGAGCCAAGATGTCACATGAATATTCACTCTATTGTTTGTTCTGGGACTCAGATGCAATTTAATAATTATTTCATGCCACTTTATATATGGGTTGTAGTTGTTGGAGCTCTCTTTTACCTCCAGAATGGCCTACATTCTTTGAAGTAGTGACCCAATGTTAAGCTGAAATACCAGATAGCTATTTAGTTTAACTCACATGTGTTCGAAGAACAGGTGAACCAGTTGAGCTGGGAGTGACTGTCCACAGAGCAGCCTCCTCCACTGACCCACGCCCACAATGGGTGCTCATCTGCTCCATACAGGTCCTCCATGGCCAGAGTGTATGTGGCCACTGACGACAAGCTGCAGGTGTCAGCTGTGTCCAGCACTGCTCCAGTCTGCTGGCCCTTCGCCTCTATCAGATCCACGTTACTCCACTGGAGGTCAGGAGGACCTCCAGACTGGCTGGGGAAAATATTTACACCAGCACAGGGGGCTTTGACTTCTTCTTCTGAGATGTTTTCCTCCTCCAGAACCGCTGGAACGGCAGATCCGCTCTCTCTTGAGGTCTTTCCTGGTTCTCTGTCAGAGACGAGTTCAGAGATGAAGCTGTCACTGGTGACTTTGGGGATGCGGGGTTTGGGGGTCTCAGTTGGTCGGTCAGAGTGGTCTGTGGGGCCATCAACAAAGGACTCTGGGGAGGTGGAGGTGATGAGGCAGCTGGCTTCATCTGTTGATCCTTTCTCTGTGTCTAATTCCACATCACTCACTGCTGACTGAGCACGCACCTCACCAGAGAAGAAGCATCCAGCACTGTGAAATGAAGGGAACGAAAGAAGAACTGAATTCGTTATGGTTTCCCAAGCAAATATATATATATATATATATATATATATATGTGTGTATCCAATGAGCCCTCTCCACCTCTGCAGGCTGTTTGTGCTGGCACTGGAGTGGGATCGGTCTCCATCTCGGGGGACACTGATGGCCTTCCATGTTTTCCCACTCAGTTCACTAGAGGTCACACCTTGACGAAAGTACACCGCCCGATCCTCACTGCTGATAGCAAACACCTACACACAACGGCAACAGGTTGACTAGAGGTAATACCAAAATAACCAGCAGATGAAGGCACCTAATGTGTTCCTGGAACTCACCTGGTCGTTGAGTCCTACATTGATCATGATCATTTCTCCCACCATGTTGATCCAGCCGGAGCCACAGGGGTTGTGGGAATTCACGCCGCGTCTGAACCACACCTAGCAAAGCAGGAGAGTGGGGAGAAAACGCTCTTTAGCATAACACACACCTGCTTGAACACTGTGGTTAACACCAGTTTCCCAGAGTAGTCTGTTCCTTTTTATCTAATGCAGTTTTCCTGTTTGGCATATTTGTGTCCTTGAAATGAATAAATTCTGACAGTCAACAATAGTTAAACATTATTAGCTACAGAATATTTTTGACTACTGCATTAAGGATATTTTCCTTTATCTATAACCTGTAGGATGGAGAAATTGAAATGTTGGTGTATTAATCAACTTTTCTTTTAAAAGTTCAATTTTGAGTAGACAGATACACAGTTTAGTACTTTATAAATCCCAACAGGAAATTGCAGCATTACAGCAGTCATATCACACATGAAGATCAAAAACATAAATAAGAAAACAGAATAATGAAAACATAAATAACTGAAATCTTGACTAGAAACCGAACTAAAACCAAAAACTCAGACCATAATCTACAGTGAGGAAAATAAGTATTTGAACACCCTGCTATTTTGCAAGTTCTCCCACTCAGAAATCATGGAGGGGTCTGAAATTGTCATCGTAGGTGCATGTCCACTGTGAGAGACATAATCTAAAAAAAAAAAAATATCCAGAAATCACAATGTATGATTTTTTAACTATTTATTTGTATGATACAGCTGCAAATAAGTATTTGAACACCTGTCTATCAACTAGAATTCTGACTCTCAAAGACCTGTTAGTCTGCCTTCAAAATGTCCACCTCCACTCCATTTATTATCCTAAATTAGATGCACCTGTTTGAGGTCGTTAGCTGCATAAAGACACCTGTCCACCCCATACAATCAGTAAGAATCCAACTACTAACATGGCCAAGACCAAAGAGCTGTCCAAAGACACTAGAGACAAAATTGTCCACCTCCACAAGGCTGGAAAGGGCTACGGGGAAATTGCCAAGCAGCTTGGTGAAATCAACACCCTGCAGCAAGCACTCAGCAGGTGGTCCATGTACCGAGCTGACAGCGTAAGACTCCGGCAAGATGAGGGAAAGTGTGTTTAACACTGATGATGCTCGTTGCTAAAATACAGTCAGGACAGACTCTGTTAACATCTGGCTGTTGCTGTTTACATTCGCCCCGGATGCAAATTCAAAAATTGCACCGCGGAATGTTTGAGGTGTTTACGCGTATGTAGCCTATATATGTATATAAATAACTGCATTGTCTTATTTTATTTCTTACCATATTTTAATATAGGCCTACACTTACTTATGGTGGGTGGGTGGGGGTGTGTGTGTGTGTGTGTGTGTGGCACAGAGGAACTACACATTTCATTTTGTTATGCAGCCTTGTGCTATATTATGACTAATAAACAACCTTGAACCTTGTATTCAGTACATGGTTAGTGCAAGTCTAGCAGATACTGTATAGCGTCTTGTATTGATATTGCAAGGTGCTTCATTGGAACTGCATAGGTGAGTGAATCTATATACACGCACAGTTATGTAAAGGTATGTAAAATATTGGAATGTATAATATGTAGGAAAAATATAAATTTAAGTATTGGATAATGGTAATAGAAATGTTCAAAAAAGTACTAAGTAAAAGTTTTTCAAATCATGCAATGTGTCTTTTTATAATGTTCATTACAGAATT
Organism: Micropterus salmoides; assembly: GCF_014851395.1. NCBI lineage: Eukaryota > Metazoa > Chordata > Actinopteri > Centrarchiformes > Centrarchidae > Micropterus > Micropterus salmoides. The sequence goes on along the minus strand of NW_024041262.1, from coordinate 10,274,015 downwards.
CTCTTACTTTGTTGTCCTTGGTCAAAGCCCAAACAACGTTGATTCCCACGGCTACATGTGCGGCTCCCACATCAGGACTGGGAGAATCCACCTCTGCCCAGGAAGTACCTGACATGCAGAAAATATTCATACTCATGTCTCTAAGACAGACAATAAACATGATCACATATGATCCACATCCTTCTCCCACCAGTGAGCTGGCGTACCTTTGGGGCAGTCTCGGACGATGCCCTCTCTGACAATGAGCTGCCCCTCCCACAGCACTGCCCAGATCAGATCTGCCGGACCACAGCTGATCTGGACCACTTCCCCGGGGACAGGCACCTCCTCCCACAAAGAGCCCTCGGGATTGTGGTGACAGATTCCCTCTCTGAACCACACCTAGACGGAGAGGATACGACAATCAAGAGTGACAGCAGGACAGTAAGTGAGGAAAACAAAAACTACTCGCATGAAGAAATGCAAATACATTTTTTTACATTTACATCATTTTTATCTGATGTGACAAGACTGAGTGTGTGATCTTGCTATGGGCACTAACAAGGTCAAAAAACAATAGACACAGAATCATATCCTTAGTATCTTACATATTAAACAATTAATTGCATTAGACACAGTTAATAAAAGTTCTATTTTACAAAGTAGGGCAGGTTTTATGAGCTGCATGATAGTAAAGGTTTAGTAGTACAAATTGCAAGATATGCTTACATAGTTGTTTTGCCTCTATTAATTATGCTGTATAACTGTATATACATCATTGATTG